>NC_062546.1:128425843-129172093 GCF_016906955.1 Phacochoerus africanus
ACAAAGATGGTATTTTCAGAAATGTGGAGAACACTCTGATACAAAGCTTCACCTTGTCTACTGCTATTCCATTTAATTTTTTATTAACTGCCTGAACATATGCCATTCTAGAAGAGGGTAATAGTTACAAAATGTCAGCAGAAACATTTAAACTGCTAAAATGTAAATGATTTTATAAATTTGTAATGAAAGGTAATTGTCATGTGGGAAAAGTAACAGAAAAACAGATATGTGTAAATGCAAAACTGGTACAAAATACATCTTATGGGTTGAAGGTAGAAAAACTTAAGTATATTTTAATGAGTACTGTAAGTAGTATTTAAATAAAATTAGATTCATAAGCAGAAAATGTGAATTCTATAATATTTTATTTTCTAACATTAGGAAAGTTCATAATAATGACAAGAACTCATAGAACTTTAATGTGCTAAATTCAATAAACAGTAAGACATTAAGATACCTCACCTTGTTTAAAAAAAAACAAATAAATCAAAGTAGAATAATACAAATAAAAAGTGTCCTTGGTATCAGCACAATAGCTTTAAAAGCACAATATTCAAACATGATTAGCTTGTTTCCTTACTTTCCACTACACTGAAAAACTATTTAGTGATTAATCCCTTCAGCAACATAATGCTGGGTCAGTACTTTCAGATATGTCAAGAAGACCACTCCGGCAAAGAACTGAGTATTTCCTCAGCCACCACACAGAGCAACCACCTTCCAGTTAGGTTTGCGGGCAACCATCTTTAAATGCTTGAGCTGTTCTGCGTGGCCATGACAAGATTTGCAATTCTCTACGTTTATTTACACACCATCACCCCAACTAGACATCACATGGAAGTGGCATGGTCACAGCTGACCCCAGGGTAGTCCCTGTCTCTGCCGATCCAATTTCATCGTGCTCTGCAATTGAACTGCAGTCATACTGAAGAGGATGTATGCACAGGACTCCGTGCCACAATAAAATTAGCAGAAGCTTGTCAAGGGGCATTTTCCTGTTTTACAGTGACAGACTCTGGACAAATAGGTCTGCTTTCCAGAAATCCATAGAGGTCTGGCTCTCTTGAAATGTATATGAGCCCCACATGTTTGTGTCACAATGGTCTATATGGTAAGCTTGTTAAATGATAGTTTGAGAGCAATGTTAAGCCTTTGCTGTGGTTTTCATTTCCTCTTCACAGTTTTCAGGGGATTTAAATTGCCTATGAAGAGACTACTTATTTTTGATTTGTAGAAAAATAGCCTCTTTTTAGTAGTAGTAACTGAGAAAAAAAATTATTCTTCCTTCAGAGAAAAAAGATGCAGCACAGATTTATTGCATTTTGAAAGAAAAAGTTCCAAGAGAATTTTTTTCTTTTTTGTAGTTTGATAAATCAAGCTTTGAGTCTCTTTCCTAAGCACTCATTTTACCTATAAGAATTTTTTATACCACAAACAATATCTAGGAGGACACATTTAAATATAATATATTATATTTAAAATATACTTGTAATAAAATAAAATATCATTTTTGGTTTCAGATGAAATGTTAAAATATTAATATGGTAAATAGGAACATTTCACCATTTGTGGACAAAACATTTTTAAAACATTGTATGTTTTGTAATCCAGACTAAAGTAATTTTATTAGATATTCTGTGCAGTTCTTATATCAAACATTCTCAGAAGCCCTGGGATCATTTTATATTCACTGGAAGACAGAAGGAAATCCAAAACCTAGTTAAATAAATTGTTCATTTATTCCTTCCCTTTTATGCACCAAGATCTACATGTGGTCATTAATTATAAAGAGACTATTATAGCACCATATTTTCATTCAATACGATGTCCTGGTATATATCAAAGAAGTCCCATAATTAAAACAGAAGGGCCACAATGACAATTAAAATTACAATCTATATGGGGAAAGAAAGTACAGTTCTGCAATTTTTCACCCTGTCACTGTCAGCTGCATGGAATATTCTGGTCACGTCTCTTGTAAAGCAGCCTAAATTCTTCTTCACCAATGCAACCTCAAAAGCATTATCAGCACCTAAGCAAAAGCCTATGCAAGTATAATTTAATACGAAGCCACAGTTTGCAAGTAATAGCGTACAAAGTGATATTTAAGTGGTGTTTTAAGCACACTTCTGATGGCTACAGCCGCTTTTCCCTGGTAAATGCGTTTTCCTTTGAGTAGTGATTATGAGTCCTAGGTGAAGAGGTCCTGTGTGCAGGTCTGTCTGTAAGCCTTACTTCCAGCTGCCAATCTTTACTTCACAGTGAAGAAAAAGCCACATAGCACCTTGTTCTTACTCTTGTATGCTGTCATCCCCTGAGCCTGATAACACAAAATCATTTCCACATAACACTTTCCTGCTTCTGCCTCTTAAACCTTGAGACCTATACATTGTGCCTGCACTTGCACCCTTGGCAACCGGCTCCCTGGAAGCCCCTTCCTTTGAACCGTCAGAGTCTTCTAGAGGACTATTTTTAACACTTATCTTGGTAAATATCTGCATTAATGGAGTACAAAGCTTTTTGGTAGCAATATGTATTTGCTACAATTTATTGTCTATAAAAGTCACGAACAGTGAATTATTACTCTTAAAATTGTGTTTTTCTTTATAATAACTTTAAACTGAGCACTCATATATGAAGCATGCAATGGAGATTGAGAAGGTTTTGTATAATAAAGCTGTGACATGGTCATTTTTTCCAGTTTTGCATTACAGAGACACACTCATGCATGGTGCTTTTTAAATTCTTATTATGTGTGAGGTCAGAGGGTCGAATGTCAGAAAGTACTGTTAATTTCACGGGGTTAGGGGAAAGTAAATTCAGAGGGAATACAGATCACTTAGCACAGAAAACCAGCTCCTCTGAAGTTTGGTTTTACATTTGTTAACCATATCCTTCAGCTGACGAACCATTGAGACCACGGTGACATTCTGGTCCCAGATATAATGGCTTGACATGCTGCAGTGAGAGTGTGATTCCGACGCCTTGCTCCCTGTGCCAGCCTCAGCCTTCCTCTGAATCAATGAAGCACTAAAACTCCACACAACTGGAACTGAACAAAGCATGTTGCCATTTTGGCTGTGATGTTTAAATTATAGAGAAAGCAGTCAAGATGTCTTAAAGTTCAATCTGACAAGAAATGTAAAATATATTTCTGTCTTCATTCTCTGGGAAGGTAGCATCTTATCCTGCACAGTCTCACTACCCAGAGTCCTTTTAAAGTGGTTCATAATAGAACATCAAAGACCAAATTCTTGCATTTCGGAGTTTTTTCCCCTAATCAGAAAGACATCTTAACACTGGCCAAAGTTTCAGGGGAAAAGTCATAACCTGGATAATACTGTTTTATTCAGTTGGCAATGGAGGGCTATATAGTTCCTTTATTTTACTATTTGTTCTGAAAGACAAAATTAACTGCTGGCACAGACAGACAAGGCACAGGTTCTACAACTCACCACCACCAATGACAAGGTAAAAAAATGGCCCATTATACGGTTAGGATAGAGGATAGATAGATAATAACCCAATATATTTAAATGTGAGAACTGTATATTAAACTCTGATAAAACTTACAATTTTATTTAAATATAATCCATTGGACTAGGATAGACAGATGCTGATAGATTTGGTGGGGTAGTTTGATTTTATTCATTTTTTGTTTTTAAATAAGATTTTTCAAATTCAAAACTCCAACTGGGCTCAGCTGCCCCCTTATAATTAAATTTTAATGACTTAGGCTGAGTGTTTGTGTTTTGGCAGCATGCTGAATAGTGTTAGCATTTGAACGGTTACAACTAGACTTTGAAGGGAGCAAAACCCATTGCAAGTCATAGGTGAAGTTCCTCCAAAGATGCTCTGATTTACTGGGATGGTGATTTACTGGGATGCTATGGGATTTAGTGGGACAGCTAGCCACAGGTCATTCCACTATAGTAAGTCATTAAAAAATAAATTAGAATAAAAAGCTACATACTCTAAATTCCACAATAGCCTGAGGGCTGATGCTTTTTAGTTTTAACACTTTTTCACTCCATGTTTTCCTATGCCAGAGGGTCTATCAGTAAATAAAGGCAATATGTAGTACTGCTCATAAAATCACCCTTCCTCCCAAAGTGGCAGGAGCAATCCAGGGTACACATTTTAATCAGTTCATTTTTAAAGAATTATTATTAACTTTTCAGGGGTATATTTCACAGGCTTCCTTTTTATAATTAAAATCTTTTTTTCCTCTCAAATCCTCTTTCCAGCAAGCAGCCTGTTGCCTGAAGTTTTAATCCTTCATTACTAGTTAAAACAAAATCACCAATTAGGCACATGAACACGTCTGTATTAATCTCATTAAGGTGATGGCACCAAATAAATTGGAACTATTTTTGTGCTTTTACTGTGTTCCTATGGCTTTATCAGGCCCTGTGGTCATATACAAAGACCTCGAAGCTTAGTCATTTAGAGTCATTCGGTTGTGGACTGAATGTGGCATTACCATCTATGGCTGAAAATTGCTTTCAGCTTTTAAACTGCACTGACTAGTCTGTAGTTAATCTTAGATCATTCACTCGCAAAATTAAATGAGCCAGAACGATGGTCTTTTTTTTTTTTTCATAAAATAATACATCACAAAACACTTATTTGCCCTGCCCAAAAGAGAGATCAAATTCATTTAAAATCCCATAAACCAGAGTTGTGAATTTTTAATTTTATTTAGTAGCAGAGAAATAGAGGGTAAGCTATCTTTCTACAGCACATCATTGCTATAAATTTACATACGGAACATGGTTTGATGCTTAACCAACCTTTAATCTACCTTTGATGTATACTTCTACTTCAATGTGGTCATGTGACATCCTTATTAATGCAAATGTAAAAAAGACTGTTTTGGATCTCTGATGTAATTAACCATAAACCATGCTTTAAAGAGAGAGAGAGAGAGAAAGAGAGTGCCTACTTGAGTCACTGGAGTTGCATATAAACTTTACAGTTATCACAGAAGAATAACCTTAAGAAACTAAGTTTAAAATTTTTACTTCATTCATTCCTATATTTTCTGCCCAAGTAACTCTGAAGACCATTGTACTGTATCAGCAATAGTCAACTAAGGTTTGATTGTTAAATAATTCATTCTATAGGAATAAAACACTAATTTTTTATAGGATTTTTATCCTGCTTCTTGTAAAAGTAAAGCCACGTTGAGAGAAAAATGCCAACTGAGGCAAGGGGAAATGCAATACTTCTTATTCTGATTATCATGCAATCATTTCAAATACATCATTGTTTAAAGGAAGGTGCATTTTCTTGTTGGTTCCCTCTTTTCCCACTGCCCTAACCCACAACATGGGCCAAAGTCTATGTTTTGATTTTGGCAGTCCCTAATTTTAGAGTACAAAAAACTTGAGCCACTGCAAATGAGGTGAGGTCACCTCATAATGCCACATGGAGGCAAAAAGTTTGGATATTTGAGGGTCTGACCCAGTGAGTACCCTGGTGGGTGACAGAAGGCAAAGGCTAGATATTGGAAAATAAGGTTCATGCTACTCTGTCACTGGGGTTGGTGCAAGCTGCCTGCTTGACAGAGAAGGTGGTATGTGGTCTGGACCTCAAGAAAAAGGAAGTCAGCCACCCAGATCAAAAATTACCCTGTCAGCCATCCAAAAAATGATTCTGACATCAGCTTAGTGAGACAGGAAGAAAATGATTTTTTAAAAGTTAGGATTGGACTTTATTCTAGGATAGTCTAGGGAAATTCATGGATCAATCACAATATTATAAATGGAAGTTCCTGAATTAAGAATACAATGGCCAAATCCACACTGGTGACATCTCTTTATTTTTGCTATGTGTTGCAAGTGTATACAACCTAAGCTATGCAATTCCAGAAGTTAATCACTATTTTAAAAATATATATATTGTTATAAGTACAATGAAATAAAATGTGTTTTTACTGACCTCTTTAATATAAACAAAAGCAAAATGGACTGAAATTAATAGGAGCCACTCATTGGTTATAAAATTATTCTACCAGCTCTGGATACCTCTTTCTATTTAATTTGTAATAACTTAGAAAAAAGGTTTTGGTGACCAAAACATCATACTCATTTTTACTGAGACTGCTCTTCCTGTCTTAAAAACTTTAAGACTCCTTGACCTGATTCTAAATATAACTGTGTTCCTTTTATCTTATTTATTTGTATTGCTACTTTAAAAGAGATATTGGGTTTATATTTTTGATAAATTTTAATCATTTCAAAGGACCTAAATCTATTCAAGATTTGTCTCTTTTCTGAGAATACAGATGAAGCAAAGGATGTATGTGTGTGTGTGTGTGTGTGTGTGTGTATATATATATATATACATATAAATATATATATATTTAAATATCCAAATATAGGTGACCATTCTAGACACTGCACAGTATTAGTTTTTCCATCTCAAGAAAAATATCTGCATATTGTTGTTTATTCTATAAAATATTCCTTTTTTAATAGCCTGAACCAAATAATTTCTCATTTTTACAGGCTTCACTTCACTTTTCTCACAGTGAATAAATTGCAACTTATTTCCATGAAATTCACAGATGACACAGATCTTTATTTTGCATAAAGGCATAAAGAAGTGTCTAATATCTTCAATATTCATCTGCTAAGTGGACATTTGCATTGGGTTAGAACGGAAAAAGAGCCCCAACCCTCCCGCAGTGACAGCTGTACAAAGGGATGACATCTGACAGCTGTGACAGTGCTGAAGGGAAACTCAGATGACTCGCAGCATCCATGATCCAATTACAGCACACATCCCTCTGACAGACCCAGCAGCTTGACTCCAGCGTTTGGAAGGACAGTATTGATCTCTTGTCAGAAACCAGTTGCCTGCCTGCAATTGTGCGCTGCTGAACTTTGAAAAGCTATAGTACCCTCTTAAATGATAGGGGCAGTCAGGTTATAGTATTCAGGTACAAAGAGAGGTGCAAAGGGTATCTGCTAAATGCTCTAAACTTGAACAAATCATAACAATATGACAGTCCAATCATACTCAAGGAGCCCAGCTGATCTAGCTGGCTACTGTCTGTGCTAATGGAAAGACAGCTCTTTGTGTTTAGTGGGATGATCTTACTTGATGAAAAGGCCACTGCAATTAGTGCATGCTGGTTGGCTGTGCTGGGTGACAGCAGCATGGATGGCATAATGGCAGCTGCCAATAACCCTAACTTCAAGAAAACAGACAATTAGGCCTCTGATCCTAACACTGTTAGTCCCTGTACTCCAGACCTCTGCTCAGCTTTTACTGTAAACCTCACAAGGGCAATGTGGTACAACCTCACCAAACAGAACAACTTGGGCAAGGGGTCAATTGCCTTTCTCCTCTTGACTTCTGTTCCTGCCTTCCTTTAGGAGAGGAAAGAGACAGAGACAGAAGGAGACAGATAAAGGGAGAGAGACTTATGCAAAATGTAACAGACTTAAATATTTCCTCTCAACTATAGTTTAAAGGAAGCTAATATATGAGCATGAATGTTTTAAGATGCAAAAATTTTAAATACATTTTAAAAATAAGGTGGTAAAATAAGATGCTAAACTTTAAAAAGCACTTTCTACTGAGAAGTGATTTAATGTTTTAAGAAACATGTAGGACTTAATATTAAGAAAATTAGTATAAAATAAATAAGATACAAGGATATGATGTGCAGCACAGGGAATATTGCCAATATTTTATAATAACTTTATATAGAGTACAATCTATAAAAATATTAAATCACTATGTTCTATACCTGAAACTAATAAGTCAACTATATGTCAACAAAAATTTATTAAAATACTAAAATTAAAAGCTATGTCTAGTTCATCTTCATTACATTAGGATTGCATAAAGATAGATGAAATATTCTGAAGACTCGGAGCATAAACAAAACTTATAATGCAAATTATTTTAGTATCTTTCATCAAGTGCAGCTTCAGAACAGGTAAAGCATTTTAGTAACAGTAAAACCAGTTAAATACTTGAGCATATATATATTTGCTCACATACACACACAAATTATACCAGTACAGACAAATCTCTGATTAGAAAAATGGACTAGTGCTGACCTCGCCAGCATATACACTAACACTGGAACTGTACAAAGATTAACATGGTCCCTGTGCAAGGATGACACTCAAATTCAAGAAGCATTCCACATTTTTGGCCACACCCAGAGCATGTGGAAGTTCCCCAACCAGGGACTGAATCCATGCTACAGCAGTGGGTGACCCAAGCCGCTGCAGTGAAAACACTGGATCCTGAGCCTAAGAGAATGCCCAAGAAGCATTCCATATTTTTTTTTGCATTTTTTAAAGGGCCACACCAGTGGCATATGGAAGTTCCCAGGCTAGGGGTGAATCAGAGCTACAGCTGCCAGCCTATGTCACAGCCACAGCAACACAGGATCTGAGCCATGTCTGTGACCTATACCACAGCTCATGGCAATGCCAAATCCTGATCTACTGAGTGAGGACAGGGATGAAACCCACATCCTCATTTATTTTGGATTCATTTCTGCTAAGCCACAATGGGAACTCCTGCATTCCTTATTTTTAAATGAATATTCTTTATATACCTTAAATTTAGAATGCCTCCTATGTTTAAAAGATTTTTTGGCAAATGTTGAACAAGTAATAAGTATTATTAACTCTCAGTAGGTAGGTATTGGAAATCAAAACTCATAGGAAATATTTAGTATTCAAGTTCATTAAATTATAAGTATAAAAAAAAGAAAAAAGAAAATTAAGTCTATATCAGTTCAGATCCTTTCTAATAGAATGAATACAATGGCAAAATTGGAAAACTGACCTAATATAAAACATATATATTTCAAAGAATCAAATGTTGAATAATAGTCTGGTATTATTAAAAGATAACGTATGGAAACTAGAGTTTTGGGAAATGAAGAGAGAACTAAAGATCAAAAATGAAAAAAACCAAACTTTGGGAGTGCTTTAAAGCTGAGAAAAGCCAAGATAAAATAGTATCTAAGATGGAAAAAGAACAAATGTGCTTCAGAAATACAAATCCTTAATTACGTGCAAAAATACTTGTATGTAAATTAATGCTAATTAAAACATATATGAGATCACTCTAATATAAATTGAATAATACAAAATTAGTAAGAGTGTGGAGAAACAGACATTCTCTTCTTCTTGATAGGAGAATAAATTGTAGCAGACTTTCTTAAGATTAATTCAGAAATATCTATACAAAATACATATTAATTTAATCAGAAAAATTCTTCACTGCACAAAGTATTGTATGAAGAACATTCACTGCAGTGTTATTTATAATGAGAAAAAAATTAAAACAATTCAAGTATCCAGTAAGAGGGTATTAACTGTATCATGATACATACATAAAATAGAATAATATATAGCCAATGAAAAGAATGAGGTGGATTTATATAAGCTAACATGAATTTTTTTCAAGATATAAACAGTATTATCTTGCTTGTATAAAATATACAAATGTATATGTATGAAAGTAGTTGTGCCTACATGAATATATATACAATATTTATATCTATATACACATGTTTTATGTATATTAATATTTCTAGAAATACAAACAAAATACTGGTAATAATGGTTTTCTATCACAAACTAGAAGGATCACTTTTAAATTATATTACCTTACAGTATTTGCATGTATATATTAAATTTTGATAATTTTTAAACACTCTTAGTTAAATGTTTTTGTGTTGATAATTTCTTGCTTATATAAAACTAGCCATGACAGTTGTTCATGTAGATGGAAGATACACCTACTGAGAAGAAACAAAGGCATATTACCTAAAAGTATTGCATGTTTAGAAATTTAAAATTATAAAGCTGGAACCCAAATAACTTGTACTCTTCATTCCTTTAGTAACCATTTATTAGATATCTATTGTAAATCAGACTTAGGTTAGTCTGGGAACATGAAGAGTAATTAGCAATGTGCCTGCCCATAAGAATCTCTTGGTCTAGTTGAGGAGATTTAAAAGACAAGAGTACAGGAAAAAATGCTGAGCATTTATGGTAGGCACAGGTGGGTTAGGGTACACTAGGTGGAAACATCTCAGCCATAGGAAGTCAAGGAAACATTCCTAGAGACCACTAGATTTAAGTCTCAGGTAAAGAATGAGGTCAGCCAAAGAAGGAAATTCATAGGCCACAGGGCCTGAGGTTCAGGAACAGCATGAGCAAAGGAAAAAGGGAGCATGGAGGTAGTCCAACATGACTAATTCTTCAAAAACAAACAGATTAATGATGAGAGATAAATCTGGAAAGGAAAGCAGATACTTCAAAGGAAAAAAGGATGATTTTTGACCCAAAAGACCTGCAAGTTTTCCAATTTTTTCATTCATTAAAATAGTATACAGATTTTCAACATACATATCCAAGTATGTTGAAAAAAAAGAATTACCTGGACTCCTTGGTAAAATAAATTGATTCTGGGGGTCCAATGCAAATTCATCAAATCATCAAATTGAACCAATTACCTACTGGCATTACAAGTATCCTGGTGATTATTATTATCTGACAAGTTTAGAAAACATTGGTAGGTTAGAATATCCATGATGCTATTATCTTTAGCCAAAACTTGATCCACTTGAGAAAAAGCAAACAGACTAAATCAAAAACTTCATCTTTGAATTTATTGCTACAGTGACAAATATTAAATGAAATGTATGACAATCTTAGTTCCACCAGGAGCCTATTAGGTGATAATTTTTTACTTTTTTGACAAGTCAAACAATTATATTTCCTTGTCAGCATCTAGTAGAACAGAGAAAGTATATTCATCTGATTTTCAGTACAATTTATTACTAATCCAAATTGTAAGATAATGTGGATTAACATTAATTTTAACTCCTTCACAATAATAATTGACTATGTTTTAGAGGTATCTGTTTCCTGTAAGTCTGGAAATACAGATCTCTTAAGGCTAAGTCACAGCAAAGAAAGAGAAAGTATACTCATGACAGTCCTCAAGATGATGAGCTGGTTGGTTTGAGTATTGTGTTTCTATGGTCGAATTCTAGGCATTGATCTCCTTGTGGATAATTTAACTTTGTTCTGCTCCATTTCAAAATAATGTGCCCTTAAACCTGTCAATGTCTCAAATACCTGTCACTGGTAGAAGGAAAGTGAGGGAATATTGTGGACAGTTTCATAGAAAACTACGCAAATATTCAGTTTAATGAAATGCAACATAATTCAATTTAATAAAAACTTAAATAATTCTATGCCAGGAATGCAAATCCATGAACCATGAACTGGAGTTCAAAAGTGTTACAGTTTATTAGCAGATAGAAAACATACAATAGTTCAGTGTGATGTACATAACAGAAATATATCCAAGGCACAGGAGAGTGAGGATCATTTGATGAGTAAGTAGGGAAGAAGAACATATTCTGAATTTAAGATAATTCTAAATGGTAAATAAGGGTTCATCAGTTTTAGAAGGTATTGGGAGAGGTGAAATTGGGGCAGAGAGTAGCATGCCCCAAAATGCATGGAATTGTGCATGTCAGAAAACTATAGCATTTTAGTACTGATAGAATGTGTTTTTAGAAGGAGAAGGAGAGAAACAGAGCCATTTTTCAATTTCGGAGGTACAAACATAGCAACATTATGGTGTTGTGTTTGTAACAATGGTTAGCAAACTTGGGAGGCTCTTAAGGAGGTTGATACAGATCAATAATATCCCCCAGCTTTTGGTTCTCTTCTTAATCTAACTGGTTTTGTAGGTATGCAAATCTCTTCTGGTAACCTGGAGATGGTACCATAACCACACAGACCACATAAGCAATGTTTCACTAAAATCTGGTACAAGTTTTAGTGAAATGCCCAACAATACTGATACATGGCTACTGCATGAAGTTTCTCATCTATATTTTATGGAAGAGTTTCAAAAGACCATCTCAAATCCATATTCCTAGATTTAGTAGCATGCAGGTCTACCTTGCCCCAGTTTTAAGGTACAGCTTCAAGTTTCTCAATGAGCCTATAAAACTGCTATGCAATATACATTGTGGATTTGGGGCTGTCTCCCCACTGGCTGAATCTAGGAATGTGGCAAGTAAATTTAGCAGCTGCCAAAACAGAATACTTAGTTATGGACTGCTTGATCATTTTACTGATTTAATAGTTAGTCCCAAGATCCATGAGAAATATTGCTCCCCCTTGAGGAAGAAATTACATTTGAAGACACAAGTAAAGGTAATTTTCAACTAATGTCTATGAAATAGCCTCTATACAGTGAGCATATAACATTCTATTGTATCATATGTTAATTCTTATTATAGAAATAATACTAGAGAAGATGTGAGATTTAAATAACATTTATTAACACATATTGGACACTTATATGTGCCAGCCACTATTCTAAGAGTTTTATACACACACTATTTTACTCCTTACACCAATTGCTTTATTATTTCTGATTTACACATGAGGAAGTTGGGGCTCGAAGAATTTAGCTAACTTCCCCAGAGTGAGTACAGAGTTAGATTGAAACAGAGCCAAAGTTGGAATAGAGATAGTGCAATTCCAGGGCTCTCATTTTTAACCACAAGATTATCCAGTTTCCCCACTAACAGTGGTCACATGAAGTCTGATTTGTACATACATCAGTCTTTCTTATTGCAGATTCTTGTGAAAAAAAACCTGATCACTCTATGTGATCACCCATTTGCCCAGAAACACCACTCTCTCTAGTAAGAATCACTTAACCAATTAGAGTAATCTTTTTACCAAGTTTAGTCTATGTGCTAATACAAGAGAGGTATGAACACCCCACCCCTGATCCCATGCTTATAGTCTATATGACGTTTAAACATTTTAATAGGAATGTTTTTAAAACTGCATTATTTTTTCAAAACTCTTGTCATTTAAACATATCACATTTATTTAAACCAGATATGGACTTAATTCTTAAAGGGAGCAATGAGTGATCCCTAGTAATGGGTGTCTTATCTGTTCAAAATTCAAAATCAAATATTGACATATTTTGCCACAAATATACTTTGAAGATTGTATATTATTTGCTCTGTGTTGTTACCTGATTTCAGCTTTTCAAGAACAAAATTATAAGGAAAGCTTTCCTTATTATGTCCTCTGCACAGCAAAGCTATGGTAGAAATAGCTACACTTCTGATCTTTTTTTATGTTCTCAATTTAATTTCAACATGGGATATGCAATCATCATTTGGAATGACCTCATATTTCCCATCAACACAAAATCCCATAAAAATCAAGCAAAAGAAAATACAAAATGAAAGGAAATCATTTTCAGAATTAATCTCTTATTATATAATATTTACTGGAGTTTTAATTTAATCAATACTTATTGTTTTTTAAAGCTTATACTTATTTTTTACTAAAATATTCTTTTGATTTAAGGCTACATACTGTTTTTCAAGCTATTGAGAATTTTCTTAGTTAAATATAAAACAACGTTTGCTAAGAAAACTACAGGAAATTCAACATAGAATTTATGTTTTTAATCAAGTAGAATAAAAATTTGGCCCCAAAAATTCTTGGCAGAATTAACCAATAATGAGATTTGAAAAATAGTGAGAGATGAATACCTACCAATGAAAGTCTAAAAAGTAATATATAGATATGTTTTAGATGAAACGTTTTATTATGCATACAAAAGAGATGAAGTAATTGCTTACAAAATTAAGAAATAAAAAAATAGAAATGAGGAACTGTGACTCAGGTTCACGTGAAGAGTTACTCTTTACATTTATGGTTTACTTTTGTAATTCTTCATCAATGTGATTTTTATATATACTCATAGCTGAAAACTCATAAAGGAGCACACACAGGATATTTTGCTTTTGTCCACCTCAGCTTTAGAATTAATGCATAAAGTCACACTAAATTAAATGAATATAACAAATATCTTAGTGCTTTGAAAATTGATAGAATTAGTTTTACATATTTTTATTCATTTGTTTAAATTTATGAACTTGCAACCCATGGCCTCGGAGTATGTGTGCATGATAAAATTATCGGAAAATAAATTATAAATAGCAATCAGTGACCTCTTTCTCAGCCACTGAACTTTATCAACGACCTGACCCAAGATCCCAGGCCTGAAGGCCAATCAACTTATACTCTGTCAGTTCAAAAGGCAAAGAAATTTCTAAATACAATCCCCTACATGAAGAACTGCCAACTTCTGGTTTGATGATGCTGAGATTCACCAAATGCTGTCTGTATTAGTTCTATAGCAAATTTTAATTGCAAAAATATAAAAGCAAAATTTACAATAGTGATCTTACAGAAACTAGTTTATGTATTTAATTCATTTTTCCTAAATCAATTATACCAATAAATATAATTGATAATTTAAAATTTCTATTATGAAAATGTTTGTTTCAACAAATAGTTTCAAGAAAAGGTCTTCATGTTGACAGAATTAATATTATAGCGATTTACCTAAAAACTATCATGAATTCTGAATCTTTCAGAAAAAATTACATTTTCCACATTTCAAAATATGGACTAGAATTCTAGAAAACACTAAACAGTTACTTGAAATTTTAAAGTAAAAGGAAATACTTTCTTTTTATCTGTAATGGTTAATAATTGCATCTAACTTTTTCTTCCTAGTTTCTTCCATGTGTTTACGATCTTTACAACACTGTGATGTTATTTAAAAAGTGTGAAGGATTGTTAATCCAGAGCCTCACTCTCAAAAAGCATTGAGAATAAAAGAGGATAAGAAACAAGGGGCTATGATGGGAAGAGAATGAGAGCCAGTAAACATTTTTTTTTAAATTTGTTTCATTTTTTAAAGTTTTATTTAAGATAGCTGATTTACAATGTTGTGATAATTTCTTCTGTACAACAAAGTGATTCAGTCATACATGTTAATATACTCATTCTTTTTCAGATTCTTTTCCCAGATACATTATTACAGAATATTGGGTAGAATTCCCTGTGCTTACAGCAGGTCCCTGCTGGCCAATCATTCCATATACCACTGTGCATGTGCCAATCCCAAACCCCCAGTCCTTCCTTCCTCCCCCAACCCATCCTCTTTTGTAACCATAAGTTTGTTTTCAAAGTCTATGAGTCTGTATCTATTTAGTAAATAAGAAAACATTTCAAGTCCTTCTTTAAAAACTCACTCAAGTGAAAGTGGAACATCTGAATTAGACCAAAACAAATGAGGAAATAATGAAGAACTGAGCAAAAAGTAAAGGTTTAAAAAAGCACTGCAAATATTCAGAATGTGAACTACATGTAAAGAAAAATTACAACACTGCAATAGGCAATGAAAGAGAATCTATCCTAAGACAAATATGAAATGATAGATGATGTTTGTGTAGGGAGAAATAACACTCAGAAAGCCAATGCAATATCAAAGGAGAACTTCCAACTTCAAAGTTGGAAGACCGATGCTACTCAACTTCAATACTTAATATAATTCTACAGTAAGCAAGACAGTGTGGTATTGACTAAGGAACAGACAAATAAATCAATGAACTTCTGGGGTGGGGGGTGGGGGTCAGAGCCTCAGGAACCGACACAGTGGCTGCAGGCAGGGCTCATTAAAAAAAAAAAAAACAAGAGAGGAAAAAATTTCTGAAGCAAGTAAAGTGTAACATTCTTGCTCTGGTAAGTATTTTTCTTTTCTTCTCCAAATTTGGGCATAAATGTCAAAGTAGCATAATAACTTCTCTCAAGAATCATCATTCAGGCCCAAGTGTCAGTAGAAAGGTTATGAACCTAAATCTGGACAAATTTGGAAGCTTAGGAGAGAATCCACAGGTAATCAACTTAACACTTAAGAAATGAATATTTAGCAAAGAAAGAAATGGACCTATTTATTCAGAAGATACTATTCCAAAATATTTCCTTTTTATGGAGGATTAGTTTCAGAGGGTTATTCCTTAAGAATTATATCTACTAATACCATTCTAAGATACTTTTGTTCAAAAAAACTACACAAATAGTTTCCTGTGATCTTTTCTCTTTATTATAAAATAATGCTAATTATTATAATATCAGTATTGAATCTAAATATAACAATAATACTAATAAATCCATAAATTTAGATTTTTAAAAATTTCTCTCATTTAAAGTATTGCTTATGCAATTCAGGCTCCTCTTACCCCAAACATCCGTGATGATATAAACCTAACTTAACAATTAGATATTTGTCTAAGAAAATGCTCTGAGTGCACTGAGAAGGCTAGTAAAGATAAGATAGAGTCAAGGTTGAGACGAAAGCACATACATGAGGGAACACAAAGCAAAAATCTTTCACTTGGATCAAAATTATACAGACCTACAATGACCCTTACTCCTCTTGAAGGGGAAACTAGAAATAGTTGTTTTATCAGCAGGACTAAAGCTGAAATCATATATGCAGATTATTATTTAATAATGACCTGCTGATGATTATTATTCAGTCATTACCAATTTACATGCATTTAACATGAGAACCAACAATAAACTGAGCACTGTCAAAGCTTTACATACAAATGTTTTTGCATTAGTCATAATGTGGTCAAAACTACAAACAGGAAAATAATAAGATGATGACAAAGTGTTACATTCTCTTTAAAATTTATCAGTTATCTATTGTGTAACAGAACTTCTCAACACAGAGTGGCTTAAAACACTAATAAATTGCTATTCCTCATAAGTCTGAAGGTTGGTTTCTCTGCTGACTTTGCTGTCACTGTAGGGAGTGACAGATTAGAATGTTCGAGATAACCTACTAACTAATCTGTAATTTGGTTCTCCAACAGTTTTCCTCTACTTGGCTTCCCATTCTCTAGATTAGAATGGCTTTTTTGGCTTTTTTTTTTTTTTTAAACATGGCAGCCATAAGGCAACATTTCAAGAGGTGAAAGAAAGCAGAAGCTGCAAGACATCTGAAGAGCTAAGCTGGGTAATTCACACAATGTGGTTTCCACGTCATACTAGTCAAAGATCGGACTGAGACTGAAGGAACTGAAAATAAATCACACCTTTCCATGAGAAGTGGCAAAATAATATGAATCTATTTTTCAATATACCACAGAAGTGAATAAAGTTTTTTTCATGAGTACATAATAGATTAGAAAATCTTGGTTGATTGGCAAAGATGAGAACCGTATGGTCTAGAAGGATAGCTATTTCCGCTTGCTCTCTCTTTTGATTATTGCATTTTTATATTAACTTGTTTTATTATAATGAAACTCTGCCATATGGCAAGCATTTGAATATTCCTTCATATTCTTATGAAATTGAGAAAATAGTAAATCCCTTAAAAAGATAATAAAAGAACACACAAAGAAATACGTAAGAAATGTCTGTTACAAATAAAAATAATTTTTACATATTGCTTAGCAGTGGTTTTAAGTTTAAAACTACTTGATTTGATTTCACAGTAACTGGTGTGAGAGAGAGAGAATGTATCATTACTACTTTTTAGAGATTGAGTTCACACACTTAAGCGATTGTTTTGAAATCTTATTCCTGATAGGTGGAAAAGACATATCTAGAATTCAGGTTTCCTAAATTTAATAAATCAGTCCATTATGTTTCAATACTAAGCAATGTATATCTCTTTCATCTAGTGTAAAATTACTTAAAATATGTACCATTAGAATATTTTCTAGACTTTTCTTACTTTTCTGTTTATGGACAAGCTTTATGCTTTTTATTTTAATTCTCTTATGAGAACAGAGAATCTGAATTTTATTTGATTAACCATTAGACTCAAGCATAGCAGTACATTCTCTGTAGATGTCTGTAACTGTCTAATAACTATGATAATGTTGAATCCCAGAGGTCTGTGGGCAAAAACCAATACAATTTTTAATAAATTCAAAGTTAACTATGAATATGTATGTATAATATAGTATGTATGTTATTGCTTGAGTACTATATTTTAAAGATGAAGGAAAAATGAACATATGCTTACCTAACTGCTAATTTCAAAATTAATACAAACATCTTAAAATGGACCTCATTTGCCTCAGAAATTTTGCTCTTAGTTCATATAAATGTATATAAATACTTTGAAAGAAATGATATCAACTAAAATATTGACCATAGAATATTTCATAACATATTATACAAAAATTATTATGTATCAAGGCTAAAAATTTGGTATTATTTATTTTAACATTTAATCAATTTAGTTAATAACTATGATTTTAAAACTGACATGTCACTGAATAGTAAAAATTAATTCAGGAAAATATGTCAAAGAGTATTAGATTATAATATACTTAAAGGAAACTAACAAGTAAATCATGTCAGGAGCTTTTTAAATTCATAACTTCATAATTTAAATTTGTATATAATTTAGTTTTTACAAAATGTGTGTAGGACTAAAATATGCTGAATATTCAAGAGTGATGAAAATCCCTGTTTGCCACTTTGGACCATGAAAAATTACTAAATTATATGGAATTCCCGTCGTGGCGCAGTGGTTAATGAATCCGACTAGGAACCATGAGGTTTCGGGTTCGGTCCCTGCCCTTGCTCAGTGGGTTAACGATCCGGCGTTGCCGTGAGCTGTGGTGTAGGTTGCAGACGCGGCTCGGATCCCGCGTTGCTGTGGCTCTGGTGTAGACCGGTGGCTACAGCTCCGATTCAACCCCTGGCCTGGGAACCTCCAACAAGAAATAGCAACAACAACAACAACAACAACAAAGACAAAAAGACAAAAAAAAAAGAAAAATTACTAAATTATAGACTGCTAAAAATATCTGTATCCCTGTTCATTCTTTTAAAATGTTATTAGACAAAATGATTACTGGAAAGTTAAACATATGACCATATGAAACAAATAAGGGGATATATTATAATGTGACAAACGGTAATGAAATCCCATATTGTGTAGAAGTGTAAAGGAAATTTACATGGATTTGACACTCAGCACATTTGAAAATTAAAAACTGGAGTTTCCATTGTGGTGCAGTGGAAATGAATCCGACTAAAACCATGAGGTTGCAAGTTTGATCTCTGGCCTCACTCAGTGGGTTAAGGACCTGGTGTTGCTGTGAGCTGTGGTGTAGTTTGTAGATGTGGCTCAGATCTGATGTTGTGGTGGCTGTGGTATAGGCCTGCAGCTGTAGCTCCAATTAGATCCCTAGCCTGGGAACTTCCACATGCCATGGCTGAGGCCCCAAAAAGAAAAAAAAAGAAAAAAAAGAAAATTAAGAACTGATATTTTGAGTAAAATTTTTCAAGTAGATAATTTTAATTACCTTCTCATAAAAAATCCATTTACCCATTAGCTGGAGTTCCCGTCATGGCTTGGTGGTTAATGAATCTGACTCGGAACCATGAGGTTACGGGTTTGATCCCTGGCCTTGCTCAGGGGGTTAAGGATCCAGCGTTGCCGTGAGCTGTGGTGTAGGTTGCAGACATGGCTCAGATCCCCTGTTGCTGTGGCTCTGGTGTAGGCCGGCAGCTACATCTCCGATTAGGCCCCTAGCCTGGGAACCTCCATATGCCGTGGGAGCGGCCCAAGAAATAGCAAAAAAGACAAAAAAAAAATCCATTTACCCATTAGTATTAAGTGGTTAGCCAGTAGTTAAGCAATAGATTACCATCATCATGAAATTCTTAGGTATAGAAAGTGGGAACCTGTCTGTCAACATGTAACAAAGTATTTGTCTTCCAGAAAAAATACATTCTCAAAAAAGTTAAGTAAAAATGAGCAAAGATAAATCATATAATAAATTAGATGATGCAAAGGTAGAATTCAAGAATAATACAAATGAGTAGAAAAAAGAGCGTAAAATTACATAAGAATAAGTTTAATAATACGTGCCTTTATGCACTGAATAATACAGCAATGAATTGTATAACCAAAACAAAAGTAAGAAAAAGACAAAGAAATTAAAAATACAAATAGAACAAGGAAAACACAACTGGAATAGGAAATTTTAGAATCTCTCTATCCGAAAGAGTGAGTAACAAAAATATAAATAATAATGACTTAATTTTAAAAAGTAAGTGGTATGAATATACTTTTATACATACATCAAATCATTTACCTCACAAACAGAATATAAAATTCCTTTCATGTATTTCTGGAGTTGGTATTGATTCCAATTATGGTAGAGTTACTACTGTCAGACTGGCTTTTTACAGATAACAATTATAAGCTCTGTACAAAATATAAAGAATAGCTATTTAAAGACACTGAAGTGTAATGAAATGCAGACAGAAATAGGAGAGGAGTCTGACCCTTGAAAGAAGAGTGCTATGTTGTGTAGGACATACATTTATACAACATTTCACCTTGATGGTATTTTTATAGTCCCTGCAGTACAGGGCAACCAAACTTCAAGTAGAAAATTACAGTCCTTCAACTTATGGAAGCAGAGGATAACATTTAAGTTCTCAAAATGGATAGAAGAATGAAGGAAAAAAAATCTCAGGAAAGAGACAGCCACAGGAGGGGAAGCCATAAAAGCTGCATAAAAATGCCACCTAAATCTTTGGTTTACCCCTAATCTTTATATGCATAAGGAAGACTTCAAGGTGAAATGCCATAGCTGTAAACCTGAAAACTGAGCAGAGATTTCACTTTCTTTCAAGCAATTGAGAATCGAGTTTGAGTTCAGTCAAATTAACTGCATATTAGTTAAGAAATGACACACTCCATAAGAAGCTAAAGTTGAGAGATTCTAAAACATATTATCTAAAATGCCCAATAGTCAATAAAAATTACTAGAAAATATTATAGAAATAAAAATTACTAGATGTGCAACTATACACAACAATGATATATCTCTAGCCGGACTGATAATGAAAAAAAAGAGAAACAGCAATAATTACCATTATCACAAATGAAAAAGGAGAACTTTGTTACAAACTCAAGCAGACATTGCAAGGATAAGTATTACAAATATGCTTTGATTGTAAATTTGACAACTTAGGTAAGAGATAGATTCATTGAAAGATATAAATACAACTCACTCAAAAAGAAATAGATGCTTAAATACTCATTTATTCATTTTTATAAATAAATACTGTTTAAAAAGCATCAAAGAAAACTTCAAACCCAGACAGTCTCACTGGAAAATTTTACCAGACAATCGAGGAAGAAAATATCAATTCTAGACAATTTTTCTAGAAAGCTGAGAAAAAAGCTCTTCAAAAATTGTTTTGTCAATACAATATTGCTCTGATAACCCATATCAATACTAGACAAAAATTTTACAAGTAAGGAAACTTATTTTTAAGTCTTTAAGACATTTTGAGTTTATTTTCATGCATGGTGTGAGGGTGTGTTCTAGTTTCGTTGATTTGCATGCAGCTGTCCAGGTTTCCCATCAATACTTGCTGAAAAGACTGTCTTTTTCCTATATTATGTTCTTTCCCCCTTTGTCAAAGTTTAATTGACATTAGATGTCTGGGTTTATTTCTGGGTTCTCCAGTCTGTTCCATTGGTCTGTTTGTCTGTTTTGGTACCAGTACCACCCTGCCTTGATTACTGTGGCTTTGTAATATTGCCTGAAGTCTGGGAGAGTTATGCCTCCTGCTTGGTTTTTGTTCCTCGGAATTGCCTTGGCAATTCTGGGTCTTTTGTGATTCCATGTAAAGTTTTGGATTGTTTGTTCCAGTTCTGTGAAAAATGTCCTGGGTAATTTGATAGGGATTGCATTGAATCTGTAGATTGCTTTGGGTAGTATGGCCATTTTTACAATATTAATTTTTCCAACCCAGAAGCATGGAATATCTTTCCATTTCTTTGAATCCTCTTTAATTTCCTTGATTAATGTTTTATAGTTCTTAGCATTAAATCTTTTACCTCTTTGGTCAGGTGTACTCCCAGTTATTTGATTTTTTGGGGTGCAACTTTAAAAGGTATTGTATTTCTATATTCCTTTTCTAATATTTCATTGTTAGTATACAGAAATGTGACTGATCTGAATATTTATCTTATATCCTGCTACTTTGCTGAATTTGTTGATCAGTTTGAGTAGTTTTTGGGTTGAGTCCTTAGGGTTTTCTACATTTAGTATCATGTCATCTGCATACAGTGAAAGTTTTACCTCTTCTCTTCCTATTTGGATGTCTTTTATTTATTTTGAATGGCTTAAGGACTTAAATATAAGACAAGACACCATCAAACTCCTGGAAGAGAACATAGGCAAAACATTCTCTGACATCAACCTTTCAAATGTTTTCTCAGATCAGTCTTCCAAAGCATCAGAAATAAAAGCAAAAATAAACCAATGGGGCCTAATCAAACTGATAAGCTATTGCACAGCAAAGGAAACCAAAAATAAAACAAAAAAACAACTTACAGAATGGGAGAAAATAATTTCAAATGATGCAACTGACAAGGGCTTAATCTCTAAAATATACAAACAACATATACACTCAATAGCAAAAAAGCCAACAACCCAATGGAAAAATGGGCAAAAGACCTGAATAGACATTTCTCCAAGGAAGATAGACCAGATGGCCAACAAGCTTATGAAACAATCCTTAACAGCACTGATTATTAGAGAAATGCAAATCAAAACTACCATGAGATACCACCTCATGCCAGTCAAAATGGCCATCATTAATAAATCCACAAGTAAAAAATGCTGAAGAAGGTATGGAGAAAATGGAACCCTCCTGCACTGTTGGTGGGAATGTAAGCTGATATGACCACTACGGAGATCAGTATGGAGATACCTTAGAAAACTATATGTAGAACTACCATATGACCCAGCAATCCCACTCTTGGGCATATATCCAGACAAAAATTTCCTTAAAAAAGACACATGCACCTGCATGTTCACTGTAGCACTATTCACAATAGCCAAGACATGGAAACAACCCAAATGTCCATTGACAGATGATTGGGTTAGGAAGAAGTGGTATATATACCACAACGGAATACTACTCAGCCATCAAAAAGAACAAAATCATGCCTTTTGCAGCAACAATGATGGAACAAGAGACTCTCATACCGAGTGAAGTCAGAAAGAGAAAGACAAATGCCATATGATATCATTTATATCTGGAATCTAATATATGATACAAATGAACCTTTCCATAGAAAAGAAAATCATGGACTTGGTGAATACACTTGTGGTTGCCAAAGGGGAGGGGGAGGGAGTAGGGTGGTTGGGGAGCTTGGGGTTAATAGATGTGGACTATTGCTTTTGGAATGGATTAGCAATGAGATCCTGCTGTGTAGTCCTGGGAACTATGTCTAGTCACTTTGATGGAGCATGCTAATGTGAGAAAAAAAGAATATATACATATATGTGTAACTGGGTCACCATGCTATACATAGAAAATTGACAGAACAGTATAAACCAGCTTTAATGGAAAAAATAAGAGTCATTATACAAAATAAAAAATTAAAAATTAAAAAACAATAAAAACAACAAAAAAAAACAAAGAAAGAAAACTATAGGCCACTACCACCAAAAAAAAAAAAGATGTTGATTTCATCACTAAAACATTAGCAAATCAAATTCAACAATATATAAATACTATAATATGTCATAATCAAATAGATATTCTAAGGATTCAAGGCTAATTCAACATTCAAATATCCTCAATGTAATCCACCATATTAATAGATTAAGCACACACACAAACAGAAATGTGGTCAACTGATTTTAGACAAAAGTATAAAAACGATTCAATGTATAAAAGATAGCTTTGAATAAAATAGTTGTGGAAAAACTGGATATATGTATGGGGATAAAAAATGACCTCAACACATATCTTTAACCATTTATAAAATGAATTGAAAAATATGTCATAGAGGCAAATATAAAACATATAACTAGAAATATTTTAGAAGAAAACTTTGAACAGAAAACTTTCATATATTTGGTTGTGATAAAAGTTCTTATATATGACACTTAGCAAATGATCACTAATAGAATAAAAAGAATTTGTAGACTCAGAGAAAATATTTCCAGTCTCACATCAGGATTTCTGTCAAAACATAAGAATTACTCAGAATTCAATAATGAAAAAGAATCCTATTAGAAATAGGAAAAATGCTTGAAAAGACACTACATTAGAGAAAATAATTATATAGAAAATTATTAGATGATCATAACAGTAATTAGTCATTAGAATAATGTACTTTATAAATAGAAATTGATAAACTTATCCTGATATCCAAAAGAAATTGGAAATGACTAAAATAGAGAAAACAAGAGCAAAGAGACATACCATCTCAATGTAAGTCTTCATATAAATCTATGATAATCAAGAAATCACTATATAGAGTCCAGAGATAGCCCAATATTTATATAGTCAATTTATTTTTGACAAAGGTGTTAAAGGAATTCAAAGAGGGATATAGTGCTGTATTATTTTCTTCAGTGAAAATTTTGTCCAGATATATGCTGGGTCATATGGTAGTTCTATATTTAGTTTACTAAGGTAACTCCATACTGTTTTCCACCAGCAGTGAAGGAGGGTACACTTTTCTCCACACCCTCTTCAACATGTTATATATTGACCTGTTTTAAAAATAAAAGATAGACAAAATATTTGAATAGATATTAATGAGAGCCCAGTTTCTCACTTTTGGAAATTTCAAATATCAGTATGAACTCATGGTTTTTAGGAAAGAGAAAAAAATAAATAGATGTGGAAATGTTACTATTTCTGTCATAAGCCCACTAAGAGGGCCTAGAAACAGTGACACAGCCATCAATGAGCACACTTATCATCCTGATCTTGGTATCTAAATACCATTTTCCACTAACAGTTGTCAAGTGTTATTGGAGATAAAGCTGATTCCAGCCTGGGATACGAAAATTTCAGTCTGAAATATACTGTCTTCAATAAGGAAGTTTTGGATTTGAGCCAGATCAAAAGGACATCAGAGCCAGATTTACCCATTGAACAAATCTGATGTAAATTTAGCATCAAAATCAATATTGATATTAATGGAATATCATCTATTGAATAGAATAAAATTCCATGAGCCATCCTAATGTAAATAAATAAACACATAAATAAATTACTATAGTTTATCAAGCTTTCATAGTTGTTTTTTGTGGCAGGTATCTATTTAATTATACTGGTGAAAATGGAATTTCTTACAATCTCTTTTGAATATCTAAAACATAAACCAGTGTGCTTATACATAGTATGAACCTAATACATATTGTGGAGTCTAAGAATGAAATACAGTAAAAACAGCAAATCATATTACACTCATTTAATGGTCTTATTTCCAACATAATATGCTATTATACATTTCACAATAAATGTTGAAACAATTTATCCTAGAAACTACATGTTTTTAATCATCTTTTTAGAAACAAATTACCTAATCAACCATATAAAAGAACTACTCCTCCAAGCAGCATCCTTCCTCTCCTGATGCTTTCCATGATAGAGTTCCCAAATATTTCACAAAGGAATTCCATACAGAGAAAATGAGACACACACTGCCAGAAATGGGACACCAGGGAGCTTACTGGAATATTAATACATGTGAGTTATAGTAAATTAAACCAAATGAAGAGCTGTCACATAAGGCATTGTGTCTACTGATTGCATATGAACTATTCTGAATGAACTGCCAGCTATCACCTATTCACTCAGCATCAAACCAGGAAAAAGGTCATATTTGCTTCTAGTTGCAGTGACCATAAAAAACAAAACCTAAATTTTTTTTTTGTAATTTAGCTCTTTTTATATTCTCAAACACTGAATATGCATTACATACAGTTGATTATTTTTGTATTAAAAATTAAGTTTTCCAAATTATATCACAGTCATAATTTTGTTAACCTAGATGCTTAAAAATGGTATTTTTAAAATTTCATTTTGTGATGATTATTTTTTCTTTATAATCCTTTTATTCTTCCTAATTCACATATTTTTTCTAATAATACTTTTCTGTTAATTAAACCATATCGTACTTTACTATGCCCTTTCAGAAAAATAAATGACAAAAGATGGCTGCTAAGGCAAGTTTGTTAAAATGGTTATCCAATACCAGCTAAAGTATTGTTACACTAAATCTAAGTCTCAGCTGAGTTTTTTCTCTTTGGTAACTGACGTCTTCTCTAACAATGCAGTGTAAAGAAGTGATTGATTTTTGTCTGCTAACTTTGAAGTCAACATCACTGCTTTACCTTTTATACCAAACACCTCATTCTATTCAAGTTCTGTTATATTAGATACCGTATTTGGGAAGCAAAAGTAAATAGCTCAATTTACATGTTATTTGAAATCTTACAGCTTCTTAAGCCTTATTGCTATATCCTCACAGAGTAGAAGCATGAAGTAATGGGAAATTCCTTGGATTTCACAATGAGTTAAAAAACAAATTCCAAGACAAAATAAACTGAGTAAAGCTAATTCCTTGGCATAAACAAATTAACCAAACATTATCTCTGTGGGTTTGAGTTTTTCTCACTTTTAAAATGAGGATGTTAAACTAGGTAATCCCAAGAGCTCATTGCATATTTAAGTCTGAAACATGTTCATTTAAGTGAAAGGAAAACAAAGATTAGAAAAATGAGAGTAAAAAATACACACACACACATATATGTGTGTGTGTGTATATATATATATATATATATATATATGACTTCCAATTAAGATGGTCCTCTAAGGTTAAGAATAATACACTTCACCTACTACATAGGATACATATTTTAAGGATATCCTCAGATTATAGGGAATGACTCACTTCCTAAAACACATAAGCCATATGCAATATGAAATGTCAGTTAAACATCTTTGGCCAGCTGCATATCTCAGCCAACCAGCTATATATTTAGAGTGGCTTAAAGAGCAAAAGCTTATTTTCTCACAGTCCTGGAGGCTGAATGTCCAAGACAAAGGTGTCAGGATGTTTCTCTCCTGCTGTTTCTCTCCTTTGTTTTTAGACACTTTCTGTCTTCTCACCTGGTCTTTCTTCTATGGACATACACCCTCATGATCCCACTTAAACATAATTACTTCCTTAAAGGCCTTATCTCCAAATACAGTTGTGTTGGGTGTTAGGGCTTCAACAATATTCTTCCAAAGGAATCGTGTATAGTGAGTGGACACATCTATTGAGCTCTTCCACTTTGAGGCTCGTCATGAAGCAGTACTCATTTTGGTAACATATGAATTAGCTTCAGTTTCTTTTTCCTACCTCAGTTTCCTTTTTCCTTCACTCTTTCCCTTTAGTCCTTTTCTCAGGCTATATTTTCTAGAGCATCTATAGCATTGATTAAAATATTGTGCATATATATATATATATATATATGTATATATATGGCTCTTCTAACTCAAGCAGACAAAATTAAATCATAACATATAGAAAATTCAAACATCAGAGTTAACTCATTCTAAGCCTTGTACTACAGAAGTAGAAAACATTCTTTTCAATCAAAGTTAGTAGAAGAAAAGAAATTATAAAAATTAGAGCACAAATAAATAGAGACTAAAAAAAATCAGAAAAGATCAAGGAAATTAAGAGCTAGTGCTTTGAAAAGAGAAACAAAATTGATAAACCTTCAGCCAGGCCCATCAAGAAAAAAGAGACAAGGCTCAAACAGATAAAATTAGAAACAAAAAAGGAGAAGCTACCATAGACACCACAGAAATACAAAGGATCATAAGAGATTGCTACAAACAACTGTATACTAATAAAATGGACAATCTAGGAGAAATGGACACATTGCTAGTAATGTACAATCTCCCAAGGCTTAGGAAGAAATATGTGAACCGACCAATTACCAGTAGTAAAATTTTAATTACTGACTTACCAGTGATTAAAAAAAAATATATCAACAAGCAAAAGTCTAGGACCAGATGGCTTCACAGGTGAGTTCTACCAAGTATTCAGAGAATTATAACAAACATCCTTCTCAAACTAGTCCCAAAAATTGCAGAGGAAGGAAAGCTTCTGAACTTACTCTATACGGCCAGCATCACTTTGATACCAAAGCCAAAGATATCACATAAAGAAGAAGATTACAGGCCAATATAGGTAAATATAGATGCAAAAATCCCCAACAAAATATTACCAAACTGAATTCAACACTACATTAAAAGGATCATATGCCATGATCAAGTGGGATTTATCCTAGGGATGCAAGGATGTCTCAATATCCTCAAATCAATGAATGTGATATACTACATTCACAAAATTGAAGAATAAAAATCAGATCATCTCAGTAGATGCAAAAAAAATTTTTAACAAAATTAAACATCCACTTATAATAAAAACTCTCCACAAAGTGGTTATAATGGGAACATATCTCAATATGATAAAGACCATATATGGTAAGACCACATATCATCATACTCAAAGATGAAAAATGACAGCTTTTCAATTTTTTTTATTTTTTTCTTTTCAAGTTTACATACAAATTTTCAACTTAATTTGAAAGACCCAGTAAGATATAGACCCCATTATCTGACAATTAAATTGGAATTTAACAATGAGAAAATATGCTAAATATACTAAACTATAAGGTTTACAAAATCAGAATAATTTGCCTTCTTTTTTCACTGGTGAACTGCAAGAACCTAGGATAAGTGGCATACAGTCAATATTCAATCATTCAAATGAATAAGTGAATAAACAGTTATTTGTTCTAAAACCTATATCTAGAAAATTAAATACACACTGAAAACATTCATGTTCTAAATGGAATACAACTACTTAAAAGTAAAAAATACTGTGGGATACATCTAGTGTTATTTAAAGGAAAATGCATATATTAATTGTTTTTTTAAAATATCAGGAAAGCCTAAAAATTAATAAACTAAATCATCAATTCAAGAAGACAGAAGTTAAACTAGAAACTAAATGCAAACAATTAAAAGAAAGAAAATAAGAAAACATTTAAAAACTATCAAACAAACACACTTTGAAAAGTGAAAAATAAACACGTGTAGTAAAATTAATTAAGAAAAAATAATAGCTATGGCAAAAACTTACAAGCAAATGAGTATATCAAAATTGATTTTTTAATATTTTATATTTTTATTAAATATGTAAATTTTTGTAATTTATGTGCTTCTATTGCACAAGAATATTATTATTAAATATATTTTACCCTCTTTTTAACTACCTAAATCATTATGTATTGAGAAATATTTAGTCTAATATTAGAATTGCTGTTGCCACAATTTTATTTAGTATCTACCTAGTATAACTTTTGACATTCCATTATTTCCAAACTTTGTCAATCTCATGTAGTATTTTTTTTATTTCAAGTGAGAATTATTTCTTAAAACATATAACATTCAGTTTACTGTGATTAATTTTATTTCTGCCATTACATTAAAAATTTTTTTTGCCTTTCTTCCTCTTTATGATAGATTTTAATTTTATGTTTTAAATTAACATAAATATTGAGAAACTATTCAAAGTTGTCCCATATACTTCCTCCATCCTCACACACAGAGTTCTATCATTAATGTCTTCCATTAACTAGTATGATACATTTTCCTTGTTCTGAAGTCTCTTTTTCTGAAATTACTATAGCTACTCTAGCTTTCTTTTGATTAGTATTATCATGGTATATCTTTTACCATGCCTTTACTTTTAATTTGTCTTTTTATTTATAGTGTGTTTCTTGTAAACAGCATATAGTTGGACCTTGTTTTTATATCCACTCTGGCCATCTCTGTATTTACATTGGTGTATTTAGACCATTTACATTTAAAGTAATTATTGATATAGTTGATAAAGCAATTATTGATATGTTTATAACTTTAAATTTTTTTTTCACCAGTTTTTTTTTTTCTCTTTTCTCACCTCCTCTGGTTTTAATTGAACATTTTATATGATCCTGTTTTTTCTCCTTTCTTAGCATATAAATTATATTTTTTAAACAATTTTGCTGGTTTCACTAGGGTTTGCAAAATACATTTCAAAGTATATTAAACTAAGTCCACTTTAAAAATAACATCACCGTGCCACAAGTAGTGCAGGTACCTTATAAGAGAATATTCCTAATTTCTCCCTCCCACCTTTTATAACATTGCAGTCATTTATTTTACTTATCCTTCTGCTATATTCACAAATTGCACTGTTTTTGTTTTTATTTTGAACAATTATCTATAGTTGACCCTTGAACAACACAGTTTTGAAGTACGTAGGTCCACGTATAATATAATTGTTTTCAATAAATACAGTACCTGTGTTTTTACTTTACAGATCTTTAAGTGTGGAAAAAACTTTGTGTTAATTAGAGATCACAATATGTGCAATCAAAAGAACTATGGTTTGAGTCTAGGTTCTATCCAAACTGTTTCAGATGCCTGCTTTTGAGTGAAGCATTTATCAATTCCTTTGTTTTTGAGGCAAAGTTAGAAGTGCTTGAAATTTCAACTGCATGAAGATTCAGCAATCCTAACTTCTGAGTTTTTCAAAAGTAAACTACATTAGATCAATTAAGGATAATAAAATTACAAGTGTACTTTATGTATTTCTTCTCCAACCTTTTTCCATTTTTTCAGGAAATCCAAGTTTCTGAACTATATTATTTTCTTTTTGCTGAGATTTTATTTGAATATTTCTTGCAGGGCAGTTTTGCAAGCAATGGACTCCCTCAATTTTTTGTTTGTCTCATAAGGACATTATTGCTCCTTCACCTTCACATTTTTTTTTTCTTTTTCGGGGCATACCTGCAGCATATGGAAGTTCCCAGGCCAGGGCCTACACCACAGCCACAGCAACACGGGATCTGAACTGCGACTGTGACCTACACTACAGCTCATGGCAACGCCAGATCCCCAACCCACTGAGCAAGGCCAGGGATCAAATCTGCATCCTCATGAATACTAGTCACTGCACCACAATGGGAACTCCTATGAGTTTGAAAACATACATGTAATAAATACTGTTCTAAAATATACATAAATTATAAAAATTGACTTACAAAGAAGTAGAAAATAGGATTAAAATTAAACAAATATATATAATTAGTGATTTAAACTTCCCTTCAAAATGCCACTAGGCACAAAGAGTTTTACAGGTAAATTTTATAAGCCTTTTAAAGAATAAAGAATTCTTAGCTATAAAGCATTTTTCTAGAAAATAAAAAAAAAGAAAAAATTCCTAGTAGAAATCTAGGAAAGAAAGGATCTTTCTTAACCTAGTAACATTTATTTAACAGAAAACTATAGAAAGAAAACAAGAGAATGGTCAAAACTTAGAAACATTCCTGTTAGAGTCAGAAGCAAGATGACACATATAACTTGTTGGATATGTATTACTAATGCTACTATTTAGGTAATAAGACAAGAAAAATTAATATAAGATAGATGCCTCCTTTCTTCCATTTCTTCCTGGCCAAATTCAGTTTCTTTACATTGCACGATAAAGTCTCCATTATCTTGCTGGCTGGTAGCCAGGAATGGCTCTCAGATCCAAAATGTCTCTGTGAGGCCCCCTCTATCTCAAAAATCCAGAATCTCCCTTACATCCACCCCTTCCAACCTTTTTCTCTTTAGCTGACAACTTGAGAAAATGCTCTGCTTTTAAAGACCTCATGTGATTCAGTCAAGTCTACTGGGATAATCTCATTAACTTAATGTCAACAGATTAATAACTTCAATTATATCTGCAAAATCTTTTTTCTACATAATATATAATAATGACAGTAACACCATCATGGGGTGGAGATCATGAGGGTCATCTTAGAATTCTGCCAACCACACTACTCATACCACTGTCAACAATGTTAGACTGATATTTAGTGAAACCACAATGCTCACTGTTGCTTCACTAAAATATTTTAGCTATAGCAATAATGAATTTATAAATGAGCTGAAATATATTCACATACTTACAAAAACTCTGTAACTTATTTCTGGCGTTACTTACATATCATATCACATTTGTTTGGATTTCAGAAGCATTATCAGTAATCATCTTCATTAATTTTGTTATACTTCTTTAGGTTATAATATTTGGTGAAAATCATCTTTTTAATTCAATTCCTAAAAAAAAATTTGTCTGTGAAATGAAGCCACTTACTTAAAATTTACTTCAATTGCATCAGAGAAGCATATCTAGGTAATAGAATTATCATTAAATATAATTACCAATCTTTAATCCTTATCCAATTATCAATGTTCAGAATGATAATTAAAAAGGAGTAAGCAATTTACCTGTGGTTTAATACACCATTAAGTAGAATCGACACATTGTATAATTGTGTCTTTTAAAACTGAAAAAAGACATCGAATTCTCCTTTAAGATGGATTTCCATTCTGGGATGATCTGAGAAAAAGCATTTGTGTATACCTCCACAAACTAGACAAAAAAATGGTAAGAAACATTCTTGCTCCTTGTGAGCTCCTTGAAAGTAGGAAATATTTCTTTGAATCCTTTTTTCTTCAACCATTAGCACCTGGTCAGAGTATTCTAATGGTATTCTCACCACTGTTACAAACCATTGGCTATGATCCAACTCATAGACATATTATCTTTGACCATGTAGTACTTTTAAATATTAGAATCAAGTGTCAATCCTTTTAACATTAGGAGATTTTATTTAAAAAAAAAAATCTAGTTGTTGGACATTCTAAAACACAGAACCCACATTCCCAGATACCACCTATCCTCTGAATGTTGTACAGTTTAGCTGGGACAAGCACTCTCAAATTCAGCATGGTACAATCAGGGTTTCTACTTATTTACCTACTTGGATCCCATGGGAATTTGAGTTTTCTACTAATTCTCCTCTCTACATGTTATTTTTGTGGTGTATTTCAGATATGCTATTCTCAATGGATGCTCTAAGGAAGAAAAAAAAGTAATACAATACATTTAAGGTTATTAAATAAAGATACTCAACTAAACTTGCACATTTTTGAAACATCATTGGCTACAGAGCACTTTAATGAATAATGAATTAATATACAACAGAACTGGCAAAGTATACCAGGCTCCTCTAGCTTAAGGCAAAACTTGCATACTAAAATTTTGGGCAGAGGGAGAGGAGAAAAAAGATTTGCAAGACCAAGAAAACAACATTAAGGGGGAAAGGAGAGTAAAAGAGAGAAAGAAGAAAAATACTAATCCAAGGTGGTACTTGAACAAGTAAGTCAAGGCTTTACAAGAAAATTTATCTCAAAGTTCAGTAACATGAGATATTCCTTCAGTGGCCATATGGAACCATCATGCTTCATAAGAGTCATTGCTGGTTCTTTCCAGTCTCCTGTCCCCCATTAGTCAAAATTCCATGGTTTTTTGTTTTTGTTTTTTATGTTGTTCTCTGTCTCCTCCAAGTAGCCTTTAGGAAAGCTATATACAACAGTAGGATGCTTCACATATCAACAGTCATGAGAAATTCGAGGACCTTAAAGATATGAGTGGGTTAGGTCTATAAGCCATAACTACTGCTGTTTTCTCTATAACAGGCATGACTGAGGCCATGTTGGAGGTCTACATTTACCCAGGGTCAGGCTGATATAGCTGAAATGTTAGGAAGTGAAACACTGAAAGTGGCACTTAGGAAACTTCACTAGGCAAATGGACCAGAAAGCAAGTAGTACCAAGCAGACTGGGAGGGTAGATACTTGAAGATTAAGATACTCTCTATCAGGTACCACTTAACTCTGAAAAGCTGATATAGCAGGGAAAAAAAGCAAAATACTTTAGAGGAACTGTGAATCAGTTTTGCATTACAAGAATATTTTACAATTAATATTTGAAACCATTTTTCTCTAGGTTGTTTTTTTCATAACTAATTTCCTTTACATGTTAGTAGTTCCTCTAGTTGTATGTAAAGTGACATGACTTTACCAGTTTTTATCTTTGTTCCCACTAAAGCTCTGTCATTGTTGCTTTTCAGGATTCACTATTTTCTGTTGCAACACTTCATTCTCCCACTCTCATTTTTAATACCAAAACAAATAAATCCACATACTATCCTATGAGTCAGTCTAGGAGTTATGCTCCATACGTTAACATGTTCCTCTTTCTTTTTTACTCTCCAAAGCCCTTCATGCCTGTGAAATGTTTTTAGTACTCATCATTAGCAATAATGAAAATATGTAAGATTAGTAGTATTGAGGGTGGGGTTGGGAAAGAAGAAAACCTGTGCTTATTTTTAGGGACATTTGGAATACTAATTGACCTTTAGCCAAAAAATAAGAATGAGATAACACTAGCTAATGATTTATAATATTCATTTTAAAGCTTGAACCTCCTGGGGAGGCACCAGCTTTTCTCCATTTTCAGGATGTATAAATGGATGTTTTGTGCTTGGTTTAAATTGTTAGCAAGCCTTATTTTAGCTGTATAATCAGTGGGCAAAAAAGCCCTCTCTGGAATTGTGTGCTTGGGTTCCCTTAAAACTGAGCCACCTCATACAGATCTCATACACCTCATAATCTGGATCTGAAGAATGTCCTTTGAGGCTGAAAAGGATCCCAGAGGGCTGTACCTGGAAGTTTTTGGACCTTTCTATGATTGCCAGCTCCTTCTTTCTCCTGTTTTACTTTTCTTACTGCCTTCCATGAGTTCACCTTACGGAGTCTTAAGAGTCCTTTCACTTAACCAACCAGTGTAAATTGATGGAGGTCTCAATAATATACATAAAATGTTACTCTATTCAGTGTAGGTATTTTTAAAGGGATGTAACTCTACCTCATTTTACAGATGGAAAAGTGAAACCAGTTATATGATTTGTTTCATATACCATGGCAAATTTCAACCTACTACATTAGTTTAAAAAATGTATAAGGGAATGGTCATTGAGTTAATAACAACAATTAGATTTTTACTTCAGCTTGCTATTAGCAAGTTATGCCACCAAAAAAAAAATTGCTTAATCATCATGTTCCTCATATGGTAAATTGAAGTAGTAACATGGCCTGTATCTGTCACACTGTGATAGAGCTAAAATAGAAACATTTTCACAATAGACTGGCAACCATCTCTCTTTCAATATCACAGATGGTAGAAACTGTTCAGAATCAGGTGATGAAAACTGATCAAGACATTACAGAATAAAGTGCATAACACCTAATGAGAAGCACGGATGAGTGTGTGTGTGCTTGCATGTGTGTGTGCATATGTGTGAGAGAGAGAGATTTTGGCATTGAATTTTTGATTATTAAAGAGAAAATGAGAAAATTTTATGAGAAAAAAGGAGTATTTCAACACAAAATCAAAACAGTATTTATTGGTATTATTGACTATCAAAAACAATGAAAGCAAGTACTAGGCTAAGAAATTAGAATAAACAAAAAGAAAAAAATGAAAAGTTACAAATAAACTGGTTTCACTTTTGAGAAACTGAAATTTAAAAAACTGAAAGAGTAACTGAAATTGCATCAGAATAGAAACATAATCTGAGGGGGAAAATGACTTAGAAGCTGCCACAAAAATGAATATCATTAAGCTGTTTGAAAATAACTTAATTATCTAGTGATTTTTGAGTGAATTGATGCTGTTTTCAATAACACTAAAGACAGAGATGAATACATAAATGAAACACAAAAATGAATAACACAAATGATATTTTAAATAAACATATGTATGTGTACAAACACACACATGCATATAGAGAGAAGATGGAAGGCAATAAAAGCCATTCTTGTCATTCTTATGAATATGAAAATGTATTTCTTTTACAGATTTACTATAAACAGCAATATGTGAGACAGAAGAGCATTTTGCTGATAATTAGTGAAAAATTCAACTATTTGCTGCAAATTGAGACTTGAAAAGGAAATTTTCTAAGTGTAAATCACAAAAACTTTTTGATCAAACCACAATTCTTTTAAAATTATTTGAATAGCATCTAATATTAAGTAAGTACAGAGTTGATACTAGTTTTGTTATTTAATTAGTAGTAAAATAGAAAGTAGCAGGAGGTTACTAAGTATGGAAGTTGGATACAATGTCACAACAAAAAACATCAGCAAAGACCTAGAACCGAGTCATCAGCATGTTGTAATTAATTGCCTACTATTTGGCAGAACAAATAAATATGTGTACAAAATTATTTTAAGTTTCATTTATAGTAAACTGGTGGGAATATTGAACTATCATATACTTATGATATTGTTTTTATTGTTAAATTTATTGTTGCAATGAGTATTTGTAAAATCATATTTACCTACTCTATTCCTTAAGATAAAATACATGTATAAATTATTACATTTATAGAAACAGTTTATTTTTTAATATAGATTCACATAAATAGTGACCAAAAAAATAGTTCAATACCTGATTTTTGCCTTGCTCAATATAGATGCATGATTTACAAATCTGAGTTGATGACTACTTAAAATTCTTTCAACAAAGGATTAACCTCATATAACAAGTTGCCGATAGGTCCTAAGGAACTCAGGTTTTTTAGCTTGTTATGCTTTTATGTGGGATGTCCAAATTTGAAAATTTCCACTAGATTTTATGACATCTTGTTAAATATTCTCATTTAGTCATTTTGCCTTACAATGCCATACAATGGACTGTTACCTTCCTCAGGGAAATGTAAAATTTAAAGACATATTAAACCCAAACAACTTCACTGCCTATCAGAGAAATGACAGGGAAATACTGTCACACACCATGTCATTTTATGACACTTGTGATTAAGATCATATATATGTTAAACACTGAAGATCTGCTAATGTGTACATATTCTCAAACTTTTAGAGGGAGAATTAAAATAAATTGTATTGTAAAAATATAGGTGTGTGTGGTGTCAACTTTTAAACTTGGCTGTTCTTAAAATGTTGATGAGAGAACTCTTTGAACTTTAGAATGTACTTTATGTAGAAAACTTTATAACTGTAGATAAGACCAGAACGTCATGCAGTAAGTTATTTCAATAAAAATTGGACAAATTTAGAAATCCTGTGGTAATGGTTTGAAATCTCGACATTATACAGGAAAGACTAAGAAGGAATTAAAAGGATGCTTATGCACTATTTTAAGAAAAAAATTAAAATGTGTAAAACATATTTTGGTACATATAAACCTATTCTACACCACTTTTCACTTCAAAGTATCATTTCCTCTTGTGTTCTCAATTCCTAACGTGCTCGTGTTATGTCCCAATTTCTTATATCTACCCCATGTGATCTATATTTACCTACCTCATCTTTCCTCCAAATTTGGTTAACTACTTTTCCCAGAGCAGCTACTGTCAATTACATATTATATGTAAGTTCATCTTATTAAACTAATATTTTTTAAACTTAACTGATGATAACAATTATCTGGGTTGTATATTAAGTATTAGAAACTTTAGAAACTCTTAGGTGCCATCTAGGTCAACTGATTGATCTGTATGAATTAACCCATTGCTAGTATTTTGCCATTGTTTTCGTTTGGTTTTTGTTTGTTTTAGAGGCATTTTATCTAGTCAACTGGAAACAATTAGATGTTCAGTAGCAGTGTGCAATGAAAGATAAATCTAATCAGTTAATCCTTCTTCTTTACCACTAAAGCAAAAAAAGTCTTTCTGTTTTAAGGAAAAATCAGAAAAAAACAGGCCGATGTATTTTTGTTCTCTATAATAACATAAAAGGTAACAAGAACTCTGATTGTAATAAGAGAATCTGGATGTTGGTTTGCACATGTTTTAATGAAAAGGACAGACCATCATCCTGTTTATGACCATGACTCCACCTGCCTTCACCTGATACTCCTGAGATTTCACATACAGGTAACACCAAATTAGTTCCAGTGCTAAAGCTAATTCTCATTCCCATTTACTGGTGTTTGTCTTAATGAGACAGTGACTCTGGAAGGCTGATGCTTTTCTTTGCTTGTTTATTTTAGTTCATATGTCATACACTATCTGTGCCAGATACCTTATGCTCAGGCATTAAATTCAGGAGTTGAACTGTAGATGGAATCTGAAATCTCTGAGGCAGTTTCTTTTAGTTTCTCTGGTATAGCACTTACAGACAGTCTCCAAATAATGATGGCGTAAGAGTAATACATATCCAGTAGAAAATGTACTCCTAATTGTGAATTTTAGACTTTTCCTGGACCAGTGATGTGAAGGATGATACTTTTCTCATGATGCTGGGCAGCAGTCACAGTGAGCTTCATGATCATCAGGATGAACAACTCATACACCTACAACCATTCTGTACCCACATATCCATTCTATTTTTTACTTTGAGTATAGCATTCAATAAATAATAAACATAATAAATAATCAATACTTTATAGTAAAAAAAAGGCTTTGCATTAGATGGTTCTGCCCAACTGTGGCCTAACATAAGTGCTCTGAGCACATTCAGGATGGGCTGGAATCAGTTATATATACCATAGTTCAGGTATACTAAATACATTCTTGACTCAATTTACAATGGGTTTACTGGGATGTAACCCTGTCATAAGTCAAGGGATATATATTAATATCACATTATAAATACTGCTAATATGCATTTGATTATACCAAACTGATATATTGTTATATACAAGTGTACACAATATAATATATATTATTATAATACTATGTAATGTGAATATGGCAAGGTGTAAAATGAACATACAAATTAAGTGAAGGGCATTTAGATTACTTCATATTTTCAAAATGTGTTATAAACAACACTATGATGAACATCTTTATAGGTAATCATCTTTTTGCCTTTGAGATTTTTTCTTTTGAGTAGTTTTATATTTAGAAGCAAGAAGGAAAATGTGCTATTAAATGTTTTAGAAGAAACCTGGGAGTTCCCATCATGGCACAGCAGAAATGAATCCTATTAGGAACCTTGAGACGGTGGCTTCCATCCCTGGCCTCACTCAGTGGATTAAGGATCCAGCATTGCCATGAGCTGTGGTGTAGGTTGCATACGCAGCTTGGATCTGGTATTGCTGCGGCTGTGGTGTAGGCCGGCAGCTGTAGCTCCAATTAGACCCCTAACCTGGGAACCTCCATATGGCATGGGTGCAGCCCTAAAAAAACAAAAAGACAAAAAGACAAATCAAACAAACAAAAAAACTGATACTACATCTACCTTTTATATTTAGAAAGGTATATAATTAATATCAAATAAGGTGGCTCTTTGTCAGAGAAGAGCCCCTGGAAGACTGTACATGAATAAAAGGCAATGTTTTTAAAGGAGAAGACAGAAAACAAAGGAGGGTTGAAGAATCCTGCATTAAAATATTAGAGGAATTCAAAGTTTGTTCAAAATTTGTACTCAATAGTTTGAGAAAGAGGTAGGGGGAAAGGAGATGCTGAAGAGAAAGTAAGGGAATGGAGGGAGGGAAAATGGGAAGGGGAATTTCATCTTGGAAGAGAAGAAGAAAAGGGAAAGAGCTGAACAACATAGCAAGGAAAAGAAGATCAATTAGAATCTCTCATAGTGGGAATAAAAAAGAGACTTTTCTATGTAGAAGTTTATTTATATGCACAACTTCCCAATTCTTATTAATTGTGGGATAAATGGGGTTTTTAGTAAAAATATAAGGTTGGAATTTTCCAAAATTTTAAAGATTCTTATAATTTAATAATCTTATAGCTGCATAGTAACCCTTGGTAGACTTTCCAGAGTATATTTAACTAATACAGCATCTTTTGGCCATAGAAATATAATTTAAGACATAATAAATCATATTTTTCTGAGCTTATCCATAAATGGATATTGTCACATATCTTGATCAATTCCTAAAAATGGAAATATTATAACATATGTTGCAATATTTTCCCTTAATGAAACTGGTCAGTGAGATAGGGATATTTTAGGATGGTAGTTTACACTTTCAAATTTTCTTCTGGTCTGGTAATGCTGCATTATTTTACACTCCATCTGGGGTGCCTAAGTTTGCTTTCTAACTTACTTGAACTTCACTAGGTACAAGAATCTTTTCTTTTTCTCTTAAGTGTAGTTAATTTGAGGTGATAAAACATATCTCAATGCATTGCTTTGAATACCATCTGTATCTCCATATTCCTTCTTTTATGAATGACCTGCACATATAAAACCTTTTTCTCCTGTTTTTTGGCAGTGTAAAAGATTTTTAAATGTTAAGATCATTAATAACTTTTGTACACAGTATTCTTGTACATACTATGAATTATATACTAATAAGTACTTTAATATTCACCATCTTTATATTGCTAAGTGTAGCTGGACTATTACATTCTTTGTGTGCTGTCAAATTTTGGCATATTTGTGCTACTTTCTTGTGTCTTTATTTTACATACTGTGTTTGAAATTTGTAGAACAAAATTTATATTAGTTTTCTGTTGCTGCCATAACAAATTACCAAAATACTGCTAGATCAAATGACAAAAATTACTGTCTTACAGATTTGTAATATAGAATTCTAACATGGGTCACACTAAAATCAAAGTTCAGCTTGGCTGCTTCCTTTCTGCAGGCTCCAGGTAATTGTTAGTTTCCTTCACTTTTCTAGTTTCTAGAGGATGTCCCCATTCCTTGGCTTGTGGCCCCCCTTCCTTCACTTTCAAAGAACTTCTGTCATCATATCTCTTTCTCTGATAATAGCTGAGAAAGATTCTTAATTTTAAGGACTCATTTGATTATATTGGGCCTAGCTGGACAATCCAGCATAACCTTCCTATACCGAGGTTTATAATCTTAAACACATATGCAAAAATCTCTTTTGCCACAAATGGTAACAGATTCTTCAGCTTAGGATATAGACATCTTTTTAATTGTTTATCAGATTTTAAGCTTCTCCTTATATAACTGGCTTGATTCTCCACTAAAATATCTTGATATCTTGAAATTTTTATGAATACTTAGTTAATTCTCCCATTTATATCCTCTGAACTCTTTCTAAAGACTTTGTAACACCCTGTGCAATAATTTGCAGTTATCAGGTATAAACTTCATCACATAATTTTATTTTTTTTAAATTTTTTTATTGCTTGCAGCATAACTACTTGGCATTGCATCACATAATTTTAATATAGTTTCTCTATTTCAGAGACATTTTGTAGGGCATATTTCAATTATTTCCTATATGGAAATATTAAAAAGGAAGAATCACTTCAGTGTGTTTTATCTCTCCTCTGTACTGAAATTATGTTATATATACCTATACGTATACCTATGCATACCTATGCATACATATGTATGTATATACCTATATATGTATGTATATATACACACACACATATATAATGCATGTGGAAATAATAATGCACCCCTAAAATAAAAACAGGGAGCACTTTTATGAAGAATCAAATAGAATCCTGAAATACAAAAATATAGAGGTAGAAATTAAAAACTCATTGCAAAGGTTAGACACAGGTGAAGAGAGAATTCATTAACTGGAACATATAGCTGAAGAAATTATACAGCATTAAGGAAAAAAAATCAAAATTAAAATATGCCCAAGACCAGTCAGCTTCACAAGTGAACTCTTCCAAACATTTAAATAAGAATTAGCACCTATCATTCTCAAACTTTTCCAAAAAATTGAAGAAGAGCAAATACTTGAATTCATTCTGAAAGACCAGCATCACTCTAGTACCCAAACTAGACAAAGACACCATAAAAAATAATATTACAGGCCAATATCACCAATGAAATTTGATGTAGAAATTTGCAACAAAATATTAGCTAATTAAATTCAATGATACACCAAGTGGATTGTACACCATGATCAAATGGGCTTTATCCTGGGGGTGCAAAAATGGCTCAATATCAACAAATAAATCAATATGATACACTACATTAACAAAAAAAATCATATGATTATCTCAGTTAAAGCAAAAAACAGACTTTTGAAAAAATTTGTCATTCATTCAAGGCTAAACTCTCAACAAAATAGGTATAGAAGAAACATAGGTCAGCATAATACAGGCCAACCTACAATGTCAAATCAATAATTCGTTATCAATGTAGAAAATCTGAAAGCATTTTATTTAAGATCAAGAAAAGACAAGGACACCCCCCAGCCAAGCCACTTTTATTCAACATAGTTTGGAAGTCCCAGACTCAGCTATGAGACAAAAGAAAAAAAAATAATCCAAATTGGACAGCTACATGCAAAGGAATTAAACTATACTTCTTTCTCACACCATATGCTAAATTCAAAATTATTTACAGACTTAAATGTAAAACCTGAAACTATAAAACTCCTAGAAGAAAACATAGGCAGTATGTTCTTTGACATCAGTCATATGAGTTTTGAGGGTATATATTTCCTCAGGCAAGGGAAACAAAAGCAAAATAAACAAAATGGGACTACATAAAACTCAAAAGTTTTTGCACAGTGAGGAAAACTTTTAACAAATCAAAAAGACCACTTACTAAATGGGTGTACGTATTTGCAAATGATGTATCTGGTAAGGGACTATTATCCAAAATACACAAAGAAGTCATATAATTCAACATAAAAAAAATCCCAATTTTAAAAGGTGCAGAGGGCCTGAAGAAACATTTTTCAAAGAAGACATACAGATAGCCAATAGACACATGAAAGAAATATTCTACATTATTACAGGAAAACACAAATCAAAACCAAAATGATATACCACCTCACATCTGTCATGATAGTTATCATTGAAAAGACAACAAATAAGTGTTGGTAAGGATGTGGAAAAAAGGAAATCCTCTTGCACTATTGGTGGAAATGTGAATTGGGGCACCTATTTGAAAAACAGTATGGAGGTTCCTCAAAAATTAAAAATAGAACTGTAATATGATGACTCAGCTATTTCACTTCTGAAAATTTGTGTGAGGAAAACAAAAATACTAATTTGAAAATACATATGCAACCCAATCTTTGTTGCGGTATTATTTTTTTGCCATGCCCACAGCATGGAGGAGTCCCCAGACCAGGCCAGGGATTGAACCCATGCCAAAGCAATGACCTGAACCACTACAGTGACTATATATATAAATTACACACAGTAGGATATTACTCAGCCATTAAAATAATGAATAATGAGCTATTTGTGCCAACATGGATGGACCTAGAGGGTATTGTGCTAATTGTAATAGGTCAGGCAGAGAAAGACAAACACCACATGATCTCACTTCTATGTAGAATCTAAAATACAAAACAAACAAGCAAACAAGCAAAACAAAATGAAAACAGATTCATAGGTACAGAGAAAAAACATGTTGTTGCCAGAGGGGTGAGAGGTGGAGGTTAAAGGGGATTAAAAGGCATAAAGTTCAGTTGTATAATAACTATAATAAATAATGTCACAGGGATATGATATATAGCATATGGAATTTGGTAAATAATATTGCAATAACTTTGTATGGGGACAAATGGTTACTAGACTTAACATGGTGATCATTTCATGATATATGCAAATGTCAAATCACTTCATAGTACACCTGAAACCAAAGTAATATTGTATGACAGTTATATTTCAATAAAAATTTAAATCCTAGAATCATTCAGGTTGGAAAGTGTACTATTCTCATGGAAAATTAATTTCTAAACCAAATACATATCAATAATTTATTTTATTTAATGAATACTGTGACTTTTATTGTCACATCATTTAATTTGATTCCATATTGGCCCTAGGTAAAGCTACATTTTCCTTCTGCATAGAGGGCCATAACTTTGTATTGGTTGGTTGGTGAGTTTTATTCCACAAATTTGCTTTCTAAATTGGAAAGCGTGGTTAATCTGTATTTAATAATCAAATCAGAGTGAATTTGGAAACACAGGATATGGTCAATGAGGGATTGAAGACTAACCGGAGAGAATTCCCAAAAGAAATCTTCCAATATAGATGGAGTTCAAAATAAGATAAAGTGAAATAAAATTTAATTTACAATTCAGCACCCAATAATCAGAGCTTAATTCTAGCAGTAATCAGGCTAAGATTATAAATGAAAATTGGTAATCACATTACAATAATTAATGTATGTATTGCTCACATAAAGAATAATATTGAACTAAATATTCGTATAATAAACACCTGTTTGGGAAGAACAACATTAAGAATACATCGAAAGAATATTATTTGCAGTAGAATTGCATTATACCCACATTTCGCTGAGATAATCACTATTCTGAATTTAGTGTTCATCATTCACTTTAAAATATATATATCATAACCTCTTAGGCATGCATCCATAAGTAAATATGGTTTATATTTGCATAGTTTTAAACTTTATATGAATGGAATGTTTATGGACAAAACATGCTTGTTTACTAACTCATCTTTGTAAGAGTCTTTGTGAAGAGGCATATTGCTCTACCATCAAATATATACTACATGCATATATTTCAATTTACTTTTGCATTAAAATGTGTTTTTGTGACTTTTATGATTAAAAAAAAGACCTTTGTGTTTTTCTGTTAGAAGCAATATATATATATGAACATTCTCTATATATTTCCCAGTGTAATATACAAGATTTCACTGGGATATTTTCTAGAATGTTGAGCATATTTTCATAACTATTTCTGTTTTCTCTCATGTGACATTCCTGTTTGTCTTTCCTCTATTTTGGTTGTGTTGCTTTCTTTTTTAATTGATTCTTAAATACTATGTAATGCTTTTTGCCTGCCTATTCTGCTATAGCTATATCAGCTTTCTTTCTTGTACTGATGTGTGATATACATAATATGTATGTATGTGATATATATAAAAATACATATTTATAAAACTTAAAGAGTTTGCATTGTTTTCAGTAGTCTATAACAATCATATTTACAAATAATGTGATATTTTTAATTTTTTCTTATACTGATTTCAAAATTCATTGAAATTTACCATAGAAATAGACAAAAATAAGCATTCTTATTTTTTCCTAATTTTAATAGAAATGATTTTAACATTCAATATTGGTATGCCATTTGACACAAGATTTTGATAGATACTCTTTTCAGGTTTTAGAATTTCCATTCTATCCTTTGTTATGTAATGTTTTATTTGTTTTGTTTGTTTATGGTAAACTGATATATAGTTTGTCCATATGTTTTTCTCTGCATCTTTTATAATTACAGATCCTTTTTTTCCTTGAAATGGTTAAGATGGAGAATTAAACTGACAAATATTCTACTTTTAAATTCAACTCAAATTTCTGAGATAAGCCCTACATGGTTCATACATTTTATGTACTAATGGATTTCATTTGTTAACAGTTTGTTTATAATATTTTCATCTATGATCATGACTGATATTGACCTATAATTTTTCTTTCTTACTTGGTTTTTGTTTGATTTTGGTTTCAATGCTATTTGAGCCACACACATTTTTATGTGTTTTTTTTTCAAAATATAATTGTTTTATTGCCTTTGGAATAGTTTGTTTATGCTTGGTATTAACTATATTAGGTATCGTTCAACTAATATTTTCTTGAATCACACTATAAAACCATCTATATTTAGTAATTCTTTATGTGATCATCTTAATGACTGTTTCAATACCTTTAATAGTTTTAAGGTCATTTACATTTTCGATTTCTTCTTGTTTTAGTAGGCTGGATTTTGCTGAAACTATGACAAATTAGTTGCATTAGTACAGAGAACTCTACCCAATATTCTGAGATAATCTCTGTGGGAAAAGAATGTGAAAAAGAATGGATTGTGTTCATGTATGATTGAACCACTTTGTGTACAGCAGAAACTATCAAAACCTTGTAAATCAACTATACCTCAATAACTTTTTATAAAAAGCATTTTCAAATTTCCAATGTATTGGTGTATTATTTTTTTTTCCAATTATTATCTTACTGCCTACCATATTCGTGCACACTTTCTCAGCTTTCTAATTGGAAGCTTTGTTTATCTGGACCTTCTCTTTTTATTTCAGTGAGTCTTGCTGGAGACCTGACATTTTTATTCATCTACTCAAATAATAAATTTTTGACATTTTTGATCATGATGCTTGTTTTATTTCTTACATCAATTCTATCTTATCATTTTTTGATTCTTATTTTTTAGTCCTTCATTTATTTGTGATTTTTATTTTGTTCCTTCCCTATTATCTGATTTTAACTGTTTAACTCACTCATGTTTATCTTTCTTTTGTGATATAAGGACCTTAAGGCTGAACATCTCCCACTACATCACTATGCTATCAGTGGATGAACATTTAACTACATCAACTAAGTATTGATACATGGATTTTTAACTCAATCTAAATATTGTCTAATTTCTTTTAGACATTAGGTGTTTTAAGTATTCCTTTGAAATTATTTTTATTTTTCCTGATATAGTTTTTACACTGTTTAACTGGATTTGAAAGTTATTATACCTTTTTCTTAGATAAGAAGAAGGAATGCACAATCCTAGCAGAGATTAAGTATTTCTGAAGGAATAGCATAAGTGTAAAAAAGAATGGGACTAAAATAAAACATTTTGCACAACAAAGTAAACCATTTAAAAAAAAAAAGACAATCCACAGAATGGGAGAAAATCTTTGCAAATAATGTAACCAACAAGGGCCTAATCTCCAAAATATGCAAAAAACTCATACAATTCAACAACAACAACAACAAAAAAAAAACAAAAAACAAACCAACAACCCAATGGAAAAATGGGCAGAAAACCTAAATAGACATTTCTCCGAATTAAACATATGGATGGCTAGCACAAACATGAAAAAATGCTCAACATCACTAATTATTAGAGAAATACAAATCAAAATTACAATGAGGTACCTCCTCACACCAATCAGAATGGCCATTATTAACAAATCAACAAATAACAAATGCTGGAAAGGATGTGGAGGAAAGAGAACTCTCCTTCACTGTTGATGGCAATGTAAACAGGTACAACCACTATGAAAAACACTTTGGAGATTCCTCAGAAAACTAAATATATAATTACCATCTGATCCAGCAATTCCAATCCTGGGCATGTATCTGGACAAAAATTCCATTCAAAAAGATATATGCACCCCTATGTTCATTGAAGCACTATTCACAATAGCCAGGACATGGAAACAAGCTAAATGTCCATAAACAGATGAATGGACTAAGAAGATGTGGTGGAATACTACTCAGCCATAAAAAGGACAAAATATAATGTTATTTGTATCAACATAGATGGAACTAGAGATTCTCATACTAAGTGAAGTAAGTCAGAAGGATAATGACAAATACCATATGATATCACTTATATGTGGAATCTAAAATATGGTGCAAATGAACCTATTTACAAAACAGAAACAGATCACAGACATAAAGAACAGACTTGTGTTTGCCAGAGGGGAGATGGGAGGGAATGGGATAGATGGGGAGTTTGGAGTTTGTGGATGCAAACCATTAGATTTAGAATGGATAAGTCATGGGGTACTGCTGTACAGCACAGGGAAATATGCCCAGTCTTTCAGATTAGAATATGATGGAAGACAATATGAAAAAAAAATGCTGTACAGCAGAAATTGTAGGAACATTGCAGACAGGTGAAAATGTAAAGTAGGAAGATGAAATTCAAAGGGAAGTCCAGGCCAGAGATATACATTTGAGAATTGTTGGCACATAGACTGACCTAAAACTCATGAGAATCCACATGATTTTCCTGGGAGAAAATGAATAATTAGAACCTAAGAGGGTTCAGGAGCATGGGTGAAGGAACCCCTATATCTGTAAGTCAGGAAGTTTCAAGTGATAACATAAAGGCAGTTTTGCAATAAAGTGAAGCAGCTCAGTTTTTAAAGAGAGTAGAGGAATAATTTGGCATCTGGAGGGAGATATTTGGTCAAAATTTTTGTTTTGCTTTGTTTCTTAAGGAGAAGACTATCAAAACATGTTTGAAAGCTGATTACAAAAAAAAAGTCCTAGAGAAAGACAATGGTTAAAGACATAGATGAGGGGAAATCTAGAAAAGTAAAAATTCAAAGCTGTCTAACATAAAAAGACTGACATCAGATATTGTCAAGGAAATGAAACAATCAGTTTTATTTATTGTTGGCTGGAATATAAAAAAAAATATTTTATTTTAAAAAAGTCTGTCAGTTTCTTATAATAACCATATACTTTGTGAACCAGCAATTCTGCACATAAGTATTGATCCAAAGGAAATAAAAACAAAGTATGTCCATAGTCACTTAATTCCTAACATCCCCAAATTATAAATAACCCAATTATACATTAAAAGCAGAATAAACTTCAGTGTATTTGGACAATGTAACATTATTTAGCCATAAAAATAACATACACATATAACAGCATGAATGAATCTCAAAAAATGTGCAGAGTTTAAGAAGCCAGACACAAAGTAATACATCCCGTATTGTTACATTTTATGTGAAGTTCTAAAACAGGTAAAACTAATTTTTATTGGAAAAAAAACAGAATAGCAATTTCCTCTGTTGGGGATGGAGGTAAGATATTGGTTGGGAAGGAGATGCAAGAATTTTATGGTATGATAGTAATGCCCTATATCTTGATAGGGGCTTGGGTTATACAAATGTATGCATTTATCAAAACTCAACAAATATATATTTCAATTGTATGTAGAATTTACTTCAAGGAAAAAAAACATAAATAAATATTAAGGTTTAGTTAATGATAGGTATGCTGCAGTATTTAGAGGGAGAGTGATGTCTGAAATTTACTTGGAAATGCATTTCAAAATTACAAAATTACTAGATGGATGGATGATGGATGGTTAGCTATGTGATAAAATGAATATACAAAAATATCAATGGTAGGCTCTAGGTAATGACTACATGGATGTTAACTTTCTAGGTGCTTGAAAAAATTTATAAAAAAATGTAATAAATAGGCAGTGGGGAGTAGGTTTTTCGAGCTATGTGGCTATATTTCCTTTTGATATATGGAATGTCATTGAAAGGATTTGGAGCGGGAAAAGCAGTAGGAGAAGTGCCGCTCCCAGAAATGAGCATAATTAAGTCATTTTGCTATAATAAATTTCCTGAAAAATCTCAATTTGTAGAGTGGTGAGAACATCTTCTTGGTGTCCAAGTGATCACCAGTTGATGAGACTTTTAAGAGCATAGCCAACATGCTTTTTTTCCTCACTATGCAACACTTGGCATAGTGACCCCTCAATGCACTTTCATTAATTAAGTGTTCCTCTTCCTGTAGCATAGTCTTGAATCATGCAATGAGCCAAACATTATAGTCTTTTAACTGAATAAAACATCTCCTTTTCCATGTCTGTGTGTTCATTTAAAATCTATTCTTCACTATTCTACTTAGGAATCCTTTCTTTTGCCCTCTTTAATTCTTTGGAGTCAAAGGCATCTTAATTTCCTTTTTGCAACACCCTCTGACAGGTGATGTAAGCTGGCAGAAGACGAAAGATATTAAAGTGTGGCAGAAGGCTCAGTTCACACAAAGAAGTCATTCTCTCCTCTGATACAGTCTTGATTGCTCTGAATTTCACTGGCTTCAACAAGTCCAATCTCTCTATAGTATTTTATACAGGATTTGAATTTTCCTCTGAGGAGCATGCCCTCATTCATTTGTTTGCATGTTTATATTTTGTGTGGCAAGCAAGAAAAGAGAAAAAGAAGAAGGTGAGGGTCATCTCTAATGGAGAAATGCCAGACTGGGCTGATCTGAAAGGTTCCTTCATATGCAGCAGAGAAACATGAGCATGCCTATGGAAAAGAAATGTACCACGCAGAAGAAGCAGAGCCAAGACAGTCCCTAAAATCAGAATCCCATGTGGACCCTGAAATTAACAGCAAGCAATTCTTTTTGGGTTTGTTTTCGAATGTCAGAAAGATTCAGTAAAATTCTCCCACCCAGTTTGGGGGGGGGGGCAATAAAAGCAAAATGAGTTGAAAAGTAGCATGTACATTCAAAATTTAAATTTCTTGCCAGTTCAGCAATGTTAGATGTCATGGGTAACACAGGGAATACTTATTCAAATGTTTCATATACTCTCAGAATGAATCAAGATTAAAGTGAGGAAGTGCACATTACAGTGTAAAGGAGCAAAATCTTGCCTTTCTTCCAGGTGAAAGATTAATTTTTAGGTCCCATCTCAAAAGCAGAACATCTACTCTCCTTTGCTTGCTTTAGAAACAATCTTGTTAAAAATAGTTCTCTACGAGTTCCCGTCATGGTTCAGGGGAAACAAATCTATCATCCGTGAGGATGCAGTTTCGATCCCTGGCCTCGCCCAGTGGGTTAAGGATCTGGCATTGCTGTGGCTGTGGTGTAGGTCAGCAGCTACAGCTCTGATTTGACCCCCTAAACTGAGAACCTCCATATGCCACCAGTGCAGCCCTAAAATGACAAAAAAAAAAAGTCCTCTAGACATTTCTACTCTGATAACTAGCAAACACTGTTTAAGAAACAACCCCTGTCCTTAATCTTGATCAAAATATAAGGAATTCTGTACTAGAAAATACATTCGATCTAAGAGGTTGATCATAAATTAGCATATGTATAAACTCTGCTCGAACTAGCCTGACACAAACAGACATTTTAAATGTGTTTAGATTTTTCAGTATATTTCTTATTGGTAAGTTTCATTTTCATTTTGGGTGTTGTTAGTGTACAAAGTAGGTTAGCATGTACAAAGTAGGTTAGCATGTGCTTTAATTATCCAAATATAAAAAGAAACTTGAGAAAATGTCTTTATTTTAAATTCTGACTTTGTCTACCGCACTCCAGTTGTTAACTGGTATCAGACAGAATGACATGTAGACAGAAAAGATGTGACATAGATAAAGCAAACAAAAGTTGAACAAAACACAGGAAGGCGACATTTATAATGTCACTGACAAAGGCAGTCACTTCACTTTAAATAATGTGGCAGGCAGCAAAACTATAGTAATTACTAGAATTTCATTTTCATTAACTAATAAACCAAGGAAAACAATTTAAGTATCTGAATGTCATTTTTCAAATGAAAATAAACTGTAAACATTTGAATAACATCACAGCAGGGATAATATACCTAAGGAAATCTATTGAAATATGCTAGTGGATTCATCCTCTTCTATTACATTAAAACTGCAATTGACTGTAAACCTCCTACCACTCTCCACTGAGACTTTAATTGTAAAGATTCCTGTTACATATCATATTAGAATTTAGTTAAAATTGTAGAACACATTATTTCCAATCAGACAGCCAACCATCACTCACAAAGATTTTTAAAAAGGTGATTAATAATTCATCTCAGATAAGGAAAAGATCTATATTTATACCATCTTCTCAGCCACCATAAACTACCTGACAATTGTTCAGTAATGATGCCCAGTAAATTCTTTAAAATGGTAATTTGTCATTCTGTCACTTCATTTGTGACCTAAAATTCCTCACTTGAGGCATCATCAAATAAATTAATCACTTTCCAGGATCCATTTCTCTGTTCTGCACGTTATTATGCCCAGGCTCTCTTGTGTTTCTCTTCATTTACATATATTTAATGGCTGAGCCGTGGTTCACGATGGCACATAACGCACACATCTCATTACAGGTGAAATATTCTAACTGCCACTATCACTGGGAAAGAAAATAACTCTCCCAATTTAATTTTCCTGATGTAACAAAACCATGATTCTTCACTATGAAATGTTGATGCCATCCATCAGTCACAATCAATAAAATCATCATAGAAGTACGCCTTCTTCAGCATCTTTCCTTCATACTGGTATTATTTGAGGAAGGTAATTAAACTCATAATATGTAATGAATGTAAATGAAGTAAAAATCCTTGCGTTAGCTCTCTAACTATGCTTATTTTACGGCTTTGATTTAAAATCTTTCCACCACAACTTATAAGTACATAAGACCTGAATAGGGAGTTATCCACTTCAAAGATGCTATTCATCAACAAATACAACCAATTTTAAAAATAGCATTTTTAATATAAAAGTACCAAGCGTTAAACTATTTATACATTTTTTTGCTGAAATAATGTTATCTCTTCGCTCTTATATCTTTTCAGGCTTTCTTCAAGTGTACCTAGTAGTTTCAATTGTATGTGCTATCATGTTTGTGTCATATTTTTTTTAGTAACCCTATCTACTTGATTCCTCCCATTTAAGGGTTTATAAGTATGGTCTGTTCTCAAGTAAGAAATTGTCGAACTTGGTAATCTTGCCCATTTCTGCCTGAGGAAGCCTACAAAAACATAGATCAAAGAAGCAGGACATTCCACAAACAGTGGTTTGGGAATTAGCACTTCAGAACTATTTCCACCTACTGTAAATACTCATCTTAAATTGCTATCCTATTATTTTTGTAAGGGTCAATAGGGAGAGTTTTAAAGTAAACTAGTGTCACATAAACATCACCCATGTCTCTAAGTATGTTACAATTTGATTTAACATTCAATAACTGGTTCTCCCCACATACTTAGGAACATTAGTTTCAGGGGAATGATGCCTTACAGAAGTCCATTTGGAATGAGGATTCCCTTCATTACGAATTCCTCATCAAAGAATGGTGACTTTCTCTATCTTGGAAGTGGTCCCTGTTTGCCTGTTTAAAATAATGCTTGAGAGAGCATCTAAACTACAAAGTGAAATATTAACTCTACGTCTCTGAAACAAAGAAGAAAGTAGGTGAATATCACTGCTCCACAGATGAATGACCTAACTATAATATTGACAAACCATCTACACTACTATCTTCCTTTCTCATTAATTATCATATAGTTATTTTTAATGGGCACTTATTTAAGAAAAAAAAGACTGTGTGTATGCAGTTTTGCATATGGTTTTATTAATACTGCAGCAGTCTGTTAATACAAATCCTCCAGCACATAAAACCTCATAGAAGTGGCTGGTACAGTGGTTAGCCATGTTCTAGAGCACTTTGGGGGCTGCCTGAGATGGATCTGAATTCTGAGAGTGTCATCAGCTGAGACTAAAGCAAGATCTGGGAGTTTGGATGGGTGCAGCATGAGACTGAACCCAGCCTCAGATAATGTTTTGGTATGGGATATAGCTGATTGAATCTTCAATTAGACACCAAAGTGACTTGGAATGGCACATTGTTTTGATGGTGGCAGGGGACAGAAAATGAATTTCTATCCTAATTAAACAAAACAAATATCAAATATCATAGAAAGTAAGATTGGGATTCAGTGGCATGGATTAGAAGATTTATGCTATAAGGCTATTAGAAAATCTTGTGAAATCTACAGCCAAGTGACTCTAAATCAATGTGTTAAAACAAAGAGTTGAGGAAAAATAGATTAAATTATTCTGGACAATAGGAAAAAAGAGATAGATAAAAACATTACTTATGATGCATGAATGAGATCTGTGCATTTAAGCAAATTTGATGCACTGAATATTCAATGAACTAAAGTATATTTTAAGGAAAGATGCTAGTAGTCAGTAAAGAAAATACAATACGTATAAAGGTAAGGTTTGCATGATAAACAAAAGAAGGAGGACAGATATTTTCAAATACAAACACACACTCATTTTGTTAAATGTGCCTTGGAAACTCATCATCACCCACTTTGTAGAAGAGTGCACTTAACAAGACCAAACCTTCAGTGGGAGTGGGGACATTTCCTTATTTGTAAAGCAAGCATATATTTTACATAAGAATTAACACCACCAGCCATATTTATTGGTTTACTAAAAAACAAACAAACAAACCTGCCCAAACTGAGATTTCTGCATATTCTACCCATAGGAACCTGGCCATTAATAGGAGTACCCTAATGATAGCATTAGGAAATTGCTACACTTAGTTGCCTCAGATATTGTTTTCCAAGACCACAGAAAATTTGAAAACTTAGTTAAACCCCAAGCTGCAGTTTCTAAAATAAATGCCGCATGAGACTTTCCAATTAAATTGAGGTTTCCATGGGGCAAATCTTAATAAACCTAAGGTAGCAATCTTAGTTCACACATCCTTCTATGGCTGAAGGCCGATGTTTATAGGCTTCTTAAATAACTGGTTTTGCCTGAGACAACGCATTCCTGAAAATGGGAATTACCCTGAACACAAAGTAAACACTATACTGAATCTGATCCACTAGTTAGCTGGGTAACTTTGCATAAATTACATTTCCTCTTGAGAATCTCTTCCTCCTGCTCTATAGAATTGGATTGGAAAAACAAACATGTAATTTACAAGATGGCTACCAAATCAATAAGCAAATGGGTGAAAGTAAGTAAACTTTTAAGTATTTAGACTAATTACATTCCTTTTTCTTTTGTGTTATATTAGTTTGCTAGAACTGCCATATCACAGACTAGGTAGCTTAAAAAATAGCAATTTATTTCTCACAGTCTGGAGGCTGGAAGTGCAAGATCAAGGTGTCAGCATGTGGTGTTTCTCCTGAGGTCTCTTTCCTTGGCTTTCAGATGGCCTCCTTCCGGCTAGGTCCTTACATAGTCTTTCCTCTATGCATGGCATCTCTGGTGTCTCTTCATCTTCTCATAAGGACCCGGTCATTGGATTAGGGCTTCTCCCTTATGACCTCATTTAATACCAATCACTTTTTTCAAAGCCCATTTATTTTTTTCCATTATAGCTGGTTTACAGTGTTCTGTCTGAAGGTTTGGTCTTGTTAAGTGCACTCTTCTACAAAGTGGGTGATGATTTATCATTTCTATTGGGATGCTGCCACTTTGAAGAAACTAGAGCTGACTCATGTTTTATTTAGTGCCTAACCCTCCAAACCAACAAACAAAGACTTTTATTAGAGATTTCTCTTTATAATTTTCCATGCTATTCTGATACTATTCTGTGATTGATTAGCCAAACCTTTTCTAAACATTAGAGGCTTTTGTTCTTCGTATGTCTCAGGGTTGTGTACTTAACTATTTCAACTCTTTTTTTTTTTATTTCCTTTTTTTAAAAATATATAGTGATTTTTATTTTTTTCCATTATAGCTGGTTTACAGTGTTCTGTCAGTTTTATACTATACAGCCTCTTATTTTTAATTATGCTCATAATTTCTTAGGTGTGAACTTCTCACAAGTAGGGATTGTGTCTGTTATTTATTCTATATAGAAGTCAGCATAGTTCTAAATGCATGTTTTCTGACGATGATGCTGAAGAGGGAGAGGAAGATGGCACCAGGTTAAATGCGGCCAAATATTCTCAGAATGAACAATGCTTACTTCAGTTTACCCTCCTCTTAGATTAGGTGGGAGAAGCATCAGTTGAAATCTTGGTATGAAAGTCAAGTAGTCGTAGTTGCTAAAAGCCAGGGCTTGACTTGGTAACAAAGGCCTTACTTTTTACTTCGTTTTATTTAATATTTGTTACCTTTATCTTTATAGGTATCCCAATATTTCTGTTTATGAAATCCTGTATTTTTGATAACTCTCTAAAATTTGTAAGTATATCTTCTCACATCATCCAAGGGACAAAAAAGTGAGTGAGGGGTTATTGCAGTAGCATACCTCCCTTGTGAATGTCATCAGTACATTCTTCTCTACTCATATTGTGTTATGATTATTCAATTGATTATCTACCTAATTGCTTCGGCAAATAGCCCCTATTATTTCCATCTTACCAGTTGCTAACATCAGTCAGGATAGGCTAGATTTATGCCGTGATGACAAACAACCCTAAAGTCTCAGTGGCTGGGACACTTTGCTTCTGCCTTATAATTTACTACCAGTTCAGTAGCTTGAAACAACATACATTTATTATCTCCCTGCTTTGATGGATCAGAAGTATGAGCATAGTTTACCAGAGTCTTTTGCTCAGGATCTCACAAGGCTGCAATCAAGATGTTGACCAGGCTGCATTCCTCTTTAGAGGTTGAGCTACTTTCCCAAGTTCATGTGGTTGTCAGCAGGATTCAGTTCCTGAAGTTGTACACTGAGGGCCCAGCTTTTTTTTGCTAGGGGTTAGCTAAGGAATACTCTTGGGACCTAGAGGCCTCCTAGATTTTCTTGCTGCAGTATCTTTTCCTTGGGCAATTCATTTCATAGCAGCTTCTGTCTTCCAGGCCTGAAAGACTGTTCCTCCTCTGTGGTCTGGTAAGGCAGAGTTTTTACATTGTGACATAGTCCATCACTATTGCCACATAGCATAACCTGTTTAAGGGGATGACTGTCCTTACACCTTTGCTATATTCTTTTGGCAAGAAGCAAGTCACAAGTTCTGCCGGCATTCAAGGAGAAGGGATTATACAAGGGTGTGACTCATTAATACTCATGTTAGGTTGTGCCTTGCTTTAACAAAACCAAGGGTTTATTTCTTATGCACACAAAGTCTCTTGCAGTATGAACTAACTCTACAGGCTAGCTTTCCTCCAAGCAGATACTCAGCCATCTAGGCTGCCTTAATCCTGCATCACTTGCACTTCCCTATGCAACAGAGTGCTAGAGAGCCTCACAACAAAAGTTAATGTTGTCACATATAGTCAGTGGGCCAAAACTAGTCGCAAGTCCCCACTTAACTGTAAAAAATGAGATGTTTAATCCGGCATTGCCCTGTGCTGTGGTGTAGGTTGAAGATGCAGCTTAGATCCTGCATTGCTGTGGCTGTAGTTTAGGCTGGCGGCTACAGCTGCAATTTGACCCCTGGCCTGGAACCTCCATATGCTGTGGGTGCAGCCCTAAAAAAAGACAAAAAAAGACAAAAAAAAAACAAAAAACTTGTAAACATTTTATATGTACCTAACATACTTCTAAATAGTTTATACATACGTCAAATCTATGCATATATAAACCACATGGAATACTTTCCAGTATAAACAAAGCACTCAACAGATGCTAGATATAAAAATGGTTATTATTAGTATTAGTAGCACTCCTAGTACTAGAAAAAGATGTGGTAGACTTCTCGTCTACTTTTCCTAACTCCATTTGTTGTTACAGATTTCAAATCCAGCTCTTCATCTAAAGAGCATTTCAAAGGTTCTAAGAAGAGAATATATTATGAGTATGTAGGATGATGAAAATTTCACATTAAGTTTTCATATGCTAAAATTGTCATAAAACCCAAAATGTGTTGGCACACAATAAATTTCATTGAAATAAGTAAAAAAATAACAATATGGAAAAAACATGGATTATAATACCAATTTCTTAAAATAATAGAGTCTTATTAGACTACTGCACACATGGTCATCAATGTTCATTTTCTCAATTAAGTATACTGCTTTTGTGATGGGAAGGCAAGACTGGTTGTAGTAATAAAAAATGGAAAAGATAGGGTCTCCTTTCCCCTGTGTACATCACAACTCCTTCATGTTTACAGTCCAAATACCCCACACCTTTCATATAGGAACAGTGAGAAGCAACACCCACATGCACACACACGTGTGCAAGCTCAAACATACTCTCACTGCACTTGCATGCACATGCTCTCCCTTATTCATGCATTCTCTAGGAAGAAATTGTCATAGAACAAAATTATAATCCTGTATACCAACCCCACTCTGAAGTTGTTGAAGATTATCAGAACTGAAAATTTTGCCAGCCATTTTAAAGATAATATAAACACTATTTGTTCTTGAATGTTTTTGTTTTTGTTTTGTTTTTGCTTTTCAGGGCCATACCCACAGCATAGGGAAATTCCCAGGCTAGGGGTTGACTCCAAGCTACAGCTGCAGTCCTACAGAGCCACAGCAACACAGGATCTGTGCTGTGTCTGTGAGGTACGCCAGAGCTCATGGCAATGCCAGATCCTTGACCCACTGAGAGAAGCCCGGGATTGAACCCGCATCCTCATGGATACTAGTCGAATTTTTGTTTCTGCTGCACCACAATGGAAACTCCCATATTCTGAGTGTTTTAAAGAGTCAAGTAAACACATGCTCCTTGTTAACAAATATAGTTGAGTGTGATATAAAGGAAAATGGCTTAATCCCCTAATACGCTTCTAAAGAAATCATTATTCGGAGTTGCCGTCGTGGCACAGTGATTAACGAATCCGACTAGGAACCATGAGGTTTCGGATTTGATCCCTGGCCTTGATCAGTGGATTAAGGATCCGGTGCTGCCATGAGCTGTGGTGTAGGGATCGGATCCCAAGTTGCTGTGGCTCTGGCATAGGCCGGTGGCTACAGCTCCGATTAGACCCTTAGCCTGGGAACCTCCACATGCTGTGGGAGTGGCCCTAGAAAGGGCAAAAAGACAAAAAAAAATAAAATAAAAAATAAATCATTATTCATGTGTTGGTTTAATTCTTGCAGGTATCTATAATTTGCTTTTTTCTCTTGACAACATATTATGACTATCTTTTCATAACAGTTTTGATAGATTTCTTTTAATAAATATTTGAGTATTTCTTGCACATTAGGAAACAAAACAAAATCTGGAGCAAATGTTAGAGAAAGTAATCAAGAAAGCAGGAGGAGATATTTGAAAAGAGGCTTGAATAAATATGTCAATGTGCTGTTTGAGGAAATGGAATTGTTACTAGGATATTTAGGTTCATTCCATCCTTCCACTATGTTAAGGAATGAAATGAATTTATGTAAATGCTGTGTTCTTGGATGGAGGATGGGATTAAAATGGTGGAATAAAAGGACTGGAGCTCAACTTCTCTCATTAAAAACAACAAAATTCACAACTAAAGGCTGAGCAATCTTCAACCAAATGGACCGGAAACCTTAAAAAAGATATCCTACTCCAGAAGACAAAGAGGAGGCCACATCAAAAGGTAGGAGGCGTGATTATGCGATATTAACAACCCCATACCTCCTGGGTGGGAAGCCCTACAGACTGGAAACTAACTGGTTCACAGAGACTCAACTACAGGAGTGAGAGTTCTGAGCCCCATATCAAACTCCCACATAGGGATCTGGCACTGGAAGAAAGAGCCCCTGGAGCATCTGGCATTGAAGGCCAGTGGGGCTTGTGGCCAGGAGCTCCACAGGACTGGGGGAAATGGAGACCCCATTCTTAAAAGGCCACACAGACTTTCACGTGCACTGGGTCCCAGGGCAAAGCAAAGTCTCCATAGGAATCTGGGTCAAACCTGGCTGCAGTTCTTGGAGGACATCCTGGGAAAACAGGGGTGAATGTGGATTGTTGTGAGGGAAGGACATTGAAAGCAAAGCTCTTGGGAACATTCAGCAGCTGTGCCTTTCTCTGGAGGTGGCCATTTTGGGAAAATCTGGCCGCACCCGTCAGCTCCCCACTGAGAAGCCCCAGGGAAAACAACAATCCAGGTGGGATCACAGCCCCGCCCCTCAGTAAAAAAGCTGCCTAAAGACCCCCCCAGGCACACAGCTGCCTCTAATCCCATCCAGAATGAACATTGTTTTCTTTTTATTGATTTTAGGAGGAAAGTGTTTAGTCTTTCACCACTATGTATGATTAGTTGTAGGTTTTTTACTGACACTTCATCAGGTTAAGGAGTTCCTTTCCCCTCCTAGTTTGTTGAATGTTTTTATAATGAAAAAAGTGTTGGATTTTGCCAAATGCTTTCTCTGAATTTTTTGCATGCTACGTCTATTAAGATAAATATTTTGTTTTTCATCCTATTGATATGGTATATTATTACATTAATTGATTTTCAGATATTAAGGCAAGCTTACATTCCTGAGCAAAAATCTCACTTTGTCATTGTGTATAACTCTTTTTATGTGTTGCTAATTTGGCTTGCTAGTATTTTGTGGAGGATAGTCTCCTTCATATTCATAAGAGATATTAGGCTACAGTTTTCAGTTCTGATGGAGGATTTGCCTGGTTTTGGAATCAGGGTCACACTGGCCTCACAGAAAGAAAAGGGAAATGTTCCTCCTCTTCTGTTTTGTGAAGATCTTATGAAGCACTGAAATTAGTTGTTCTTTAAATGTTTGGTATAATCCACCTGTGAAGCCATTTGGGCCTGGGTTTTCTTTGTAGGAAATTGTTTGATTATCACATCCATCTCCTTACTTGGTATAATTATGTTCAAGTTTTCTATTTCTTTTTTGAGTCATTTTCAGTAGTTTCTATGTTTTTAAGAATTTGGCCAGTTCATTTATGAAATTCATTAGCACACAATTTATAGTATCTCATAATTATTTTTCTCTGTAAAATTGCTAGTAATATTCCCTCTTTCACTTCTGATACTAGTAATTTGAGTCTTGTCTCTTCTTGGCCAAAGTAGCTAAGTATTTGCCAATATTTTAATCTTAAAAAAAAAAACTGATTTGATTGCATAGATTTTTTTTTCTATCTTCTTTTAAAATTTTCAATTTTATTAATGTCCACAGCAATATTTATTATTTTCTTTTTCCTGTTTACTTCAAATTTTACTTTCAGTGTTTTAATGTGAAAAATAAGTTTATTAATTTGATACAATTCTTTTTTATTTTAGTCATTTATAGCTAAAGATTTACCTCCAGTCACTCTTTAGTTACATCCCATATATTTTTGTATATTGTGTCTTCATTTTTATTTATCTCAAGATAATTTTTAACTTCCCTTTTACTTCTCCTTTGACCATTTGGACATTTAGGATTGTGGGTTTGTTTGTTTTTTTTTAAATTTCCACAAGTATATGAGTTTCTCAAATTTCTTTGTGTTATTTCTATTTATGTTCCAGAAAACTTATTTTATATTATTTATATTTTTTCAATTCATTGAATTTTTGTGACTTCAAATATCATATCCCTATTAGGGAAAATATTCCTCGTGCACTTGAAAATATATACTCTGCTGTGGTTGGGCAGAGTGTTCTATAGATGTCTATTAGGTCTAGTTTGTTTAAAATATTGTTCAAGCCTTCTATTTTCTTATTTACCTCATGTCTATTTGGTCTATCCATTATGAAAATAGGTGTATTAAATCTCTGACTATTAGTGTCACATTTTATATTTCTCCCTCCACTTCTGTCATTTTCTCTTTGATGTATTTTTGTACTCTGTTGTTAGATATATGTGTATACTTGTCATATCTTCTGGTGGGTTGATTCTTTTACCACTATAAATGTCCCCATTTATGTCTAGCAACATTTTTGTTTTAAAGTCTACCTTGTCTATGATTAGTATAGCCACACCAACTTTTTTATGGTTTTCATTTGCATAATTTGCCATTCACTTTAATTTTTAAAACTATTTTTACTTTTGACTTTATGTATACTGAAGACACACTATAGATGGCTTTTTGTGTGTTCTATTTGATGATATTCGACTTATGATTTAAATTATTAATATTGTTACTGAAACTATTAATGTTGTTACTGATATAGTCAAACTTATATTTGCCATTTAAATTTTGTTTTCTATATCTCTAATGTATTTTCTCCTTTATTTCTCCTGTACTGCTTTCTTTTGCATTAAGTAAATATTTTCTAATGAAGTGTTTTAATTTCTTTAATTTTTATTCTATTTTGTGAGTTATTTCCTTAGTGGTTGATATCAGGCTTACCATATATATACTAATTTATAAGGAACATCTTCAAACAATTCCACTGAGATATGAAGGCATTATTCCTATACAGCCCAATTCTCCTCTCCCCTCTTTTGTGGTATTATTCTACATACTACACCTATGGTTACTATAAATCCAACAATGCATTATTGAAATTATTTTAGAGAATTTTATGTTTTTTAAAGAAGATAAATATGAGCAAATATATATTTATAATATTTGTTACATTAACCTTTCACTTATTTCTGAGTCTCTCCATTTATTCTTGTTGATTTAAGTTCCCATCTGTAGTCATTTCATTGACTCAATACAGCTTTGTACCAGTCTACTTCTTGTGCTCTTATTGGCAAATGCATCACAGCTGACCCTTGAACAATATGAGTTTTGTATTTTAATCTTCTCACTATCATTTCTGAGTCTCTTTGGTATGGTTTGGTTTGGTTGTTTGATGTTTAAATGTATGTTATTCTTGTAGATTTAGGTTTCCATCTGCTGCCATATTAACCCAATATAGTTTAGCATCTACTCACCTGTTCTGTGCTATTATTGGCACATATACTATATTTGACTCTTGAAGAACAAAAGTTTGAAATGTGTGAATCTACCTATGCATTAATTTTTTTCAATAAATATAGAGTCAGCTCTCCATATCCATGGATGCAGAACTTACAGACATAGAGGGCTGACTTTAGTGAATTTGAGTATCCATGGATTTCAGTATCCATAGGGGTCTTTAAACCAATCTGCCCATTTTTTAATTGTGCTGTTTGGTTATCTGATGTCGAGGTGTGTGAACTCTTCATATATATTGGATATAAATCCCTTATCAGTCATATAATTTGCAAATATTTTCTCCCATTCAGTAGTTTGTATTTTTGTTTGGTCTATGGTTTCCTTTGCTATGCAAAACACCTGTGGCATACAGAAGTTTCCAGGCTAGGGGTCTAACTGGAGCTACAGCTGCCAGCCTACACCACAGCCATAGTGATGCAGGATCTGATCTATGTCTGTGAGCTACACCACAGCTCACAGCAATGCTGGGTCCTTAACCCACTGAGCAAGGCCAGGGATCAAACTTGATTCCTCTTGGATACTAGTCAGATTTGTTTCCACTGAGCCACAATGGGAATCCCCACAAAACTTTAAAGTTTAATTAGGTCTCATTTGTTTATTGTTGCTTTTACTTCCTTTGCTTTAGGAGAAAAACTGAAAAAACATTGCTGCAATATATGTTAAAGAGTGTTCTGCCTATGTTTTCCTCTAGCAATTTTATAATATTCAGTCTTAAATTTAGGTTTTTATTCCATTTTGAGTTGATTTTTGTATATGGATTAGAAAAAGTTCTAATTTCATTCTTTTATTTGTAGCTGTCCAGTTTTCCCAGCACCACATATTGAACAGACTATCTTTTTTCCTTTGTATATTCTTGTTTCCTTCATTACATATAAATTGGCTATAAGTGCATGGGTTTATTTCTGTGCTCTCTATCTTGTTTCATTGATCTTTGTGTCTGTTTTTGAATCACTTCTAAACTGTTTTAATTACTGAAGCTCTATAGTATAGTCTAAAGTTAGGGATCATAATTGCTCTAGCTCTGTTCTTCTTTATCAAGATGGTTTTGACTATTTTGTTTTTTTGTGTTTTGATACAAACTTAAAAGTTATTACTAGTTCTATTAAAATTACCATTGATATTTTGATAGGGATTGCACTGAATCTGTAGTTTGCCTCTTGCAGTATGGTCATTTTAATAATACTGATTCTTCCAATCTAAGAACATGGACTATCTTTCCATCTGTTTTTGTCATATTCTACTTCTTTCATCAGTATCTTATAGCTTTCCATGAACAGGTCTTTTGCCTCATTAGGTAGGTTTATTCATAGATATTTTTTGATGTAATAGTAAATGGGATTATTTCCTTAATTTATCTTTCTGATAGCTCATTTTTAGTATATATAAATGCAACAGATTTTATATATAAATTTTGTATCCTAAAACTTTACTGAATTTATTCATGAGCTCTAGTAGTTTTCTGGTGGCTTTTTTAGGATGATCTATGTATAATATCATCATCTGCAAACAGTGACAGCTTTCCTTCTTCCTTTCCATTTTGGATTTCTTTGATTTCTTTTTCTTCTGCAATTGCTGCACCTTGGACATTCAAAACTATTTTGAATAAAAGTGGTGAGAGTAAGCACCTCTGTCTTGTTTTTGATCTTAGAGGAAATGCTTTCAGCTTTTCACCATTGAGTATGCATATGGCCTTTATTATGTTAAGGTATGTTCCCCCTATGCCCACTTTCTGGAGATTTTTTATTATAAATCGATGTTGAATTTTATCAAAAGCTTTTTCTGCATCTCTTGAGATGTCAGATGCTTTTTATTCCTCAATTTTTTAATGTTGTAACCTCATTAATTGATTTGCAGATATTGAAAACTCCACACATTCCTGGGATAAATTCCACTTGATCATGGCATAGTATGAAAGTCAGGTATAGCAATATTTATACCAGACAAAAATGACTTTAAAATAAAGACTGTTACAAGAGACAAAGAAATATATAGCATAATGTTCAAGGGATCAATCTAAGAAGAAAGTACAACAATTATAAATATATGCACCCAATATAGGAGCAGTACCTAAATACAGAAGGCAAATATTAATGGACATAAAAGGAGAAATCCACAGTAACACAAAACCACTAGGGACTTTAACACTCCACTTATATCAATGGACAGATCATATAGACAGAAAATCAATAAGGTATACTGGCCTTAAATGACACATTAGAGCAAATGGACTTGACTGATATAAAGAGAGAACTACATCCAAAAGTGCAGAATACACCTTCTTTTTAAGTGCACATGGAGTATTCTTCAGGATAGATCACATACTAGGCCACAAAACAAGCCTTAGTAAATTTAAGGAATTTGAAATCATATCAAGCAACTTTTCTATTGCCTTTCACCAAAACATCCACCCTTTTTGAGAGTGCCCTTAGGCCTAACTTCACACTCTATAGCAAATGAAGTCATTTCCTTTAGAGAGGGATTTACTGTTTTACGACTTATTGTCCTCCTTGCAGGCAAAATCTCTAATCCATGTCTTTGGTGCTGGTAGCATGAACAGTAGTGAGCTTCTCTTTAAGTTACATCCCACTTCAGAAACTGAGCACTCAGTGTATGAAAATGGGTCTGCATCCCTAGGTTTCATTGGCTTGCCTCTCTTGCTCTTGGCATGGAACACTGCCTCATAAGCCAAAGTGAGGGTAATCACAAGCTCCGGTATTTTCAGCAGCACCATACCTAGGTATAGCCTCTGTCCCATGAGTAGAGATTAGACAGAATAAGAGAGCCCTACAGCTCAGTCACACTCACCTGGATCTTAGCTTCAGAAACAGGTAGCTGGGAGCAAAATGAGAAATGCTCAGTTCTGCACCCCTAAGAATGACTGTCCTTTAACTTTTTGCTGGAAAGAGAGAGAGACACCTATGTTCTTGGCTGTTCCAATCTGGAGTCATGTTTCTGTCTTCCTGAACAGGGAGGAAGAAGGGCATGGGTCTTTGTTCAGATACTACGGATTCTCACAGTTCTTACTGAGATATAGTAGATTTTCTTGAAGAAATATTTCTTTGTTTGCTATATGCTCTTAGGACCATCCTGAAATTTTAAATGTTTGTTTTTATTTATAATTTTCACCAGTGTTACTGGAGAGTGGGCTTGCAAAGCTCCTCATATAATCATTCCAGAAGTAAAGTTCCCATTTTTTTCTTTAAATATATTTGATTTACAGTATTATTTTTTTTTAGTTTACAACATAGTGATTCAATATTTTCATGGATTATACTCCATTTAAAGTTACTATAAGCCATTGGCTATATTCCTGGTACTGTACAATATATCCATTTATCTTATTTATTTTATACACAGTGACTGCTACCTACTAACCCTTTATCCCTATCTTGTCCCTCCCACCACCCCTCTCCTTACTGGTAAACATTAGTTGTTCTCTAAATCTATAAGTCTGTTTTTGTTTTGTTGTACTCACTAATTTGTTTTGATTTTTAGATTCCACATACTAGTTAAAGATACTGTCTTTGTCCTTCTCTGTTGGAGTTCTTTCACAAAAAATAGTGCCCTCCCGATCCATTCATGTTGTTGGAAATGGCAACCATTTTTTTTAACTGTTAAAAAAATATAAATAGATTCTATTATATGTAAATAGAATCATATGAGTGTATTGTTGTTATGGCTATTTCTTTTATTCAATATAATGCCTCTGAGATACATCTATATTTGCATGTAGTGGTAATATATTTTTCTTTGATGCATAATATTTCATGGTATGAATATACCACATTTAGTCATTGTCCTCTTAAGTATTATTTGATCTTGACCTATTACAAATAAAATCTATATGACAATTTTCATACTTTTTTTATTGCTGCACCCACAGCATATGGAAGTTCCTTGGCCAGAGACTGAATCCCAGCCACAGCTGTGACCCACACTACAGCTACAGCAATGCTTGATCCTTTAACCCACTGCCCTGAACCAGGGATCAAATCTGCACCTCCACAGTGACCTGAGCCACAGTAGTTGGATTCTTAACCCACTGTACCACAGCAGGAACTCCACATTTTTTGATGAATGGAAACAATCACTTGTTCTTAGAAGATTTCTAAAAATTGAATTTAGGGATAATAGAGTATATGTATGTTTAGCTTTAGTAGCATTTCTTAATTTCTCTACATTTTTTCAGCATATACTCCCACCTTCAACGAATAAGGATTTTAATTGCTCTATATTCAACCCAACCTTTGGTATTGTCGATTTCTTTTAATTTTAGCCCTTTTGATAGGCTCTAGAGCTATTTCATTGTGATTGTAATTCGTATTTTCATGAAAACTAATGATGTATTTTTTCATATGTTGTCCAATTATCCAACTATTTATTAGCTTATTTTAGGTGCCAATTGTTGTTTGCCAATTTAAAAAAAGGCTTTGGTTGTCTTTTTCTATTTTATTTTTACAAGTTCTTTATATGTTATATCAGACATATGCATTGCAAATATCTTCTCCTAGGCCTGTCTCGTCCTTATTTTAATGATGTCTTCTGATGAATGAAATTATTTCTTTTAATGAATTCCAGTTTAGTGACCTACTCTTTGGGCTAATAACATGGTATATTTTAAGTAAAACTGCCTCCATCAATGTCATAAATATATTGTCTTATGTTTTTTTCTGTTACCTTAATAGTTTTACGTTTCACACTTTGATTTAGAAACTATCTTAAATTACTGTTTGTGTATGATATAGAGCTTAAAGTCCATTTTTATCCATATGGGTATCTAACCGGGCATCATCATTTATTAAAAAGACAATATTGTCCCCCCTAAATTGACGTGTCATAAGCAGACCTACTTCTAAATTTTTTATTTAGCTGCTTTGATGTTTTTATCTATGCTGATACTAAAACTGGCTTACCTACTTCAGCCTTTCAACATTTTGACATCGGGCAATATAAGTTCCTCAGCTTTCCTCAGCTTTTTCTTATATAAGTTATTTTATATAAGATAAGCTATTTTTTGGCTCTTTGTGTTTACCTATAAATTTCAAAATCAGTTTTTTTTTAACTTTCACACACACAAAATTGTATCCTAAGTACAATCAGTGTGTCAGAATTATTAAATTGGGCAATCATTGCTTAACTGTCATATAGTATAGAAGACATAGGCAAAGCTAATCAAGAAATAATTGCTTAATACCTATATACTCAAACTGTATTTTGGAGGTAGATAATTCCAGTTCAACTCTAGTTTGACTGGATCATAAAGCATTTTCTCCATGCTTTTTATTGAAAAGAATGTACACATTGTCAACTACATGTTACCAACTACAGCATATAAATATTCTTTAACTGTTTTCAGGTTACTTCTCCAATAAAAGTATGAGTCCCCTAAGGACAAAGCACTTTGAGACTTCTTCCTACCCTTCATATGCCAAAATGCTCATCCTGAACTATCCAATAAATGCCTCTTAATTGATTGCCAATTGACTGAAAGTCTGTCTACTGTCTGCTATCATACTACATGGCATTTTCTATATATTTTCCAACTAGCTCTATTGATAGTACTCGACAGAGACAGATTTCTGTACAGGTAACGATAATATCTTTTCAATTTCTCCTTGTAGTGACAGTGGTCATCTGTGTCAGGCACCTAATATTAACACAACAACCATAAATTTAAAAGAAAAAAATCCTAATGGCAAAATAAAATATTGAAAGACACTGCCTAAAAAAAAAAAAAAAAAAAAATTTGGAGAATGCTGTCCACAAGTGAAGACACCTTTAGATCCCCTCATACCTTCAATTTTCTAATCATACACTGTAGAATGCAAACCACAAAACAGACATATTGTGATTATCTGCAAACATTAGAGGATGTAGCATGGAGCTGTATTGCCTCCACCAGGACTCTAAGCCGTAAACTTGTAAGTACATTAGAATCTGACACTCTTAGCAGACTTTGCTGAATTGCTGGCAGCATCAACATCTGATCGATATGCATGTTCACCAGCCAAGCTGACTAGTACATCTGTTCTGTGAAGAAACATACATTCTGCCTCTAGTACAATCAGTGTAATTAAAAATTAACATGCATTAATTGTTAGAGCTGATGTAAACAGCTGATGTTCCACTTAGCACTGTCTTCTGTACATATCATTAGACAAAGCCAAATATTGTTAAGTAAACAGGCAGTGCTTACAAAAAGGAGAGAAATAGAAAACTAATTTCAACTAAATAAACTGACACTGTATTATAAGTCAAATTAAAAACCATTAACCACAGCCAGATTAGGCTCTGGATCTTCAGAGAAAAACAATTATAAAAGTCACATTTAATTATTTGAATCTTATTTTGGTAAATGTATCTAAGCTCAGTCTGAAATAGAGTCAGTGTATGCATGATACACTAGGATTTCAGAGGAGTGGCAAAGAACTCTAGGAAAAGTATGATTCAGGATTGATTTATGGCTGAAACATTCCGTGAAAATGCATCATTCACAGCCACTCCAGGAACCAGCTTTCTCCGGGGAGACCCAAATCTGATGTTTAATGTTAAAAAGAGTCTATTTTCTTCTGCATGCATCTGCATAACTGCCATCACTGTCAGTGGGAGTTACAAGCACATACTGAGAAGAGAATATACATCTCATGAGTTAAGTCCTGCCTGACTTTTTTTAAAATAACGTCAGGGCAAAATGATTTCTCCATCTTGATCCAAAACCAGAATGAAAAAAAAAGAAAAAAATCTTCAACAAGCAAATCTGTCCAGTGAGGTGCCTTTCCAGTTCAGAGAGCAGTTTCTTCTTTACACATTGCCTGGGGCATTCAGCTGCTAGGGCCCCAGGCACTTCCGCCTCTGCTGAAGCTATCCTTGGGAGTAGCTTGATTGTCACTCTCAAGTCCAATTTAAAAATAGTGTGAATCTGAATTTTGAGACAGATTTCTGAGATTATTTTTTCATGAAGCTTGACTGAGCTGGGGCCAAAGGAGAAACTGACTTATCAAGAAATCACTGGGGAAAACATTGCCATACTGCTCAGAACCAACCATTTTGTTTTTGTCACAATTGTGAAGCCATTATAAAGAGAATAAAGACACTAAAAACTCCCTTAGCATATAGGCCTGCAATGTTGAGACCTCCACTGTAACCACATAGTGATGTGCTTGAGACAAGTGCCTATGTTTTTTATTCATAATTTTATTAAATTTGACTGCAAACTGAATTAGTTCATCTATTAGGGAAGATATAAAAAAGTTGAATCTACTCATAACAAATAACATTAGATGTGTCAAGGATCACAAGAATCAAAATGAAGCCTATAAAAGTTAAATAAGTTACATAAATTTAGGCATGAATATAAAAGCTAACTTATGAGCTTCTAAGTTTTCTGTTTGCTATTCAAAACCTCTATCAACCTGCATGTTTTAAACATAAAATTTAAAAGTCAGTAGTTATAAGATAACTGTTTTTGAAAATTTAAAGTAAAAACCTAAAAGAACTATTCTTATTATTATAAAAAATATCTTGTATTTAGAAAATCCTAAGACTGTTAACATTAAATATCTATTTATTATCTGAAAACACAATTTGCAAAAATTATGGCATGATATTAAATATATATTTCTCTTTTTTAAATAAAAAATGATTAAAAATTATTAAACTATTTAAGTAAAATAATCTGAAAATGATGCCATAGTTAGTTAAAAGTTCATATATATATATCCAATGCATGGATTTTTAATTAAGAAAGTAAAATATGCTTCCAACAGAACCTATATTAAACCTTAAGCATTTCTTTGATTTTTTTTTTTCAAATTACTCAGAAAATCTTAATGTTCTTATGATACCTCAAATACATGAATATCTCTAAACTGTATTACTGATACTGACAGTTTGTGAAATTCAGATAAACTTGTTTTACACCTTGAAAATTTCTTTTTAAGATAGTTCTCATATCATTTTATTTTCTTGACATTATACACACACGCACACAATTCAATAAATTCTGAAAAATTCTGCCGAATAGCAGTTCCTCCTATTAGTAAAGTGACTAGACAAGAATTTGCTAAAATTAAAAATTAAAAAAAGATGTGCACCTCTTTCATTAAAAATTAAGGATAGTAAAGCTGTCTTCTTCATTTTCAAGGAAAAACAGCATGAAGAAAATATATTGTTAATGAAAGGAATAATAATACATTTTTCTATAACATTTTTATGAGGATTACATACACTATAGTCTTAAATCCACAGTGTACTCACAAATATATATTTTTTCCAAAGAAGAAAGTATGACTTTATGTTATCTTAAATCCCTTGCAGTTTATAGGAGGCTTTCATAAAATATTAAACTATTGGTAGTAACAAATAAATGTTTGTCATACCAAAAAAAAAAATGGAGAAAAATATAGGAAGATTACTTACTTGTAGTTATTAGAATTTTAACACAGGATGGTTTTTTTAGCTTGTTTCTCTTGGGATCTAATAAACACATTTAACAATTGATTTATCTCCTAGTTACTATCATTTTCTGTATTATTGAATTTGGGGACAGCTTACCCATTCTCCTTTTCACTGTAGGGTCAGGTTAAAGTCTTTGTTGTTCATATTTGTGCCTTCAGGAGAGGGAATTTTCAGCAAATGATTTGCATAATGAACAGTTAAAAATACATTTATACTCAAATTCTCTATGTGCCCACCTACCAACAATTTTGCCAATAGGATTTAACAAATACAATGAAGAAACTAATTTTCACTTTTTCTGTGCTCAATAGAGCAAGACCCAATGTCAGTATCACAGCTAATCATATATTTTTATTTGTACCTTAAGAAATAAAACTCATGGTTATCTCTGATTCTCACCATCAGTTTGTTGTTAAAGATTGCTTTTCCTTACTATAGGACACTTCAGACATTCACTTCTCTTCTCCATTCCTTTGTCCAAAACTGCAAATGTGATGTGTTATGAAACTATAATTACAACAATGTATTTTGAGGCTACAAATAAGTTGAAATAACATCCCTCATGGGTTCCCTTGGGTTTTCTATTATTTATAATTGAGTGCCACAAGAGTAGCCCATCAGAAAGACCTGAAATGCCTTAGAAGAAGTATGCAAAGGAGAGATGAGAAAAGATTAGGGATAATTTTTTTTCTTGTTTCAGCATTTTGACTTTTCTTAGTAAAGAACTACAAGTGAGGCATCACTATTCATACTAAAGGCAAGGAATCTTCCTAGTACTGATATACTGTCAAGGTCCTTAAAGAACGGATGGGATCATGAAACAATTGCCATTGTAATTCAAAATCTCAGAAACACTTTCATTCAAGTTCCCCAAACAGTAGAAAATAGTGGCAGGATGTATGTAGTCGGAAGCATTGTCTGAAAACAGGAAAACTGATGTTCAAATCTCAGGATCTTCTCACCAATTAAAAAAAAAAAAATCAGCAAGCTCATCTGAAAAGTTAAAAGCAATTAAACAAATTTTGAATTTGAATCTGCCCCAAAGTCCAGCTGCGTTTCCTTAGTTTGCCCTCCCTCCACTACACTTTCAGGATTTTTCTCTCAGATTTCTCTTTCTTGGGCAGTGTCTCCTGAGAATCACAGCTAAAACTCCCCTTCTAATATTTCCAAAATTGGTAAATGTCACTATTATGTTCTAGGGAACAAAGAAGTGACAAACTGTAGAGCTTAGTATATTAGTCATTTTGGGCTGCCATAATGAACTACCATAAACTACATGGCTTAAACAAAAGAAATTAGTTTAAGATCTGGAAGCTAGAAGTCCCAGATCAAAAGTCTCAATTGCTGGCCAATTCAGTTTCTGGTGAGAGCTTATAGATTGCCACCTTCTCTCTGTGCCTCTCATGGCTTTTCTTCTGTGCATAGAGAGAGAGACAGCTCTTATGTCCTTTCTCTTCCTCTTATAAAGACATCAATTCTACAGGATTTGTGCCCCATCCTTATGACCTCATTTAACCATAATTATAACTGTGAAGTCCCCATATCCAAATACAGTTACATTGGGGCTTAGGGTTTCAATATAAGGATTTGAAGGGAATGAAATTCAGTCCAAAATACTTTGATTTTTGATTTTCACATATTGCTTTCTCACCACCCATATTTACTTAGTATGATACCATTCTGAATTTTAAACATCTCAAAACTATTTTTTCTTCTCCATCTGCATGGGCTTTCCAGAACTACAAGCCACTTCCCATTCATGTTGATTATTACTGTATCCTCTTTCATTGGTTTCTTTGTCAAAAGTCTATGCTCACTACAGATTACCTAATCATCTTGTTATACTTTAAATCTGATAAATATCAGTTATCTTGTTTAAAAAAAAAACAAACTTCAAGATATTTGAGATACAGTTCAAACTCCTTAATATTGCATGCAAAGCTCTTCAATACCTGGCCCCTGTCTACCCTTCAGCTTCCCATTACATACACTCTGCATTCAGTCAATCAATCCTTTCTTTCATTGTTCCCCTGTATAACACTCTCTCTTCTTTAGATCTGGTGGGACCCATTTCCTCTGATTCAAACACACTTTTTTTGTTCTTTCTTACATAAAAAATGATTTTAAAGTACCCCCTAGTTTTAGAATGTCTGAAAAACAATAGCCTATATACAATTCATATTGTTCCCTGTAGCCTGAGTAGGGAGCATCTTATAGCTTAACTACTATATGAAGAGTGTTTGACCAGTTCTTACTCATTTTTTAAAAATCATCTGGGAAAAGTCCATATTTGACCATGTTCTCCATGGTCTGGGAATGCCCTATTCTATTGCAAATGTACTGCAGCTGCCCTGTCTTTCTCCTTTGCTAGTTATAGGAAACATGAAGATTGCAACTATATCTGCACTGGGCATTATTACAACACTGAAGATGCGATAGTCAATAAATATTCTTGGTATCCATTTTAGCAGCATGATCTTAGACATATGGTTTTCTCCGTCTGTCCCTTGCCGTACATATATTCAGTCATTTGAGCTAGGACTTCAAACAGCTGACTCAGACCTCTCACTCCACTCCTAATTATCTGTGGAACCTTGAGTAAATCTCTTTAGCCCTCAGTGTCTTCATCTTGGGATGTACCTGCATATGAGTGTTGTCCTTTGGGGAGTTTCTTTCAAAAAAATGTTGAATTCCACTGGACTAGATGACCCTTAAGAGCCTCTCAAGTTCTAAAATATGCTGTTGCCAGGCTAGAATATATGGAGCTGAGGTAGATAACAAGTGTACAGAATAGCATCACTCGATTATAGCTTTTACTATAATTACCTTTTCACATAGCCATCTTTTATTAATCCAATCCTTGGTAATTTTTTCAGTAGCTCTAGTTCCATGCTGACTTCTTACTGACAGGTTATGGCCCTGTACCTTCAGCCTCAGTTCCCAATTATTCTCAGACCTAGTCAACTGGCCAGTATTCTAGAGGTCTGTTTATGATATCTTAATTTTTCTTTACCTCTGTTTCCTCAAATGTAAAATTGGTATAATAGTAAGATTTTCTGTGGAGAATTAAATGAATTAATTTTCTTAAAGTGCCTCACATAGCTTTATATAAAGCTGTCAATTATTACTATAGCAAGAAATTAGACCATTTTCCATTTACCCTGGTTTGGCTTTTTGATTAATCACCTATCATGATGAGTATCACAACCTTTCAACTGTTTTTTGTTTTGTTTTGTCTCCAGGCTTTTAAATATTTTCCTAGTTTTTAGATAGCATGGAACTTCAACTTATGTTAATGATTTGGGGGCTTCATTTTCCTCTTTGAATAAGTAGCTTTTTGTCATCAAAACAAAATGAAACAAAACAAAAATGCACCCTAATTTATTTTCTTTTCTGCTTCCAATTTTTGCCCCTTATCAATTCCTCCTTGTACCTCACTATTCTCCTTCCTTGTATCCTGAGTAGGTAGCTTACCTACTTTACATGGAGAGTATTTAGTGAACTGTCATTCTGCTCTTGTATCTACATCACAATTACCTCTGCCTCTGACCAATTGAACCCTTTCAGATCCCACAGCTTTAAGGGAGGGAGCATTTTACTGCCCTAAATATTTTACTAAAGATTACATGGAAACTCTATGACTTTTAGGAACAGAAAATAAACCCTCCTTCGGAAAAGGTGTCCCCTACCTTCAGGCAGAAGCTTCACAAGACTCATTTCTTCTGAGATGAAGACTATTATCACCTAACATTCCAAAGGAGAAAGAAAAGGAGAGAGGCTTTTTAAAAATACCCTACCTAGTCTATAGAATTATAGGAATTTAGCAAAAAAGACCACATATACTCAATACTCCCTCCTACTCTCACCTCAGCTTGTACTTACTCCCATTGCAACCCCAGGCAATATGGCATGAAAAGGCTCAGCAAGAAATATTCATTTGTAAAAGAAAAACAAATCATTATAGCAACACTCACTGGTCATTCTGTAGCAAATGTGCAATGCTCAGATTTTGTATTTTCCTGAAATAACATGCACATTTTAGGCATGAAATTATGATTGTTTGACTGTGAAATGCTGCACCCAAACACCATGTGGCTTTTAGCAGCATATCATCATATCAAGAACTATTTTTACCCTTTGGCGATTTTTCCTGCTTTGGCTCTGAGAGCTGGTCCATACGGTATTTGTATGTGGCATCAGTGGCAAGGATTTTTTAGAAGAGTAAATTTCTTATGTAGTACCATGTACCAATGATAGCGCAGAATCTAAACTAGAAATTAAAATAACCTGCTTTCAGGTTCAACTGGCAAGAAATAAAGTCACAGTGAAATGAAAGAAGAAGAAAAAAAAAGATGAGGAAAGACTTAAAACACAATTTTTTTGTTCTTTCTTACATAAAAAATGATTTAAGTACCCATAAGTTTTAGAATGTCAGAAAAACAATAGCCTATTGACAATGTATATTCTACAGTTCTTCCCAATGACTCTGAATCTTAGTGACAATGAATTTTGTCTAGCATCTCATTTGATGAGAGCGGACAAAAATCCTTAGAACTTCCATTTATTTGCTGCATTTCAGAAGCCTGGGAAGAAGAAAAGAGCAACTTCTTACAAGATTTAAGCACATATTGGTCCCCTTCCAGGATGCAGACATGAAGCCATATAAGAAATATTTTGAAAAGACAACCAAAATTAGCCAAACTCTTTAAACTTCCAAAATGCTTGGAGCAAAAGTCTGTTTTAGTTTAATCCAAATTAGTTTGCAGACTTAACTAGAAAGAGGAGCTATAGGAAAATATGAGCTGGCTTAACGTTTATTGCTTGTCTATAGCTACAGAGTTGGCTTTTGTCTCTTGAAGAGACAGATCTGGTTATGGGGTTTTCCAAACATGTGATGACATAAAGGTGTGATATTTACATGGATTCTTAGATTCAAAAGCTCAACTTGCATTGAAAATATTACAAAACTATTCTAATTCATATAAAATTTCTACCATCTTGTCCACTTTAATAAAGTAACAGTGTGAGAAAGATTAATTAAATCAGCATTATTTTATACTCACCATATACGCATTGCTGTTTGACTTGGTGAGCAGTTTCCAAAGCTGCAGAAATCACTTTGAGGTCTACTATTGTTAATCATATCATCTTCTTCTCATAGTCACTCTTATTGTTACCTCTTTAAGGAGCTTCCAAGTACTATTCCTTTACAATAAAATGTTTCAGAGTGTCTATATTTAAACTGAAGCTCAACTTGTCCATGCAACCTAACTTGGTGCATATGTATTGCAAAGAAATTCCATTTTGTCAGTTGATTTATTGTTGTATCAAAAGGAATAAACTCTTGAACCCCAGGGGAGAAAAATTATGCTGTTCCATTCTATTCATGACATTTTAACATAGGCCAACAAATAACTGGAATTATTTTCTCAAGTGAGGAAACAAATCATTTTTTTAAAAAAAGCAAAATTTTTATCCGAATCAATGTTTTTATAAACTTTTAATTGTAAAATTTGCTCTTCTTTCAGACAATGCTCAAGCTTCATGTAAAAGTTTATCTTTTCTAGAAAAATATTACTAAACTATTTGTTCTTTAAAATTTGTCATCAAAATTAAGAAGGAAACTTAGGTAAAAAAAACAAACTGAAGTAATGATATTTCCTTCTAGCTAATTCTTTTAGTGAAATATCTGTCTGATAATTGGATTTGGTTGAAACAGTGTAACTGTCCCTATTATTTTTGAAAAAATGCTTAAATGTCCATACAATAATAGCAGCAGCTCCAGTAATAAAGAATGATCATTATTAAGTGTTTAAAGACTTATGCAAACAGTAAAAGAAAAGAAAATCCTCAGTCTTGAGAAGGAGGCCCAGATTCTCAAGATGAATTTGAGACCCACACATATTCTCTAGTTTGTTCAAGATCAAACAAGAAAATGACAGTCAGAATGTTGAAACTTGACTCTAAAACCCATATGTGAATTATTACACACTTCTGTGTTGTTTTTCTCTTGCACCAGAGACTAGCCCACAGGGTACCTATAAACTAGATTACTAGGACTGCCTTTAGTATAATTTTCTTTCAAGTTGTCATTTTTCTTCACCCCTCTCCCTCACCTCCCACTACCCCCTGGGGGAAAACTGCCATTAAAAATGGAGGGTGGCTTTTGGGAAGGGTATTTGCATGGTAGTAAGTCAAATAAACTTCTGAGTTACTACGGCCAATTTACTCAATTATAATCATCAAACAAAAGGGACAAGGAATATTAAATGGAAACTAAATTAAGATTCTCAGTTTCCCCAAATGTGAATATCAAGAAGACAGTTCTAACGAAGAAAACGATGTTAGTTCTCTGGAAGAGAATTGTGGTACTTGAAGTTGTTTCAATGTGTTATTCAGCTTTATACTGTGAAGCAACTCACAGTACTCCAATTGTTTTCTCACTTAGCAACATGTAAAATGTGTACTTAGGAATGCTTTATAAGACATTCAACAAAGTCTTTCTTATTTCATTGCACTGATTAGAAGGGGCAAGCATTTCATTTTGGCACAGTGTGGCTCACTACCTCATTTCATCCTGTTTGAAATATTACTCAGAGTTCAGAATGCCAGACTTTGAGCAGAGAAGAACAATGTGTAGTCTTAAAAAAATAAAATGAAATAAAATAAAATAACAATAGCTATGATGAGAGAGTGAAATAATGTATTTGTGGTTCGGTAAGACGGCAACTAGTTTTGGGAGGGGGAGTGAAGTCCCAGGATGTTACCAAAACAGACTCTTAAAAAAAAAATCTTGAGATTACAAAAGAAGCAAAGTTTAAAACTACCCTGTAGGAGTGAGGGTCAACCAAAGCACTGGGTGACTAGAGAGAAAGACTCGAAGAAAATGTCTGTGAGAAGAACTATTGGTGAAGGGGAGGAAAAAATTGCCAACCAGCCTAAAAACAACCTGACCTTAATAGTGACCATATATAAACATATAACAGAAAACCACATGGAGCAAAACTAGGGCCATGAAGAAAGCAGGCAAAAGCTAAACACTTTTCTCTAGGTAATTAAACTATTTGAGTGGTGGCCCTTGACGCTTTTTGGTGTTCCACTTATATGAGTTCCAGATTTTGCTCCAAAAAGGAAGAGTATCTACTTCTTCATGAGTATAGAAGGAGACCATGTATTAAAGCTACAGAGCATGTTAGAAAGTTATGGTCTATGACCTCACCTGAAATCATCTTTAGGTGAAGAAACTATAAGTCCAAATTAGTCCAATGACTGCTCAATGCCATCAATGCAGTTACTGTTAGAACTTATATTTGCAAGGTGTGTGTGTGTGCTAGCTAAGGGAATATTTTTAATCCTTTCATGCTAAATCACATATTTTTCAAATTTAACAATTCTGAAATATGAGTACATTTACAATTAATGTATACATTTTAAAAGGTCATGTTTTACTTCTTGTATTTGCTTCTTTTCTCTTCTTCCTCTCTCTTTTTCCCTCCCTCCCTCCTGCCTTCCTTCTTTTTTCCCTCTTTTATTTTCTCTCCTAAAGAGATGCTGTTAAATCTATGATCCATCTTACATTTTTGAATATTTTGGACAAGTAATTTCCATATTGAGTTCTAAGCCAATGGAATAGAATTCCCACTAAGCAGATCATGGATAAGATAGAACTTTGGGAAAAACAACACTTCAAGTACAGTTAAAAACTTTTTTAAATTATTTCAAATTCCATGAAGCATTAGCTATACAAGGACCAAAAAACATCTTTCCTACCTATATAGCTAATGTTTTCTTCACTTTATCACCATGGGGTTTTGCTCACCTTTAAGCTTCTGGTTAGTGCAAAGAAAATTGAAACTGAGTCATTATTTTGTGAATGTCATCAGTAAAGACAGCAATTATATCTTACACTAAGCTGTAAAGTGTTTTTAAACGCATCAGCAGCAGATCCACAGATAGGGGTAGAGATTGTATCTGTAAACTAAATTTAAAAGACAGTGATATGAGGTCAAGTTAACAAAGAAATTCTAAGTATATATTTGGCTATAAGTTTTTAGACCGTCTTATTAATGTGTCCATATGATACAAATCCTTTCTGGGAATTGTTTCAATACAATGTCCTAAGGTTCCTCCATTAGATGGAAGGAATGGAGAGGAGGGAAGAAGTTAGTATTGTCTATTTATATTTGTCTCTTTTTTTCCTATATTGGCATCCATCTTTCATGAATGTCCTTTTCCCTTGAAAATTGCTACTAGTTTAGCAAGCATTTTCCAGATGAAGATCATAGATGATCTGTGGATTTCTACAACTATTAGAAAAACAAGACTAGTTTTCAAGCAGTTTTAAGGTAAAATGATCATCCAATTTTCCCAATTTTAACAGTCCAAGACACTATTGGTTTAATAAAATATCACTACTGGTTGGTAAATCCAAATTCTGTTTGTCAAGAAAAAGTACTACATTGAGATATTGGTGGGAAGTTTATATTCATTCCAAAGAGAAATTTCTACCTAAAGATTTCATCAGATTGAGTATACAATACAACTCTCATGGAAAAGGTTTTCTTTTCTCCAGCTTTACGTTCCAGATTTAAAGAAATAACATAATTGCAACTACTATTCATACATGTCAGACACCTCATTTCTCCAAACAGTCTTCCCCAAATGAAACAATACAGATCTATTAGTGTAATTATCGCATAAGGTCATTTACCACTTTGTAATTGCTGCAGGTTGTGAATGATGTATGAAATGAAAGCATCTGCAGTGCAAATAGAACTTAGGCAAGAATGTGCTGTGTGCTAATTAGGTAACCATCTAATGATAAGACCCTAGGGAAACACAGTATTGCAAAATCCCACAGTGCTCTGCAGTCACAAGGCAACAAAACATTCCTAAGGAGTTCAAAAATATATCCATTATTAAGTATAATCCTTTCCTTTCTTCAGACTCTCTGAACTCTGTTCCCTGCAAACATACACCCCTTCTATCTATTTCATCCTGTGCAATGCTAATCAGGCCCCGACAGTCAAGAACCATTTGATTGTTATAAGAATTATTCTACTTATTCACATTAAAGATAGAGGATTTATTTGATGAGTATTGATAAATTTGGCTTTGTGTTGTTTTTCTGACCATTCTATTGAAATTTTTCAAGAGTACCTAAGTAAGGGTGGCAAGACTGAGTCATCAAACCTCAACTGATAGGTATAAAAGAATTGGGGTTCATGTTATTTAAAGCAAACTCCTACTTTGTTTATGCAACACTCCTGTGGATATAGAGCAAAGAGAATACATACACAAAAAATGTTTAACCAACTAAGTTCCTAAACAACTCCTAAATATTCAGTTAATATGGATGAACTATAAATTTTGGGAGTCTGACTGAAACTGAGCACTGGACATCAAATATATTGAACATTTGGCCATATTAACCAATGATATGTCCTTTCTTCTCTGCTTCTATAATGCATTATTGAAAATATTTAATAGACGTCTGTACCCATTTGGATTGAAAGGATTTAATTCTACAAAGTTTACCACCAAAATGCATAATGTAATCATTCTAAATACCAACAATGGCAATTATTTCCTTTTTTTGTTATCTGCTCACTATTTTCATAATATTTTCTACTCATCTTGATTTCTTCTTGAGCGTGGCATAATGTACTTCTCATGATGTCACACTGTCACTTCCTATTGCCACTCCAGTACAACAGGATTCCTATGAACTTGTCTTCAGCGACATTATTGGACCTTGTGGTTAGTTTCTTCCCTTTCTAGTAACTGCTATTTGTGACTCATAAGTGGTGCTAATAAAATGTGTCATGTGCTTCACACAATAGGTTCAGATCTGTGGTAAACTTGTATTTAATTTAGAACTTTAGGCCATATTGATTTTTTTTCTTTGCCAATCTTCTACTTGATGGGTTCCTTGTTTTGATGCATTTTTTTTCTAGCTTCCTTCCACCCACAGCTAGTTAAATAAACAGAACTTAGTGACTGCTTTTCAGTCTGCACCATCAGTTTTTAGACTGTTAATATGGTTCCCCAGGTGTTGACTGTTAATGCAAATAGGAGAAACTTATTCCTAAATTATTTTATAATTTTATATATGTCCACTTATGAGGCCCAATCATTTTTTCTTTATTAAAAAATAGGCACCTACTATGTGACAGCAAGAGACATTGATTCTGAGATGTAAAAGAAAAGATGCAGAGAATATCATTGTTATCATCGAGCCTTCATTGCAAGTGGCAGAAAAAAACAAACAACCAAGAAGATTCTCAGGTAGTTTTATAAGTATTTGGCAGAAAATTAAGAGTGTAATGTGATAGCGAATGCAAATTCAGATTGAGGATTTAAGATCTCTCTGAGGATGTGATATTTATGTGAAGATCTGAATGACACAAAGAAGCTAACTGTGATAAAATCTATGGGAAGAACATATCAAGCAAAAGCAAGAGTTAGTGAAAAGGTCAAAAGGCAAAAATAACCTTATTTCCATTAGAAGTTCCTAGAAGTTCTTAAGCCTGGAAATATGTATACAGTGTAAGATTTAAAAATCTCTTTCAGGCTTCAGTGGTGAGCATCAAAGAATGAGAGCTTAAACAAGAGGCTTGTTAGCTGATTGTTACAGTAGTCCAAAAAAAGAGAAAATGGTGCTTGAACCAGAAGAGGTCATGGTAATTGAAAGAATTGGGTGAATATGGAATGTACCAAGGAAGTATAAATTACAGGACACACTTGTAGAAGAGATGGAAACAGAACTAATAGAAAGGATAATTCCCAGATTTTGGGTGGTCAGCAAGTAGACGTGGGTCCATTTACTCAAACTGGCAAGGATGGGAGAGGAACCTGTTCTTTGGGGAGAAGAGAATGAAAGTTTTTCTTTGGTAGTGTTTTGACTTATAGAGTCTTAGAATCATGCCTATTAGAATGCCAAGTTGGCACAGGAGATAAATTTGAGATCCACTGCAGTCCTGAAACAAGAATATCTCACCTAAAATGTTTATATAGATAGACAAGATAAAAGGGAGCAAAGCCATACCCTGAGGGTCCTCCAATGATAGAGGCAGAACAGAGGAAGCAAACAAAATAAATTAGGAAGAAAAGGCCACTAAAGAAGGAAATATCATATTAATGGTACCTGTGAAGCTAAATAAAGAAAAACATTTCAAGACAGAAGGAAAGGAACCAAAAGGGCAGAGTAGGAGACCCCAGCTCTACGGACACAAAGATCAACAATTAGACAGCTATTCAGGAACAAAAATAGTTCAGGGAGAGCTCAGAAGTCCACTTAAGAAACTTTAGCAACACAGTGATACCAGGTGTAACCCTAAAAAGCAAAAAAGAAGAATAGCTTCATTTTCCCTGAACCATCCAATCCTCTGGGCCAGCAGTGATCAGCACCATGGGGGGGGGGTGGGCAGCTATAAAGTGTTCCTTTCACAGGAAAGGGAGAGCAGGGCGAGCAACTAGATTCTCCAGACTTAGGGGGTACCACAAGATAAGTTTGCTTCACCCTACCCAGAAACCAGCAAAGCTGAGATATACAGAGATGGCTAAGAACAAGGAAGAGCAGGGGCTATAAGGATCAGCCTTGTAGCAGGAGTGACCATGGCTCACAGTGACCTGCTCTGCAGAGGATCACATCTGATTTCACCACTGAAGACACCAATGCCAGCCAACACAGCTGCTGTAGCTCCCCTGCAGATTTCACCAAGTATTTGCCTTTGCAGAAGCCAACCACTTGAATACCTGGTGTCTCCCCCTTTGTGCCCTATTTGAGCTGGGGATCTGTACCTGCAGCACATTCAGGACTCTGTGCATGCATAAGATGCCAGCTTAGATCTCTGAGACAGAGCCCTTCACTGTTGTCACTAGCCTGCACTGCTGTGTGTGTGCGTCTAAGGCAAGATCCTGCAGCCACGGAAGTGTACACCCACAATCAAGGTCCCCACAGCTGTATGGGCCCAGATGCAGCACCATCTTCCTTGTCACTAACCTGCACTACCAGGCTCACTTGCAACTAGGCCTCATCCAGCTGTGCATGTGCATGCCCTTGGCCTGACCTTGTTACTGATCTCCACTACATACCTACGTTGAGACTCTGCAGGCATAGGAGTACACATGGATAGCAGGGCCCCAAAGTTGCTTGTGGTCCCCCACTTGGCCCTATCTCTTGTCCCTGGTCTGTACCATTGGGTACACTTAGAACTAGCTCTACAAACTATGCACCTGCATGCCCCTGGCCTGACTTCTGATACCAGTGTCACTGCCATATCCCACAGTAAGACCCTGCAGCCACAATAATGCACTCTAATATCCAGAACCCCACAGTTGCTTGTGGGCCCAGCATTAGGCTATCTCCTCTCATTGACCTCCACTGCTGGGCTTGCTTCTAACTAGCCCTTCCAACTATGCACCTGCACCCTACCAGCTCTACTTCCTTCATCAGCTTCTGCTGCTGTGCATATACTGGTGGTGAGACTCTACAATTACAGGACTACATCCCAAGAACTAGAACACACACAGATGTCAATGCACCCACAGTTGGTCCTGGTCCTTGCTGCTGATCTTGGCCCTGACCACTAGAAGAGGGTCTGCAGCTGGCTCCTACCACTAAAAAGGCATCTGCAACTGGACCCCAGAGCAAATTATATGCACACCACAACTTCCAGCCACCATAACTGCCTACCCTAACCACTGGAACTCAAGCTATTGCTGAGGACTTCAACAGCCTTTGCAGCCACTGAGGAACATGAAAATGTCTCATTTCAATATAATTTTGGAGCAGGGGTAAATTAAAGTGAAAATGAGTAAACCTTGTCCTGTTAAACTGAAACAGATTCTTCAAAATATTTGCAAGGTTTTAATATAGAACAACAACAGTGAACTTATAACAGCCAGGCATATCTGATAGAAACTACAGCTCTGCCATCACTCCTAGTAGGTCACCTGGAGCACTTTACTTATTTTCTCTGAATTTCAGTGTGTCCAAGTGCAAAGTGAAGCTCCTAATGCTTATTTCATGGGATTCATTTCAGGTGTAGTGAAATAACTATGTAAAACATCTAGTATAATGCTCAGCAACATGATACATGTATAATAAGTATTGAATATTTTTATTAAGATTCTCCCTATTTGACAGAGCCTTGAAAATCATGACTCATACTGAATTCTAAACTGTAAGTTACATGATGGCAGAAACCATGTCTTACTTACTTTTGAACCTGTATAATCTTCCACAATGCCTGGAACACAGTAGGGAAACTATAAACTAAACTATATACCTGCTGAAGTAAACTAAACTGAATTCCTTGATGGTTCTTACCAATTTCTGTGCAACAAACCACCTTCAAATTATTAGTGTAAAACAACACAATTTTATTTTTGGTTGGGACTACTTACTCTGCTCTACTTTGGGTGAGCTAGGATGGCTCAAAACTTGGAAACTAGAATAGGCTTAAAGCTCACAAATTTATAAATTGGTGCCTGGCTAGAAAGTCTGAGAAATGAAAGAGCTGGGACAACTTGGGCTAAACTTGGAATCTCTATCTATCTCCATGTGGTCTTTCTAGCTTGGTGGCTTTGAGATAGACAGATTTACACACCAGCTCAGAGCTCCCAAAGCCTGACTCTTGAGAGAGAGAGAGAGAGAGAGAGAGAGAGAGAGAGAGAGAGAGAGAGAGAGAGAGAGAGGGAGAGAGAGAGAGAGAAAGGCAGGAAATACATCACTTTTCATGACTTAGCTTAGATGTCACTTCTACCATGCTCTTCTCATTGAATTGTGGGGCAGAACATATCATAGCCTTCTCTAAAAATATAATCTACCTCCATGTATTGGCAATGTTGTTTAATAACTGATCCAAGTTAATCTGAATTTTGTGGAAAACAATGAAACAAAATTGGCCACCCTTCAAAAATATGTATATGCGTATAACGGGTTCATTGTTATTCTCTTTGTGGATATATTTGAAATTTCATATAATTCAAAATTTAAAATATTAAATTCTGATTTTAAGCTGGAAATACATCTTAGTTTTTATAGTCTTAATCCTGTTGCTATTTACCTCATGCTTTTTCCCCCCCAGTTCCACTCTTATGGGCTTCCCATTTTCTTTCTTTTTTTTTGTCTTTTTTTGCTATTTCTTTGGGCCGCTCTCGTGGCATATGGAGGTTCCCAGGCTAGGGGTCGAATCGGAGCTGTAGCCACCGGCCTACACCAGAGCCACAGCAACACGGGATCCGAGCTGCATCTGCAACCTACACCACAGCTCACGGCAACGCCGGATCGTTAACCCACTGAGCAAGGGCAGGGACCGAACCCGCAACCTCGTGGTTCCTAGTCGGATTCATGAACCACTGTGCCACGACGGGAACTCCGGCTTCACATTTTCTGATTTCAGTATGGGATAGAGATTTGACTCTTAAACAGACTTCTTGATTATATTCATCATTGCTTCTCAATTAACCCATTTGTTATAAGTATTGCTGACACTGATCACATACTCTCTGAAATGCCAAAATGTACTCTTCTGACCATAACCCTAGCCTCAAAAATCCCTCTTTAGGCTCAGGCTAGACTATTAGTGTTCAAAATAACTAATGCCCATTCTTGTGGGAGAATTATCTACTTCTGCCCCACTGATATCCAAATTTGACTATATAACTTGCTTTGCCCAGTGGTTTGTGAGGAAGGAAAGGTGTGACTTCTAAGAGAGGTAATCTTGTGAGTCTAATAAGCTCTTTTCACCTGCTACAAGACCAGAAATGTCCCAGGAAGCAGCTGCTCCCTCCCCTTGGATACTAGAATGAGGACAATGATTTACAGCAGAGACACATACCAAGAATGGATGTGTAGTACAAATGTGGTATGCCGCCACTTTTGAGGTCATTTTTTTCCTTCAGCATTACTTAGTCTAGCTACCTGACACAAACTCTGTTCCATCAGAATTTGTTGTGGCTTGTTCAGTTCTGGATCAAACTTTTCCACCTATAATGAACTGTTGTCCACAAACTAACCTGGTTGAGTTTGATATCAGATCCTATTATCATAAGCAATTACCAAGATCAATATCCTCTATATTACTTCATTTTTTATGTCAAAAGTATTAGAGATTAATATATCTATGTTTAGCCATAGCCAACACTAACCCCTGCAATAAATTATAATGTGATGTTCAGCATTATATGTCATATTAGTAAAATGTTATAGTCAATTTATTATATGTACTTAAAATATCTAGAAACAACCATTAGGATACCAAATAAAGGCAAGTGAACTCCTATAGCAATAAATATTAATCCCCCAAGTTTTCATCCTTTCAGTACAGTGATAGTCCATTAGGATGAATAATTTGCTCTTTTTCTTTAAGACAAGAATATCCGTATTAGTTGTGCATAAAAAACAAAGTAGTACTTTGCACTAATCAAGACAGAATAGGTAAAAAAACAACCTCAGAATCTCAGTGGCTTACCACCTATAATTTATTTCTAGTTCATGAAAAGTATAAATAGGTATACATACAGTACTAAGCTATAGGTCAGATCCCCCTCCTGGGCAGCTGTCCTCTGTGTGGCAACATAATAACCTAAGGTGTTTCGATCTTACTGCTCCACCTCACCAACAAGTGATTTCTGTGATTACTATTTTAGGAATTGAGACCAGAGAATCACACAGAGGTTTTGCATTGCTTGCACCCAGAAATGACACATTTCATTGGACTGAATCAGTCACGTGATTTTACCTAGGGCTATGTATGTATGCTCAGTATGCTCAGAAAGGAAAGAAATATTGATGAACTGCTGCATTCATGTTTTAAATAACATGAAAAGGATGTTCTAATAAGGGATGGAAATAGAAAGGTTGTACAAAAATTTAATTATTTTGTCACTTAATTCCTACCTATGTACAAAATTGTCAAAATATTGAAAGTAGTGTTTTGCCATTAATGTAGCAAGATTTTCCCAAACTTTACAGTAACATTTACCACAACTGTATTTGTTTCAATAAAATAGTAGAATATTAGTGAAGGAACAGAGGTGACAATAATAACAACAATAGCTGCAACAATACTGTAAGCTAACATTTGTTGAGTACTTATTCTGTGCTGGACATTACTTAAAGAGCTGTGTAGAAATCATTTTATGTAAAATGTCAAAGACTTAGAAAATATTTATTATTGACCTAGAAAAGTGGTTTTAGACTCTTTGAGTGGTAATTAATATACTCAATATTGTTTCAAAGAAAATATGAATGCCAACAATCAAAGAATGTATGATCTTGATGACAATATCTCATTCTATATGGTAGAGTAGTTTTTCTATTTCTTTACATTCTTTTATGATTTGGCAGGAATTCAAAGATAACATATGTGCATTCCAGTGCTCCAAGTATTTTGAATCTGTGCTAACATAAAATGTGCTTTCACCTCACCAACTCTGTGTTATAATACCAACTGGGGAATATCTCATATACGTCAATCAGACATAGGGTAGACATTACAAATCTTAATCTTCTCTTAGGTTGGTGGGGGGAGAGAATTTAAACAAAGAAATTATAAGACTACAAAGTTCCTATGGAAAATAAAAGAACTATGCAAAATTCTAGATAATAAGGCAGGGAGAGAATGTGATACAGAAGACATATGAGTGGCTTTGAAAGGAACTGGTAAACTTTATTTCTTAAACTAGGTTTTGGCTATATGGGTTATTTGTTTTAATATATATATATTTGTTTTAAATATATATATAATATATATAAATATATAATATATATAATATATATATTTGTTTTAATATATAATATATATATTTAATATAATATATATATTTTTGTTTATAAATAAATTTTTTGACAGAAAAACTTAAATAGACACAAAATCATAGCTCCATTTGACTTTTCAAATCACCTTACTAATTTATTATTGCCATATAGAACAAAAGACTTCAGGGAAGATGACATAAGAAATACTTTCAAAGTAATAGTGACCATTTTCATTAATGAGCACTTATATACAGTGGTAATGCATAAAAGTTAATTAGATTAGATTAACAATTATTATACTACTAAATTATTAGAAACATATTTTATGAGGGGAAGCATTCTCTTGTCTTCCAACTGGTTCCCTGTATCTACCTCCTGAGCATCAGATACCTCCTTAACACTGATGCCAAAGGATCTTTGTAAAATGCAAGTATGGTATCTGATTCCTACTAAACAGCATCAGGGCCACCTCAGTTTCCATGGAATGGTATCAGGATTTCTATGTACTTTTAAAGCTTCATCTTCTATTGCTTAAACCATGATACAATTATACTCAGCCCAAGTGGCCCCTCTTCCATGCTGTGCTCTTTCTCAATTTCCTGCTTTTGCATATGCTGGAATCATTTTCCATCTTATCTGCCTGACAAACTGCTGCTCATCTTTAAAATTCAACTCAAACTTCACCTCTGCTTAGATATTCCCCTGACTTTTCTAAGAGGATTTCAATGCTTGCCCCTTAGGCTCTTACAGTATGTTATTTGTACCTCCACAACTGCACTTAGTGTACTTTTGTAGTTTTCTGTATCTGTCTCTCCCACTGGATTGGGAACAAATGGAGAATTAGACTAAACTCTATTCTAATCATATTTGTTTACAGTCAACCCTCTGTATCCATGGGCTTCTGCATCTAAATATTCAACCAACACCAGATCAAAAATATTCAGAAAAAAATAATTCCAGAAAGTCCCAAAAAAGCAAAACTTAGATTTTGCATGCACCAGCAACTCTTTACATAACATTTACATTGTATTAATCTCTATAAGTAATCTAGAGATTATTTAAAGTACATTAAAGGATGTGCATTGATTATATGCAAATACTACACTGTGTTATGTAAGGTACTTGAGCATTTGCAGATTTTGGTATCCAGGGCAGGGTCCTGTATCCAATCCCCCCTAGATACTGAGGGCTGACTATAATTAGAATTTAGAGTAGTGCTTGAAACATAGTGGGCACATAACATATGCTTGTTGAGTGAATAACTAAAAATGAATGAAGATGAGAATATTTGAAGCCAAGATTGCAAAGTTCCCAGTATAGCTGAATCTGGCACCTTTCATTCTTGACCAAACAGCCTGAATCACATTTCTTCCTTCCAAACATGATGATGATCTGACATTATATCTCCCTGAATAATAAATAAAATGGTTTCCCTTTGTTTTATGTGTTATAGACATGGCACTACATTAGATGCATTACATGCTTTCTCAAGTTTTCACATCAATCCTTCTAAGTGGGTATTTTTAAACCCATTTCATGGTAAAAATCTGAAACTCAAAAAAAAAAAAAACTGAGTAAATAACTTGTCCAAAGTAACGTAACAAAAAGTGGTAGACTCAACCTCCAAATATGACCCAAATGAGTATAGTATAATTGTTCAAGAAAAAGCATCAAAGATTTCTCTACCTACAATAATAACACAAAGCTACTGGTAAGCCTGAATAGCCAATATTCAGATAATCTATTCTCATATAACAGGGATCATCAAAGAGCTGTTCCTACATGCAAAATGTAAGTATATGAAGATCTTGGATCTAGAAAAAGGAAGATCCTGCTCTTTATGTCATTATTTCTGAACTACACAAAAGAAGAAATGTTACAGTAACCTCATTTTGAGAGTGTTCATTTATGCCAGCAGTCTGAGAAAACACTTCTATTTCATTCAGGAATATTTGTTGTCAGTTCCCTCAAAAAGCACAAAAGTCTAAAACTTTTGGCTTTTGACTCACATTGTTTTTATCTCAATAAGAGAAACAAAATAGCCTATAGTTTGTCTAGATTGGTCATTAGCTTAGAGATTCAGAGCCATAACTTTTCAGTTACATTTCCATCCTTTTGCTGAGTAAGACTCTTTCAATTAGTCTCATTCTTTTTCAAAACTGTATTTACATCCTTCTATTTCTAATAAACCTTTTTGTCATTCCTATCAATTCTGAAAGATCTATTAAACTCAGCTTTTCGAGTTTGTTTAATCCTACTAAAATAATTGAACCTTTATCCTTATTTTCTTTTCAAAAGTAATGAGTAATATTTTGTCTTTATTTTTTAATGTGTAATCTTTGTGAGCTGATGGAAGAAAAAGATTACTAAATTAATTGACTATTTTTTGAATTAGTGATTTATAAACTGTTGTATGTTAAATCCATAATTGAAAGATATACACAAGAAGGATGTCTAGAGGCAAATTTCCTTAACTAAAAAAGAAGATCCTCTATAAGTTGGAGGGTATAAATCCAGCAAAAGGCAATGTGCACCAATGTGGCTATATTCATGCATGACATGTCTAATGAAATATGCTATTTCTAGTACAAATAATTGCCTTTGTTTTCATCATCTTGCCTGGTGCATCGTAGCAGGCTACAGAATAGTTGTACGTTTTATCTTGATCTACAATCAGACAGTTCATAAAACTCTAATGGAAATGAAGATTTTGCTATTTGAAGTGGTCAGATTTCCATTTTCAAACACATCATAGCTTATAACCACTGATGGCATTTGGGTTTGCTTTTGAGTTTTAGGATAATAGCAAATTATAGAGAAAATCTACCAATTCTTTGTCAGTTGAACTATGAGAGAAAAAAGGCCCATTATCTGCCTGAAAGAAAAGCAAACCTACATGGTGTTTTTAAATGAAAAATATATATTTGTTTGTAGCTGTGTGCCATTTGTAAATTTAAGATCATTAGTCTTGCTTAAGAGACCAGGGAGTTTGTTCAAGTAGATAAAAACCTTTCTTTACTTACATGTAAATCCATTTAGGAATAAAAAGAAGGATAAGAAAAGCAATGTAAGAAAGCACTATTTTTCTTCCTACTTCAGCAGCCTCTGATCCATAAAATCCAAGTGGTTATTTAGAACAATCCAACTTGACTGGAATTATGTTGTTGCATACTTTTGCCTTTCTAATACTTCTTCTTCTTCTATTACTTAGCCCTAACCTTCCTGTACCTAACTGAAACCCTGAAGTCCTCCCTACGTCAATTCAAACCCTACTTCTGTGAAAACTTTACCGTCTGAACCTGCTAACTGCCACAGTGATCTCATTCATTCAACAAATGTTTTGTAAGAGCAGGTATAGAGATCTTTCTCTCTAACCTACATATAATTTAGGAAATTTTGCCATAAAATTCCTAACATATTGAACTGTTGGTTAAATACATGCAACTATGGGGAGCTCATTACTTTATAAGATACCAATTCCTAAAATATCTTTCCCATAGTTGAACTAAAATCTACCTATCTATAGTTCTTCACATATTCTTTTCTGTTCTGTTCCTTAAGAACACCAAGAAATTACCTAATTCCTTTTTTCAAATTATGGTCCTTCAAATATGTGAAGGACTTTATAATGTTTCACTGTCAAACTTTCTCCAAGTCAAAACATGTCCAATTCCTTCCATCAGTCTCTAATATGCATCACTTCTAATTGCACCATAATCTTCATCTTTGTCCACATACACTTCAGGTAAACTGAAGTTCCCTTTTAAAATATCACCCTAGGGAGTTCCCATCATAGCTCAGGGGTTAACGAACCCAACTAGTATCCATGAAGATGAGGGTTCAATCCCTGGTCCTGTTCAGTGGATCAAGGATGCAGTGCTGCCATGAGCTATAGTGTAGATTGCAGATATGGCTCGGATCCCCTGTTGCTGTGGCTGTGGCATAGGCCAGCAGCTACAGCTCCGATTCAACCCCTGGCCTGGGAACTTCCATATGTTGTGGGTGTGGCTCTAAAAAGACAAAAGACAATAAATTAATTAATTTAAATATCACCCTAATAACTGTTCTGTATCTTGATAGTGGTTGTGGTATTTACATGATTTTATACAATTACTAAAGCATATCAAACTATACTTAAAATGAGTGCATTTCACTGAATACAAATGAGACTTTAGTGAAAAACAAAAAACACTGAAGCAAAGCCATAAATACATCACCTACATGGAGCACAATACCTTCAACATTGCCTAATGAAAGCATAGTACACTAAAGTTATCATCTCTTTGGTTCTAGACACTACTTTTCTCCTTTAATTTTCTAATCATGGCAGTGCTGGCACATAGTAAAAGTGTAGTAAACAAAAATTACAAGGATCATTTGCTATTTGTAGGAAGTTATACAGAGCATTTTGAAGTCAAATATAAACATTAACATATATCCCAGATTTGTTCCTTTTTAACTTCTACTTATCTTCATTGTTGATTTATTCACTCTGCACATATTTATTGAATCCATATATATGCTATGCAAAAGTGAATAGGAGAGATAAGGACCATACATTCTTGTGGCTTATAGTCACTTGGGGAAAACAAATGTAAAACAAAAAGAAAAGAACAAACAAATAATTACCATTTGTGTTAATGTAACGGAGGGATAGGCTGCTGAGATAGAGATAACAGGGAATAGGAGGTAGAAGGTAGAGAACACTTTTTAAATGGAGAGTTTAAGGAAAACAACATAAAAGGATTCACATTTAATTTGAAGCCTTAATGTTAAGTTGCAACAGGCAACAAAGGGAAACTCTGAGAAAATCTTACTGCAGAACAAAAAAACGGAGCTCTGAGCATTAAGAAAAAGACTGAAGGCCAGAGAACTACAAGGCTAAGATAAGAGACATTAGCAAGAAATAAGAGAGTATAGTTAGGCTAGAACAGATCATGCAGGCAGATCATCCATAAAGGATTTGGCTTTTTATCTGTGTAATAGAGGAAGTCTCTGTAAGATTTTTTTAATAGAAAAAATGATATGGACCAAATTTTAAAGCTATAATTTGGATGCATGCACAATAGACTGGATAGATAGGTGTTGAATATATATAGAGAGAGGAAAGGGAACCACATCAATAAAAATAAGGAGTTAAGCTTGGACCACAGTACCTGAAACTTCCCCTTAGATATGATGTTTCCCTTAGTCACCACTCTTTGATTATGACTGTTGATCTGATGGTCTCCAAAGTGTGGTGTACATACTTGAGTGTACAAATGATTCTTTAAAATAAGAGAAGAACAATGGGGAATTTCTTTTTTTCTTTTCTTTGTGTGTGTGTGTGTGTGTGTGTGTCTTTTTAGGTCCACATCTGTGGCATATGGAGGTTCCCAGGCTAGGGGTTGAATCAGAGTTGTAGCCGCTGGCCCACACCACAGCCACAACAATGCCAGATCCCAGCCCTGTCTGAGACCTATATCACAACTCAAGGCAATGCCAGATCCTTAACCTAATGAATGAGGCCAGGGATCGAACCTGAGTCCTCATGGATACTAGTCAGATTCATTTCTGCTGAGCCATGATGGGAACTCCCGGGAATTTCTATTTATATTTATCTTATCTGTTACAAAATTCTGAGATATTTCATGCATATTTCATAATATATATTACAGTACAATATCTATATTTTATATATATGCTAATGTAATAATGGGGATGTTTATTTAAGAAGTTATATTGATATAAATGTATCATATCAAGATATAGAAGCTGAAGTAGCTGATATTACAATTTAATTATCATCCAGCATATAAGACTCTATTTTGTTTTGTCCAGTAGTCTGTCATCCATATTTGCTTGAACATCATTTACACATACAGAGTAACTATATATAGATTTATGTAACATCATATATTTCTGTTAGTAATAGCAATTCTAGGTTATGCTCTTTTTTATTATTACTTTTTTTATTTTTTTTCAAGATAAAAAAAGAAATTATAGGAGTTCCCGTCATGGCGCAGTGGTTAACAAATCTGACTAGGAATCATGAGGTTGTGGGTTTGGTCCCTAGCCTTGCTCAGTGGGTTAAGGATCTGGCATTGCTGTGAGCTGAGATGTAGGTTGCAGATGCGGATTGGATCCCACGTTGCTGTGGCTCTGGCCTAGGCTGGTGGCTACAGCTCTGATTAGACCCCTAGCCTGGGAACCTCCATATGCCATGGGAGTGGCCCTAGGAAAGGCAAAAAGTCAAAAAAAAAAAAAAAGAAAGAAATTATAACTCTAAGCATTGCCCCAAAGTGAATGATCATATAATCTTTCTTAAAGTTATAGAGAAAGCAAGCGAGAGAAGAGGAATGTTGAACAACTGAATTTCAAACATTCAGCAAAATTAAAAACACAATACCTTTTACAATTATTTTAAAAAAGTAAACTACTAAGGTGCAAACCTACCAAAACATGTATAGGATCTATATTTTACAAATAAGATACTACCAATTAAAGAAGGATCTAAGTAAATGGAGAGACATGCCATGTTCATAGATGGGAATATTCAACACAGTAAAGATAGCATCTCTCCCTAAACTGATCTGTAGGTTTAACACAGGTCTTATCAAAAGCTCAGAAAGGATTTCTGTAGACACAGATAAGCTTATTCTAAAATTTCGATGAAAAAGCATGGGACTTAGAATGACTAATACACTTCTGAGCAAGAAAAAGAGTAGGAGGAAACACTTCTGGATATTAAAGCCCAGTAGATAGCTCTAATAATCAAAATCATGTGATATTAACAGGAGATGGACACGTAGATCAATGGAAAAATTTAGAAAACCCAGAAGAATACTCACACACATTGCCTATCTAAATTTTACAAGGTGCAAAAACAATCCTATGAAGTAAACTGAGCCTTTTCAACAAATGGGGTAGGACAATTGGATATCCACAGCCAAAAAAATGAACTTCAACTTTAATCTCAGACCTTATACAAAATTTGACTCCTAATAAAGTCATCAATTTAAAACATTTAGAAAAGGTTAAGAAAAAAAATGCATTAAAAAAAAAAAACCATAGTATGGAGTTCCCGTCGTGGAGCAGTGGTTAACGAATCCGACTAGGAACCATGAGGTTGTGGGTTCGGTCCCTGCCCTTGCTCAGTGGGTTAACGATCCGGCGTTGCCGTGAGCTGTGATGTAGGTTGCAGATGCAGCTCGGATCCCGTGTTGCTGTGGCTCTGGTGTAGGCCGGTGGCTACAGCTCCGATTGGACCCCTAGCCTGGGAACCTCCATATGCCGCAGGAGCAGCCCAAGAAATAGCAACAACAACAACAACAAAAAAGACAAAAAGACAAAAAAAAAAAAAACCATAGTAGAAAACCTTCAGAATTTAGACTATCCAAAAAGGTTTTATAATTGACATTAAAACACTATCCATAAAAGAAAAAAAATTGACAAATTGAACATCCTTGAAATTTAAAATTTTGCTCTGTAAAAGCCCACAAAAAGAACATGAAAAAGCAGACTAAAAAGTGGGAGAAAATACTTGCAAACCACATATCTGACAAAAGACTGGCCTCTAACATGTAGCAAAAATAAAAATAAAATAAAATAAAAACCTCAAAAGTTAAGAATTTCAAAAAATCAGTTAGAAAATGGGCAAAATACATGACAATATATTTCACCAAAAGGAGAAACAGATGGGAAATAAGCACATGAAAAGATGTTCAACATCATTAGACATCAGGGGAATGCAAATTAAAACTACAATGATATATTACTAGACACTTGTTAGAAGGTCTAGTGAAAAAAATAGTGGCAACACCAAATGCCAGTGAGAGTTTAGAGAAGCTGGATCACTCATACATTGGTGGTAAGAATTCAAACTGGTACAGCCATTCTCCAAAACCATTTGAATTTCCTATAAAACTAAATGTACAACCAACTATCATATAAGCAATTGAACTCTTGGATATTTAGCTCAAAGAAGTGAACGCTTAGGTTCAAATAAAATTCTGTACACAAACATATATAGCAATTTATCTGTAAAAGCCAAAAATCAGAAAAAATCCAGACATTCTTCAATGGGTAAATGGTTAAACAAACTATAGTACATCCATGCCACGGAATATTACTTTGCAATGAAAAGGAACAAACTATTGATACAACTTGAATGAATCTCCAAAAGTTATGCTAGGAGAAAAAAAAAATGATCCCCAAAAGGTTACATACTGCATAATTTCATTTATATAATGTGATTGAAATAACAAAATTATATAAAGGGGGCAGGGGAGAGGGGCTACAAAAGGCAATGGTAGGAACACTTTTGATGGTGGAACTACTCTCTACCTTGACTGTATTAATATCAATATCAGTTATGATATAATACCACTATGGTTTTGTATGAGGTTACTAGTGAGGAAAACTAGTAAATGGCACATGGGATCTCTACTATTTCTTACAGCTGCATGCAAGGCTACAATTTTATCAAAATAAAATTCTAAAAAAATATATGACATGTGAATATAGTATATAATTAATATACAATTAATGCTATTTTTTAAAAATGTAGCCTCCACTCTAGTCTTTAGGACACATTATTTATGTGGTAATTGCCAATCAAAATGAAATGTGCACACAAACTATTGGGTGTAAGATGGGCTCAATAACACATTGCACAAAATGGGGAATATAGCCAGTATTTTGTAATAACCATAAATGGAAAAAAACATTTTTAATGTATAACAATTTTTTAATTAAAAAAATTAAATTTCCAAATGTATGTATGTGTGTGTATATCTATGCCGGGTATCCATAAAGCCCATCCTTTTGGCTTCCATAAGATGTATTTGAGATTATTTGCCCATTTTGGAAATACAACAGAATGGAAAATATTCTACTCATAATTTTATCAAATTGTTTCCAATACTTTTAACATCAAGAAAGGAGATGATACTAATTCTATTTAATTAAATAGTGAATAATTCATAAAGGATTGGTAATCACAATAAATTCAGAAGTATAAATGAGGCTAGCAAGAAGATTTAAAAAATTGGTAGTGTTTCTACTTCGAGCCACATACAGAAATGACTTCAAAATTGTTGTTTAACACTGTAACTACAATGGCATAAATAACTTACATGTGTGAAAATGCCTGGAAAGAAATGCTTACCATGTGATTAGTGGTTATGTTAGGATAGCATACACATGGCACTCCTTTCTGCATCATGGCAGACATTATAAATCAATTACAGGTACTGTGGCCAGATATGGCAAAAAAAATTTTTATAAATCTGCTGCCTTGGAGTCATTACAAATCTGTCTAACTTATCACTCATGTTAAAATATTTTTTACCCCTTTGTGAGAAACTGCACTATGAATTATTTTATCTACTTTCAAATTTCTATATTATATTTTTATAAATAGTGTGATTATACCTTAAATAATTAAAAATTTTAAGCCAGCATTGGAAAGGAATGTCTAAAAGAAATAAATTCCTTATCCCAAGAAGACTTGCTTAGTAGGAAATTTGTACTATCAAAATTAAGAGAATTAAATGCTTAAATTTTCCAAGAAAGAATAATCCAAATATGAAGAAGGAGCCAGAATTGCTTCATAACCTGAAAACTTTGCACCCAAACTGAGAGAATAAGGGGAATCAAGTGGTTTCTAAGTATAAAATTTTACTCCACTAAAAGTAAATATCAATCCAGTCTACCCAAATGAGATTAAAAATTTAATTTCAACTTCTATGTTCCAGAAGCTGTGCTGTGGTCTAGAGACCCAAAAAATGAGCAAACTGTACATACAGTCCTTCCTTCGTGTGGTTCACAGTCGATCAAGGGAAAAGGCTATGAATAATTAATTGCGATGTCAAGTGAAAAATGTCCTAATAAAGAAATAAATGGAATGTCATAAGAACATAAAAGATAGTTAATTATAATTGAATAAATCAAGAAAAGCCATATGAGAAAAAGGTAACATTGAATTAGCTAGTTTTTAAAACATAAAATGAAATTCAAGTATACAAATACGGCTATGCTAAAGATAATGCATACATAAAGCATCATGTGTTGAATTTTCTTATTCCTCTATAGCCCCTCACCACTTGAACCTGACAGAAACTTCAGTCAGCAACCTCAGACTCTTCTTGGGTGGAGAAAGAGCAGATTGTGATGAGCTTCCACAACGTGGGCCAGCCCTTGTCAGTGTGATGAAGAGGTTGGGAAAAGATTTAAGATTGGATAGGTTAGAATTTTTTATTTATTTATTTATTTTGAAACTGGATCTTTTCAATTACTGAATTGAAACTGAATATTGACCTTAAGGATAAAAAAGATCACTTTTTTTAACACTTGAAGATGAGTAGAAAGTCATGTGTCCATTGGAACTTTCATCCAGGAGCAAGGTAAGAATTATCCTCCACAAGTCGTGGCTGCCGGGATGGGAGAGGGAGGGAGTGGGAGGGATGGGGAGCTTGGGCTTATCAGACACAACTTAGAATAGATTTACAAGGAGATCCTACTGAGTAGCATTGAGAACTATGTTTAGATACTCAAATTGCAATAGAACAAAGTGGGGGGGGGGATGTATACATGTAAGGATAACTTGATCCCCTTGCTGTACAGTGGGGAAAAAAATTAATAAAAAAAAAGGAAAATAAAAAAAGAAAAACATGTCAATTATAAATAAATAAATAAATAAATAAATAAATTATAACACTGCTGACACACACACACACACACACACACACACACACACAAAGAATTATCCTCCAAAGGATTTAAAGGGGCAGTGGGACCACCAAATAAAGTTGATTTTATGATTACTTTCATTGCATTTTATTTGTTCAACATGCTAATGACCCAATCATTTGCTGGCAAGGTCTAATAGATTAATGTACAAAGTTAGTTTCTCCCAAAACTGACCTTTAAGAGCTCTCTTGTGGCACAGCAGATTAAGGATCTGGTGTTGTCACTGCTGTGGAGTGGGTTTGATCCCAGGCCTGGGAACTTCCATATGCAGTGAGTAAGGAAAAAAAAACAAAAAACCCTGACCTTCAAATGAGTTCATAGCTATTGAACAGTTACTAGAAATGAATATCATATCTAAATGCTTTAATTGTTTGGTCTCATTTTTTCCTCATTGAACCCAAGGACACAGAAGGTGGTAAATAAGCAACAGGTCCTGGACCTTAACCCAAATAGTATGAATTAAGCACCCATACTTAAAATATGTAAACTACATTTTCTTCTAAAACTCTAAGACTGCAAATTCAAAGGATATATATCAAATATGAGACACCTTATTTTGATGTCAAAATATTATTAGGCTTCCTACCTGACCATTGTATTTATTATCCTAATTAAAAACAAATATTGTCAGTATACAGGCATGCAGAAAAGCAATTCATTTGAGGCCACGTAACAGACACAGGTAATCAAAAAAAATTAAAGAACAATAATGAAAACCTTGTTGGTTGGGATTTGTGGAAAATAGGGCTAAGATCTCATATTCAGCAACTTTTAGACTTGTAGACATGAGTGTTTTTCTTTGATGGATATAGGAAAAGTCTTCAGGAATAAATAGCAGATTTCTAGGCATTCAAGTACAATTCACTAACACCAGCTCTTTTAAGCCTTTAATGATATGCAGACTAGAATCACTTAATGATACCTGAAACAGTATTATTAGAGACCTAGAGACATGCATGTCTCGGACTCAAAGTTGGATACATAGAAATCCGTTATTTATCTCCTTACTTATTTAATCTGTCTGAGAACTGATAAATAAAATATTTAACAGCTAAATTCTTTTCTTCCTATTAAAGATGTTTAATGTGAAATCACAAACAGAAAAAAAGCAAAAAAAAATTTGCTCAAAAGGTTACAGAAATTGATGCATATAAAAATGTCCATCTAAAAATGACACAACCTCAAAAAGTTTCTATTTTTTTTAACAAGTATGTTCCAAAAGAATATGGCCACATTTCAGAGAGACATTTCTTCTCCCAACACCATGACAAGTGTTGATATCACTAAAAGGATTCTGAAAATGAATGCAAAGCAACATCCATTTTTTTTAAATGTTGGAGAAAGTAAAATGACTTTGGTATATATGTCTTGGAAAGACCTTGGTTTTTACAGACTTAACTGTGTTCTCTTAATACTCAAAATAACTATTTGGACCTTTCTTTAAAACTTTTAATTGCTCATATTCACACAGATGCACACAGGCACACACACACACACACACACACACAACACACACACACAGGTACATGCATGCACACACAAACTTTTGTATTTTTTAAAGTGAGCAAGTCACTTTATTCACAATCTCACATCTTCTTTGCCTCAGTGTACTTTGATCCCTGCTAAACAATATGAAAACAACTGTTTGTAGCTAAATCTCTTACAAGGAGAGTTAGAATTTTCTGCAGGTACTCTCCAAGTGCAGGGTGATTTTTCCAAATGGTCTGTAAATTCTCTGTAAATTAAGCACTGGCATTTTACTTCCCTTCTGCTAATCACGTCAAGCCACCTAATTCCTAACTGTAAAATCAAATGTCTTAGTGACTTTCTCCTCGCTGAGTCTTCTCGAATAGCCTCACATATTAAGGATTCAGCTTTAAATGAACCCGTTTCACTGGCAGGTGCCTGCTGGTTTTTAGGTTTTAAATGGTACCATTACTATCATTTATAAGGATAACATCACAATTAAGAATGTATGAATAATTTAAAATTGAGTAGCATTCAGTTTCACAGTCTGTCTGGCACGAAGGTTTGAAAGTGCAAGGTCTTTATTTTATTACAAAACACTGGCTGTCTGGGAAAGAGGAGATGAAAAGTTACTAATTTCAGGCTTTACTTCAAACCCTTTAATCTTGCAAATAAGTGCCTTCAGTGAGGACTCTGTTATTTCCTAAAGCCTAGGCAGAGTTGTGCATGTTCTTTGTCTTTTCCCAAAGTTCCTACCTTGTTCTAGGTGAGCCAAATAAGACAAAAGGGAATCCACTGGAGGAAGTGATTATTTAATAGAGCTTTTCTATTTAAATCCTAACTTGTGCTGTTGGCAAATATTATGAAACACGATCATTTCATTGCCATAAATAATGTTATATAATTAAAATTCCATTCTGTGGTTGGGAACTGTGTGATAAACTGTTTGCAAATTGGTAATTCTATTTATTAAAAACAGAGGCATTAATTTTGACACATTGAATTATAACACAGACAAACATATCTTGTGTTTTAATTAAATGCTCTATTTGATGAGTTTTTTCCATCTAAGATTTAATACCAGATCCTACAATTCGTATGATGTAGAACAGGGGACAATTTTAGCACAGAACAGACTCCAGCAGAAAAGCTCTGTTAGGATTCAAAAGACACAGAGCACAACTCCTAAGCCTCTCCCTAAAACACCCCCTCTTTGTGCCAGGCCTGGTACCATTAGCTGGTTTGTTAAGGCCTCTCCAAGCTGTGTTTTGCTTCCAAAGTCTCCAGAAAGTCTTCATATCCTAGAAGGCATTACTTATTTTCTAATAATGAAGCAGTGCTGAATTTTTTTTAATAAATAAATAACCAAACTGCTTTGTGCTTTCTTTCACATTAAACTACATTTAATATTCATTTCACATTTTTTCTATTAATTAAAAGTAAACCGTGTATTGTATGGTACATTATCCCTCTAACAGCCCCATGTGGAGATCATGAAGTGGAAGACTAATGGTGTAGACTTTAGCATTTAGTTTTAACCAGAATAATTTACATATCTGTGAGAAGAGTCCAAGGCATGTGTAAATAAGCAGAACTCTGAGATATCAAGACCCTTGCTCAGTTTACTATGGACTGCCGAGCCATGGGCTGTGTATTTATTCCATCAGTCAGGTAATTTAATGAGACTTACACAGCATCTATTTCTGCAGAAGAGACAAAAGTTATTATTAAGGAGAGGCATGTGGCAGTAAGAAAAATGTGTTTGCTTGTTTTATTTTATTCTATTACCCCAAGTAGCAAAGGTGATCCTATTCAATGTTCATTAAGGTTTACCTTCATAATTTATCAAAGGGGAACCACATCAACAGTTTTATGCTGAGATTTCAAAATTGGAAACATTAAAATTTGAACCCAAATGCCAGATATTTAGGTAGTTTTTCATTAGAAAATCAACTACATAGCTTTAATCTATAGATTTTTATTAACGCTCAGCTCTATTAGGTGAACAGGAGAAAGTACATTAAAGAAAAGTTATCAACTCCAAAAAGGCATTTTTAGCTTCAAATTAACAGAACTTGGGAACAGTTCTAAGAAAGGAAAGATATTTATTAAAGAATTGTAATATGAGTAAATGAACACAAAAGCATAAATTTAGTGGATTTTTCTGGAAAGAGTTACACTGTTTTATGAACAGTGTTAGGCAGTTACTAGAAGACTAAGATTATTTTAAGAAAACACTCTGTTTCTTTGATAGAATGTAAAGGGAATGACATCAGGATTTAGTATTCAAACTGATCTAAGTAATATGCTCTTAAAATATACCTTCTATGAAAGATTTCTCTGTTAGGAAATCACTGTAAAGGGTACAAAATTCAATAAGGACTATGGCTATACAATGCCAAACATCCTGAAGGAAAGTGAAAAACTCAATTACCAGGGATGTTTCCAAATATTCATAATTTTTGGCATCAGTGTGGCCAAACAGGAAATGAAGAACAGAAGCAAGTTTCACACTAACGATAATTCTTTTTTTTAGTAAGATATTCAGATCATTGATGACAAGGCTGCTTATGTAATTTGAATTATTTAGATATTTATCCTAAAACTTTATTCCAAACTTCAAACAAAAATTGAAATTAATATTAAAATATTTAGCATTGACTGAATCAATGCTGTTTCTTTAAAAAACATTGTAATCTTTTGTTAACCTAAACCAACAGTACAGAGCACAAATGTTCAGACATAGACACTGCATTTTTACATGGCCTCTGAGTATTCACACTCCTACAAAGGCTGTCAGACCTGCTAAATGGCATAGCCAAATTTCTCTTGAATCTTTTTATAATACAATGATGCATAAGTGTAAGTCAATGTAGCATTTGACTCTTCAAATACCATACCAAAAAGTCCTTTAAATACACAACTCAATCCATAGGATGACTTTGAGCCAATTCCACAAAAATATCTCAAACTTTACATACCCTTTGCATATTATAACCTAATGTTAAACTTATAATTCTTTCTGCAGCAAAAATTCATTTTAAAATTATCTACCTTGGTATAGAATGGGTCTACCACATTCAAATCATGAACTCTACCCTAATTAAGTGAAATAATGTATATTTTTATAAATGCTCACATCAATCATATTGTCTCAACTTTCATTCCAAAATAATTATTTCAAAGAATAATAATTTCATTTTTTTGCAGAACATAAAATAAAAAATGAATCTGACAATAGAAGACTGAAAGTTTCAGAAAATGAATTTCATTTTTATAAAATTATCATCATACTACATTTTAATCTTTTTTTTGGTCATTTTCTCCAATAGATTTTGAGTTCCTAAGGCACAGACCATAGTTTAGCTATCTGTCTCTCCTCAGAACCTTTCATATTATCTTGCACACAAAACATGGTTTGAAAAAATATTTGTATTGAATGAGTAGAACTTTTTCAGGAATTCCTGCAATAATTTCAAATAGTTTAGCAGCAACCTTAATTTTGAAACTAGTAAATAAAAGGAAAATTGCTTTGAATAGAAAGTGTACATAAATCACTTAAAACATATTTTTTAAAGCAGAGATGATCATTCTCTCTAAGAGACGAATCTTTTTTCTTCAGATATTTGTGGTCATGATAGGCCACACATTTTATGAACTTTAAAAAAAGTATCAATTTTTATTTTATTTCCACTTAGGCTGTATAAAGTATTTCAGTTTGCCTAAGTCTGTCCACTTATTTTTTTTATTTTTATTTATTTATTTATTTTTTGCTTTTTATGGTCACACGTGGGGCATATAGAAGCTCCCAGGCTTGGGAGTGGGGGCAAGTCTAATCGGACCTACAGCTGCTGGCCATGCCACAACCACAGCCACTTTTGTGGCCTACCACAGCTCATGGCAACTGTGGATCCTTAACCCACTGAGCAAGACCAGGGACCAAACCTACAACCTCATGGTTACTAGTCGGATTCATTTCCACTGTGCCACAACAGGAACTCCTAAGTCTGTCTACTTTATGTTAAGACATAATTTTGCATTTTAAAATGTTGCTCTTTCCTCCAATAAAGTGTGATAATATAGTAATAGGTGTTAATTAAAAGATTGCTTGCTACATCATTAGTTGACAGAGAGTCAACAGATTTTCCCAGCAAAGTAAATCTTGATGCATTTGCCACTCTTAGGGTCTTTTCTAGATTTGTGTCATCACACTTGTTCAGACAGAGATTGAAGAAGAACTGTTTTCTATTAAATTGCTCAGCTAACCATCAGCGATTCTGAATTTTCAGTGCCTTTTTTTCAGAAGACACATGCACATGCACATGTCCCTTTATTGGATTTGTTTTAAAAATTCTGGCATGGGTCCTAGGGATGTATATGTGACATTCACTCAGATCACTGTGATTCTTTTTTGTGTTTAAAAGCCATCCTTATTTCCAGGACATCAAGACTCCAGTGTCACATCAGATGTGAGCCTCCATGTTTGCTTTCAACTTAGTAATATAGAGCATATGAATATTATATGATTAAACCCCAAAAATGGGGAACAAAGACTATATTAATTTTGTGATCTTTAAAATGAAACTGTTATAGTAAAGCAATATATTTGAAAGTCCTGAATAGTTACAAATTATTGAGCTGAAATGCTGTGATTTTTTAATGGTCTTTTTCCTTATTTTATGCTTATGATATTTGAAGATATACATATATATATCAAAAAATATATTTGATTCCTCTTAAATCATAACAATGTTTAAAATATCTCCAAACATGGAAATATACTGATGATGATAAAATTATTGATATTTAATGACAGAAAAAGCCTTTTCCTATAACATGAAAAATTTTATAAAGGAATAATATGATTGTTTGAATATGCTGGCTTAAGACAATGAGAACTGGAGTGCTGTGACATGGAGTCTCCTTTCTTATGTATTAATAACAGCCTTCTGAGCACACATATTCACGTTCAGATTTTTAAGCAATTAGTTTGCAGATGTCACTAAATAAATGGCATTCATTCCTTAAGCAGGAACCATACCTGTTAACCATCTTAGCCTATTCTAGCTTTAAAGCTGGGCTTGATGTGCACAGCATGCTCAAAAACTGTACTCACAGTTCAAATGAGCTGGATTACAGACCATGACCACTGAGACCCTCACATGACAAAGCCTTTGTGTAATTAATATGCAGGGTAAAATGCTCCCTGGACTGCTGCTAAAGCGATTTAAATCATGCACATAAAAAATGTAATCACAAATTTAGCATGGTGGACAGAGTAGTCACACTGGGCTTGATTGCATAGAAGGTTCCAAGTGTGTTTTAAATGTCCTTTAAGATTGAGATTAGGACTTGTACTTACAAGATGCATATTAATCTAAAACTCAACATTTTTCAGTGTGGGATCACAGTAGGAGAACATTATGGGCAATAGAGGTTCATTCTAATCCCAGTAGGTAATTACACTTTGAAATAATATTCTTTAATTAAATCTTGTTTGCAGTTGATTGATTTAAACACTAAATCTAAAAACCTAAATTTGAGTTTTTATCAATTTTTGATGCTTATTGCACACAACTTGGGCATTAATTGATGTTTCTGAAGTTTTAAAGCCCTTGTCCACCGTATCCTGGTTGAATTTAGTGTAATTATCAACATCATTCTTTAAAACTCTTGATGACTCTCTCTGGAAGCTCAGCAAGTTTGAGTACTTTTATAATTTTAATGTATACCTGAAAGGTATTTAATATGTCAAAGTGCCAATATTTACAATGGAAAATTCTTCTCTCACATCTTTAGTAGACACATACTCTAATCCCGTCTCTAAAATAAGGACAGGGGGATTTTCCCCTAAAGATTCATCATTTGCAATATTACAACATAAAAACAGGCCATAGCTCTAACAAGGTGCAAAGAAAAAAACAGTACTAAATTCGAGTTATTTGCATTTCTTCAAACTTGAAGTACTATGTCATTGAACAATAGCAACAACAACAAAACTCCTTTCACATATTTACAAAGGAAAATTAACAATAGATACATCATCTGATATGTTTATAGCTTCTTTCTGGCTATTTGGCAAAGCTACCGACCAAAAGAATTATTATGGACATTTTAAGATGAATTCCTTTTGTATTCAATAATCCATATACCACCGAATCTGTGTAATAACTGTTAAAACCAGCTTACCTTACTGTACCATTGTGATGGAAAATAGTTCTGGCAGGTAACGTTAACATTTAATTGAATTTTAGTCTACAGATTTTGGAATTCTTACAATTCCTCACTCTTCTGACACAGTGCTTTTTCTGAAGGAAAATTGTGAAAAATGTCATATCTTATGACCTATAGAAAGGAATTTTGAAATATGTCCTAATTTGACGCAGGATATTATCTGTCAGGGATGATCAAGGATCTTCATAATTTGTTGCAAATTTTCAAATTACAATGAAACTATTTTAATAGGCATCTATATAACCAAATAGTTGTACAGTTTACAGATTTATTTCCAGAAACACAAAATCAAGTTTGGTGGCCTAAGCATTGTGATTTAAAGATGCTGCTCACCACTGTTTATATTTAAATTCATACAAACAAGGATTGGCTGGGTTTCAGCTTCAGCGGTGCCATGTAGCAGCATCTTGTATATGTAGCCCAGTAAATTACATCCATGATGCCATATTTAATAACTGGAAATTCTCATTTTACAACAATTGCATTTGTCACTGCTGAAAAACAAACTAGTATGTGGAATGTTTTATTACAATGACTACATTCTTGTGAGAAATGATTAAGTCACTATAAGAGAAAAGTAAGGCCAAAAGACCTCATTCACCATAACGCAAATATTAATCACATATAAATAATACAGGTGTCTTGCAGAAAGCCACATTCCCCTAAAATATAGATTACACATCCTAGGGGCAAATAGTAGCACAACAGACTTGAAATAAATCCCTCAAGCCATGGTGGCCAAAAGGAAATCATTTATGTTTTGACAGTTTAATATACTTTTTGGTTATGCATAACAGATGAAAATATTTACACCAATATAGGAGAGTGGAAGAAAAATTAAATCTGACTAATCGACCTGTTCAAAGTATGATTTTTAATTTCAAGGAATTTTTTTATAACTACTCCAAATAATAAATATGCTTCCTACAATTCAACCGTATCCATTCATTTTTAATTATTTCGCAGCAGCTGAAAAAATAAACCAGTCTCTCAACTCAAAAGAGAACTTTTCCTAGTATGCACATATACCCCATCTGGAGCAAAGAAGGGCTGACTGCCAACCCAGAACACTACAAAGTGAGATGAACGTCACCAGGAAGGATGCACAAGAAGGGGAACTGGGAAAGTCTCTGGGGAAAGAATTAGATCTATGGGAAGGAGGACGGGGCAGAAAGATCTACTTGCCATGATTTTGCTTTTGTCCTAATTGCCTTTTTTTAACATGTATATGCTACCTCTTAAAAAAGGTATAAGTCAACAAAATAGAAATCCTTAAGACTTAGAAATATATTTCACTCCTGCTTTTCAACAAGCATTTATTAAACACTTGCTAAACCTGAAACACTGGATTAGGAACTAAGGAGGGAGTTAAAAATTAGCACTCAGCAAGCTCCTTGGCCTTAAAGTGTTTCAAATTCACTGAGAAATTTAACTGATAAATTGAGTATCAAACAGGCATTATATGATCCATACTAAAGCATTTCAGGAAAAAATAGATTCAGGGTAGTCAAGAAGGTGAGGCACACAGAGAGAAGATGGGAATGAGTGTTTAGCATTTGACAGGAATATAGACATTCCAATAATATAAATCCTGAAATTGAATTATAGAATTCTGAGATTAGCAAATGAATTATTTGTTAACACCTATTTTAAGGAATTAGGAAAATCTATGCCAAGATTTTAGAGTTTTTAGACAGAACACATTTACAAATATGACACATCTATACCCATAAGACTGACTTACCCATGATTACTAAATAAGATAGGGTGATCTGCTACACAATTATCACTATTCAAATGAATGGTATCTTTGGAAACTAACATGTCAAAACTCCAAAAGTTCTTGTAAGCACTGGTCAAGTAAAAGCAGTCTTTCCTAGGTGATTTTAAGTATTTGTTCTAATGTTCTGTATTGACTGGTTAGAAATTCTCTTCTCCAAATAAAATCATTCTCTTTTGCTGATATCTACAACACAAGAAGTTCCCTATTATTCCCGCAGCAAAACGGCCAACCAATCAAAATCACAGGGTTTACTGTCCTACCTGTTACTGGGAATAATGTTCCCTATTGCCTGTCAATGGCAAACAACTATGCTTATTCCCAGAATCCTTCCTTCCCCTACCCACTATACTGATGAAAACTTTGATCCTTAATTATCCCCATGGCTCTTAATTATCAGTTTCTCTCTCCCTACAATGTTACTTCTATCAGCATACAATGATGACCTAGAAGCTCCTATTTTTAAAAAAGAGGAGAAAGGAAGGGAAAAGGAAAGAAAGGAAGAAAAACAACTCTGCTTCTAGCCCACCTTACACTGTTTCCTTTACAGCAACATTTCTTGAAATGATGGTTTATATCTACCTCTCCTCAACTTAATTCAATCACACCGCTCTTCTCACAGCATCACAAACACTGATCTCAAGGTCACCATATTTTTTAATCCAACAATCCATATTCTATCTATCCTTATCTAATTCAAGCCTTCACCAGCATTTGACTCAGTAAGCTACTCCACCTTTCTGAACATATTTAATTCTAGCCTCAGTCTTCCCATATTTTTGGTTTTCTTTCTGCTCCATAGATGGTCAATTTTATGCTATCATTTCTGAAATTTTTCTACACAGCTCAAACCTCTAAATTTTCAGAAGCTTCCAGAACTCTGTCTTATGTACCTTTCTCTTTCCTAGATACACCTTCCACTTAAGTGACCTCATCTAATCTTAAGGCTCACTTCTAATTCTAATTTTAAGGCTCAATTTTTATATTTCTAAAACTTAAAACTCACATCCAACTACTTAACTCACTCTGCTCCTGGAACAGTAAAACTAAATTAAATAGTAAAACACAATTTTTAATTTTTTGACAGAATTATTTCTTGAATTTTTCTCATTTAATCAAGATGACCACCATCTATCCAGGCTTTCAAACCAAAATTATAGGGTCATGTCCTTCTCTTGTTTAAATGCTTCCAGTAAATGCCCATGGTGCTAAGAAGGGAATATTTATTTGTTTTTAGTGTTCCACATAATCTGCCCATGTGCACTTATTGCTTGGATATCTTCATCTGTGCTCTCCTTCTTCACTCTGCTCCAGGTACATCAGCTATTTTCAATTTTCTGAACGTTAGATCTCAAATTAAATGCTGGACTAGCTAGGAGTTCCCATCGCGGCTCATTGGTTAACAAACACGACAAGTAGTAGTATCCATGAGGAAGTGGGTTCAATCCCTGACCTTGCTCACGGGGTTAAGGATCCAGCATTGCTATGAGCTATGGCCTAGGTCGCAGACACGGCTCAGATCTCCTGCTGCTTTGGCTCCAGCTTAGGCTGGCAGCTACAGCTCCGATTGGAACCCTCACCTGGGAACCTCCGTGCGCCACTGCTGCAGCCCTAAAAAGACCAAAAAAAAAAAAAAAAATGCTGGACTAGCTAATCTAATGTAGCTGGTAACACCAATGTTCTCTATCCCATTATTCTTCTATAAATCTCTGCATTGAAGTCATCACCATCTGATATTTATTTTGCTGGTTTGTTTTCCATTACACTAGAATGTTAACTCTAAGAAAATAGAAACTTCACCTGTCTATTCCCCACTGGTTTCCCAGAGTCCAGAACATAGTATGGAGCAGATAAGTCCTTCCTTCTTGATGTATAGCAGACATTCCAATAACATTCATAGAACTGTGGTAGGCATTCAAACATAGCACATTTGAATAATATGTAGCAAAACAAGTGTTAACTATTATTGTTTTAAATTGTTTTTTTCACTGGTATCATCATTTGTATTAATAAGGTTACAAGTAGCTGTTGGTTAAAATGGTACATACAATGTGTATATCTGTTAGGAAAACTTCAGCTTCCTACTAAAGGGTTAATGTCACAGGTGCATATATTTAGCCTTATTTCTCATATGTGACACTGGCCTTCACTAACTACCAGCAAAGATTTGGGTGCTGGAAGAAAGGGCATCTATGTACTTTACAGAGCAATAAGCAAAGTAACACTAACAGCCACCTGGGTTTGGTCTTAAACGAAATGAAGAAGTTCCACATATTTCACTTGTGAACCTGGTTTATAATCAACTGCCCCTCTCTATCTCTGTATTTCCATCTGAGAGGCATACCTGAGGCTCCCAACTCGGGCATCTCCTCAGTCTTTCCCTAAGGAAATGAGCTCAATAGTTCCTATGAGGACTTTTACCATTATTGATGAAAAAAGACATTAGAAAGTGAAAGAAGTTCTCTCCACAAAGCACATAATAAGGATACTTAAAGAAAGAGGACAATTATCTTTAGACATTTTTCAACTCTCCCCCCCAAAATATGTTACCTTGGTTCCAGATACTCAAATTAAAATGAAATTCTAGGTAAGACTAAAAAAAATGCATTCCCACACTATGAAATCATAAAACTGTAGGGTTTTTAAAAAATATTTCTCTGGGAAATATATATTTTTTCAGGGTCTTTGGACTCAATGACTTTTGTAAGCCCCAATTACTTTGGCTTTTGTGGGACTCCTTTCTCTATGAGAATTGTCAACAATTATATTTTCTGACTATATTGATTGATGTAAGAACACATGCTATTATTATACATTAAAAATATTTTCATGATCTAAAAGTTTATTGTTTTAATTCAGAGTTTTAAAGAAATTAAAATATTTTCATGGGTCTCCAAAAGTATGGTAGCCCTAGGCTACAGTATACTGGGCCTAATGGATATGTTGACCCTGCTGAAATGGAAGAGAAACAATTTGAACACAATTTGTCTATCAAAGGACTAAACAACTGTTCAAACAAAACACTGCATTTATATGTCACAATTTTTATGGTATTCCACATCACTAAATGATTATTCAACATACATTTTGAGCACTTAGACATGTAAGACAATAAACACAAGGCCTACTTTTGCTCTGGTTATGAGAGGAGTTGAATACATTTCTCTATCAAAATGAAAGCAAGTTTTTTAAATAGTCAAAAATATCGGAGTTCCTGTCATGGCTCGGTGGTTAACGAATTTGACTAGGAACCATGAGGTTGCAAATTCCATCCCTGGCCTTGCTCAGTGGGTTAAGGATCTGGCATTGCCGTGAGCTGTGGTGTAGGTTGCAGATGCTGCTCGGATCCCGTGTTGCTGTGGCTGTGGCATAGGCTGGTGGCTACAGCTTAGAAGAGACCCCTAGCCTAGGAACCTTCATATGCCATGGGTGCAGCCCTAGAAAAGACAAAAAGACAAAAAAAAAAACAACAAAAAAATTGGTGTTTAATATCCCTGAATATATGGATTCATGAGAGCACATTCTTACTTTTTTTAGAAAAATATTTAAAAACTAAAATGATCTACATCAGAAAAGATGGAGTTACATTTCAGTCCATTAAAGACCTTGAATATAGAATTAAAAGCCAAAGACTTTATGAAAATGAAATCATTATTTTTCCCTTTTCCTTTCTCTTCTGGAAAACATTCAGGCAAGTTTTTATATACTCTATCTTGCCTCCTTTCTCCATCTTCATCCTAGATGGTATGACTATACATTCTAATGTGCTTGGGGGATTTCCTGTTTTTGTCTTTTGCCCCAATGCCTCTTTCACTCTTATAAATGACCCAGGTTGGAGAATTAATTATAGCCCTCTTATCTACAGTGACTCTGGAGTTTAATGTCATTCAACTTCATTTATATTCTTGTCAACAACTTAAACTACATAAATACAGATAAAGATAAGAAAGATATTTCTATCAGATTCACTCTCTTTGGGTATAAGTCTAGCTCTGTAAATTCCAAGAGCAAAAATTACCATTGGCATTCCAGTGCCATATAACATAGTTCAATGTAAGATTCCCCATAATCTTATCTTAGTTTAGAAATACTATATTGTCTCTCCTATCTCTATTCATTGTTCCTCACTTGGCTTTTCAACATACTCTCATTCTTACCATTCCTTGTTGCTTTAGATGAAATACCGTGCATGACCCAGGCCCACCCTGAGAGCTAAATCTTAAGAGCTAGTTTATCATGTCAGCATCCAAAGCAGACCTTTCTCTTTCTCTGTCTCTTCTTACTATGAAGGGATGCTACCTGTTAATGCCATATGGCTCCCTTTTTTTTTTTCTCAACACAAATAACTCATCTTGTAGATAGACAGCATAGATGCCTATCCACACAGTTATTTTAGAAATTTACTTGAATCCAAAATGTCTTCTCCTACCTCCTGAAATATTGCTAGAGCTTCATCAAAAATCTTCTTGTATGAATATTCAGATGGTCCTAGGAAGGGCTATTTCTAAATTTTTGTCAATACTTTCTACTCCAGTATAAGTTAAAATTTCCAAAGCAGAGTCTAGTAGGAAGAATAGGAAGAAAATGAAGGCTCTGGAGTAAAGGCAGAACAAAATGCTGCCTTGCCAAGAGAAAATCATTATGATTTCTGTCCAGCTAAATCTGCAGCCCATCTAATCTCTTCCTGCTAGAATAAACTTTGAAACCAATTAAAAATATCTCTTTTTTATGAGGCTTCATAGTGTTAAAAATAAAATATGCTCTGGACTATATGAGAGAGACTTGTGTACAAATACTGATTCTGCCATTTACTTATTCTGAAACTTCATGCAACTTAAGATTGCTCTACCTATAAAAGAGAGGTGATAATTCTTAACTAATAATGTTATTGCAAAGATTCAGGGAAAATTACAGCACTAATTGCCTAGCCTACCCTGAATTCTAGTGAAAAAAAAATAAGGACCCTTCTTTTTTTTTTCCCACTTTTCAAATAAAATAAGATATCACAAATGTATTAATAAAAGAAAAGAAAAACATCCTAAATGAGAATGCTTGCACAGGGACAAATATCTGACTGGAAATAGGCAGTTTGTGTGAAAGGTAGCCCAGATCCTACCTGTACTGCCAAGTACTGCATTTCCTATCTCCATAATTCTGAAAGTTTTTATCTTTGAAGGAAAAGAAAGACAAAACAAAAACAAAACAAAGAAATACTGTTTTCAGGGACACCAAGCACAGATGATGGGGAAGGTCACCACCTGTATACAGGAAATGAAGTAAAAGTCTACATACTTAAGAGTAAGACCTTCAATGTTCCTCTCACCCCACTTTTGGTAACTACATCTAGGCTTTTACCACCCCACATGTCTTACAAATAACCAAGCTAGCTAGCAGCAATGGGTACCCTAGAGCAAAGGCAGCCAACTGACAGTTCTTCTTAGGCACAATAAGATTTCAAACAGTAGAGCCAATAGTCAGAAGATATTTGCAAGAATATGTGAATGAACACTCTTGAAACAGAGGGGACATGTAAAAAACAGGAACTAAGAGTAGAAATAGAAATAGTGTTAATGCAAAAGAAAATTGTGGGGAGGATTTCCCATTGTGGCTCAGCAGAAACGAATCTGCATGAGGATGCAGGTTCAATCCCAGGCCTCGCTCAGTAGGTTAAGGATCCAGCATTGCCACGAACTATGGCATAGGTCACAGCTCAGATCCTGTTTTCCTGTGGCTGTGGTGTAGGCCAGCAGCTAAAGCTCTGATTCAACCTCTAGCCTGGGAACCTTCATATGCCATGGGTGCAGCCCTTACAAAGACAAAAAGAAAGAAAGAAAGAAAGAAAATTGTGGGTAAAATGTAATTTAATACACTTAGAAAATAATGACACTCCATAAAACACACAGAATAATATATTTAAAATCAAAGAATAAGAAATAAGCCATGGAAATTATAAATCTGAAAGTAAAATTAAAAAAATAAATATGAGTTGAAATATAAGCTTAAGGAGTTATCATGTAAAACAAAAACAGTAAATTAAATGAAAAAAGATAAGACAATTAGACGACTAACTCAGGAGTTTTACTATCCAGCTAGCAGAAAACATGGACAATGAAAATGGAAAAAAATGTTCAAAAAAAAGGGGGGTGGGATTCCCAAACTGGAGCAGCAGAAACGAATCTGACTAGTATCCATGAGGGTGCAGGTTCAATCCCTGGCCTTGTTCAGTGGGTTAGGGATCTGGCATTGATGTGAGCTGTGGTATAGGTTGCAGATGCAGCTCGGATCTCTTGTTGCTGTGGCTATGGTGTAAGCTGGCAGCTGTAGCTCTGTTTGACCCCTACCTAGCCTGGGAACTTCCATATGCCATGGGTGCAGCCCTAAAAAAAGAAAAAAAAAAAAGGAAATATCTCAGAATTAAAATATGTATTTCTAGTTATGTGCCTAGTGTGAAGAATGAAAAAGACCCATAATAGAGCACAAAATTATGAAATTTTAATGTCACATATTAAAATTAGATTAGAGCCACTAAAACTCACCCCTTAAAAAAAAAAGTTAATACACAAGGAATCAAGAATCGGAGTGGACTTCCTCCTGTGGCATGACAGATTGGCAGCATCTTAGGAACACTGGGATGCAGGTTTGGTTCTATGTTCGATCCTCTGCCAGGCACAGTGGGTCAAGGATACTGCGTTGCTGCAGCTTAGGTGGAGACAGTGGCTGGGATCTGATCTCTGGCCCGGGAACTCCATATGCCCTGGGGTGGCAAAAAAAGAATTGGAGGTATTTCAGACTTTCCAGAGAAACACTGGATGCCAGCAAACAATGGAACAACTAAGGGTAGCATACAGACATGTCAGTCAGAGGCTCCAACAACTTCTCTTCCAAGAGCCATTTCTCAGAAAGCTCATTAGAAGATGTATTCTACCAAACTCTGCACATAAAGCATGAGAAACATAAAAGGAATTCCAGAAGGCAAGGATGAGACAAAATATATTAGCAGGCCTAACTTGAAAATAATCAAACCAGAACACAGACAAGGATGGAGCCTTCTGGGAGGGGGGGTCACCAGGAAATAAAATCAACATATTAACAAATTTGAATGCATAGAAAATTACACTAAGAATTTGAAGGTTATAGGGAGATTAAGCTATAGGTACAAAGATAATTAAGTAAATGAAGCATAACAATTTATTATCTCAAGAAAAACAATTAAAAGTTAGGCCAACAAAGGATTCCCTTAGCTGTGCTGGTCTGTCTACTCCACAACTTGGAAGTAGAGCTCTCACTCCAGGCTGGAAGATGATGAGATCTTCAGGCTATCAGACCAGGAGGAAGTTATAAGGTACAAGTCAATCTTCCTGCCACTGAACCATTTTCTGTTCATTCAGGCCTCTCTAGCCTTTGACACCTGAAGATGATAGGGCCCTGTTTAAGAGCATATAACAATCTAATAAAGCCACTCTTGTCTCTGTTTTCAGCCGACTCACTTTCCCCATCATTGGCATGCTGCTCCAAGTTTATTATAGCTTATTGAATTGGGGTGACTGAGCATCTTTTAGTGGTGGCAGAGTAAGTCATTGTCTTTTTTTTTCTGTATTTTTCTATATCTCTCTATAGTCTCTAATAAATGTGGAAAGTAAAGTATTATAAGGAAAATTCTGGGACCAATTGGGTGCTTACCCTTGGAAAAATAAATAAACTAGGCTTCAAGAATGGATGCCAGGGTTTGTGAGAGCTGGGGAAGTGGAGCTCATTTCCAGATTGTTTTCTTCATTTAATATGTCCTTCCTTTCTCAGTTTGTGTTTGGTCCTATGGAAAGAGTGTCAGATAGTGAAGCACTGATTTCCTCTAGTGTCATGTAAATACAGTAGGAGATAAACAGCCCAGTATTTTTAATTTCAATTGGGATAAGATGAGACTAAAATGGGAGGCAGGGATGTAGAATGTGAAGAAAGTCATTGGAAATTGAGAGCATCATTCTTCACCTTCCTTTGGTAACATAAGGAAGAAATCCAGGAACATCTCCAGTGATTGTGGTAGATCATGGAAAAAAATCAGTGAGTTCCATATCAAAGGACATTTGTAATGGATCAACCTCATGTTGTCATGAGCTGGACAAAGGAGTCTGGTCTTTTTCTTAGTTCACTATTCCCATCCTTTACCTTTATCAAGAGACCTCCCCCCTCAGTGGACTCCTCTTCATCTGACTAGTAAACTTGCCTTTTCCTTGAGATCTAGTCTTAAAACACTGACTGTTTAGCTTGGGGAACTCAGTAAATTGCATTGATTATTTCCCTGTATGTTTCTGGAAGGCTCTTTTGACAGATTGTACCTAGATTTTACACCATTGAATCTCTGATACATATAACAGAAATGCATTAAAAAAAAAAAAGTGCTCCCAGGCACCACAGTCACAAGGCTCTGCTGTAGGTGAGTATGCCATGTGTAGCCCAATAGTGGGTGACTTGCTGAATGGGCACCACCATCTGCACATCCAGATAGATACTTGACACGTATTGCCCTCAAATTCCTGTGAAGTTGACTGCAGCACAGCAGGTGCCACAGAATAGCTTGTGCTCCTTAAATTCATAGTGTGTTCAATGTTCAAGGAGTTAATTAAAAAATACTCTCCAGATTTACACATTTTCTCAGAGTAGATCAAAAGAGGGTTTGGAAATACAAGTCTAAAGTAAATAAGACCAACTGCTGATTTTTCAATTAGGTTATGTTTCAGGGATACAAAATTACATATTCCTTTCCTATGCACGTCCCCTGCACTTTTTAAACACAGAGCAACCCATTATTAAGCTATTAATCACCTCTTCCAATTAATTGCTAGAAAATGACCCAGGTTTTAGTAGTAGAGTTGCAATTGAAAAGCTCTTTGATGTTTGGCAAGGCAAAGTTACAGGCAGTAGTAATTTAAGACAGTGAGGCTATTAGCTGCTGTTTAGAATCTCAATTACTCTAAAGATAGATAATTACAAATAAAACAAACTTGTTCTCCTACATTAGTAAGTGCTTCTTTTTGCTTTACAAAATTTATGAGTGATTTTTTTCAGCCACTAAATATAATTTCCACATGAAAAATTGATCTTAACAGTATGAAGTATGGCTACAAGTAAAAGCTGTGTTTTCATCGAAAAGAATAAATGCATTTCCTGAACTCTGACTGTTAAAGCTAATTGATTTATTGGCCCTCTATATAGTGTATTATTGTCTTCATGCTCTGGGGACAAGGAAGTTCTTCAAAAAAGAGCTAAATTCTGCCACATCAATATGTCAGTTGAAGCACATCTTCCCTTTCTTCAAGTGTAGGGTTTCTTGCAGCTTAAAAGTAAGAAAGAAAATCTCTTTCCAGGATTGGTTAGAGTTAACTGAATGCTGCTACATCCCTTGGCTTATGGAGTGTGTATTCTCACTGCTTTAATGCTCCTGAGAAGTTAATAGTGTGGGGGTTCTTGTCTTTTTAATCATATTCCTTTCATAGTAAAATATTTATTCAAGCAAATGTAAAGTACTTGTCAAAATATGAGAATATGAAATTCCCATTTTTAGGTTTCTTAAACACAGCAGTGATACAAAATAAAAAGTGATGCATTTTCCCCCAGGGCTAGTTTTCAAATGCATGAAATTACCAAATATGTTTTTGGTTTTTTTTGTCCTTTTTTACCTTTTGGTTGCTATACAAATTAGTAAATAGAATGAGAGAAGTATCTCAGCTGCAGTTGCTCTCAATATTGTACAACCATCTTCATAAAAACATTTTTAAAAGGTGAAAAACCCAAATACTGAAATGATTCTATCTAGATTTTTCCCTTAACATGAGGTATAGCTGACAGATTTGGTGATGGCTTTAAGATGAAATTCAGTCCAGAAACCAAAAGAAGACTCAACATTTTATACTTGTGGGCACATATCAGACTGACCCAAAGGGGAGAGAATGTGGATGAAATGATTCCAGGTTCAAGATATCCTATCACCTACAAGCCTTAGGGTCTTAAGTAAAAAAATTCTCATCTTCCCTTGCTCCAAATCTATCCTTTGTATAGCCATTGACTGGAGGTGGCTGGAAAGATAGTATGGTGGATTTTAATTTTTTCCTAAAAGTTTCTTTACCTCCACGAATATATAAACAGCTGTAGTCTGTATAAAGATGTAATGCATAAGGAACATTTTTCCTGCAAGGTCAGAGTATTAGTCTTTGATTTGCCAATGTCACTTCCCTATTTGGTACAAGTGTCTATTAATGCCATTGGCTAACTACAGTCAAAAACAGAAAAGAAAGACGAGCTTAGATGTTTTCAAAGGAAATTAATAAAACAAATTTCTCTCACATGTCCAAAAGATCCAATAATATGTGGAGAAGAAATCAATTGATGTAAGAAAATAGGATTTCTCCTTTTATAGATACTCACGTTGTTCATGCTATTTTGCTGTTCTCTCTCAACAGAATTTATTACCCTATCAATTTCCCAGGATAAACTCCTTCATATATGTAATTGTTGCCTCTTTCACAGCAGCACACCTCTAAAGCAAATCAGCAGAATGCTTCATCCGAGTTTTAAAAAGAAAAATATTACTAAGTGATTCACAAATTAAAATTGTCTTTCACACTACAGAAAATTATGCAGTCTTCGTTTGAAATCAACAGTTTTGAAACAGGAAGTTTGAAATTCCAAGTAAATTTAACTTTGTGAATTGGAACAAGGACAAGACAAAAGTTTATTCTGTGGAGTTCCCGTTGTGGTGCAGTGGTTAACAAATCCAACTAGGAACCATGAGGTTGCAGGTTCGATCCCTGCCCTTGCTCAGTGGGTTAAGGATCTGGCATTGCCGTGAGCTGTGGTGTAGGTTGCAGATGCGGCTCAGATCCTGCGTTGCTGTGGCTCTGGCTTAGGCTGGTGGCTACAGCTACGATTCAATCCCTAACCTGGGAACCTCCATATGCCGTGGGATCAGCCTTAGAAAAGGCAAAAAGACAAAAAAAAAAGTTCTTTCTGAAATAGGTAGTTTTCAGGCTCCGATTGTTTTCTGAATGATCACTGGGAAGCAAGAGTGTGGGAATGTGGGGTTCTATTTAAGAATAAGTATGTTCCCTTATAAATTTTTATAATTTAATAGTGAATAATAAGCAAACAATAGCAATCTATATTAGCATATATTCAGACAACCATGTCCAAAGAGTGTGGCATGGTGAGGGGTCGAAATTTTAGAGTGGCTGAAAAAGGAAAGCTTATAGTTAGATATTTTATATTCACAGATATTCTGTACTTTCTGTATATATTGGATCACATTAGTAGGTAATTCCATCACTTAATGGCTGTCATAATGCTGGCTCAAAAAGTCAGAGATTAAGTAAAAGACCTCCCAGTGGTGAGTAATACGCCATTCTGCCTTTTCAGTATTTCCACACTTATTGACCCTACTGTTCTATTGTATCCTATAGATCTTTGCATTTATTTTGATTTGTACAGTGCCATCTACATTGCAGTAACAAACTAAACAGTCAGAGGATGAGTGAATGGAAGAATGACTAAGTAAATCTGTATTTCCTCCTGTTAAAATGAATCAGAGCACAACTGATTCCAACTGAGCACAAACTGGGATGAATTAAAAACATTTCCAAGAATATACCTTATTACTCTTAAGGGAATTTCCTTCTTTGTCCAGCTTTAGAGGAGATATATCTGCCAAGTCTCGGCCACCTTGTGACTCTGCATATGTGTGTGTGTGTTTATATATAAATACACTACAAAAAGCATCAAAATTTGTAGGGAAAAAGCTGCCTTTATCCTGGGATTTGAATTCTCTGGATTTTCCTAGTCTCAAAATGTTCATGCTAATTGTCTGACATTGGGTGTCTATATGCTTTGTACCTGCCACATCCTGCTTTCTTGACCCTGGACTTGGTTCTAGAATGAAACTCCATGGGTCAATATCTGTCAGATTATTTTTTTTTTCTGTTTAGACCTCTATTTCTGATCTCTCCTACTCAGCTATGCACTGTTCCTTTATATCTTGCATATTTGTATTAATTTTGCCAGTGGAATGAAGTAAGTGGATCATAGTTCATCACTATGTTGAGTTCTGTATCAATTAGACTGACTTGTCTGAACAAAACTATACTATTCTCTCTTTAAATATGCATTAAACTAATCCGATCACCAGAAACCTAAGCTTGCTTGGCTGCATTCATACTTCACAGATAATAAGAGAAATACAAGAAACATTTTTACTTATGAATTAAAGTATGTAAACTGTTATCCTCCACTGACAAGTGCATGAGTAAGTATACAACAAAGGTTCCATGATGTATCTATGGAAACTCAAACTTAAACAATTTCACTTCCAATGTTACTCTGCTTTTTTAGTAACTTCATTTTTGGTGGTGTGAACACTTTATAACATATGCAAGTCCAAAATGATCATAGGTACTAAGCATTATGTGGAAGCCTGAAGATCAAGGAAAAAAAAATGATATGGGCAAGCAAAATACTTCAAATCTCCTAAAACAATATTTAAAGTTCATACCTAATCATACATAGCCAAGACTTATGTTAGCCTAATGACATTTAATAATATGTAGTTCTTACTTAAAAATACATAGCCAAGGCCTCTCTGATTAAAAAAGTAGGATCTACATAAACAATAATCACAATTTTCAAGAAAATACTGACTAATGAAAAAGAACATTAATTATACTAGTTTGAATAGTGGTGACTCTTTACCATCTGTTTTTATCAGAATTTTAAAACAAATTTTAAAATTATCACGTAGATATAGGCAGCTTGTTACTACTTGTTTTCTTTTCCCATCTATCCTCCACCAACTAGATAATGAGAGTTTTGCCAGTTAGTTCATAGAGAATGAACTGTTCAGCAAAGACAATTTGAGTAAGATGTTCTGTGAGCCTGAGAAACTTTAGAATGGTGTCCTAAAAAAATACTTATTTTCTAGTCTTTTAACTGAATTTCATCTTTTTTACTTTGTTAGGAGACTGGAACTAGCATTAATAATATTCACATCTTATAGAAGAGAAAGAGGAAGAACTAACTGAGTGCAAAATATCAGTATCTTTCATAGGAAAAGAACATAGATCACCCTGACTGAATATTAAGTCTGTACATATCGTCTATTGCTCCATCCATTCTTCTGCTCAGGACACGTGGTTTTAAAACCCAACCTCATAACAGGTTAAAAAATGCAAAATTAAAAAACATAGAAATGTTATAAAAATATGATTTTTAATTTCACCAAATTTTACATATTTTTAGAACATTGAGAATTGATAAAAGGGGATTTTGAAAACTATTTCAGTGACCTACTTCTTCAGTGCAAAGGGAAACAGCAATCTTGTGCATAAATGGCTACTCCTGCCTTCCTAGCATTCTTATGTGTTATAAAGCCCTTTATAATATCTGATACCCAACTGAGTACTTCCTTTTACCATTAACTCCTTAAACCATGAATATTTAACGAAAACAAAGTTTAAACCCCTGACTCTTTTCACAGTTAGTATCTATAATCCTTTTTTCCAGACTAGGTGTTTCTAAATCGTGTTAAATCTTTCATCTTCCTCCTGGTCAATTTCAAGGTTTTTATTGAATCAAATGCACTTTTTTTTATACCAGCTTTCCTTTTGCTTTTAGACATTTCTACTGGCTTAGCAAGAGCTGTTCCAATTAGGTGATTACCCTATATTTGGTATATTGAATTAAGCATTCATTATTTTTAGGCAGTGACCTCTGAGAGAATTATTTATTTATTTATTTATTTATTTATTTATTTATGATTTTCTTTTTCATTAGAGCTAGTTTGTAGTGTTCTGTCAATTTTCTACTGTACAGCATGGTGATATTTTTAATGTACGGGATAATTAAAATGGGTTCTGAAAAATTGAGGCATTTTCTTTTTTGTAGACTTTGAAAAAAGTTTGATTTTTTTAAAATTTTAACAAACATCCCAATAAACCACTTTTAATAACTCTAAAAGAAATGTTAATAAACAAATCTTCGATTAGATAATATATTTTCTTACAGTAGATTACTAGAGGAATATGCTAAAAACAATGTAGTTGACCTCTAAGTGAAATGATTATATAATAGGGTTTTTCTCACCTTAAATAATTTTATTTCCTATGAAGTTTTAAAAGACTGACTTTGTATTTATTCCCCTTAAATTGTAAAATCAAAGAAAAGGTAAAGAGGAGGAACAGTTAACCTCTGGTGACCAAAGGTGCACTTGATCTGTTATTTTGTATTCTATACTCTTCAAAAGAGCAATATAAACAGAATTATTTATGCCCAGCAAAATGTTGCTTAATTACTTATGCACCACTGTTTGCTTGTATTTTAAGCTCTCTCTACCACCCACAGGCAGACGTTAAACAGCTGCTAAAAGCTAGCTTTAGTCTTGCCTGTTTGAAATTAGCATACTTGAGCTTTGAAAAAACTTTGTTACCAATTTACATATGCATAGAGACTGATATTTAGACTCACCATATGATATGTCCCTCAAGAGCTTTTCTTATTGCCTCCATCCTCAGGTCTCAACCTAGAGACTGTAAATCTAGCAGGTGATTAATTCTATACCCTTGAGAAACTAGCAATTAGCACTTGCAACCAGTAAAAAATTGTCATTTCAAAACCCTGTTTACTATGCCCATGTATTTTCTATGAACTCACAGTTAATTCTAAATAGATGTGTATGGCAATAGATCTGCAGACATTTCTGTCTCTTTATGTAAAATATAATATTGCTACCAGCTAATCAACCTATTAAATATATATAATTGACATTCCTCTTTTAATATAAAATAGCAAGATGTAGCAAGCATGGAAACACTATACATGATGTTTTATGTTACTAAACCTTAATCAGTTCATTTCAACATGATGACTTTGTAGGGTTTACCTGTTCTGTGTCAATTCTTATCTCTGATAGCTGAAATTACCGTACTTCCAGATGTTCTTATGCATTATTGAGGTCTTCTGCAGTAGATGCTGGAAAAGGTAAGATAAGGTTTTATTTCTTTGTAGTAGTCACAACACTGAGATCAAAGACAGTAAAGTGCAGTGCTTAGTATTGAAAACTATGATGAACCTAACATTTATTTTCAAGTCGCAAACCTATCATAAAAAACTGCTCATCAATCTTTAGTTAACCATTTTATGTGTAATCTGTGAGTCAAGCAAGTAAATGTTTTGAAAGGTTTAAAAATATATATTTGACCACACAATAAACTAGTGCTAATTATGCATGTGCATAGTATAAGTTTTAAATTGAAAATATATATTGGAGCTCTATCCTGTGAGACAGGTGAAAATAAAAAGACCTATTAAAATTGTTTTATAGAATAACTTGTATGGAACAATGTACTTTGGTCAGATTTAAGAATGTGTTAAAGAATAACTCACACACACATATTTAAAAAAAATAGTTTCTGATAAAATCTGCCAGTGCTATGGAGAATGCTAACTAAAGTGAAAACAGAGTAATTCCATTTTCTAGGATATTTTCAATTCAGTTCAAGGGAAAGAAGACAGGTGGACGTAACTAACATGCATGATGCCCGCAGTGTGTTAACTTACTATAACCAAAACATTTCATTTTGAATTTTATGTTACACGTTTTTATGATTACAAGATTAAAAAAAAAAAAAAAGCCATGTAGAGTAGCTTAATTCCTAACTTCCATGATCTCCAGTTAGCAGGCAGACTTACTTCACAAATGAACATTAAAAATCCAGAAAACACATTCAGGAACAATTTAGTTAACCAGTATTAGAAAACCAAGGGCAGTAGATCCCCTTTATTCAGAAGTGCAAAGTGAGGAGCAAATCCAAAATGATCTTGTAGAAAAGTGGACTTTATTTTTTCCAGATGCACAGTCATTAGTTGGTCAGCTATTAAAAAAAAAAAAAAAAAGCCTGCTAGACTTTTGACTAATTACATCATCGAATCATCATACTGTTAAAATCAGTTGCAGGGCACTTGTACACTACTAAATCCCTGCTTCTAATTACTATTTTAGTCTCTTTTTCCTTGTGACATGTTGGTGATAGATCATTATTTTTTCAGCAATTTGTTCGCATTTATATGCAATATAATTGGATCTGATTAATTATTATGATTAATGACTGCAGAATTTCCTTGCAAAGCTATTAATACTGGTAGTATCAAATGAAAGACATGGACAAATGAAAGCCAATGGATTCCTGTTGCTCGTACTTGCAGTGTCTGGGCTGAAGTAACCCTTTGCTGTTCCCCAGCAAACAGAAAGGGACTGTGAAGGAGAGCTTGTGGAATGGCTATCAAAAGCTCATATGTTTGAAGTGTTTAGAATAATTTTTCGCTGATTTAGGTGCATTGTAAATGAGAAACCTAGCAGTTCTCTGTTCAAAAAGAGCACGTCATGTTATTGATCTAAAGCGGTAAGGAAATGTGCAGCATTCAAAATATGTAGAAAGCTATTAAGAAATAATTGTCTTGAAGGATATTTATAATTTCTCCATTTTCCTCAACAAACATGGTATAAGGCACTTAGTTAACGTCTATTAAATGTCAGATTACAAAATTTCCAAAGGACATATTTATGTAGAGTGTGTTTTGTATTTTAAATTATATTTTGGCTTAGAAGTAGGATATTACATGTAAAAAAAGCAAACAACGACTGAGTAGCTTAGGGGATCGACTTTCCTGTTACCTCTGGGACCTGACTTTAAATCTGGCTTTGAGCAAACTGAAGAAAAATCATTTCAATCTAATGGCAGCAGCAAATAAAAAAATCAGATAATTTGAGTTCCTTGAAGGTGGCAGCAAGCTTTTTGCTTTATGAAGTGTCTGGGATTCTGGGTTTTAAAGGAAAGAATTGGATTTGGAGGATGCATGCCTGATTATAAATTGTAAAATACAAAAGATGTTGAGTATAATTTGCATCTTTCATAAACAATACCAGCCCTGCTCTTGGCATGAGTCTTAACAGGGGGCACAAAGTCTTGAATTCTGCTTAGAAAATAGATTCATCGGTCTCACCCAGAATTGGTAGTGGTGCCTGCATTAACGTCAAGATTCAAATAAATAAATAAATAAATAAATAAGTAAAATATTTTAAAGCTTTTTGGTTAGAAGTGGATGGAGGTATCCAAAAATGTGAATAATTTTTAAAAATGAAACAATGGTGCATAACCAAGCCAATGTGCAAATAAAAGAGATGACTTTGCTTTATAAATCGCTGCAATTTTTCCTTCATGATGCATATTAAATTAAGCTCACCAAAAGGAAAAAGAAAGTAAAGAAATCATTGTGTTCACGTGAAGAGCAAAACAGTTAAATCACACATGACTCTTAGTCCTTTTAGTTTTAGCAGAGAGAATGCCTGTGAAGCTTTCACATGATTATTGATACTGACATGTAAAATTCTTCATTCATATTCATACATTTCAGAAGATATTTGGGTTGGGTCTGTATTTCTTATGGAAATGATTACAACAAATGCAAGAACATCATTAAAAATCTTCTAGCCACTACAAGGATACACAATTTGGCCTATCAGGCTTCTTAGATAAGCCACCAGCACTACCCCACTCCCCTGCCAATGGCTTCATATAAATAATTTATATAAGGATAATGCTAGTTTTTCTTCTGAGAGCAGAAAAACGGGATTAAGGTGAGGATCAACACTGAAGCCGTTTTCATGGGTTACTTGTATGTATAAACTATGTTCGTAGCAATTATTTTAGAAATTAGAGCTGGCCTTCACCCCAGTTGACAGTAGGAGTTGTAGTGAAAGGCAGAAATCCTGCTAAAGGATTTCATTTCTGTTCTTAAGTAAGCATCGCCGCCCAGGAGAGAGAGGGCACTCATACACCTGATAAATAATGTGGGGTGATCACAGTTGCTAAGACAAGAAAAGTAATGAAACAATTAGTAACAGAGCAACTGATGACATTATTAAATACATCGTGTATGAACTGCCATTAAGAAAACTGGTTATGAAGTACACTTTGTCTGGAAATGCAACATAAAGCAAATAAAATCTCTCACCATCCAGGGCATAAATAAGAATAGTCTGGGTACAGGGTGTTTACAATTAGACAGGTAATCTATCTGACTCTAGAAGAGAACTTCTTTAGTTCATATCCTAGCTTGATTTCAGGTAGTCATTGCATTTAATGGAAAAAAATCATAATATGTTAATAACCATACTGCCTTGTAGCAACACACAGCCACTTTTTTGAGAGAAACTTTATACTTGACATTTTTATTGTCATTACCCAGACACAGAGACCAGAGAGTTGTGCTTTATATGTGTGACCAAAGGGATCCCCAAAAGGAGACAACTTTTATTTTAACTAAATAACAGAATGACCAAAATCAATTATTCACATGTTACATTTTAGAGAACCAACTTATTTAACAGTTCTTTATCTAACTATGCAGATAGAGCCAAAAGCAAATCATCTAGCAAACTAGTAGAAAAAGCAACTAAATAACAGAATGACCAAAATCAATTATTCACATGTTACATTTTAGAGAACCAACTTATTTAACAGTTCTTTATCTAACTATGCAGATAGAGCCAAAAGCAAATCATCTAGCAAACTAGTAGAAAAAGCAAGAGTAAATACTAGTGTCCTTGAATCAGTTCTACACCACCAACAGAATCTCTAGAAGCTGCCCCTTGGCACACTCTATTCTAAGCAGCCTGTCCTAATTCAATTCTCATGTCAGAATCTACCCAGACAAGGAAGGCTCTTAGAAAATCTGATCAATCCAAGAGTTAGTAACTCTTCCATCCAAAACTGAATCAAACTACTGTATCAGAGTATAAGCCATCCTTTCTAGGGACACAAAGTCTAGATTCCCCCACATACATCTGTATTATATAGTATAGGACAAAGAATGGCTAAAATATTGGTAGGCGAAGAGGTATAAATTTTGGCTATTCTTCAGTTTATGTGCTCTAACTTCCATTAGCCTTCCCTACCACAAATAAATAATCTAAGGTGATGGGAGATTACTTATTTTTCTCTGAAATCCTCACCTCACCTAGTGAGTGATGGTGCATAATTTTTTAAAATTTTTTACAATAGCACTGTAGAGTCTTCCATTTAGAGTTATTAGACTTTTTAAACACTGTGGAGTTCACATTCACCATTTTGTAGATGAACAAACAATGTTCTAAGAAGTGAGATAGTTTGCCCAATGCCATATAATTAATAAGTGACAAGGTTTGAAAGAAACTGAGATTCCTTGACTCCAAATCTATAGTCTTACTTGCTGACTGATACAAAAATGGAATATAACATTTAGATCTCTATTTTTTTTTTATTCTGACTTTAGTCAGTGTGATTGTCCCAGGAGATTAGTGTTTTTCATCTGAATAACTAATGCTCTGGTTCATATTTAAAGAATATCTTTTGCAACTATTCCCTTAGGAATTGAATTAAGATTGTAAACAACCTAAACATCCACTTATAGATATTTAATTCAATAAATGATGACATATTCATACAATAAAATGCTGTTAGGCCATTTGAAAGAATGAGCTAACTCTTCATGTACTGGCCCAAAAAGATATTCTTAAAAGTTTAAAAAACAAGCAGCAGAGAAATGGAATGATCTCATTTTTAAATTCTATACTTGGTTATATGAGGAAAGGAAGTCTAACATAATGCATACCAAATGTTTACTAGTAGGAATCTATGGGAATAGAACTAGGAGGACTGGGAGTTAGAATTTCACAATATTCTACATATATTTCTGAACTAATTGATTTTATTTCAATAACAAAGATATACTTGCTTTGTAGTTTAAAAAAGGTAAAACTAAAATAATTGCATAAATAAAATCTTAATTTTTGTAGGCTTTTATGAAGATCAATGATATGAGTTTTTTTTTCAAAATTTTATCACATATATGAAGTGCAGACAATTTTTTGAAAGAAAAATATTTAGTAATTGATTTCAGTATCTCATTAAATATTTGCTTTTTCAATATGGATATATGTAATTACATGTGGTCATAAAATAAGGTAGGGAGTATTACATTTTTTATCAAATAAGAAGGTGTTATTCTATTTTGTTTTAATGAATATGGTGCTATTTTTATGCAGGGAAAGGAGAAGAACCAGCTGAGGGGGTTTTTGGTTGGGGGGGTGGGTTTTATTTAATTTTTTAAATATCATTTCCAAGGATGTTGGTGCACATTTCTTAGTAGAAAGATTCAAAAGACAAAGCAGTGTAGTTGTTTGGCAATTGTCAATGCCTCTCCTATGTGATTCCAACAAACAATATTTCAGTTCCTCAACTTTCCACAAATACAGCATATTCTTGAAATAAAACAATGCAACTTCATGTGGATTGTGTAAAATCATATTTGTTAGGAATTTAGAACTCTTCAAAAGAAGACATCCTATAAATATTACATTTGAAGAACCCCAGAATCGTCTATTTAATGTGCAAAAAAAACAGAGTTTATCAGAACATCAATTTGTGAACTCCCTTCTCATCCAAACATCTGATTTAGCTAAGATTTTGGGGAAATGTTAATATAGCTCATATTACTTTTTCTAAAATTTCTATTGAACAACAGACAAGATTCTCAACATTGCATTTCAGAACACATATTACATTTTTAAAACATAAACATTTCTGAAGTAAAATCTATACCTGTAAATTATAAAAAAACTACTTATGAGAGACGTTTTCTATGTGACAAATACATCAGTTCTTTCCTAGATTCTGAGAAGTAAATACAGGTGCTTTTATACATTTTAGAAAAAAAGTGCAACAATTTTAAATTTAACAAGTGCATATTAGCAACACATTTCTGCTTGAGTATTCAGGTTTTATATAAGAACTATTTAATGGAAAGGACAGCTTCATTTTATTTCAGATGAAACAAAATGTACGGAAAGGTTCAGTTGCTCACCCAAATAATAAAGCAATAAATAGAAAATCAAGTCAAAAATCAAAGAACAGCCGATGCTTTGCTATTCTCCAATAATCTTTTACATTAATATACCATTTACATATTTTCATATTTTAAAGTACAGCATCTTAGATAAACACCTAACAGGAGGGGCACACGTTTTCTGATCAAGTTTTTCCCAACAAAATATTTCATAGAATTTGTTGTGCTAAATATAGCTGTTCTTTTCATATATTGATGATGGTATACTACAAAAATATCAACAAGATAAGCAGCAATATTAACAGCCAGTAATGTGTTGCTACATATTCTGGTTTCTCAATTTTTTTTAATACCTGAAGTAAACATATACAGAGTGGCAAATAAGCATTAGAAATTGAAGTTTATAGATCAAATACATAGAATTAAAGAATCTGAGCTTCAAAGAAGGTCAAGAGGCACACTACTGTAACAGACCCACAACCATAACTATGTGGAAAATCACACATTAAGATGTGATAAATGCAATACACTAACGATCATCTCTAGTGTTATTACAGCTTTGCAAGTATACTGCTTGTATTTATAGTCAGGAAAATAACAGTAATTTACCATTTTACTGCACCTAGTTGCTCTGGATTCCAGTTCTATTGCTGTAGAAGTACTTCTTAAAGCTGTTTTACAATAACAGGAAGGTTCTTCATCTTGTGTTGTTGAGCTGAGACACTCACATATGTTCTGTTAGATTAAAAACAGCAAAGGTCAGTTTATTCACTAGTACCAGGAAGCATCATTGCAAAGAAATCAGAAAACCAGAAAGAAGATTAAGTGAAAGAAAATGTAAAACACAGAGGTTGGGGAGGTTGAGAGTAAGATGAAATGGTTAATAATACCTAGCTTAAAAAGAAGGAAAATATTTTAAAAATGGAAGGCTCAGGAGTGAGAATTGTATGATAATACAGTAAGGAACAATACAATTTGCTCCTGCAATTGGCAATACTTGTCAAATTAAATCATACAGTTTGTGATCATATAGTTTTTTCAAAGATGTGCATGAAATCCATATAATCAGAGGATGAGAATTTCTCAAACCTGTCCCTGCTTTTCTGGTAAATGATTTGCCTATTTACTAAACAAAGAACTTGGTTACTCTGATATGAATTCACAGCAAAAATGTCCCCAAAGTTAATGGAAGATTAGCTAGGTACAAAGAAATGCCTGCTAATTTTTAAAGAAGAATTAATGAATTAAGAATAAATGCTGATTTCCAGCGAAGCAGACCCTAAGCCTAGATATACATATATATATATATATATATATATACACATATATATATATGTGTATATATATATATATGGGAAAAAAGTCTATAACTAAGAGTCATTGGTGAAATGATGATCAGAAATGCACTTGATAAGGCCATGCTGTAATCTTTCATGATTGCTCTGTCATCTTTGTGCCAAACTGTTCTTGTGCAGAGACCCTAAACATATGTATCAATTTGTTAGAGCTTCCATCATAAAGTACCACAGACCGGGTGGCTTAAACAACTGAAATGTATTTTCACAGTCATAAAGGCTGGAAGTCCAAGATCAAGGTGTTGGTAGGTTTAGTTTCTCTTGCAGCCTCTGTCCCTTGCTTCCAGATGGGCGCCTTCTCCATGTCCTCAGATGGTCTTTTCTCTGTGAGCATACATCCCTGGGGTCTCTTTGTGTGACCACTTTCCTCTTCTTTTGAGGATATAAGTCAGTTTGAATTAGGGCCCTCCCTAATGGCTTTCATTGTAATGTAATCATGCTTGAAAGGTCCCATCTCCAGATAAAGTCACATTCTGAGGAAATGGATGTTAAGTTTTCAATATATGAATTTTAAAGGGATACAATTCAGCCCATTAACAGCATCATTTGTAGTCTATCCTAAACATTCCATTGTAATCTATGACAATATGTTAACTTGCAGAAAATACTGTTCCATCTCTCTGCATGTAACATGTATGTATTGCACTAGATTGATGTTTTTTTCAGTCATGCCCCTCAGAGCACACCCATTCCATATTCAGTACTCAATGGCAGACAGGAAGATGTTTAACCATGGCTTTCTGGACAAGAAAAGAAAGTCCTGATTTGTGGCCTTTGCCAGTTACCCCGATATAAATACTCCCACCATGACCAATTACAAGCTACGAATGTAATGTCACTAAATGCAAGTTGGGAAGTGTAACATACCAGTCAGGTACATCACTGGCTTCGGGGTTAAAAACATACTTTTTCTTTTTTAGGCCTGCACCTGCAGGATATGAAAGTTCCCAGGCTGGGGGTCAAATCAGAGCTGCAGCTACTAGCCTGTACCACAGCCACAGCAACACCTGATCTGAGCCATATCTGCAACCCATGTCACAGCTTGTGGCAACACCAGATCCTTAACACACTGAGCAAGGCCAGGGGTCAAAACCGCATCCTCATGGATACCATTTGGGTTCTTAACCTTCTGAGCCACAATGGGAACTCTTTGTTTATTATTCCTGATATTCATATTTAAGTGGTTAGATTGACACCACAAAAAAAAAAAAAAAAAGGTAAGGAGTTCCCGTCATGGTGCAGTGGTTAACGAATCAGACTAGGAACCATGAGGTTGCGGGTTCGGTCCCTGCCCTTGCTCAGTGGGTTAATGATCCGGCGTAGCCGTGAGCTGTGGTGTAGGTTGCAGACGCGGCTAGGATCCTGCGTTGCTGTGGCTCTGGCGTAGGCCGGTGGCTACAGCTCCGATTCAACCCCTAGCCTGGGAACCTCCATATGCCGCGGAGCGGCCCAAGAAATAGCAAAAAGACAAAAAAAAAAAAGGTAAAACATATCTAATTACCTAGTCTAAGATTTTCTAATGCGATAAAAATGTTACTTTTGATTTTAGTGTATTGTTTCCATTTTATTTTTAATTGACTCTAAAAATCTTTTTTAAAAAATTAGAATATTGTTTTTTATTGACTTCTTGATTTGAGTAGAGATGTGTGATACTTGAAACTCTCCTTTAAATATTTCTCCAGATATTTGATGCAGCCTTTATCCACAGGATGCCAAATTGATCAATGTCCCAAAATAAATCTGCATATTTATTAGTATTTAATCCATATATTTATTAGTATTTAATTTCTGTAAAGTTGTGATAGTCACTTGTCAGAGGCTGTTCAGGTTTTTTTTTTTTGTCTTTTTGCCTTTTCTAGGGCTGCTCCCCCAGCATATGGAGGTTCCCAGGCTAAGGATCTAATCGGAGCTGTAGCTGCTCTGGCCTACGCCAGAGCCACAGCAACGGGGGATCTGAGCCGTGTCTGCGACCTACACCACAGCTCACCACAACACCGGATTCTTAACCCACTGAGTAAGGCCAGGGATCGAACCTGCAACCTCATGGTTCCTAGTCAGATTTGTTAACCACTGAGCCATGACCGGAACTCCATGTTCAGGTTTTTTTAAAGCATAGCTTTTGGCGGGAGGTAGGGGGAGTTTTTGCTATTTTTCCTGTGGCAAGAACACCATAAGATTAAATTTATCATCTTAACCATTTAAGTGAATGGTTCAGCAGTGTTAAGTATACTCACATACGTATACAACAGATTTCTAGAACTTTTTCAACTTACAAAACTAAAAGTCTATACCTACTATACATGCATTTAATGTGAAACAACTTTGAGAAGAGTGAGGCAACTATTGAATGAATTTCTTCTAATTTAATGGTCTTTCTCCTATGTTCCTACTCTGAAATATTTTCATTAAAGCAACAATTGTTTTGGTCATCAAATGTGTTTGCGTTTCTATCTTTTTACTAATACTCAGAGAAAATATCACATTTTTGTCTTTATATCTGTAATATATAGAACTTGTATTTTGTCTTTATTCTGTAATACCTAGAAGTTATTTTACATATTACAAATACTAGTGGATTGAAAAATTATTAACCAATATAAAAATTAATAATTAGTATTGAGAAGAATGAGTCATTATTAATAATAAATATTATATAGCGTGCTGCTTTCAGGAAAAATAAAGGATTAAAACAATTGGTTTTTAACTAAGAGAATTTTCTGACTGGAAGACTCTATATATTAGCATGTGTTATTTTTAACTTTTGAAGTCATTTTTAGCAAATCTTTCCTAAGGAAATTCTTAGAAACAAGTAAATAGTTTATGACTTTATTTAGCTCAGGAAAATGTTTTAATGAAGAAAGACTACTGGATAATTTCAAGAAAACATGGAATGACTGATGAAAAAATTTAATTTTATTAGAGAATAATTTGAATTATTAGATGTAATAATTTTTGAATAATCACAAAAAATGACTGTAATATTTGTAATAATTTGCTTTTTCTAATTTTATCACTGTTAATGTTTGAAAATATTATAGCTATTAGCCATTATGATATTTCCTTGCTTCAGCAATATTCTATCTTGAAGTGTCAAAATACATAACAACGTAAATCAGAAATCCTATGTAACAATTTAGTCTCAAAAATCAGCCCCCCTCATACAGCTCTCAAATGTATGCAATAAATCATGTATATTAACAGCAATCTTCTGGTCTCTAAGTCTTACCGACTTCAAAGTAAAAATACAGAAAAACGACTATAGAGATAACACACACCTACATTCACCTACATTAAAACAAGGAAGTCATATAAAGGACATTGAGTAGCTACTATGTCCTATAACTTAATTGACCAAATCTAACTAGTTCACTCTAAAATCACTCAATCATCACCCCAATCAATTATCTAAATATTGTATAATTTTATTTTTCTTTAGTTTTTAGGGTGAAAAGTACATCTGCTAAGGAAAAACTACATTAAAAATGTAGCTGGGTGAGCCTATTGTATATCTAGAAATGTAAAGAGCAAATGTTTGAAATCCCCATAGTCACACAATATATCCCCAACCACAGGATCCCAGGAAAAGCAAACAAACATAGCAATATCAAAAAACTATGCAAAAGAATCTTTTGTTCTAAGAAGTAGCAAGTTTCCATAGTTTTAAATTTGTTATCCTCCTTCAGATATATTACATGTTAATCAACTTTTATGTATTTATATAATTTTCTCATGGTCTCATCAAATGTACAAAGAATGTCTGTGGAAAACTTGACCTGAAATGGCCAAATAGGGTTAAAAAATAAAATTGAAGATAAAACTGACATTTTACACGGCATCAAAAGGTCGTACCTCGCCAAAATATATGTAAAGAAGTCTTTATTTCTTCCTTTTTTGAAAAGACACACTGTGAGACTATATCAATCAATGAGAGGACATATTTCTTTAGGGAAAAAAAAGCAGAGAAGTGTATAATTTAAAACTTGGAAATTAAGTGGGATTCCATTAATAGCGTAGAGAAAAATAAAACCTATGAAACCTAGAGTTGAACTGACCCAAAGGAGGAGGCCATTAAACATCATGGCAGTAGCATAATAAAGGAATTAGGATGTATGATTTAATAGAAATTGCTTACCAGGTCTAATTGTATTCCATGTAAATGTTCGGTCGGCTTAAAGGTCACCCAACACTTAGGAATAAGAAAATGCCTAGCAACCTGTGGGAAACCTAAGAAAATCCACAACATCACCCTTTTTAAAACAACAGTATGCAAGAATTGTAACTTACAAGTAGTGAAATGAGTGCTACTCTCCTAAAATATTCTACCTTCCTTTGGTGTGACTTTTTACAAAATACCGGTGCATTATTTCAGTTCCCTTAAAGTAGTTTTTCTTCCTCATATGATTATAAATTTAGGAAAAAAGTTTGATACTTAAGCATATACATCTCAAATCTAATAAATGAGTGTGTGTGAGGAGGTAGAAGAGCTCCTTTATCTTTAAGCCAAAGTTTGAAGTTTTCTTTTGTTCATATTTTTTCCAAGTGGGTTCCCTTATAATGAAGGCAAATTCTGTAAATAAGAGATCAGTGAAGATGTCAGTTTTAAAATGTAATTTAAAAGGTCCTAGAAGGAAAGGCAAGAGTGAGGTTTATAATCTGTTAGTGCCTTGCATTGTATTAGCAAAATACCATACCATCAATCTCCTTTCTTTTTCTGTGTCTGACTCTGCCACCTTCTTGGCTTGCACACCCGGAGGAGCATAATTATAGGCATGTAACATATGCATTGTGACTCTGAAGGTATGGAATTTAAATTACTTCAGTACATAAATCACCCTTAGCCTATAAGTCCACATTACTGTGCAAATGAGGAAAACCTAGTGCTTGTTTACCATACTTTGGAAAACTTAAAAAAAAAATAGAAAACCTGTACATTCCATAATTATTGGATTTGTAAAAAACAGTTTGATCAGATGAAATGGGCATTTAGTTTGTTCAAAGCTACCTTCCATAATCCATTACACAGCATAAATTTCACATAATTGCTCACATAGCAACTTATAAATATACCCATACATTTTCCTTCACTTTAGCATTAAAGAAAAAAAAGTGATTAAAGATGTAACATACAAATCTCTTTCACTTACAGTTTTTCATTTGAGTTAAAAACCTCAGACTATAATTAACCCAATAAGCATGAAACAAATATACATATCTGATACTACTTCCCTCCTCTTTTCCAAATGATTCATGATAAGAGGCAAAAAGTTGGGGTGACTGGCAAATACTACAAATTCAATAACACATATATATATTATAGCATCTTTCCAAAACCTGAGGTAGACATACATTATATTCCAAAAACCAAACACAGAAGCCAAAACCTTAATCCTGCCCTAAATTATGATATGGGAAGATTGCAGAACATCATTTTGGCTTTAATTATTATCTTCTGAAAAGTAGTACAATGTTCTCTGGGGCATGAACAACTAAGGAATATTAGAGTTCAGTGAGAGCTTTTGTTTATTTTCTTCTACCAATTTAGGGGAGAAAAATGTATAAGAGTTCTAAGAGAAAACAACCAAAACCAATTAATATATATGTAGTTGTTTTTCATACAGTTCTGAGGGAACCAGTCTCAGTCATTCTTTAGATACTAGATCCTAAAGCATGTTTATTTTGAATCTCAAAATGACTGTGGAAATACCAAGTAGCTCATGCTAAAATGAATTCCTCTATGAAATTCATCTTACACTTGAGAATAATGCCCTTCCCCCTACCCCAAAAGTGTCAGTTCTCCTGATTAAAATGTGAATTCTTCTTCTATAAAATTCTCCCAAAGATTTATAAATTTATATATTAAAAAATTTCTACATATTTCTCAAAAACTAAGATAAACATGTAACAAAAGTAGGCAGTTCCCACTGTGGCTCAGTGGTAATGATCCCGACTAGTATCCATGAGATGGGTTCAATCACTGGCCTCGCTCAGTGGGTTAAGGATCTGGTGTTGCTGTGAGCTGTGGTACAGGTGGCAGATGTGGCTCGGATCCCATGTTGCTGTGGCTGTGGCATAGGCAGTTGCAGCTCCCAATCATATGGGAACTTCCATATGATGCACCTATAGCCTTAAAAAGCAATGACAACAAAGTAATAAAAGTAAAAAAATAATAAAAGATCAAGACCATATAGAGTAACTCTGAACAATGGAAATATAATAAATGTCACATGGGTAATTTTATTTTTGGGGGGGTAATTTTAAATTTTCTAGTAACCGCATTCAAAAAGTAAATAGTCATATTAAAAAAGTAAATACTTTTATAGGTGTAATCTAAAAAATACAAAAAATAAAAATAAAAAACACATACAAAAAAAGTAAATATTTTATCTAGCCCAATATATGTAAAATACTACCATTTGATCATATAATGTATGATTTGGACACTAAATTTTCATTGGAAATTCTTGATTTTTATTTACATTTCATACAATTCACAGTTGGAAAGGTAGATTCACACGCTCAAATTTTCCAAACATACTCAAACCTTTTCCAATAACAAATTTAAATATGTTTTAAAATTAGATTAATTAAAAATAAAGAAAAACTTATTTCTATAGTCAGATTAGCATATTTCAATTGTTCCATATGCACAAATGGCTAGTGCCTGCCATAATAGACACTGAAACGATAAGGATAATGAAAACCTTAGTAAGAAACATTATTTTATTATCTAATTAAATATCTAATACTGCTATCCTATCAATTTCTGTCATATTTCAAAGAAAGTACACCATTGTTTGTTAGTTAGCTAAACTGCTATATATGTAAATTCCATAAAAACTATTCACATTTTAAGTCTCCAGTTGGAAGAAACAGCATTTTCTTTTCTTTTCTATTTTGATTTTTTGTTTGCTTGTTTGTTTGTTTTTCACTATGCCCACTGCATGTGGAATTTCCCAGGCCAGGGATCGAACCTGTGCCACATCAGTGACCCAAGCCACAGCAGTGACAGTGCCAATCCTTAACCCACTGCCCCACAAGAGAACTTAAGAAGCAGTATTTTCTACTCTATATTTAGCTGAATGCATTTTAAACTTCGTGAAAGTATTTCATAGGATTGCCATTGAAAACTCCTGAGTCAGTGTCTTAGATGGAAATAGGAGGGATTTTTAGGATGTCTTATACCATCTTCCAACTACTTAAGTTCAAGGCTCAATATTTCTTTGGTTGAAAGTCTGTTTTTAATTCAATAAACTTGGCCAAGATCATGTTTACTACCATATTATGATGCCAAATAATGAACTAGTTTAATTGACTGTGAATATCACATTCTTCATATTTCCTGCTGTCAGCTGGGGATTTTTCTCAGCTCCTAAGAGCTTCCTTAAATTCTTGCTACATGGCCCTCTTTCAGGTAAGCAGCTTGTTTTTTCAAGGCCAGCAGGAGAACCACGCCCAGTCTATTAACATAGAATATTTTATAAGTTATATAATATATTGTTCATATAATGTAACCTCATAAAGGGAGTAACTGTCCCATCATACTCATAATTTCCTCCAACACTGGATTCAGGGGTAGCTTTATATACAATGTGGACACCAGGGGCAGGAAACTTGAGAGCTATCTTAGAAATTTGCCTACCCAAAATAGGTATACTAAACAAATGGAAAAAATTAGGGGCTATTAATATTAATTTGACACAAGTTAAAATTCAAGAAAAATATAGGATCCATCTATGTGGAAAATTCTATCAGTAAAAATTGCAATCTATGAAGAATATCAAATAGTCTTGATAGTTTATGCACTAAAAATTATAGAACTAAAAAATGTAAGGAAAAAACATTATTAGAAATAAAATAAATTCATAAACCTCTCAACATGGCTTAAATGGTTCCCATAATTTGACAGAAAAGGTTAGAACATAAAGGAGATAGAAGATTTAAATAGGTAGTGAATTTGGCAACTACACACTATTTTGCATTATAATTCCAATTTAAGTAGACTTGCATTTCACAGTTAAAAAAATTAAGTTCACTTTTTCAAATATTCAAGGAATATGAACAAAATCAACCATAAAATGTCAAATTATTCCAAAAATTAAAATATTGCAAGCAACATACTCTAAAAATAAATGCCAAATAGCAAACATAAGTTCATAAAAATATAAAAAGTAGGAAGATAAAAGTAATAAATATTAAAGCAGAAATTTAAGGATACGGATCTTACCCCTTCCTTACACACACAAATAATAATATCAATCAACCAAACTAGAGGCTGTATTTAACAAGGATATTTGCCTAAAGTTTTCTTTCTTGTAGTATTTTTATGGGACTTGACATCAGGGTAATGTTGGCTTGTAAAATGAGTTTGATAGTATTCTCTCCTTCAAACTTTTGGAAGCATTTGAGAAGGATTGGTGTTAATTCTTTAAATGTTCAGTTGAACTCACCAGTGAAACCATCTGGTTCTGGACATTTCTTTGTTATGAATTTTTTGATTTCTTATTCAAATTCAATTTCCTTATTATTGGCCTGTTCAAGTTGTCTTTTTCTTTATGACTCAGTTTTGGGAGGTTTTATGTTTCTAGGAATTTATCTACTTCTCTTTTTTTTTGTCTTTTTTCGCTATTTCTTGGGCCGCTCCCGCAGCACATGGAGGTTCCCAGGCTAGGGGTCCAATCGGAGCTGTAGCCGCCAGCCTATGCCAGAGCCACAGCAACGCTGGATCCAAGCCGCGTCTGCAACCTACACCACAGCTCACGGCAAGCCGGATCGTTAACCCACTGAGCCAGGGCAGGGACCGAACCCGCAACCTCATGGTTCCTAGTCGGATTCGTTAACCACTGACTGCGCCACGACGGGAACTCCCTACTTCTACTTTGTCCAATTTGTAAGAGAGTAGACCTTAAAAGTTCTCCCCCCACACACACACAATTTGTGTGAGGTGCTGGATGTATTAACTAACCTTATTGTGGTAATCATTTTGTAATATATATATATATACATATCAAATCATTACTTTGTACTCCTTCAAATGACACACTGTTTAATGCCATTTATATCAGTAAAGATGTGAAAATATTTTTTAAAAACCAGAAGCCGGTGTTAGTAAAGCAAATAAAATAAACAACAGAAATTAAAGTTCAGCATACTAAATACTGAATGTTATGAATGAAAAAGGACACATCACAGATGCCAGAGAATTTCAAAAGTTAAAAAGATAATTTTGTTAACTATTAAAATCTAAGTGAAAGAGGCCCTATTTTCTAGAAAATTTTAAGCAACAAAATTGACATGAGTAATGATAGAAATCTGAGTAAAAAGTAAAGATAAAAGAAGTAGAAATGATTGTCAATTATCTAAATTAAAAATTCATTATGCATAGAAGAGCATCAGAGAAGAGTTTTATAAAATTTTCAAAGAACAAAAAATACTTTGGTTTTATAATCAATCCTAACACATTCTTTCCCCATTACTAATATCAGATGAAAAACTCTAGTTCTCAACCTTAAACCCTCATCAAATTCTGCAGTTTACTTATCTTTCTGTTCATCAACACATAGTTCTCTACCCAATTAATATACTTGCATTTAGGCATCTCTTTCTCATCTCACTCGTTTTCTGATACAATTTTTTTTATTTTGCTTATGTATTTTCTTAATTTTTTAAATTGAGGTAAAATATACATACAATTACTCAGTAATTTTAAGTGCATAGTTTAAGGAGTATTGACAAAGGTATAGATTTCTATAATTATTACCATAATCATAGCATAAAACATGTCCAGCTTCCCAATTAATTCTTTCATGCGCTTTGGAGTCAATCTCTTTCCCCAACCCTGGTCACTATTAACCACTGCTCCACAATTTTGTCACTACAATTATTTCTTTTCTGGAATTTCATGTGACTAGAATCAGGCAGTATGTAGTCTTGGGTGTTTACCATTTTTATTTAGCATAATCCTTGTGAGAATTATTTCTGTTCTATGAATGTATATATTGCTCTTTATACTGCTGAATAGAATACCATAATTAGTTTATTTTTTCTTCAGCTGGCACATATTTGGGTTATTACCAGTTCTGGGCTCTCCTTAACAAACTGCAATGAACAATTCCATGCACATCTTTTTGTGAAAAGCATTTCATTCTCTTGGATAAACATCAGGGAGTGGGAGTACTGGGTGCTATGCTAAGTGTATATTTAATTTATAAGAGATTTACTACTTTCCAAAGTATTGTTATTAGTTTGCATTCCCATCAGCTATAATGAAATTTTCAGTTGTTATATATCCTCACCGTTTCTTGGTATTGTCACTTTATTTTTTAGTTTTAGCCATTTTAGTATGTAATGATAAATCGTTTTGGTTTAATTTGAATTTCCCCAATGAGAATAGATGTTAAGAAGCATTTGAGGTGATTTTTTTAATAAATTTTATATCTTCTTTAGTGAATTATGGGTTCAAATATTTATATAAATTTTTAACAGGGTTGTTTATCATGTCAATGTATTGTAAAAAATTCTTTGTATATTCTGGGTACAAGAATTTCACTAGGTATATGTTTTGAAGCTATTTTCTCCTAGTTGCTTGCATTTTCATTTTTCTTAATATCTTTTGAAAAGCAAGAGTTTCTAATTTTAAAAGTTTCTACTTATTTTTTCATTTCACGGTTCATGGTTTTGGTGTCTTTTAAAATAAATCTTTGCCTAATCCAATACCACAAAGATTTCTATGTTTTCTTTTAGAATTTTTCAATCTATGATCTATTTTGAATTAATTTTTATGGGTGGCATGAGAGGTACGCATTTGTAGGGAACATAGTTATCCAATTGTTACTGCAGTATAAATATGTTCTTTGCCCACTGAATTTCCTCCACTTTATTTTTTTATTTTTTTATTTTTTGGTCTTTTTGCTATTTCTTGGGCCACTCCAGCGGCATATGGAGGTTCCCAGGCTGGGGGTCTAATCGGAGCTGTAGCTGCCAGCCTACACCAGAGCCACAGCAACTCGGGATCTGAGCCACGTCTGCAACCTACACTGCAGCTCACGGCAACGCCGGATTGTTAACCCACCGAGCAAGGGCAGGGACCGAACCCACAACCTCATGGTTCCTAGTCGGATTCATTAACCACTGCGCCACGATGGGAACTCCAATTTCCTCCACTTTATTGTCAAAATCAACATATGAGTTGGTCTGATTTGGACCCTATTCTGTTTCATTGATCTCTTTGTATATTCTTATCTCAATCCCACCCTGTCAAAGTCTTAAAATCAGGAATCTAAGTCTTCTATTTTATTTTCTAATTTTTTAGAATTCTTTTTTCCTGTTTTAGTATCTCAGCATTTCCATATAAATTGACAATTTCTACCAAAAATTTTCCAAGAATTTTTATTTGATTACATAGAATCTACTGGGCAATTTGTAGTTAACTGACGTCTTAAAATATTGAGTCTTCTAATCAATAAATATGATATATCTTTTCTGTTGGATTTTATTTTAATTAAAGTATAGTTGATTTACAATGTTGTGCCAATTTCTGCTCTATAGCAAAGTGACCCAGTCATACATATACATCCCTTTCTTACATTATCTTCCATCATGGTCTATCCCAAGAGACTAGATATAGTTCCCTGTGCCATACAGTATGACCTTGTTGCTTATCCATTCTAAATGCAATACTTTTCATCTGTTAAACCCAAACTCCTCATCCATCCCACTCCTTCCACCCTCCTCCTTGGCCACCAAAAATCTGTTCTCTATGACTGTGAGTCAGTTTCTGCTTTGTAGATAGGTTCATTTGTGCCACATTTTAGATTTCACATATAAGTGATACCATGTGGTATTTGTCTTTCTTTTCCAAACTTACTTCCCTTAGTATAAAAATTTCTAGTTCCATCCCTGTTGCTGTAAATGGCATTACCTTGTTCTCTTTAAAGGCTAAATAGTACAGAATTCCACTGTGTATATATACAACATCTTAATCCACTCATCTGTCGATGGACATTTAGGTTGCTTCCATGGCTTAGCTATTGTGAATAGTGCTGCTATGAGCATAGGGGTGCATGTATCTTTTTGAATTATAGTTTTGTCTGGATATATGCTGAGTGGGATTGCTTGATCATATGGTACTTCTATATTTAGTTTTCTGAGGACTTCCATACTGTTTTCCGTACTGGTTGTACCAATGGTATATCTTTCTAATTGTTTAGGTATTCTTTAACTTTTTAGCTGTGTTTTATCATTTTCAAAGTATAAGTTGTTAATGTGTTTTCTGATATTTATCCGTATTTCCTATTTTTCATGTTAGGATGAGTTTTTCATTTTCTACTTTCCCATTCCTAGTACTTAGAAAAACAATTGATTTTTTTTTTTTATACTGGATGTGTTCTTTTTCATCTAGGTCATATGATTATTGGGAAAAAACTGTTCATAATATTTTCTTATTTTCCTTTTAACTAAAAGATCTATAGTGGTATCCCTTTTTTCAATGCTGATTTAGGTAATTTGTGATGCCTAATTTTTCCTTATCAGTTTGGCTACAGCTATATGAATTTTATTATTTTTTATTATTTTATTGATTTTTTTCTAATGTTTAGTTTTCTATTTCAATGATTTCTGCTATCATCTTTATTGTGTTTTTTTTTATTTTTTGTTTAGTTTACTTTTCCTTTTCTAGTTGCTTAAGGATAAGCTTAGCTCATTGATTTAAGATATTTCTTGTTTCCTTTTCTGGAAGTCTATTTTGTCTGTTATTAATGTAATCACTATCACTTATGCTTATTATGCTTCTTGTTTGCTTTGAGTATCCATTTCTAGCCTTTTACTTTTGGCCTATTTGTGTCTTAGTATTTAAAGAGCATCTTATGTAGATTACATATAATTTGCTCTTGCTTTTTTATAGACTGACAATTTTTTTATTGAAGCCTTTAGCCATTTACATTTACTATATAATTATAGATATAATTATATTTATGTCTATCATTGTACTGTATATTTTTGTTCTTCTATTCCTTCACTTCTGCCTTTATATTAATCAAATATTTTATAATATTCCATCCTAAGAACATTACTGATTTTTAGCTCTCTCCTTCTGTAGTTATTTTAACGATATCTCTAAGAATAGGAGTATGTTTCTTAAGCTTATATCAATCTACCTATAATCAATAGTAAATTAGTAAAATAGTAAATTACTTCAGGAAAAATACAAGATGACATGCAAAAGTTTATTTCCATTTGTTCTCTCAATTTTAGTGACATGGTTGTCTACAACATAAAAAAATTGATAGATGATATATACATAATATGTAGGTAAAATAGACTCAATAAGTGCTATTATTTTAGCACTTAAAATATAGCTTTTATATTGACCATTTCTGATGATCTTTGTTTCTTTTTATAGAACTAATTTACTAGTTAGTACCATTTCTCTTCAGACTGAAGACTTCATTTAGTATTTCTTTTAGTTCAGGTCTGCTGGCAACAAATTCTCTAAGTCTTAGTTTATCTGAAAATGTCATTATTTTGTCTTCATTTTTTACAGATTTTTGAGATAAAAATAGATGTAACAAATTTCACACATTTGAAAAATATAACTTGATAAGTTTTGCACACTTGCTACACATGTGTATGTGCTTCAGGATGGTTTTTTATATATACATGATATATATATATGATATACATATATGTATATATGCATATATATATATACATGTGTACATGTATACATGTATGTATATACATATGTGCACTAGTATACATGTGCATATACAAAATCATCAATATCAATAAGTCAAGACAACAAACATTTTCATCACTTCCAAAACTTCCTTGTGTCTCAGGAAACTGATGTTTCCTGGTGTTGTATAGCCCTATCTCCATTCCAGTTCTCAGGTAACTCTTGACCTGTTTTCTGTCACTTCAGATTAGTTTGCATTTTGTAGAATTTTATTATAATTAGAAACACACACTCTTCTTTATTTGTGAAGGATAACTTTACTGGATTTAGAAATCTTAGTTACCTTTTTGTTCCTTCAGAATTTTGACAATGTAAAGTCAATGTCTTTTGGCTTTCATAATTTTTTTTTTTTGTCTTTTTAGGGGCACACCCACAGCATATGGATGTTCTCAGACTAGGGGTCCAGTCAGAGCTGTAGCCACCAGCCGACACCAGAGGCACAGCAACACACGATCCAAGCCATGTCTGCGACCCTCACCACAGCTCACAGCAACGCCGAATCCTAAACCCACTGAGCAATCTGAACCCATGTCCTCGTGGATGCTAGTCGGGTTCATTAACCTCTGAGCCACTACAGGAACTCCAAGCTCCATAATTTTTAATGAGAAGCAAGCCATTAAAGTTGTTGTTTTCCTTCATTATTGTTTTCAAAATTTCCTTTTTTGAGTGTCAATCTGTATTTTAACTCTTATGTGTCTTAAACTAGATTTATTTTCAGTCAGCTTAGGGTTCTATGAGTATTTGAATCTTTAAGTTAACATTTTCAGCAAATTTGAAAAGATTTTGACATTTTAAAACATCACTTTTCTGTCATTTTCTCTTACTGTTCTCCTCCCAGGATTTCAATTTTGTATATGTTGGTCTGCTTCATATATAACCACAGATCTCTGAGGTTTTGCTCATTTTTCTTTAATCTTTTTCCAACTGAACTTTTGACTGGGCAATTTATTTTGATCTATATTCAAATGACCACTCCTTTCTTCTGCCATCCCCAGTCTGCTTTTGTGTTCACTTTGTTATTTCAGTAATTGTAATTTTCAATTCTAGAACTTCCATTTTTTTAATAGTTTGCATTTCTCAGTTGAGATTGCTCATCTCTTAAATTATTGATGCCATATTTGCCTTCAAATATTTGAATATAGTCTAACTTAATTCTTTGAACATATTTAGAATGGCTGCATTGAAATCTTCCTCTGCTTATTTTAATATCCAACTTTCTATGAATAGGATTCTATTGATTCCTTCTTTAAAGTTAAAAGAAAAAATTTCCTATGTATAGGTTACACTTTTCTGTTTCTTTGCAGGTCTGGTGGTTTGATTGTTATTTGTCCACTTTAAATAATTTATTGCAGTGACAGTGGACAATGTTCTCCTGATGATTATTGGATTTTTTTCCTAGTTGTTAGTTAAGTTGCCCAGAATCAAATCATGCACTACTTCTACTACAAGTTATGCAATACTTACATCTGCTCTGTTTTAGGCTTTCCCATTGCTGCATTTTTATCTAACCTAATCCCTGTGGGACTCTCTTTTACATACAAAAATTGGCAGGTTTCTTTGCTTTTCAGGATATCCCTAATTCTAGCAATTCTGCTGGCTTTCAGCTTTATAATCTTACCCTTGAGGCTTTCTGCACCCAAAGATATTTACAATTGGAGAATGCACTTGTTTTTAAAAAGCATTAAATTAACATTTCTGGCTCCCTATTGCTCAGTTTCAAGAGTATTTTTTCTCTCTGGTCTCTGCTTTTCTTTACGGTGTGTCCTTTGTGGGGTCTCATGCATACATACCACTTAACTATCAACCAGGGACTCAGACAATTTATGTTCTGAAGGGGCCTAATCTTTCGGTTTTTCACAGTTAAGGGTGTTCCCATTGACTTTTCCAATGTTTTTCCATACCTGAATGCTAATCTCTGTTAACTTTAGTTGATAAATTTGTTGTTTTTCCACTATAATTTTTCTTCTCCAATAGCATATCCTTCAGGCAGAGTCCTGGGGCACGGTTAGGGTGAGGGGAGTTGTGAAGTGCACTTGAGTTAGGAAGCCACAAACTTTCTTCTAGATCTGTCATTGGATATTTTCTAGTTTCTTTAAATATATGTATTTTTATTTTATCTGTATTTTATAATTGTTTATATATTTGAGGTTTATGGGACCATTTCACATTTTTGCCTCATCAGTAGCTGAGTCAGTGATGCAATTATTTGTAATTCCTGGAAGAAGATTTAGGAGTTCTAACAGTGTTCTCAGTGATCATAAAGTTTGATCTAAAAATACAATGGTGTTCAACAAATAATGTAAATATTTTTCTAGTATGAAATACACAATGACATATTTATGATTTTTTAAATGTTCATAACATCTTTATTGTTAAAAAATATAATAGCCCAGGGAGTTCCCGTCATGGCGCAGTGGTTAACGAATCCGACTAGGAACCATGAGGTTGCGGGTTCGGTCCCTGCCCTGGCTCAGTGGGTTAACCATCCGGCGTTGCCCTGAGCTGTGGTGTAGGTTGCAGACGCGGCTTGGATCCCGCGTTGCTGTGGCTCTGGCGTAGGCCGGTGGCTACAGCTCCGATTGGACCCCTAGCCTGGGAACCTCCATATGCCGCGGAGCGGCTCAAGAAATAGCAACAACAACAACAACAAAAAATATATAATAGCCCTTTAATGTTAATATGTTTGTTTGTTATTGTACTAGTGAGAGTTGTGAGGTGAAGAAAATCCAGAGAAGAGTCAAAAAATTTAAATCAACTTTAGTTTTAGTCACTAGTCTGTATGCATGCATCAACATTTTTAAAGCATTTATTTCTTCTTAGAATATGTGTAGAACCAAAACAATAGACATAGGACTTCCTGGAGAACTCAACATTTTGAGGAAAAGTTTCACCATGTTTTTGTTGAATTTTGTATTACAAATCAACAATTTTTCCCATAAAATTGCATGAAAAAAGGAGTTTCCGTTGTGGTGCAGAGGAAATTAATCCAACTAGTATCCATAAAGATGAGGTTTCAATCCCTGGCCTCGCTCAGTGGGTTGGTGATCTGGCTTTGCCAGGAGCTGTGGTATAGGTCATAGATGCAGCTGGGATCCCACATTGCTGTGGCTGTGGTGTAGGCTTGGAGCTATAGCTCTGATTTGACCCCTAGCCTGGGAACTTCCATATGCTTCTGGTGCCTCCCCGCACCCCCCCAAAAAAAAAATGGAAGAAAAAATTTGTCAAGGCAGTAAAATACAACAAAATAGGAAACTATGTGGCTTTTCTTAACAGGGGTATGGAACTTCCACATCATTGAGTATGAGTAAATGGATTGGTTCCTAGTCTCCCATACATGAAACATGAGCTCTGCTGGCCACATAAAAAAGTTGCATTTAAGGAACATCTGTGGGTTTATCTTATGGAGTTCAGGTAAAGACTTAAAATGTATGAATTACCTCTGTCTTTCAAGCCCAGGGGAAATCAACATAAAAAAAAAGATTTTCCAGTGCATAAAGAAAAAAGTAAACATATTTAATTTTAATTCCAGGAGGATAAAAAGATGTTTTAAAATTGTTAAAATATTTTTTCACTATTTTTGATACTTAGCCAAATTTCTTGAATCTTGGTTACTCACTGCTATAGTCCTAAGCTGTAAATGACCTATTTTTTTGACTGTAGATATGCTCTCCAGAAGTTTGTTTTACATTCAACACTTTTTATATTTTCACACCATTTTAACTTCAAGTTGGCATAAGTAGTGATGCTCTCACACAGTTCTATCTTAGAACTGGAATTTCACAAAAGGAAAAAAATGTATAAACTTCCTGTTTCTCTAAAGAAGTGAAAAAAAAAAGAATTGGTGGTACAGTAAGCAGATGTTAAGACTGTGGATAGAAAGGAAACTGTATTCATATGTCAATAAACTACATATTTAAATAAGCTCATTAACTTCTCCCTGGGCATGATAATCTCAATGTATTTCTATAATAAATTTCAGTGTATCAAGTGGGTAGAGGACTTTTGGCAGAACTCATCTACACACTAACAAAATGTTATAACTAGTGGCAAACTCAATAGCACATGATGGTGTCAAGCCTAGGAAGAGTCCCAGAGTCGGGTAAGCAAAATCACTGATTATAGATAAAGAAACCATATGATTTATTAACCAAATTAGGATACTTTAAGAGAGTAACACTGTTAATGATTAACACTAGACAAAAGTGAATCCAAGACTCTTACTGTTCCGTGCAACACATATGAATGGTCTTCTTAGCAACAGACAATCAGAGAGAAGAAAAATAAATGCTCATATAAAGTAATCAGAATTGTAATTCACCAAGTTACTCAAGAAGCGAGGCTTATAGCAACAAAGTGTTTCCTGAAAGATACTGCTCCACTTTGATATCTGATAGAGATCCCAATTGTTCTGTAACTCATCCTTTCAAATCAGCTAGCGAGGTACTTGCTAAAGCTTAATGAGCCTAGACCAAAAGTGGCATTGTCCTAGGGGAGCTAAATATAATTTTTCAATCCAAATTTTCTGACTTTTAGGCCTAAATGAAGAATCACATCCTTTAAGCCAGCTTTTCCTCAAGCAAATCCCAGAAACACTAGAATTGATAGATATAACATGTTATTATAGAAAAAAAAATTATTCTATTTTATGTTAAAAATAACTTTTAAATTGTAAATTAAAGAAAATAATATTTGTGACTGTAGAATAGCTCAGTCTTTAACATGCAAAGTTTACTGACTTCAAGAGTAGGCAGTAATAATAATAAATAATAATAACTAATAAATAGTTTTTTACCAAATATATGTGTCTTAAATCAGATTTCTCAGTGGCAAAGCATTAGATAGGCATTCTAGCAAAGGTAATTTACTGTGAAAGTGTTTTCAGAAACAAAATACATGTTTATCTGTAAACTAGCTTCAGCTGTGATTATAAAATTGTACATGTTTGTAAAACTCAGAATAGTCATTAAAAGAGATGAATTTTACTGTATGTAAATTGTGCCTTCATCAAAAAATAGGAAAAAAGTAATGTGAATCTATTTAATAAAGTGATTTTTCTTATCAGAATACTGTAGTGGTCTAACTAATATTATTTTGATGCTCTAGTTTGAATGGAAACTATATGCCACTTGCAATACCATCTCATTCATGAGAAAACATATTATCTTTTTCACGCAAGTCAAGAAGAGCTCTTTAAAACCTATAGTGATTTGGTTAGGCAGTTAATGAATTTTAGAAGTTCAGTCATATTTTAATATGTACCTCCAAGTCAAATTTTTCTACATATTTGTCATTTTTTACAAACAAACCAATGATACAATTGTTTCTAATATCTGAATATAATCTAGAATATTTTTGCCAAATTTAAATGACTTTCCTTACTGCAGTTTTCTTTTAAAAAATCCTTGGAGTTCCTATCGTGGCACAGTGGTTAATGAATCTGACTAGGAACCATGAGGTTGCAGGTTCGATCCCTGGCATTGTTCAGTGGGTTAAGGATCTGGCATTGCCATGACCTGTGGTGTAGGTTGCAGATGCAGCTCAGATCCCACGTTGCTGTGGCTCTGGCATAGGCCAGTGGCTATAGCTCCGATTAGACCCCTAGCCTGGGAACCTTCATATGCCACAGGAGTGGCTCTAGAAAAGGCAAAAAGACCAAAAAAAAAAAAAAAAATCCTCATCCCGCTTTGTTCATTTAGAAACAAATCAATGAGAAAAAAATGAGAAAAGTCTAAAAAATAATAAATATTTATTCCAAAATAATACATACTTATTCTAATAATTGGAATGTTATTATTTTTCTATATTAATAAATAGATAGAAGTTAGTTAATATTTTAAGTTTTCATAAAGATCATCAAGATCTATATTCGAAGAAAAAAAAAATTCCAAGATAGTTATTTCTGTAAAATTTAGCTTGAGCAATCTCAAATTCTTTTATCAATCAGATTCCATGTGAAGGAAAAAAATCTGGAAGTGTCCTCAGAGTGTGGTTCATGGCCCTCTAGTATTCTGTTCAGTTTTATAAAAGAGAAATCTTGTCATCTTATCATAGAGTCCCAGAAAATTGTAGCAAACTTTATCTGCTAGATGAACCTTAATAACCCCAACTTTAACTTCAAGAAAATTACCCTTGGAAACATTTCACAGTCCTGTAGGTTGCTGAGGATATAATTTTTTTCCCCTTCTCCAAGAGTTATTAACCCTCACAACAGATTCCCTGAGACCTTAACAGTAGCAGTTCAAAAATATTGAATTATAACAATTACATTATTTATTTCTCTTGTAAAACTAGTTCCTCCAGATTTTATATAGCTAAACAAAATCAGGTCAAAAAGCATTAAGAATTTATTCGCTTTGCAGCTGCCTAGCTCTAAACATGGCATTACTACTATATTGACACCATGGAGTACACACCAACCCTCCAGAAATGGTTTACAAGGTACACTTCACATTTTTTAAAGTTGTGGTTCTGGAAATGTCCTCAGAATATCAAGTATTCATACAGAAATAATGGAAGAAATGCTTATCTGGAATGCCTTCCAGATGAGGGTAACTTTAAAACCAGTTCCCCACAAACTGCATTAATTGGAAGGTTTGTTTTGTTTTTGTTTTTCATTTTCATTTTAAGTTCGAAATTTGGGAATCTATTTGGAAACCTATCTACTAAGGAGGAACACTGCAAGTCTTGACAGATACTCCATCTAACTAACAAAACGCTGAAGCAAATTCTTTGATTTTAGGAAATGCAGGGTATCCCCATCCAAGAGCCACAAGCACAATGAAATTCAGACTGGTAACTAGTATTAACTGCACCATTCCAACCTTTCTTTCAATGAATTACTTGTACCCTATAATCCAGGCAACTGAAAACTTCCCTTTCACACACCTTGTTTTGCCATCTCTGTGCCTTTGTTTAAATAATTCATCTACCTTGAACACCCTCACTCCTTATTTCAGCCTGCCCAAATCCTGCTCATTCTTCAGAGGTTATGTCAAATTTTCATTCCTCCCTGAAGCTTTCCTTGGCCATCCAAAATCAAGATAATTAATTGGATCCCTCCTTCATTGGAACTCCTACAGTGTTTTATTTATACTTACTGACATACTTATTTTATATTATAACAGGACTATCAGTATACATGTGACATATTTAAATACTTAATTGCAATATGTTTAAGGGTCATAATTTTTTTCTGAATTATTTTTAATCTTCTCCCACAGTGGTGCCTTGCTTAGCACATATCAAACTCTCAGGTATCTCAAGTGTCTGACCAAATGAAAAAATGAAGGATAACTTTTCAGTACATTTTTAGTTGAAATAAAAATGAGCTTAAGAAGTATGTATATTCTGAATAATCATTTTTAAAAGGCTTTTTCTACCATTTAAAAAAATATATATTGCTCCTCAAAAGAACAAGGAGATACTTAACTAAAGAGAGAAAACAAAGAATTATCATTTCTGATAACACTGATTCCCTGTATATGTTGGTAATCATAATACAATTCTTAATTTTTTTATTAAAATGGCCTAGTGATGCTCTGTACTATGCTTCTGTGTCCCTCTCAGTCTGTTCTCCTACACACCCTGGCTGGTCCACTCAGTCACACAGGCCACTAATGCTGTTCTGAGGGCAAGGGGCTCTGTGTTCCCAAATGTCTCTAGTTGGTGTGGGTTTTTCCTCTCATGGAATTTGAAGAGAGATGCAGACACAGCAGGGCTCCCACTTGTTCCTGCCAACTACTCTTATTTATTCTTGATGATTTATCTAACTTAAAAAGTATTTATTTTACCAGGCACTTTAGACACAATGTTAAGAATATAGTGTCTCTCCATAAGGTGGGATCCAGAGGGCAGAGTAGAAAGATCCTAAGCTCATCTCTTCCCATAGACACACCACAAGAACAGCTCTCTCTGAGCATGACTTGCAGAGTAACAGAACAGCTCTTCTGCAATTAAGGATATAAAGAAAAAAACTACATCATTTTTAGTAGAAGGGGCAAAGACATGCTTTAACAAAGACCCATACCCCTGGCATAGCAACTCACAATAGGGAGGAGATATCACAAACTCAGAGGGCTTGCACCCCTTACCTAAGGGGGAAGGGGTACAAGCCCCATATGGGGCATCTCAGCTCTGGGAACTGGCACTGGAAAGACAACCCCCTATAACTTGCTTTGAAAACTGGAAGGACTTATGTCCAGGAATGCTAGAGGGCTGACAGAAATCAAGACTCTCATCTTTTTTTTTTGTTTGTTTGTTTTTTGCTTTTTAGAGCCATACCCACGGAATATGGAGGTTTCCAGGCTAGGGGTCTAATCGGAGCTACAGGTGCCAGCCTACTCCACAGCCACAGCAATGCAGGATCCAAGCCACATCTGTGACCTACACCACACCTCAAGGCAATGCCAGATCCTTAACCCACTGAATGAGGCCAAGAATCAAACCCACAACCTCATGGTTATTAGTCAGATTTGTTTCTGCTGAAACACAATAGGAACTCGAAGACTCTCTTCTTAAAGAGCTTGTGCAGAAACTCACTTACTCTGAGTTCTAGCATACAGGCAGCAGGTTGAAAAACACCTAATGCCCTAATTATCTTGCCAAGACTGTTCCAATATGCCACCTGAGCCACACCTACTTCCAACTCCAGCTCTCCTGCCAAGTGCAACCCCCAGTGAGCTCCAGGCAAAGCTTAACCCATGCCTGGCTCTAGCTCTAGCACTGCCATCAAAGACACAAGGCACGTGCAGTCTATATAGGTATGCTCCTACCCAAGGTCACACCTTCAAGATTGGAAGAGGTAACTGTTTCATCTAGTTAATAGAAGCAAACACGGAAATCTAGTTAAAATGTGAACAGAAATGAAAGAACAAGAAAAAGTCACAGCAAAAAAATCCTAATGGAAAAGAGAAAGCAATTTGCCTGATATAGAGTTCAAAGCAACAGTCATAAGATGTTCACTGACCTTGGGAGAAGAGTGGAGAAACGAGTAAGAACTTCAACAAGGAGATAGAAAATATATAAGAAGGTGAGCGGGCAGGGAACCAAGGTGAAAGAAACAGACATCCAGGCATCCAGATCCAGGAATCATAGAGGAGCCCAAGGATGAACACAAAGTGATGTATTAAGTAGATATATCATAATTAAGATGGCAAAAGTTAAGGATAAGAGAAAATTTTAAAGGTAGCAAGAGAAAAATAAGCCACATACAAGAAAACCCGCATAAGGCTATCAGCTGATTTTTCTGCAGAAACTTTGAAGGCCAAATGAGAAAGGCATAATATATTTAAAGTGATGAAAGGAGAAAAGCTACAATTGAGAATCTCTACCCAGGAAGATTATCAATCAGAATTTAGGGAGAGATAAAGAGTTTTCCAGATAAGCAACCAAAAAAAAAAAGAAGTAGAAGAAGAAGAAGAATGTGTCACCACTAAAATGGTCTTACGAAAAATGTAAAATGGTCTTCTTTAAGCTAAAATAAAAGATCACAGCTGAAAATTTAAAAAATATATGAGAAAAGGTCTTACTAGTAAAAATAAACATAATAATAAAGGCAGTAAATCAGCCACTTAAAAAGTGCATATGAATGTTAAATGACAAAAGTGGTAAAATCAACTACAATAAGTAGTTAAAGGATACACAGGATAAAAAGATGTAAAATATGATGTCAAAAACAAAATTTGGTGGGGGGGAGTAAAAAATTGAGAGATTTTTAGAATGTGTTCTAACTTAAGCAACTCTCATTCAAGAAAAGTTATATGTATAGGTTGATATATACAAATTACAACAAAAATCCTACAATAGATACCCAAAATATAAAGGAACTCAAACATAACACTAAAGAAAATCATCAAACCTCAAGAAAAGAGACCAAAAAAAAAGAAAAGAATCACAATAACAACCTGAAAATAATTAATAAAATGGCAATAATTATGTACAAATTAATAATCACTTTAAATGTAAATGGACTACATCTTCCAAACAAAAGATTTAGGGTAACTGAAGGGATTAAAGGAAATACTCATCTATATGCTGCCTATAAGAGATTCACTTCAGTACTAAAGGCACACATAGAAAGTAAAAAAGAAAAAAAAAAGAACTAGCATACACGTCAGACAAAATACTTTAAAACAAAGACTAATAAAAGAAAAAGGATGTTACATAATAATAAATGTGTCACTCAAACAAAGAGATTTAACATTTGTAAGTATTTATGCACCCAACATAAGAGCACCTAAAAATATAAAGCAAATATAAACAAATATAAAGAAATAAAGTGACAGTAATACAATAATAGTAGGGTACTTTAATACCCCACTTACATCAATGGATAGATCACTCAGACAGAAAATCAATAAAGAAACATTAGCCTTAAACAACATATTATATGAGATACTTAATAGGTATACATAGAACATTCTATCTCAAACTGCAGAATGAACATTCTTTTCAATTGCACATGGAACATTCTCCAAAATAGATCACATGCTATAAAACAAAGTAAGTCTCAACAAGTTCAAGAACATTGATCAAGCATCTTTTTCAAAGGCAAGGGTATGAAACTATCAAATACAGGAGGAAAACTGGACTACTGTATGACAAAGCAATTCCACTCTTGGGTATATGCCCACTCAAAAAAAAAAAAACAAAAAAAAATTAATTCAAAAAGATACATGGGAGTTCCTGCTATGGCATAGTATGTTAATGATCTGGTTTGTCTCTGTGGCAGTACTGTTTAAATCTCCAGTCCAGTGCTGTGGATTAAGGATCTGGCATTGCCACAGCTGCAGTGTAGGTTGCAGCTGCAGCTCAGATTTAAACCCTGGCCTGGGAACTTCCACCAGCCCTGGGTGCAGGCAAAAGAGACCAAAAAAAAAAAATACATGCACCTCAAAGTTTATAGCACCATTAATTACAATTGCCAAGATATGGAAGCAGCCTAAGTGTCTATCAATGAAAAAATGATGAAGATGTCGTATACATATCACATATAATAGAATACTACTCAGCCATTAAAAAGAATGAAATTTTGCCACTTGCGGCAATACAGAGGACATTCGGAGAAGTGAAATCATTCATACAAAGAAAGACAAATTCTGTATGATTATCATTTATATGTGGAATCTAAGTGAATATAACAAAAAAGAAGCAGACTCATAGATAACAAGTGGTTTCAAGTGGGGAGTTAGAAAGGGGCAATAATGGTAGAGAGGGAGATACAAATTATTGTGTGTAAGAATTGAAAAGAAAAGGCATTACAATTGAAAAGCATTACACACATTACACACATTACACACATTACAAACATTACAATAAACATTACAATAAAGAAAATTACAGACTAGTATTTCAGATGAATACAGATGCAAAAATCCTTTACAGAATACTAGCAAACTGAATTCAACAATACATTAAAAGGATCATACACCATGATGAAGTGAAAGTTACTCCAGGGATGCAGATATGGTTCAATACTTCAAATCAGTCAACATGAAACACTAGATTAATAAGCAAAAGACAAAAATTGCATGATCATATTAATAAATGAAGAAAAAGAATTTGATAAAATTCAACACCCATTCATGATAAAAACCCTCAATAAAGTGAGTGCAGAAGGAACGAACCTCAACATGATAATGACCATATATAGCAAACCCACAGCTAATGTATACTCAGTGGCAAAAAGCTGAAATCTTGTCCTCTAAGATTGGAAATAAGACAAGGATGCTGGATCTTGCCACTATTATTCAACATAGTTTTGGAAATTCCAGCCACAGCAATTAGACAAGAAAAAGAAAGGAAAAGTATCCTAATTAAAAAGGAAGAAGTAAAAATGTCACTAATTGCAGATGGCATGATACTATACATAGAAAATCCTGAAAGACTCCACCAAAAGGCTGTTAGAATAAATGAATTCAGTAAAGTTACAGGATACAAAATTAATGTGCAGAGATCTGTTAACATTTCTATACACTAAAACTCATCAGAAAGATAAATTAAGAAATATTCAATTTACAATAGCATCAAAAAGAATAAAATACTAAGGAATCAATTTAACAAAGCCATAAGATACTGTTGAACAAAATTGAAGTTAACAAAAGTAAATGGAAAGGTATACCATGCTTTTGGATCATAAGAATTAATATTGTTAAAATGCTGACACTACCCAGAGCAATCTACAGATTTTACGTAATTCCTATTAAAATACCCATGACATTTTTCATAGAATTAGAATAACCCTAACATTTATATGGATCAAAAAGACACTCCAAGTAACCAAAGCAATCTTGAGGAAGAAAAAAATTTGGAGATATCACACTACCTGATTTCAGACTATACTTACAAAACAATAGTAATTAAAATAATGTTGCTGGAACAAAAATAGAGACATGGATCAACAGAGAGCCTGGAAATAAACTCACAGACATATGCTCAATTAATCTATGACATAGAAGGCAAGAATATACAATGCAGAAAAGGCAATCTCTGTAATAAATGGTGCTGGGAAAACTAGTCAGCTACAAATTGTTAAAAAATAATGAAAATACCATTGACTCTTGAACAACATGAATTTGAACTATGTGAGTCCATTTATACACAGATGATTTTCAATAAACAAGTACAGCAATACAACACAATCTGAGGTTGGTTGAATCTGTGAATGTGGAAGCTCAGATATGGAGGGACGATTATAAAATTATAAGCAAATTTTTAACTGTTCAGGCAGTCAGTGATCCTAATACTAGTGTTGTTCAAGGTAAACTGTAGACCACTTTCTTACACCATATACAAAAATTAACTCAAAATGGATTAAAAACTTTAATGTAAAGCATGGAACCATAAAACTCTTACAAGAAAACATAGGCAGGATGCTCTTTGTCATCAATCTTAGCAACACTTTTTGGACATGTTTCCTCAGGCAAGGGCAAAAATAAACAAATGTCACTACATCAGACTAAGAAGCTTTTGCCCAATGGAGAAACCATCAACAAAACAAAAAGGCAACCTATTCAATGCAAGATTTTGCAAATGATATGCTTGATAAGGGTTAATAGAATAAATATATAATTCACAGCTCGAAATCAAAAAAAAAAATTCACAAATGGATAGAGGACCTGAATAGTAATTTTTCCGAGGAAGACAGATAGATAGCCAACAAGCATATGAAGATATTCACCATCACTTATCATCAGGAAAATTCAAGTCAAAATCACAATGAGATATCACCTCTTGTCAGAATGGCTGTTTTCAAAATGGCTGTTATCAAAATGATAACAAGTAACAAGTCTTGGTGAGAGTGTAGAAAAAAGGGAACCCTCATGCACTACTAGAAGGAATATAAATTTGTACAGCTACTACAAAAACAGCATGGATGTTCCTCAAAAAATAAAAATAGAACTACTGAATGATTCAGCAATCCCACTTCTGGGTATTGATTGAAAGAAAATGAAAACACAAATTTGAAAAAATATATGCATATCAATGTTTATTACATCATTATTTATAACAACCAAGATATGGAAGCAATTTAAGTGTCCATCAATACATGAATGGATGAAGGATACATGAGATATATATATGTTTGAAATATATAAATAAGTATATAAATATATTAAAAGGAATGAAATTTTGCCATTTGTGACAAGGATGTACTTAGAGGATATTTTGCTAATGGAAATAGGTCAGACAGCAAAAGATAGATACTGTTTGATTTCACTTACATGTGGAATCTAAAAAATAAATCAAATGAACAAACATAACAAAACAGAAAGGGATTGATAGAAACAGAGAAGAAACCAGTGGTTATCAGTGGGGGAGAGGGATAAAGAGAAAAAAATGGGTGAAAGGAATTAAGAGGTCCAAAGTCCAGTATGTCACAGGTATACAATGTACAGCACATGAACTATAGTCATTAACATTGGAATAACTTTGTATGGTGATAGTAACTAGACTTATAGTGAAAATTATTTCATAATGTATGAAAATACCAAATCACTATGTTGTACACCTGAAATTAACATAGTATTATAAGTTGACTATACATCAATAAAAATAATAAAATGAACAAACAAATACATAATTTCAGTCCTCAAGATACTTCTGCCCACAAGACAAGATAAAATGTATAGGTTTGTTTAAACTTGGATGTCTGGTAATAATAAAATATAATGTAATAAGAACTATGCTAGGCATAAGCAGAGGGTATTTTGAAAAGACAGAAGGATATCACAATTTTGAGTGACAAAGATATTTTCCTAATAAAAGGGAAATATAATCTGTGAACTCAAAAATGAGAATATATTTTCCAGGCAAAAATCGAGAGTAGGGATAATGCTGTGTAAGTTAAAAACAGGCAGAAGTGAAATGGATCACAATTCCCTCCAAGTCCGCAAGTATTTCTGCCTAGAAAGAAACATTAAAGATAAGACAGCAGTGAAACTATCTGAAAGGCCTAGCGTCATTTGAAAATTATCTGAAACTTACTTTATGGTATCCAGAATACAGCCTATTTTGATCAAAATTCTATATGCTGTGTATTCTATATGGTTAGATGCAGTGTTCTATAAATGTTACTTAGCTCAGTTAGGTTAACATTGCACACATTTTCTACAGCTTCTATAATTGATCATTTGTATGCTTTCTACAACTTCTATAATTGATCATCTGTATGATCAACTTCTGTAACTGATAATTTTGCAGTTAATTGTTAAATTAACAATTAATACAATTGTTATATTGTATGATTGTTATACAATATAACAATTGTATTGAAGATGTAATTGTTATATCTTCACAATTGCACTTGAATTTTTCCATTCCTCCTTTTTTTATTTTATCCTGTTTTGCTTTCATATATTTTGTAGGTATGTAATTAGTTGCATATTCATTTAGCATTGTTAGGTCTTCCTGCTGAATTGACCAATTTGCCACTTTGAAATGTCCCCCATCATCTCTGATAATTGTCTTTGACCTAAAGTCTACTCTATCCAATACTTATATAGTGAGATATAGGGTTTTTTCCATCCATTTAATTTGATATAGGTAAATATGTATTTTCTTTGGGGCTTATTTTATACTGACAAGTTAAGTCTTTTAACTAGTGTTTTTAATCAGTATTTAATGTTATAACTTGTTGAGTTTAAATACATTCTGCTATGTTTTATGCTGTTTGCCCATGTATTCTTAGCTTCTTCCTTCTTTCCTTGCTTTCTTTTGGGTTAATCAATATTTTTTTTGCAATTCCATTTTACATCTTCTACTGGCTTTTTAGTTCCAACTTTGCACTTTTAATTAGCTACTCCAGAGATTACAATATGCATCTTTAACTAATTAGAATCTACATCAATTTAGTATTTTATCACTTTATGAATAATGTAAGAACCTAGCAACAGCATGTTTCTATTTATTCTCTCCTCTTTCATTTTATGCTGTTGGATGCTGTATTTTACCTCTATAAATGTTATGCACAATAAAAGTCACCATTATTTGCATTGCTTTCTATAGTTAACTTATTTTAAAGGTTTTTAAAATATTTGTATATTTACCCAAATATTTACTCTATTTCTTCCTGCAGTCCTATGGTTTTATCTAAAAGATGTAATTTCAACCTGAAAACTATATTTTTTAACCATTTCTTAAAATTTTGAGTCATTTGGCAGTGAATTCTCTCATTTTAATCTTTAAAAATGTCTTTATTTGGCTTTATTTTTCAAGGATGTCTTCAATAAATATAGAATTCTAATTTTGCAGTTATTTATCCTGGAACTTTAGAGCTAGTGCTCCACTGTAATTTCACATTATGTAAGTTTGCATTTAGAAATAAGCCTTAAATTTTATGGTTGCTCCCCATACACAATGTGTGTCTTTTTTCCTCTAGCTGCTCTTAAGATTTTCTCCCCAACTCTGATTTTCAGCAATTTGACTGGTGTATGTAGGTATGGCTTTCTTTGTACTTACCCTACTTGGAGTTTCCTGAACTTCTTGAATAAGTGTATTGAACCATTACTATCAATTTCAAAGAAATTCTTGATAATAATCTCTTCAAAATGGCTCCTGACCCGTTCTTTAATCTCCTCTCCTTTTTGGGTCTCTAATTATATGTGTTAGTTGACTTAACAATGTTCCATATGTGTCTCACACGCTGTCCTGTTGTTTTATGGTTGTTTTTTCTCTGCACTTCAGAGTGAATAATTTGTTTGCTTCACGAAGCATTTCTTCTGCTACATTCGGTTGCTATAAATCTATCCCATTGGTTCATTTCAGATGTTGTAATCTTCTCCTCTAGAATATCCACAAGTTTTTATTTCAATACTCTTTTCAATTTTTCCATCATTCCTCCATTTTCCATCTTTTTTCTTTATTTTCTACAATATATTTATAATAGTTATTTCAAATTACTTTTTCTGTTTATTACATCAGTATGATGTATGTTTCTGCTACCATTAAATTTTTTTCTATTATATGGCTTATATTTTTCTGCAACTTTCTATATCTCATAATTTTGAGTATATTTATATGCCACAAATTCTAATATTATAAAATGCTAGATAATTTATTATATATGTTCCCCGAGAAGGTATGTCCTTTTTCTCACAAGGCAGATAGTGTGAGAGGATGATCACTTAGATTTAATTGGGAACTGAGCTGTGTTGAATATGTTTTGTGGCTTCATTTATCATTCTTTTATTTCCTGTTAAAATGTCTTGAGGATAAGAACATTCTTATGTTTACCACTGGTTCTTTTTGCCAGAAGAAATCTCTCCCAAGCATCATGATTCTGTGGGGGAATCTGTATCTGCCTTTCTAGCTTAGATCCCTCAACTTCTCAGCCCAGCAAATTCCTCAAGGGAAAACTGAATGGTGAGGAGCTTAGGATTCCTACTGTTCCAGTAGGTCACATTGGCCACTATACTCATTAAAATAGTGCCTGTTTCTTTTTACATATGATCTCTCAGCTAAGGGGAGTCTCATCTTCTTCTCACTTATGCCACTTTTGCCAAATACGACAAATGCAAAAAAACAATAGGTACTGACAGTCATTTAACCAGGAAAAAAATTTTCTTTATGGCATTCAATTTTTTTCTAGTTTCCTATAACCACAGCTTTTCTGTGTCTTCTAACATAAATGGTCTTGTAGTTTACCTAGTTTTCTTTAGTTGACAGAGCACAGTTTTGCTGAAACTTTCTACATTCTAGCTATAAGTGTACCTAGTTTACTTGTGGCCAAAATATAATTTTAATACTTCAAAACAAATATGGACATTATAAAAGTATATAAATATTTATAGATGTGTATGTATATGTATCCCCCCATCTGCCCATTTATCCCACAGACTTACAAAAGATTAATGTTCCTTATTTAGAAAACATGGGAAGGATAGGCAATTAATAGAGTGGCTATTGTGAATGCAAATTTGTTCACCAAGTTCTAGTCAAATCTTTAAAATTTATAAATGTAAATTTAAGTAAAGAAAACATTTCTTTACATTGTTTAAGAAACTCATTACTGCTGCTCTTTCTACCTCCATAAATAAGAAGGAAAAATAATAAGTATCAAACTCTAACTGGGTTATAGGAAATGATGGAGTTTCAATTGTATTCCTAACTTTTGAAGTTGTGAGAATGGACAGCCATGTTCTCCTATATGCAGGTGCTTGCTGCTATGGCCAGAGACAAAACACTACACTGGACCTCAGCTTTAGAGTCAGGTATCAATATGGCACCTCCATTCTATGGCACCAAGTAGTATTTTTACCTCTCTAGGTCTTTTCCTAAAAAACGGAAATGATCATGTTCAGCACGAATTAGATGCTTGCAAAAAATATGACTTATCTTAGAGGTAGTATTTTCACTACTACCAAAAAAAAAAAAAAAAGACCTTGTTAAAAAATTTTAACAATCAAATCTAAAATTTCAAATTCAAAGTATGAATATCAAAATTTTTCACAAGGTTATTCCAAGTACGTCAAGAACATTTAATTAGCTGCACAAAGGCATAGAAGTATAGCTAAATTTACTATAGTAAAGAGGACTTCTTGAAGCTATTGACTTAGGGATACTGACAGACAAAATTTTAGAATTATTCTAAGTAAAATCTTGATTTTCTTATAAAACTGGGAAAATAGTATTTCATTTACTTTCTTAAGATTTGTGTGTGTGTATGTGTCTAGGTCTGTGTCTATGTGTACATATACACATATATTTTGAAGACAACTCCATTCCCTCAAATAATTAATATTGATGAATGATCACTTTCATTAGGGTCATGCTAGGGCATTTCTTTTCAAGCATGGGATTTTCATTCTTTGGATCTCTATTCCAAAGAACAAGATCTTTTTTCATATATCTATGACAGAAATTATGTTTTTCATCTTATTTTAAAAGCAAACTTTTCCTTTGAATCTTCATTATATTAGATTCAATGTCCTGGAAAGGTAGAGCTAGGTAGAAGTTTAACATTTCTTCTTTTTTCAGGGAAGAATTATGCAAGTTGTCATTTTCATTCAGAAATTTTAAATAACCATTTTCACCAAGGTTTTTTAAACTCCTAAGTTTGTTTGGATAGGAACTCAGTACAAAATATAATACAAAAATAACTCATTTCTAAATGTGTGCTGAAGATCTGGCTAGGAAAAGAGATTCTTTTATTAAGTTTAACATCCTGGCAATTCCAAAACGAAACATATGACTCAAAACAGAAAAGAAATTCTTCTAAAATACACTTTGATTTAAATTCCTATTATTTCTCATGAAGCATTTTGGAGAATAGAAATATTAACTTAGTATTTGAAAGATAAAATAATAATTGTTGGTCATCAAATACAATATGACAAAATGAGATGAAGAGAAAGTTCACAATTCAATCTGTCCTATAAGTTCACTTTTTGTCACAAATAGGTTCACAATTTGATTGTCAGTATAGTCTGGACTGTATCAAAAATAATATTAAATAACAGCATGTGAAATTTCACATTTTCACTGTATTTTATACACTATATTTACATTTATTTGTATTTAAGTTGACTATGAAAATTAACAAAAATATTGACTTGCTGACCAAAAAAAAAAAAAAAAGTACATTCCACACTTGCTTCTTAATCCAAAAGATTAAGGTTGCACTGCAAAAGAAACATCAACATATTCACATTTTGAATTCTAAGACATGACTCTCAAAATATAACTATAGTCATTTAATGATGATAATACGCCACTAAGTAAATACTTTAACTTAGACTATTAAAGGTAATCTCAAAGAGAAATTATGTTTCTTTTCTTCATAACTCATGGAGAACCTTGTCTATACTATTTAAGCTTTCTAAGATGTTGAATATATGGTACAGTAAATGAATTCTTTCTCAAAAAATGTAATCAAAGTGTCATAAGAATTGAAAAAGATCATACTACTGGTCAATACAAACAAAATATTTTTCTCTGATGATGATCCAAGGAAATTTTTGTCTTAATGTCTAACTACTTCCTATGATGTTAGCCTATTTCAATAAATTCTGGAACGAGGCTGCCCAAAACTGTGTTGACAATTATATAATTTTATTTCATACCTTCTGCACCATGTAGTTTAATTCTGTACCACTTCTTAACATTACAAAACTATAATCATTCCATACAAACATTGTGAGTGGAAATTATACCAACTACCCTACTAGTATGTAACTAGTTATGTCACTTACTTCTTTTGTTTGTTTGTTTTGTTTTTGGGGGGTGTTTTTTGGTTTTGTTTGTTTGTTTTTTTTTTTTTTTTTTTGGCAGTGCCCAAGGCACATGAAAGTTCCCAGGCTAAGGACTGAACCCACACTACAGCAGAAACTAGAGCCACAGCAGTGACAACACCAGATCTTTAACCCACTAGGCTACCAGGGAACTCCACTACTTAACTTTTAACGTATTTTTCATTATATAACTTTTAACGTATTTTTCATTATCTGTAAATAAGAGGGATTATTGGGCTAAAAACTAGCTATGAGAAAGGGCCCTTCAGACTCTACCTGTAGAAATGTGTGTGTTATCCTGTCACTGGCAGGATATTCCAAATAATTTGTTAATTTTGGTCCAGCTATAACAGTTTGTCTAAGGCAAGTTTGTCACTGATCCTCACTCCAAAAATCTTCCGTCAAACATTTGGTGATTTTAGGAAGTTCTACTAACTTTGGGAGGAAGGGCACATAGTACAGTCATTCTGCAGCCCCTCTTTCCAACAATCACATTTCCCCACTGGCTCTCTCCCCAAAGAAAGAAACACATCTTCTCCCTCCTCACAAGTCTCCACCCCTCAACTCTAATATCTCATCAAACGTTTCTCCCCTCATCTGAGGCCCTCTTTGTTTGACTCTGCAACTCTAAGGTCTCATTTTAAATCATTTATTTCCAAAGAGAATGCAGTTTACTTCCTAAGAGGAATTATAGTAATGAACTTTTTTTTTCTATTTTATTATTGTTTGTTTTGACATAAAGCATCCTTCCAAAAGAACCCTAGTTTTAATTTTTAGGGATTTTGTAAAATAATAAAAATAATGATAATCTTTTGCTTCTTGCACTCTCATGATTTTGTTAAAATCTGGTCATTGCTCCTCTCAATCTTCATTTTTCCAACCTCTATTTTTTTTTCTTTAATATGATTAAGAAAATTTATCGTAGCTCTTTTTTTCATAAAAAAATTAAATGATTTTTATGCAGTTATGAGAACCAACACAGGATTTGATCATTATGATTCCTGTTGCTTTAGAGAAAATAAACTCCTAAGTCCTTCCTAAATATGACCAATACCTGTAAATAAAAGTAGGAAGATATCATCTACCTTAATCAGGACTTGGAAGAAAATATGGCCTGAAAATCAGTACCTTTCTAAGTCCCTACTGTGAAGCAAAGATGCCACAATATTAAAATCAGGTCACATAGTTCAAGATTTGCAAATTTAGATAAATGTAATATTCTGCATCCTATCTAGCATATTTTATTTTTGTAAATGATTTTTGAGGACCTAACACTGGCCAGGAAAAACCATTTCATGAAACGAATCTGTATTTCAAAGTAAAGCATGCAATAAACTTCACTTTGAGCAGCATATAATCGAAAAAGGATGTATATTGAAATATAAATTATTTGATGGGATTAAAAAGCCACAATTCACTGTCCTAGGCAAAGATGGTTTGCAATATGCACCCTCAGTATCGCCATACAAATACAATGCCTTTTTCTGCTCAGAAACAAACAGGTATAAATTCACAATATAAAGATCACACAGACATCTATAAAAGCTTTTGAACTATTCTTCCAAAGCTCCTCTACTAGATATAGACTGAAAGAATCCATTATTAAAAGAGGGATCAAAACAGGCTGCAATTATGCCCAGTTAATCCCCTCAAAACAGTGTGGTATTTCTTCACCAAAGTAATTATTTGCACAGGAGAGAAAATAACAACCATATAGAACAAATTAAAACTTTACCTTCAGATGCTACCTCAATTGTTATGCAGATTTGAATCTCTGCATTCAATGACCAGCAAGAGAACCAAATAATAAGATTTTTCTTCTCTAAGAAAAAAATATTTTAATATTATTTAATCCCCAAATAGTTGAAAATGGTTAGAAATGTCACATATTTCCCTTTTTGTATTACCGTATACATCTGAGCACACTTAAAGAATGTCTTTAAATACCCATGTATTGAAAAGGTGAGCAAATACATCAAGCATTCTTAGAATTTCTGTAGGCTGCACCTGAATGCATGTGCAAACACACATCAAATGACCACTGCCGTGTACAAACTGCTTGTTTAGGCTTTTTTAAATACAACGATCACATGTTTAAATGTCATGCTGGGATTTAGTTAACTAAGGTGGCAGGTTCTTAAGATGGAGAATTTATTATGTTGAAATTTTCCTAATGCAAGACTGAAAAGGAAAAAATATGTCAGCTTTTATTTATCTCCTATATAAATACAGGCAATTTAGTTCTTCCCCAAAATACAGGCGGATTAGATGAGTTAGACAGTAGTCAATTCATTTTGCATAGGAATGGCTCATTAAAAAAAAAAAAAAAAAAAGGCCCTGCATCTGTATTAAGCTCTGATTGGACAGAGCACAAAATGAATTTACAGTGTCACTCAGAGATGTAGCAGGACTAATGAGGGAGGAATGGTGCAGCACAGGGTGGGTAAATCTGGGGTGTGTTCATTCATTCCTTCAGCTGGTCCCGCTCAGGAAACTGAGGTGTCCCTCATTTGCATGTGTCCCAGGGGCATTCTTTAATATTTTAATAAATAACAACATCAGCCCAACAAGAAATTAATGAATAGTATCATTAATAATGAGCTGGAGTCTTGTAGTGATAGGACAGATATTAAATTGAACCACTGTGGTGCTATCTCTAGAGACTTGGGATATTTCCAGTGGCAAACAAGGCATCTGAATGAAGCAACCACTGCTCTGTGCCAACAGCTTTTACAACAGGTTGGGAGTAATAAAAGAGGATTTTCTGCACGATAAAGTTAAGCCCTAGAAAATCTGCTGGTGTAGATCGGTGTGAAAAATACTGCCAAACGTGATCCTTAATTAAACTTTAATTAAGATAAAGCTTTTATTTTTTTCTTGTCCAAGAAAAGTAGCAGCCAAATGGGCCCTGGCTATTTTCTACCAAAATCTAACCTAAAATCATTTTGTAATATTCCACAAAAATTATGTTCAAATAATATTAAGGTGTTGATGTAAATCCACCAAATGAGAATTTTATTAGGAATAGTTGAAATGGCATAATTCCCCACCAAAATAGTAAGAACATGTGCGCATAATATCTTGGAGTTGTATGAACAATGAAGGGGTTCCCTATCTCAATTTTTTACTTTTTATTATTTTCACAGTTAAACCCACTTTAAAATTTTGCAATTTTGTCTCACAATATTGAGAATATTTTTACATTGAAAACAATGAGTTATATGTTTTCAATTAATCTTGCATCTCAGATTATATTCAGAATATATAAAATCACTCATGAAGTTAATAATTCTCATTAAAAAAACTGCTTCAGACACTGAAAAAATTCTTAATTTTAGTTTTCATTCCTCTAACTATATCACATACTGCTGCTAGTTTTATTTATGTTAATAATTCTCTTCCTATATTTTTGTAAACTGAGGTTGTATAACTTGGTTCTTCTCAGCAAAACTATAATTGCACAAAGAGATGCTATGCTGACAACTAAATATAATATTTGGAATAATATCAGTAACTATTTTATTCAACTATTTTACTCAGAGCATTGATGCTCATTATGAAGTTCTATTCTTACCAACTTAATTTTTTCCACTTCATAAAATCTTAAAACACGTGATTTAACAATTATTTTTTATGGAATCTTAAAATTTCTTTTTAACACAAAAATCTACATTTGATATTTTAATAGAAGAAAAGGTAGTTGCAAAGTATACACATTGCTGCAACACTCTATGCTTTTTATTCATATGCAATTATATACTTTATTACATGATGACAGATTTTTAAACAGTTTGCCTCTTTAGTAGACAACTTTCAGATTTATAAGAATTCTGATATTAAGTGGTTCAATATAAAATGTTAGTTTTATCATCTTTGTAGTTTATGTCTGAATTTTTATACAATAAAAAATTGATAGCTACCACTAATTTAAGGAAAGCTTTCCAGAAATTACAAAGCCTAATTCTATAACTAGGTAAAAGACTCATTCTATTACTAGGATGTCAATAAAGGGTATCCATGTTTTTAAGCACCCTTTATATGGATTTTGCCCAGCATAGCCATGAAGCAATCGAAAACTAATGCCAACCACCCCTAAGAAAACTTCTGTAAAGCAGATTCATATTTTTGCTCTAACCACCTTCATTTTTCTTCTTTTCAGTATTGTGTCCACACAATCTCTAGTAAAGTTTAAGAAATAAACATCCCTCCAGTTCTGAACAGTTGCAATTGCAAAGGATAAACTAATTATCTCTAATGGGAGATACAATTTTATGGTAAGTGTTATATAATTAAAAATAGTCTCAGCAGTCCCCATTGTGGCTCAGTGGTAACAAACCCAGCTAGTATCCATGAGGATGCAGGTTCAATCCCTAGCCTCACTCGGTGGGTTAAGGATCCAGTGTTGCCTCAAGATGTGCTATAGGTTGCAGACAAGGCTCAGATCTAGTACTGCTCTGGCTGTGGCGTAGGCTGCCAGCAGCATCTCCAGTCTGAACCCTAGCCTTGGAACTTCCATATGCCATGAGTGTAGACCTAAAAAAGCCAAAAAAAGAAGCTGTCTCAGACTGATGGAGCAGTTCGACTTAGACAAGAACAATAGCTATAAGGTGGTAAGGTGGTAAGTAGGTAGAATACCTGGTTAGTTCTCCCTGACATGTTTGAAAATAGTGAAAGTTTTGCTGAGAGGAAGGTGAGTGAATGAAATGAGATGAAGATCTATGGCTCTTAAATTCACAAAATGACTTTTATTTATGGCCCTATGTATCCCATTTTATTTGATTCTAAATCAAATTAATTATATTTCCTTTGTACAACATGCATACACAGATCTTAAGTCAAACATTTAAATTAGTTCTTCCTTACTTTTGAAACTCACAAATTATATGATTTTGCCTCAGGAAGCTTAGCATTTCAAATTGAATTCCATCAAATGTGAATTTTTTACCTCAAATATGAATTAATATATAGTTTATTAAGGGCAAAAAATAACAACTGCATTGTATTAGGTGTCATTATGTTTGCAATAAAAGTGTCATAGTTGTCATAACAGTAGACAAAAGCATAATCTAACCATGCAGCTGAGACCCTATAATTTATATCATATCATGTAGAATATAATCTTAGCATATATGTATTATTTGTAGTCTACATCTTGATTCCAGTAGTTCATATTTACTGGGTCATAATTGGATTTTCATGAAAAACTCTAAGTACAAAGATGTCCACCAGAGAATTATTTATAATAGAAGAAAATCAGAACTATCCACAAATTAAAACAACTGGGAGCTATTATGTAAAATATGCAGTAGACTCTCAAGTAGCAATTTATTTGAAAATAAAAATAAAAACTGATTTAGTAAGATAATAAATGCATGTACTATGAGGTAAAGTTTTAAAATTAAACTCAAAATTATTGTAAATGAAAACAAGAAGAAAAGACGTGTTAAGATCATGGGAGCATTGTTCACAATAGCAAAAAGTTAGAAGTTTAAGTATTCATCAGAGGAGAATGGATATATAAATTTGCATATTCCCACACTAGAATATATAGAGAAGTCAAGATGACTTAACTACAGTGGCATATAACGGTACAGTTGAATCTGAACACCTATTTAATAAGAAAAGAAGGCTTAAATAATTACGTTCAGCATGATACCCTTTGTATGATTCTAAACAGAGAATACCACATCACACAAATGCAACAAACATATACAAAAAGGAGAGCAGAGGACTTATAAATATGGGATTTGTGGTGATAGGATAAAGGAGAGCTCTTAGGTGACAGTTTTTTGTTAAACACCAAGCTGAATAAATGGTAGGTCATGTGTTTTTATAACTTAATGCAGAGAGATTGATGATGGCAGTGAAGAAGAAGAATGCAGATAAATAGTTGATACATAGATGGATGATTGATACATATATAGATAGAAAAATAGGAGGGATAAATTAATAGGATGTCATTAATGAAGATAATGATTCATCCATTTCTATGTGCCTATATCCTGAGACATAAATTTAAGGTAAAAATTGTACTGTTTTAGTGGTTAGAAGCATAAAACTTTCAACCAGATAGACTTAGATTTGAGTCCCAACTTAACCACTTAATAGTGTTTGAACAGAAGAAGAATTATATAAACACTTTAAGCCCCAAGGCTTCTCATACCTAAAACTAACAGTATCCTTTACACTGCTGTACAACACATCATATACAGAGCACTTGCCAAAATGCCTAGAATATAGTATATACTCACAATAAATGTTAAGATCATTAAACATATATAGGTGTATATATAATTAAATAAATATATAAAACTTCACATATATTACATAAAATTGTATATATAATTTAAGTAAAACTAGCATAAAGGCTAAAATAAAATATTTCAAATCTTGACTCTGGCTGTTTCTAAACACGATGAGAAGAAATTAGTTTTGTTTTCCTGTTCAATATATGCTAATTTTTCTATAATAAATAGGCATTATACAAGTCTGAAAACAGCCTCTCTCCCAGTAGAACTAAACATAGGACATGAGATTGGAGTAGGACATTGTAAGGTGGTTATGCCAAGAGCCAAATGAGTGGGGAAAGCAGTCACACTACAGACTTCAGAGAGATGCTCAATTTCCTGATTTGAGCAGTGAAGAAATATTCACAGAGATGAGTTTTGAAGAAAGGGTATAATTTAACCAAAGAAAATAAGGAGGCTTGCATCCTAGGCAGACACAGTGATGTGAAAAAATGGCATAAGATATAATATACTTCAACATTTTTAAAATTCTGAGTAAATCATTTGGTTAAGAACATGATTTTGTAGGAAGAGAAAATGGAGACGGGATAAATAGCAAATGACATATTGTAATAAGTCCTAATTTCCAAAGCCAAGAGTTTGTATTTTGCCGTTTATGCCTGGGAACCATGGAAGATTATTGAGCTAACTTATAAAGATTAGAAAGATTAAACTGTTAAAGTATATTGTCTTAGTTTGGGCTTTTCCATCAACAAATGATAAGACTAATCTTAGTAGTTTATTTGGATGAAATCTCCGAGAAGCACAAATGAAGGAGAAAGGAAGTAGCACAGGGAAGGGAGAAAAGCATTAAAGGTGCATTCATGAGTAGGTCATCCCTATGGGCAACTGGGCTCAGCATCACTTGGACCCTGTGAGAAATCATCTAGAACACATCTCAAAATTATCCCATGCAGAGAAAGGAAGGCTGGGGCATTTATTCATCCACTCTCATCCTTTATTAGTTGAAGACTGCCACTGAGGGTTAATCTCCCCTGCATTTCCAGATTGCCCCATCTGTGAGCAAGTAAGATCCCAGGATGGTACAGAAAGTCCTCAGGTAGATAGGGAGAGAGCACAGGCACATGAGCAATACCTAAAGCAGTCTACCACCTATAATGATGAATTCAGGAAGATCAAGGGGAAATGGGACCAGACATTACCAACAAACATATTGAAAAGGAGGAAATTTGAGAGAAGAGAAAACATTTAAGATAATGTTAAACAGGAGTTCCCTTGTGGCTTAGTGGGTTAAGGATCTGGCATTGTCATTGCTGTGGCTCTCTCCCTATCTACCTGAGGTTACAGCTGTGGCATGAGTTCAGTCCCTGGCCCAGGAACTTCCACATGCCATAGGTAGAGCCAAAAAAAAAAAAAAGACAATGTTAAACATTTGGAAAGCTGTATCGAAAAGTCCCTTTAAATGAGCAGATTCTGTGCTTTAAAACTACATTTTAACATCTATTTTAAGAAAAGAAAATGTAAATAAAATTGTGCAAGGACTTGCTAATTAGAGCACTATTGATATTGCTGAATTTGGATTGGAGGCAATTTCTGCCTGAAGATGTTGATGTTGATGATGATGTTAGTGGTCATAAATGAAGAGGGTGGTGGTGGTCAAAGACGATATAATAATAAAAAAATAATAATAAAAATAGCTAACATTCATTGAGCAATGGGAAGACACCAGACATGACTCAAGTGTTCCACAATTATTAACTCATTTGTTTTTCATAACAATCCTACAAAATGTTTTCATGTTTTATGAAAAAACAAACTGGCACAATTGCTTCTAAAACCTTCTAAAATTTCAAAGTTATTAAAAAGCAAAGAAGTATAAAACCCAGACAGTTCTGACTCCAAATGACAGAATATTATAAAACAATGAAAAGGAGATTTACAAAGAAATTGTGGTCACTTGAGAAAGTATTTATATTAAATAAAACTACAGTGTATAAAATTGTATATACAGAGATGTGAGTTTAAATTTTAGCAACATTTTGAATGGAGCCTATGTATTTTTTCTCTCTACCTACAAGTACAGAGAAACACTGACAATTATGTAATATCTTAAAAAGAAGTCGAAAGAGAAATTCCTGAGTGCCAAAGAGAAAATGAAGCTTAAAGCAGAATGATACTACTACTGGTCAGTGTTGTAGGAGTCTAGGTAAAACTGCTCAAACATTTAGGAGCTTTGTATATATATTAAAGAAAATATTTAAGGGAATGTAGTTTTAATCATCCATAAAACTTTGAGAAAAACAAAAATGAAAATTAAAAAAACTCTACCAGAAGAGGGAAGACTCAGGCCTTATCTATGCCCCAAACTTCTAGGGAGAAAAATAAAAAGCTGTCTATGAGGAAGAATCAAAATTACAGGCTTGTAATAAACCTGAACATGAAGTCAAAACTCTACCTGCATTTATTCATTCAACAAACATTTATAATGTAAAATAAAATGATAATAATAATGATAACTCACATTCGGTAGAATTAAAAACAAGATGAGATTAAAATACAAGACAATAGTACAATGGAAATGAAAATGTGAGAAAGAGGCTTTAGTTAAATTACGATGGTTATTACAGGGTATCTAAAGGATAGGCATGTTCATAAAAAGTACAAACAAAGTGTCTAACTAAAATGCAAGGGTTGGAGTTTCCATCATGGCTCAGTGGTTAACTAATCTGACTAGGAACCATGAGGTTGCGGCCTCATTCAGTGGGTTAAGGATCTAGCGTTGCGGTGAGCTGTAGGTCACAGAGGCAGCTCGGATCCCGCGTTGCTCTGGCTCTGGAGTAGGCCCGCGGCTATTGCTCCAATTAGACCCCTAGCCTGGGAACCTCCATATGCTGCTGGTGCAGCCCTAAAAAAAGACAAAAAAAGAAAAAAAAAGAAAAGAAAAAGCAAGGGTCATCACTAAAAGGAAAAAAAAGAATGAAAGAATAATCCAAAACGGTGAAGGGAAAAAGCTTGGAGGAGGGGCAACAAAAAAAAGTTAATGCAATATAAAAGGAGTAGAGGAGAAATAAGTAAAGAAAAAATATTTTAAATAAAATTCACAAAACCACAATTCATATATGTTATTTTAATAAACATATAAACATAAAAATTAACTTTTCAGATAGTTTCTAAGGTTGGATTTTAAAAATCTGTCCACATGCTTTTTATAGGAGACTTACCTAAAACAAGGACATACCAACCCAAAGCAGCTGGTATGCAACATTAGTATCAAGCAAATTAAGATATAAGGCAAAAGCAATCTAGGGGAAGAGGGAGCTCATTCCACTGTAATAAAGGTAACAGTTCATCAGAAGACGTAATAATGCTAAACCTGTTTGAGCCTAAAAACACAGCCTCTTACCCAAACACATGTAAGAAAAAAACTATTAAAAGAATTTGAAACATATATAATCAATCACAGTGGGAGATTTTTAACTTGCCACTTTTAGGAACACCCTGAATGAGCAGAAAAAAATTTGTAAAATTTTGCATATTAAAATAACTAAGCTATCATTAAAGAGGATACTAGTGAGAGTGGCAAAAATTCTCAGACTATCACATATTCTTTGATAATGAATCAGGATGTAGCTCAGGGATTTGATCTGTCAAAAAAAAAAAGTCTCAACTACAGTATCTTCTATATATTTAATACTTTCTTATGTTTTCCAAATGCATTTGGTAGTCCTTATCTTAGCTAATTGCTCATTGAATGGTTCTCAGATAACAGTATAGATCAGAAGTACTTCATGAAGGTGTTTCATTAATTCTGGTTTGTCCAGGATAAGGTAATGAAATTTTTCTGACTCAATTTAACTTTAGTAAATTTGTTGTAAAATCTCTGCTAAATCAAGGAACAAGAAAATGTTATATATTACTGATTTTTAAAATAATTGTATGCATGTATACATTTTTAAAATACACACTTTTTAAAGTATATTGATATATATGGTAGTAAATATAGCAGTATTTACATATACCATATGTGTATGGATTATCTCCAGAAGGATATACAAGAAGCTGGCAGGAGTGATTTGGGGAAGACACTAGCTGCCTGGGAGATAAACTGAAGAGGGAGGGTAATGTTCACATCACACCTTGTGTTCATTTTAAGCCCCATGAATGTTTTATTTATTCAAATAAATCAAATTTACTTTCAAAAAGTACCTACCAAATGAAATGTTAGTGACAGTAAATCATTGATATAATTTAATATTCTTTTCTGAAAAAAAATAATGCAAAGACATATACAATAGGTTGTCAAGGATGAGAAAATTATGCACAAAAAAAAGAATTTTATGAAAATATGCTACCAGTAACATACTCTGGATAGCAAAATCTGGATTTTACTACTTTTACTTTTTCTGAATGTTTAAGTACTTCTATTTAACATGTAATTTATTAAAAATCAAGGATAGAAACTTTTTAATCATGAGCTTGTATATTAACAGTAGATTTAGAGGAATTCCTGCTGTAGCACCGATGGTTGAGGATCCGGCATTGTTGCAGCTGTGGTGTAGGCTGCAGCTGTGACTCAGATTTGATCCCTAGCCTGGGAACTTCCATATTGCACAGATGTGGAAAAAAATAAAAAATAGAATTAGAAAAGAAAAGACTCATAGAAAAGAGGCTTTGAAATAAGTTTAAAGAGGACTTTTTAACAGATTGGATACTGACAGTTAAGGAAAAAATAGGGTGGGGGCTTGAGGAATTATGAAATTTGGCCTGACAAAAATAGTAGTTGTTAATAGATACAGGGAAATTAAAGAGAAAACATTTGAGTTTAAAGTGATGACAAGAAATGAAGTAGAAATGTGTGGCAACTTTTTAAAAAGTTTTAAGAATGATTTTTTTTTTTTCTCTTTAGGGCCACGCCTACAGCATAGGCATTGAATTGGAGCTGCAGCTTCCATCCTACGCCACAGCCACAGTGGGATCCAAGCCATGTCTGTGACCTATACCACAGCTCACAGCAATGCCGGGTCATTAACCCACAGAACAAGGCCAGATATCGAACCCACATCCTCATGGATACTAGTCAGGTTCATTTACCACTAAGCCGCAATAGGAATTCCAAGAATGAATTTTTAAATAGAACTTCTAAAAAGGTCAATGAGTGGTTTTTTGGATTTCAAAGCTTTTTATTAATTGGCACTATCTAACTCCTACAGGTTTAAATCCCAAGACAACAATAACATAACAGTAAAAATACTGAAATAAGTGACAAATAAGTTACAAATTGATTACATATTACCTAATCCACACTGTGAAGAAAAAAAAAAAAAAGCTATTTTAAGGTCTATTTTACCAATGAGGAAATAGATTCATTTTGCCATTAGTATTTTACCCTAGAGATAGTATTTAAGCCTCTCTGTCCAGAATTGTGGGTGATGGCCATATGAACTCAAACAAATACATGTAAACAAAATAAGATACTTCCCAAATGACTGACAGGTCCAGGGATATTTTAACCTCTGCAAATTATTATTTTTATCTTTAAAAGTAAATTTTTATTTCAGCAATTCTGTTTTTGATTTTTCCTCTCCTGTTTCAAAATATAGGTTTAATTCTTATATATTTTTATTACATAACTTAATTCATTATTTTGAAAATACTATGAAAACTTTAGAACAAAAATATGGGGCATTTGGCAATTTTAAAAATGGAAGACCTGAATAGACATTTTTTCAAAGACATATAGATGGCTAATAGGCATGTGAAAAGATGCTAAACATTGCTAATCATTAGAGAAATGTGAATTAAAACCACAATGAGATATCTATCACCTCACACCTGTCAGAACATCTATCATCAAAAAGACCACAAATAACAAAAGTAGTGAGGATGCGGAGAAAAGGGAATACACAATGTTGGTGAGAAGGTAAATTAGTGCAGTGGCTGTGGAAACGGTGTGGAGGTTCCTCAAAAAATTAAAAATAGAACTATTATATGATCCAGCAATTCTACTCCTCAGTATATATCCAGAGAAAATGGAAACACTAATTTGAAAAGATACACACACCCCAATGTTCATAGCAACATTAATTGCAATAGCCAAAATATGGAAGTAACCTAAGTGTCCATCAACAAACAAATAGATAAAGAACACACACACATACCTACGTATGATGGAATACTACTCAGCCATAAACATGAAATTTTGCTATTTGCAGCAACATGGATAGACCTAGAGTATATTATGCTTAGTGAAATAAGTCAGAGAAAGACAAGTACTGTATATTATCAACCATATGTGGAATACATTTTTTTGTCTTTTTAGGGCTACACCCGTGGCATTTGTAGGTTCCCAGGCTAGGGATCCAATCGGAGCTATAGCTGCTGGTCTACGCCAGAGCCACAGCAATGTCGGATCTGAGCCATGTCTGTGACCTACACCACAGCTCATGGCAACTCCAGAACCTTAACCTACTGAGCAAGGCCAGGGATCAAGCTTTCATCCTCATGAATGCTAGTCGGGTTCGTTAACCGCTGAGCCACGATGAGCCTCCAAGTATATGGAATATTTTTTAAAAATAAAACAAACTAGTAAATATAACAAAAAAGAAACAGACTCGCAGATATAGAACAAACTGAAGTTCTCTTGTGGCTCAGCGGGTTAACGATCCAACTTTGTCACTGTAGCAGTGTGGGTCACTGCTGTGGCACAGGTTTGATCCCTGACCTGGGAAATTCCACATGCTACAGTCACAGCCAACAAAACAAAAAACAAGAAAATAGATATGTAACAGACTAGTTGTTTGGGGGGGATGGGCAATATTGGGGAAGGGGATTAAGGGGTACAAACTAGTATGTACAAAGTAAATAAATTACAAGGATACATTGTACAGCACAGGGATTAAAATCAGTATTATATAATAACTATAAATGGAATATAATCAATAAAAATTGCATATCACTATATTTTACACCTGAAACTAATTCACATTGTAAATCAAACACATCTCAATAAAAATAAATTAAAAATTAAAATATGGAGCATTTGGAAGGCAATTATTTTATGTGTTATTATCTTACAAATTATTGCCATGAGCATAGCATCAACAGTCTTGGAATAGAATCATTAATTCTCATGTGAGTCATTCAGAGTAGCAAAATATGGAGCATCAGGTACATAGTTTTGTGCATATTATATGTTTTCTCTTCCATCTACTTCCAAAACTGGTATTTAAGAGTTCTGACCTCTGTTTATAATCCTGCAGAAATGTAAACATGAAGTGGAAACCAAACACCATTATTTCTAAAAGAATTAAAGATAAAAAAGTACATTTTATAAATAATAATACAACCTCTCAATTATCCAGTATTATCAATGGACCAGGGCTCTTGTTACCAGTCCTCCTTATATTAACAGATCAGTTAAAGTGGCAACATTCAAAAAGCATCTAATGGTTTTAATTTCAGAGTACTGTCACAGGGTCTCCGAAGGCTATCCTTAGTTATGGGTGATGAAAAGGCATCAAATAAACAAAAGAAATTCTCAGTTTAGAGAGTCTATTGTCTACATTTGTGTGACAATGACTTCTCTAAACTTTGAGTAATAACTTCCCACCTTCTGCTATAGTCTGAATGTTTGTGTCCCCCTCCCATTCATATTTGAAAGTCCTAATTGTCAACATGATAATATTAGGGGATGGAGACTTTAGGAAGTGATTAGGCCATGAAAAATGGGAATTAGTGCCCTTATAAAAGAGATTCCAGTGAAAGTTCCATCAATGAGCCCTCACTAGACAGAATCTGCCAGTACATTGATCTTAGACTTCCCAGTCATTAGAACAACAAGAAATAGATTTCTGTTATTTACAAATTACTAAGTCTCTAGTATTTTGCTATTGCAGCCCAAAAAGACTAAGACACCCTTATAGGCAGAAGTAGCATTAGTTTTGCCTTCTCAAATCAATTTTTATTTCTGGGCATGATTATTTGCACTTTCTGACTTCACGGACTGGCTAAAGAAGAGTTTGTTAACTGATAGCTAGATTTTGAGAGGTTTCCACTAGACCTTTGACTTGTGCTATTTGTGCCAAGTCCTGCACCCAGAATTGTGTGTGGGCACTAATTCACCAAGGATATAGAAATCATGAGCACTTAAAATTTCAAAATGAGGTCAGATGGCTAACTGTGCTGGCAACTGGTCATCTGCTGGTATAACTACCTAACTCCAGCACAGTTATTTGTATTTGTGATTTGAAGTTTAAACTGACTGAGGCAACAACTATAAATTGAAGAAAGGGAATCAATGCTTTTAGATCTGATTCTCCATCTCTTCTTCTGTCAATTAAACAACCTCCCTGTCCTCCCGCAAATAGGATGCGTATGTTATTCCGGCAATAAGTACTGGGCAAGATATTCTGATAAATTATGGAGTAAAGAAATTATTTTTATTGAAGTGTATTATTAATTAGGGCATAATGAAATAGTTAGGTGGCCTTTTCAACTGACAGCTAGGAGTTAAAATTCAAAAGAGCTGTTTATTATAGAGTGCAAATGGCATCAAGATTTCAAAGTATAGTATGAGGAAGGTACGCCTCTATACACACTTAGTGCTCTCATTTCTGGTGATTCTGTCATGCAGCTACAATGCACTATTCATCAAGTCTTTTTTTGATGGCTTTCTCTTAGCTTTTCATTTCCTGTGTGGGATAAAGGCAGTGGGTGTTCCTCCATTTTTCTGATACAAGTCAGTCTATACTGGAGCAATACAATAAAACCATAGGACTGATTTATCTAAAAAGTCACACTTTGTTTAAATGACAATAGTTTATTTTATGCTTCCAACCCAGAAAATTAAGCCTAAAAATGGGAATTGATCCACCTATTCTTAAATTGTTTAAGGAGTACATTGAGAGATAGTGAATGCCATTATGGTATATACCATGTGATATTAATGCTATAACTATATTTATGTGCATGTAACTTTTATACTCATATCCACTTAAAGCTGTGTGTACCTGAGATTCTGTGTATATATACACAATGGAGAATGCTATTTAGGTCTCTAAATGATTCTCCCTATCCTTAATCTGTATTTAATCAGGAAACCATTCTGTAATGAGAAAACTGTTCATTTTAGTCTTTTATGTTTGCGATCCCAAGGTTCCTCCTTAGTGATTACATTTAGTAACTCCCCTTCGCTGTCTGAAAGCACAGGCAGTTTTTCCATAATAAAAACTGGATTAGCATGTATCAGGAAGAGATACCACCAGCTGTCACTTTGAAATCAGAGCACTCAGCCCTATCTGAGATGACAATGGATAAACCAATAAGTGACGAGACGTTTTCCTGTATTTCTTCAATAAGTGGTTAATATAGGCTAACACTTTCTGTAATAAAGCTATAAAAAGGGTCAAAGCTGAAGAAAGTTCCATTTAACTATGAGAAACCTTGTTGGCAGAGAAAAATTCACTGCAGAGCATCATGTTATATATTCAGTTGAGCTATTACAATTGTCATTAATATTTCTACTTCTCTTTTGGGATGTGTTATCTTTTCATCTGATAATGTGCAAAGCTATATTTGCTGTGCAAAATCAAGGATACATATATTCAAAGACAGAATCCATTATGATTAAAACTTTAAAAAATACCTTCTAAGGATTTCTGCATGTTATTTCAGAGAACTCTCTAAAACAAAAATTAGTAGAAGAATTTTAATTCTCACTATGTTTAGCAAGTAGAATACTTCAGGCACACCTCAAATATTGCTTAACACTGTTGAGCTGTTCCTGACTATAGGAAAACTAAGATAAGGGACATATGAGCAATATGTACCAATGAGAGATTTAGGCAGCACTTCTTATTGATAATGGCTATCAGTAATCAGGAAATTAGGAGAGCTTGATACTCTGATCATCTCCATTCAGAATAATGGTTTGGGGGATTTAAATAATGACTGTTAGATTTAGAGCCTTTTGGTTAAATAATTTTGTTTTCCATTTTTTTTTTGCATTAATTGCTTAAATTACAAAAGAGGATAGTAGGGTAGTCAAAAAGGTCCATCACTTCAGAGAGGCAAATAAAGGAAAATTTAAAGAACACTGAATGTGGCAGTTGGACAATCACTCTATATTCTTGCCAGAACAATTAATGGAGATGTAAATAAACTGATATTGTGAAAGGAAAACACATTTCCATAAGCTAGCTAGAACAGAAATTGGTGGTCCAAGGGACTAGCTGGGTCACTGCAGTTTCATTTGTATTGTTTTGTATGATTTTGTCTTAAAAGTGGAAGAGATCATTGTGTATAGAGTGGGCCCTCTGCATCCATGGGCTTCACATCTGCAGGTTCAACCAAATGCAGATGACAATCAAGCCAATTGGTTGACAACCACAAATAAGGAAGTGGACTGTATTCATTGTACTACATCATTTTATATAAGATACTTAAGCATCACAGATTTTGATATCCATGGGGGCTCCTGGACTCAATCCTCCATGAATATCATGGGACAATGGTATTTAGAAGCAGCAGGAAAAGAGTCAAAGTGTAGGTGGGAAGAGTGGAGTAGATGAAATCTGTCCTGCTCATCATCTGATCTCTATGACACCATCACATCATCTCTTATGACTAGGTGGTGGTCCTTCTAAACTCTCTGATCTGAAGAATAATAATGCACAAATTGTTCTTAGAAGGGTAATTTCACCCTATGGAATTTTTATTTATGATGCATATCTTTTACTCTGAAAATCAAAACACTATATATGGCTAGAAAGGATTATGGAATATAATTCTACTATATATGGAATCTGAGAAAGGATTAGAGAGTCACTAACTCCACATGTTCTGGTTAATACCTTTAACTGTCACTTTCCTTCTTTTAGAGGACAGACTCTGGTTTCGACAATTTCCACCCAGTCCTAAAAGCCTGCTTAAGGGCCCTGGGGTTCTGTCATGTCTTTGGACCCAGACTTCAACCCTCCTCTTTCCTTCACTCTGGGATATGATTCACATAGAGTTTATTAGGTCCAAAGACTAAGGCAGTTCAAGAGTCTTGGCAGGCACAGGGCAGAGCTGGTGAGACTGCCATCTGCTGCTTTGCCCCTGCTACCTGTGGCCAAGTACTCCCAGAGACTCCTAACCTCCCAAATGCTAAGAAGCGAAAGCATTTTACTATTCAAGATTATTTTTCTAGGTGCCAGAGTTTATGCCCTACATGGTGTTTGTTGAGGTTGCAGTGTGACACACACACACACACACATACACACACACACACAGATGCACACACATAAAAATTTTTTAATATGTATTAAAATGTCATACGATATATATACATAATACTAGAAAATATGATATTCTATTGTACAGAAATGTAAAGATTTACTAGTTGAACACAAAATAGTCTAATTTGTTAATAATAATACCATACTCTTGACTTTCAAATTTAAAGTTTTAACATTTAATTCTGGAGTGCTATATTAGTTTTAGGCATGAAATATTTTAGGAGGGAGAGGGTCAATGAATAGGATCGCATACACCAAAAATATTGTGCCCTTTTAATAATAAAATAGTGAGAGAACTGTCTAAATTCTCACTTCACTGCTTGTTTTGAATTTATGTCTAATTAAGCAGGCCTTTTTGGCATCTTAAACACTTTTACATATGAATATCTATTTTAAGAGATCAATGAACAATTCTCCATCTTTATGCTTTGTTATTTTACATTCTCCTCATGTGCATTAGTTGGCCAATTTCTTTTTGGTTACCTTAATCTCTTTCTTTTTTTTTTTTAACACACTGAGCAAGCCCAGGGATCGAACCCACAACCTAATGCTTCCTAGTCGGGTTTGTTAACCACTGAGCCACCACGGGAACTCCCTCTTTCTTTTTTTAAGATGACAGATATACTCTAAGTTATTTTTGCCATTATTTACAATATTCAAAAATAATATGAATAACGATGACAAATTTTTATTTGTCATCATTTCACTCAAATAAGATTAAACTTAAGTCTACAAACATGGAAAACATTACACAGAACAACTTATCAAAGAAGACTAAAGTTTTTTCTAAATCATCTGTGTATAATTACTATAGTCCTGTACTTGACTTGCTATTCCATTAACTAGTCTGTTAAGATTTGATTTAGAATTGCCATAAATGAATATGTACAATATCTCATGTCTTTGTTTTGTAACACAGATGTAAGTCAGTCAGGTTCAAACTATTATTTTTATCCTTCTGTTGCTAAGTAATTAAAAACATGTAAATTCATCCTTAAAACTATCAGAGACCTGAAAAACTCTCTTTTTGATTACCCATTAGCCATTCTCTCCCTTTGTCCCTTGTTAACAGACTTTGATTTTGGGGAGGGTATGGGGCAGTCACAGGCTTTAAGGAGCTAGGCATTTTACTGGATCCTGTGGAAGAGTCTTGATTGGTAAGAGTGAATCTGATCTCCTTGACCATGGTTGTTCAAAATGTGTTTGCAATGGATGCAAGAATGCATGAATGAGCCTTACGGAAAGAGAACATTTGCTAAATATTTTATAAAGAGTATAGCACTGGGAAGTTAGACAGAAGATGGCAGAATAGAAGGACTGGAGCTCAACTTCTTTCCTAAAAACACAAAATTCACAACTAAATGCTGAGCAATCTTCAACCAAATGGGCCAGAAACTTTCAAAAAGATAACCTACTCTAGAAGACAAAGAGGAGGCCACATCAAGAGGTAGGAGGGGCGATTATATTACATAAGCAACTCCAGACCTCCTGGATGGGAAGCCGCACAGACTGGAAAGTAACTGTATCACAGAGACTCACCTACAGGAGTGAGAGTTCTGAGCCCCACATCAAACCCCCACGTGTGGGGATCTGGCACTGGGAGAAAGAGTCCCTGGAGCATCTGGCATTGAAGGCCAGTGAAGCTTGTGTGCAGGGGCTCCATGGGACTGGGGGGAATGGAGACCCCATTCTTAAAAGGCACACATAGAATTTCATATGCACTGGGTCCCAGGGCAAAGCAAAGTCTCCATAGGAATCTGGGTCAATCCTGACTACAGTTCTTGGAGGACATCCTGGGAGAACGGGTGAATGTGATTATGGTGGGGAAAGGACATTGGAAGCAAAGCTCTTGGGAATATTCAGCAGTGTGCCTTTATCTGGAGGTGGCCATATTGGGAAAATTTGGCCCCACCCATCAGCGCTGGGAAGCCCCAGGGCAAACGACAATCCAGGTGGAATCACAGCCTCACCCATGGGTAAACAGGCTGCCTAAAGACCCCCCCCCACACACACACACAGCCACCTCTAATCTCACCCAGAGACAAAGGCCCACCCACCAGAGGGATAGGAATCAGCTCCACCTACCAGTGAGCAGGCATCAGCCCCTCCCATCAGGAAGCCTACAGCAAGACCCCATACAAACTTCAGCCACAAGGGGGACAGATGCCAGAAGCAGAAGATGTTACAACTCTATTGTCTACAAAAAGGTCACCACACCAAAAAACTGTAAAAGTAAAAACACAGAGAAGTATAACTCAGATAAGGGAGAAAAAAAAAATAGCTAAGTGATCAGGAGATTCTCAGCCTCCAGGAAAAAGACTTTAGATTGTTGATGCTGAAGATGATGCAAGACATTGGATAATTTATAGGAAACACTGAGCAAAGAAATACAAGATATAAAACTTAAGCAAGAAGAGATGTAAAATACAGTAACTGAAATAAAAAATTCATTAGAAGCAGCCAATAGCAAAATACAGGAGGCAGAAGAACAAATAAGTGAGGTGGAGGACAGATTAGTGGAAATTACAGATGCAGAACAGAAAAGAGAAAAAAGATTGAAAACAAATGAAGAGAGTCTCAGAGAACTCTGGGACAATGTGAAATGCACCAACATCCGTATTATAGGGGTGCCAGAAGGAGAAGAGAGAGAGAAGGGACAGAAAAAATAGTCCAAGAGATATTAGCCGAAAATTTCCCTAACATGGGAAAAGGAACCGCTCACTCAAATCCAGGAAGCACAATGAGTACCACATAAAATGAACCCAAGGAGGAATACCCCAAGACACATTATAATCAAACTGACCAAAATTAAAGACAAAGAAAAAATATTGAAATCAGCTAAGGAAAGGAAATAAATAACACAGAAGGGAACCCCCATAAGTTATCAGCAGTTTTTTTCAGCAGAAACTCTGCAGGCAAGAAGGGAGTGCAGATGGCCAACAAACACATGAAAAAATGCTCAACATCGCTGGTTATAAGAGAAATGCAAATCAAAACTACCATGAGATACCACCTCACACCAGTCAGAATGGCCATCATTCATAAATCCACAAATAGCAAGTGCTGGAGGGGCTGTGGAGAAAAGGGAACCCTCCTGCACTGTTGGTGGGAATGGAAACTGGTACAGCCACTATGGAGAACAGTTTGGAGATACCTTCGAAATCTATCCATAGAACTTCCATATGACCCCGCAATCCCACTCTTGGGCATCTATCCGGACAAAACTCTCCTTAAAAGAGGCACGTGCACCCGCATGTTCATTGCAGCACTATTCACAATAGCCAGGACATGGAAACAACCCAAATGTCCATCAACAGAGGATTGGATTCGGAAGAGGTGGCATATATACACAATGGAATACTACTCAGCCATAAAAAAGAATGACATAATGCCATTTGCAGCAACATGGATGGAACTAGAGAATCTCATACTGAGTGAAATGAGCCAGAAAGACAAAGACAAATACCATATGATATCACTTATAGCTGGAATCTAATATCCAGCACAAATGAACATCTCCTCAGAAAAGAAAATCATGGACTTGGAAAAGAGACTTGTGGCTGCCTGATGGGAGGGGGAGTGAGTGGGAGGGATCGGGAGCTTGGGCTTATCAGACACAACTTAGAATAGATTTACAAGGAGATCCTGCTGAATAGCATTGAGAACTTTGTCTAGATACTCATGTTGCAACAGAAGAAAGGCTGGGGGAAAAATGTAATTGCAATGTATACATGTAAGGATAACCTGACCCCCTTGCTGTACAGTGGGAAAATAAAAAAAAAAAAAAAAGAAGGGAGTGGTATGACATACTTAATGTCATGAAAGGAAAAAACCTCCAACCAAGATTACTTTACCCATCAAGTCTCTCCTTCAGATTTGAAGGAGAAATCAGAAGCTTTACAGATAAGCAAAAGCTAAGAGAATTCAGCAACACTAAACCAGCTTTACAACAAATAGTGAAGGAACTTCTCTAGGCAGAAAAGAAGAGACCACAACCAGAAACAAAATACCACAAATGACAAGGCTCACCAGTAAAGGTATATACGCAGTAAAGATATGAAATCATCCACACAAAATTATGCCACCAAAACCAGAAATCGTGAGAAGAGGAGGGTACAAATGAAGGACACTGGAGATGTACTTGCAGTTAAGAGATGAACAACTTAAAACAATCTCGTGTAAATATATAGACCCTTATATCAAAACTTCAGAATAACTGCAAACCAAAAATCTACAATTAATACACAAATAAGAAAAATCAACTCAAATACAACACTGAAGACAGTCATCAAACCACAAGAGGAGTGAACAAGAGAAGAAGGGAAGAAAAAAGAGCAACAAAAACAAATCCAAAGTAATTAATAAAATGGCAATATGAACATACAATCAATAATTACCTTAAATGTTAATGGACTAAACGCCCCAACCAAAAGACATAGACTGGCTGAATGGATACAAAAACAAGATCCATATATATTCTGTCTCCAAGACACCCACTTCACTTCTAGGGACACATACAAATTGAAAGTGAGAGGATGGAAGAAAATATTCCATGCAAACGGGACTCAAAGGAAAGCTGGAGTAGCAAGACTCATATCAGACAAAATAGACTTTAAAATGAAGAATATTTTAAGGGACAAGGAAGGTCGTTACCTAGTGATCAAAGGATCAATCCAAGAAGAAGACATAACCATTTTAAATATCTACACACCCAACATAGGTTCACCACAATATATAAGGCAACTGCTGACAACCTTAAACAGAGAAACTGACAACAACACAATGATAGTGGAGGATTTTAACACCCCACTTATAGCAATGGACAGATCATCCAGACAGAAAATCAATAAGGAAACACAGGCCCTGAATGATGCATTAGACCAGATGGACTTAATAGATATTTATAAGACATTCCATCCAAAAGCAACAGAATATACATTCTTCTCAAGTGCACATGGAACATTCTCTAAGATTAATCACATGCTGGGCTACAAATCAAACCTCAGTAACTTTTAAGAAAATTGAAATCACATCAAGCATCTTTTCCAACTGGAAATCAACAACAAGAAAAAAATTGCAAAAATACAGACACGTGGAGACTAAACAACATGCAACTAAACAACTAATGGATCACTGAAGAAATCAAAGAGGAAATTAAAAAATACCTAGAAGCAAATGACAACGAAGATATGACACTCCAAAGCCTATGGGATGCAGCAAAAGTCATTCTAAGAGGAAAGTTTATGGCAATACAAGCCCACCTCAGGAAACAAGAAAAAGCTCAAATAAACAAGCTAACTTTACATCTAAAGCAGCTAGAGAGAGAAGAATAGACAAGACCAAAAGTTAGCAGAAGGAAAGAAATTATAAAGATCAGAGCAGAAATCAATGAACTAAAAACGAAGAAAACTATAGAAAAGATCAATGAAACGAAAACCTGGTTTTTTTAAAAGATTAACAAAATTGATAAACCCTTAGCCAGACTTATCAAGAAAAAAGAGAGAGAACTCAAATCAATAAAATTAGAAATGAAAAAGGAGAAATAACAATGGACACCACAGAAATACAAAGGATCATAGAGACTACTACACTCAACTATACGCCAAAAAAAATGGAAAACCTAGAAGAAATGGACAAATTCTTAGAAAGGTACAATCTTCCAAGACTAAACCAAGATGAAATAGAAAAGATGAATGGAACAAGAACTGAAATTGAAACCGTGATTAAAATACTTCCAACAAACAAAAGTCCAGGACCAGATGGCTTCACAGGCGAATTCCGTCAAACATTTAGAGAAGAGCTTACAACACCTATCCTTATTAAACTATGTCAAAAAATTGCAGAGGAAGGGACACTCCCAAACTCACTCTATGAGGCCATCATCACCCTGATACCAAAACCAGACAAAGATACCACAAAAGAAGAAAATTACAGGCCAATTTCACTGATAAACATAGATGCAAAAATCCTCAACAAAATACTAGCAAACCTTATCCAACAGTACATTAAAAGGATTGTACATCATGATCAAGTGGGATTTATCCCAGGGATGCAAGTGTTCTTCAATATCCGCAAATCCATCAGTGTGATACACCACATTAACAAACTGAAGAATAAAAACCACATTATCCTCTCAATAGATGCAGAAAAAGCCTCTGACAAAATCCAACACCCATTTCTGATTAAAAAGAACCTTCAGAAAGTGGGCATGGAAGGAACCTACCTCAACATATTAAAGGCCATATATGACAAACCCACAGCTAACATCATTCTCAACAGTGAAAAGCTGAAAGAATTCCCACTGAGATCAGGAACAGGACAAGCATGTCTGCTGTCACCACTACTCTTCAACATAGTTTTGGAAGTCCTAGCCACAGCAATCAGAGAAGTAAAAGAAATAAAAGGAATCCAAATTGGAAAGGAAGAAATAAAACTATCACTATTTGCAGATGACATGATACTATACCTAAAGAATCCTAAAGACTCTACCAGAAAACTGTTAGAGCTCATCCACGAATTTGGCAAAGTTGCAGGATACAAAATTAATACACAGAAATCAATGGCAGTTCTATATACTAACAATGAAAGATCAGAAAGAGAAATTAAGGAAGCAATCCAGTTTACCATTGCATCCAAAAGAATAAAATACCTAGGAATAAACCTACCTAAAGAAACAAAAAATCTGTACTCTGAAAACTACAAGACACTGATGAAAGAAATCAAAGATGACACAAATAGATGGAAAGACATATCATGCTCTTGGATTGGAAGAGTTAATATTATCAGAATGACTGTACTACTCAAGGCAATCTACAGATTCAATGCAATCCCTATCAAATTATCAAGAACATTTTTCACAGAACTCAAACAAAATATTTTAATCTTTGTTTGGAAACATAAAAGACCCAGAATAGCCAAAGACATCCTAAAAAGCAAAATGAAGCTGGAGGAATCAGGCTCCCTGACTTCAGACTATACTACAAAGCAATAGTCATCAAAACCATATGGTACTGGCACAAAGACAGACATATAGATCCGCGGAACAGGATAGAAAGCCCAGAATTAAACCCACACAGCTTTAGCCAACTAATCTATGACAAAGGAGGCAATAATACTCTATGGAGAAAAGACAGCCTGTTTAATAAGTGGTGTTGGGAAAACTGAACAGCCACATCTAATTTCATTCAGAATACTCCCTAACCCCATACACAAATATCAACTCAAAATGGATTAAAGACCTATATATAAGAACAGATACTATAAAACTCTTAAATGGAAAACATAGGCTAAACACTCTCTGACATAAATGACAGCAACATCCTCTTAGGTCCACCCCTTAGAGTAATGCAGTAAAAACAAAAATAAACAAATGGGACTTAATTAAACTGAAAAGTTTCTGCACAGCAAAGGAAACCCTAAACAAAATGAAAAGACAACCCACAAAATGGGAGAAAATATTTGCACATGAATCAACTGACAAGGGGTTAATCTCCAAAATTTATAAACACCTCCTACAGCTCAGTATCAAAAAACAACTCCATCAAAAAATGGGCAGAAGATCTAAAAAGACAATTCTCCAAAGAAGACATATGGATGACCAAAGAACCCATGAAAAGATGTCCAACATCACTCATCATTAGAGAAATGCAAATCAAAACCACTATGAGGTACCACCTTACACCAGCCAGAATGGCCATCATCCAAAATTCTACAAACAGTAAGTGCTGAAGAGGGTGTGGAGAAAAAGGAACCCTAGTCCAATATTGGTGGGATTGTAAATTGGTGCAACCACTGTGGAAAACAGTATGGAGATGCCTCAGAAAACTAAAAATAGAATTACCATTTGATCCAGCAATCGCACTCCTGGGCATCTATCCAGAGAAAACCATGACTCAAAAAGACACATGTACTCCAATGTTCATTGCAGCAGTATTTGCAATAGCCAAGACATGGAAACAACCCAAATGTCCATCAACAGAGAAGTGGATAAAGAAGATGTGGTACATATACACAATGGAATATTACTCAGTCATTAAAAGGAACAAAATAATGGTATTTTTAGCAACATGGATGGACCTAGAAATTATCATGCTAAGTGAAGTCAGTCAGACAATGAGACACCAACATCAAATGCCATCACTGACATGTGGAATCTGAAAAAAAGGACACAATGAACTTCTTTGCAGAACAGATATTGACTCACAGACATTGAAGAATTTATGGTTTCCAAAGGAGACAGGTTGGGGGGTGGGGGGACGGGCTGGGGATTTGGGATAGAAATCCTATAAAATTGGATTGTGATGGTCATTGTACAAGTATAAATGTAATAATTTTGTTGAGTAATAAAAGAGTATAGCACTGGGAACTATGTCTGGTCACTTATGATGGAGCATGATAATGTGAGAAAAAAGAATGTGTACATGTATGTGTGATCACCTTGCTGTGCAGTAGAAAACTGACAGAACACTGTAAATCAGTTATAATGCAAAAAATAAAAATAATTATAAAAAAATAGAGTCATCAGAAGAAGCATTTTCTCATCTAGGCTTTATATTTTGTGTGTCTGTGTGTAAGAATATGACACTTGGAGCTTTTGCAGCCATTTTATGACTATGGCGAGATAAATCTACAGTCAAAAGCTAATATGATGAGGTTGGCAGAACTGAGCTATAAATCTAGACCTTTGATTGTATTACATAAAACTGAATTAACCAAACTTGAAATCTTTAGCAAAGTCAAAGATACAAAGGTAGGGGGAATAGCATTTTTAAAAATAGTTCTGGAATAGTCGGATATTTACATATAAAAATAAATAAAATAAATAAAAACTTACCCTTACCATGTATCACTTGCAAAAATTAATCTGAAATGGATCATAGATCTAAATATAAAACTAAAAGTATAAAAATAATGGAAGAAAACATAGGAAAAAATATTTGTGACCTTAGGACCATCAAAGTTTTTTAGATATTATTTCAAAAGTTGGATCCATAAAAGAAAAAAAAAATACCATGGACTTTACCCCAAAAGAAAACTTTTAAATAATGGGAAAACTTAAATCTAAAATATGCGAAGCCTTAAAACTCAGTGATAGACAAAAAACCCTCACTTCAGAAATGAATAAAAATGAGCAAAAGATTTGAACAGTTTCCCAATGAATTGCAAATAAGCATATAAAAATAAATACCATTATTTATCAGAAAAAAATGCACATTAAAATCACAATGAGATACTTATGCATACCACCTTGAATGCCTAAAATAAAAACACTGCCCATACCAAGTGTTGTTGAGAATGTGGAGCCACTGGAACTCTGATGCATTGCTTGCAGACAGGCATAAATGGTTATAGCCACTTTACAAAACAACTTGGCAATTTCTGAAGAAATTAAATGTACATTTAATATATGACCCAGCTATCCCACTCCTAAAATTTCTCCAAGAGAAAACATACATATTCATACAAAGACATGAACACAAATATTCTAAAAACTTCATTAATAAGAGACAAAAAACCAAGTGATTATCAACCGGTGAAAAAAATCCATGTACTAGGATAGATATCAACCATGTAAAGGAAAAAAAAGCTAACTGACACATGTGACAATGTATATGGATTTCAAAATATTATGTTAAATAAAAACAAGTGCATAATTTATGATTCTATTTTCATGAAATTCTAAAAAAGCCAAAGATAGAGAACAGATCAATTGTTGCCAGGGATTGGTGGTGGGGTGGCAAAAAGCAAGCCCAGTGAAATGCGTGGAGGTGATGAAAAAAATCTGATGTCATGATCATGTATGGATTATCCAACCATACACATTCTTCAAAATCATTGAATTATACAATTAAGTTCTTTGAATTTTATTTTATGTAAACTATCTATCAATAAATTTGATTTTTTATTAAAGTATAGTTGATTTACAGTGTTTCATCAGTTTCTGCTGTACACTTGATTTTTTAAAGTATCTGCATTTTGCTTATTTCTCTACCTCTGTTCACCTTTCTTTGTCACTTCCAATCAAGAAAAAGAATACCTAATCTGTGATTCTTCAAAACTATGACCATTTTGGTGAATGTAAATACTTTGAAAAATGTTTCATATATTTTTATTAATTTTAACTCTCTGAAAAAACAGTATCTGTTCCAAGAATTACATTCCTTTGGATAAAAGCACTGGTATTGCAAGGAGCATTTTGTGTCTTATTACAACATATAAGACATCACTGGAATTCAGAGCAAAGAATTAAATAACAGAGAATAATACATGGTCTGTCTCTTTTCACCTTGTGCCCCCTGAGATTATGTAAACTACAGGGCATAAAATTGAACTAGCACTGGCCTTCATTCTGAATATACTCTCATCTCTGAATAGATTTGAAATTGATTACCAATCACTTTTGAGTATGTGCTTTCTCTCTGTCCCTGTCTATGTCTTTCTCTTTCTGTAGCAAACCATGCAGTGTTTCATATATAAATTCCATTTTTACTTCTTACAATTAAGAAAGTCTGCAGCCTTTAAAAGTGAATTAACTACAATCTTATTCTAAAATTAAAATTAAAATGCTTTTCAGACATGGATATATTTAGTTAACTCTTTATTGCCACTTTTTTTGGCAGGCTATGAAGAAAAACAGTATTTGTACGGCATTTATAATGCTACTACAGCCAAGAAAAGTGAACAATTTTCTGACAAGAACTCCATCCTTATGCTTCAACAAAAGAGACGTAAATAAGTCTCAATTCTTAATCTGAAATCTGGAATGATTTAGCCAAGAAAATCACATTTGGCATTTTAACACTTTCTAACTTTACTTCTTTTCCCATTTCCATTGTGTATTTTAGCCATTTTTTCTCATGAAATTTTACTTATATGTATTTTTTATTACTATTACCATGGAAAGTTAAGTGACTCTCTTTCAACTTCATGCACCAACTTCAACAATTCTTTATTTTATTTTTTAGTTTTCTTGAATATAAAAGGATAAAAATAGCTCTAAGGACAAAGCTTTTAAATATGATAATCACAGATTATCCGACAATTATCCATATTGGTGTGCATAAAAGAAAATTCAGGCAGTTTTTGATATATGTTCAGAATTTTCTTTATTTTCTTAGTCATATCTTGCTTTTGTAATATACCATTTTATGTCCTCTAGTCTTTTAGAAGACAAAGCTCTCTCTCCTGACTACTGGACATCTTTTATTTGAGCATAGAAAATTTGTTTTTGGAAACTCTGCACATATATACAACCTATTTTCTGTCATTTCTTAAAAATTAAAGATAAGTTAATTTTAGGAAGGTGATGAATAAGTGGGAATGTGAATATTGAGAATCACTACGTCTTTTCAGATACACATAATTCTGGTCATAACTTTTAATATGCTTTAGAGATCAAAGAAAATGTCAAGAAAAAAATAGGGAGTTCCTGTCGTGGCGCAGTGGTTAACAAATCCAACTAAGAACCATGAGGTTGCGGGTTCGATCCCTGCCCTTGCTCAGTGGGTCAAGGATCCGGCGTTGCTGCAAGCTGTGGTATAGGTCGCAGATGCGGCTCGGATCCCGCGTTGCTGTGGCTCTGGTGTAGGCCAGTGGCTACAGCTATGATTCAACCCCTAGCCTGGGAACGTCCATATGCCGCGGGAGCAGCCCAAGAAATGGCAAAAAGACCAAAAAAAAAAGAAAAAGAAAAAAATAAAAATCTAGGAGAATACTAGTAGTTTCACTTTTTTAACTGGTAACTTTACTTTTTTTTTTTTTTTTTTTCCTTGTGCTCAGGAAAAAAGAAGTTCCATATATTTTGGAGCTGTTTTAAGACATTTAGTAATAAGCTACAAACCCTTTTAGCTGGTGGAAAAGCTGGTCTCACAGTGCAAACAATACTTCTTGGTTTTAGAAGAGGGGGAGCTAAAGGCCAAAGGGTAAATTCCACTTGTAACTTGCTGCATATTTTTGTGGGCAGAATCAATGCCAGAATGGTCAGCAGCCTTCACACCACCAGGCTAGCTTATTGCTTATGTGACCAACTTCCCTAAGATATGATAGAAAAGTCACTCTGAAAAACTAAATGTATTGATAAGTTACAAAAAATTAACCCTGCCTTATTTTTGTTAGATTTATGATTTCCGCATTGCTTCATGAAAATCTGCTTTGTGAGGTTTTGTCTTTGTTTTATTCAGAGTGTAGGAAGAGAAGGAGGATGTGAGGAAGAAAAAGCCTGTGAAAGAGTTTGTTTATGACATTTGTTCTTATTGTTTAGAAGAATTTTTAAGCCATTATGGAAAAGGCCAAAAATAAGAAGAAGGAATAATTATGAAGACAATATTTTTAAGATTCCTTTTGAGAATAGGGATAAAGAAAAAATAAGCCAGTTATAAAGAATGTCTCCCCAAACCCAGGTTTCCTGTCTAATTAGATTCTGGCAGAAGTTACATTCTAAAGCATTCTTCAAAACATTTGGGAATTTTTAAAAATCTCTCTACAGGGGGCTGTATTGGCAAGCACAGGCCCAACAGTGAAGAAAATGATGGAATCAATAAGACATCCCAAGTCAAAAGAGTAACATTCTGGTACTATACCTCCCAATAGATGTGTCTTTTGCATATTAACTGGAAGAAGTAAAGCCCCAAGAGCAAAAGAGGACTACTAAATGTCGTGCGATATACTTTGTCTTTATTCAAAGCAATCTGTAATTATTATGCTCAATAACTATTGGTAACATTTACCTGGGGAGGTAAAATATTTGGGGCAGAGATTAAACATAAGCCTCTACTATCAAAGTGTGAAACTCAAAGAACACTGAGTGAGAATTATTTGCATTATTTTTTTCTGCATGATTTAGACCAATAAGTGTTTCAAATGAAAAATTAAATTAAAAATATTAGTCAAGGTAGATTAGTTTCCAGTTTACATGTTAGGAGCTTGGAAGTTGCCACCATGCTCTAACAAGAAAAAAGCTAAATAGACTAAAAAGTCCACAGTTCTTAGATCTGTAAGAGAGTGGAGAGACACAGGGAAAACTGTCCATGAGATTGAAGAGATGGACAGGTAATGACAAGGATTTTCTACTAACGGTGGAGGGAAACAGTGCTGGTAGCAAAACCTGAACCATAACTGATGAGTTGCTAGAGGATCAATGAGAACAAATCATAGAGTTAAAAACTCCATGGGGATCCAGGAATATGGGGACTCCCACAGTATCATGAGATTTACCTCTTAAAGCTCAACCATATGCCTACAGTTAATATTAGAAAAAAATTTCCTCTTTCTTCCAGTAGTAGGAGGAAAAAGGAACCATTTTGAAATGCACCACGATACTCAGTTCTTAACAAAGCCTACCCTAAGGGGACGCTAGTTAACCAGAACCTATCCTGCTGGGGGATTATTAGAGCCTAACTAAAGTGGGAAAGCCCAATCCAGCCGTGTTATGATGCCTAAATTCTACATAATACAGGAAAACAAGAAAAGGAAATAAAATGTATAAATTGTGAAGGAAAAAATAAAACTATCTTAGAGCACAGATAATATAAGCATCTATATGGAACTTAAAAGAACTTGGAAAAACACTCCTATAATTAATAAATGATTATAGCAATATTGCAGAGTACAAAGCTAATACACAAAGGTCAATTGCTTATTTAGCAGCAAATGAACAAGTGGAATTTGCAATTAAAAACACTATGCCATTTATGACAGTTCCCCCAAAATAAAATACTTATGTATAAAACTAGCACAATATAGAGAAGACCTATATGAGGAAAACTACAAAAATTTGATGAAAGAAACCAAACAAGAACTAAATAAACAGAGAAAATTCCCATGTTTATGGATAGAAAGAAAACATTGTCATGATGTCAGTTCTTTTAAATTTGATCTATAGATCAATGTATTCCCAATCAAAATCCCAGCAAAGTATTTCATAGATAATGACAGATTCTAAAGCTTATATAGAGAGGCAAAAGACCCAGGACAGCAAACACAATGTTGAAGAAGGACTTCAAAGTTGAAGGACTGACACTACTCAACTTTAAGACTTACTATAAAATCTACAGTAATCATGACAATGTGGTATGGATGATGAAAGAAAAATTAATCAATGGAACAGAATAGAGAGTTCAGATATGGATCCACAAATATATAATCAACTGGCCTTTGACAAATGAACAAAGGTAATATAGTGGACCAAAGAAAGCGTTGTTAACAAAAAATGCTGGAGCAACTGGACATACAAAAAAAATGAATCTAGATGCAGACATTCACAAAAAGTTAACTCAAAATGGATCATGGGCTTAAAGGTAAAATACATAACTATAAAATGCCTAGATGATAATATAGGAGAAAACCTATGACCTTGCATAAGCTGATGACCTTTTATATATAATACTAAGGGCACAACCCATGAAAAAAATAATTGATAAGATGAACTTCATAAAAATTTAACAACTCACACTCTGCAAAATACAATGTCATGAAAATAAGACAAGACACAAACTGGGAGAAAATATTTGCAAAACACAGATTTGACAAAGGGCTGCTAAAAAAAATATCCTATTATTCAACAACAAGAAAACAAACAACCTAGGAGTTCTCTTGTGGAGCAGGAGGTTAAGGATCTAGCATTATCATTGCAGCGGCTTGGCTCACTGCTGTGGTACAGGTTTGATGGTGCTCTGGGAACTTCCACATGCCATGAGAGTGGTTAAAAAAAATTATTTTATAAATGGACTAAAGACCTAAATACATACTTTACCAAAGAAGACATATAGATGAAAAACAGGCATAGGAAAATTTGCTGTATGTTGGAATTCATTAGGAAATTGTGAAATAAAGCAATGAGATACCAATAAACATGTATTAGAATGGCCAAAAGGCAGATCATGACAACACCAAATGCTTGTGAGCACACAGAGCAATAGAAACTCTTATTAACTGCTAGTAGGAATGTAAAATGGTAGAGCCACTTTGAAATACTGTTTAGTGATTTCTCACAAAACTAACATATTCTTCACATATGATACAGTAATTGCATGCCTTGATATGTCCCAAAAGGAGTTGAAAACTTTTATCTAGGCAGAAACCTGGACATAGATAGCAGTTGTTTATAGAAACTTTATAATTAGAAAAATCTGGAAGTAACCAAGATATACTTTAGTAGGTGAATGAATCAATAAATTGGTATATCTAGACCATGGAATATTATTCAGCACTAAAAAGATATAAGCTACAAAGCCATAAAAAAGAAAGCTTAAATGCATATTACTCAGTGGAAGAAGCCAATCTGAAAAGTCTACATATTGTATGATTCCAACTATATGACATTCTGGAAAATTCAAACTTATGGAAAAATTTTAAATTTTTGAAATTTTTAATGGAAAAATTAAAAATTTTGTAGTTGCCAGAGGCTGAAGGGCAGAGGGTGCAGGGAGAATGAATTAGATGGAAAATAGAGGATTTTTAGGGCAGTGAAAATACTGATGGTTACATGTCATAATACATTTGACCAAATTCATAGATTGTACAAAACCAATAGTGAAACTTAATATAAACTATGGACTATGGGCAATCATGATGTATCAATGCAGGTTCATGAAAGAAATGTACCACTCTGGTTGGAGATATTGATAAGGGGGAGACTATGCATGTGTAGGGACAGGGGGCATATGTGAAATTGCTGTATATTTCCCCCAATCTTGATGTGAACCTTACATTGCTCTTAAAAATAAATTCTTATACACATATCCATTCTATGTATAACTGAATCATGTTGTTCTACAGCAGAAATTCTCACAACATTGTAAATCAACCATAACTTCAATAAAATTTTACAAAATGAAAAAATAATAAATTCTTAATAAAAAGCCAAAAACTCTAGCCAGTATTTTAATAATAATTTGTGAGTTGATACCTCTAAAACTATTCATCTATACTATGACTTGGAAGTCATTGATTACAACAAAAAATATTGAGGACTCCTAGTGGTAACTTTTATGAGCGAAGATATTTGAGTTCCAGCAGCATTCATTTTATTATTTGTGAGTTCATGGACAAATCACTTTGCAACTCTGGGGTATATCTTTCCCATCAGTAAAATGAGGCCTTCCTGAGTTGTAAGGTTTTTCAAACCCTTGTGCCATAGACAGAATTAGGCAACAGTTGTATGTTGTCACTAATCTTCCTGACCTATTCTACATCAATTGTTTTTAGTCCTATTCAACCACAGGTAATCTGAGAAGCTAATTCAACACTAATGTGTTAAAGAGCAATAATGAATTTTTACTGTGTTCCACCTTTCAAATAACATTTAAAAAAAAAAGAAGTCTTAAACCAAAGTAATTTTCAAACACATTGAGAAATTTCAGTCAAATTAACTGGTTCAGAGAGGAAGTAATATTTTTCAATTCATTATTTTGCTTCCTAAATCTGTCTACACTGGTTCCCTTCTTCATCCAAGTTTCTGTATCTTACATGATACTATCTTAGCCTGGGCTATATTAATAAAATGTCTCAGACTGCATGATTTAAACAACAGAAATTGACTTTTTTTTACAGTTCCCAAGGCTAGAAATCCAATATCAGATTTTCTCACCATTTGGTTTCAGGTGAGGGGTCCTTCTTGACTTATAAAGACCTCCTCCTCACTATGTCTTACATGACAGAGAGAGAGGGAGGAAGAGAGAGCAAGTCTCTTGTGTATCTTCTTCTAAGGATATTAATCATGGGCTCAGGGCCCCACATTTAACTTTCTTAACTCCATAAGGCCTAATCTTCATTTTAGTCACATGGGGCAAGGGTTCAACATATGAATTTTGGGCAGACACAAATATTCAGTCTACGACACAATATTAACATCTACTTTGGCAACCAGGTTAGAAATTGACATCTGCCTCATTTTGTTCATAAAGTTCGATTGAATTCTTCCTCAAAATGTGTTTTGAATTTTGCTTCTTCCCTTCTTATAAACACTTGTCACTTTGTTGCATTTTTCCATACAGCCATACAGATACAATGTTCTTTATAAAAGGACAATGGATTTCTAATGACCCAGGTACTAATACTCAATGTGTGTGCATTCACATATGTGGAAAGATGCACAGTGTGTGTATGCGTGTGTATACTGGAGGTAGATGCAAAGGCCTTGGCGGTTGGTGAAGATGAGTCAAATCAAAACACAGGATGAGCTTTTTCTAAACATTTTTTTTCCTGGAAGCTCTCCTCTCCATATCTAAGCTTTAATTTTTTAAGCTATTCCCTAGATAGAGCTCATAGTCAACTTTCTCTCTCCTCTTTAGCCCAACTATGACGCCATACCATATTCTAAATCACTGAGGTACAGAATAAGTTCTCCATTCTGCTGAGATTTATTTCAGAGAGTGACCATATTTTACCCTTTGGGGCTATATGCCTTATAGCACACAGGAACACTCCAGATTTCAACTACCCTAGACTAGTCATAAGTACTAAATATCATCCTACAACAGTAGTTCCCAACATTTTTCAGTATCTGAACTGCTTTACATTTTTTTAATCATTATTAAAGAAATCAAAGAATTTGTGTTTATTTAGATTCTACCTATGGATAGTTAGCATAGTAGAAATTAAAACTGTAAACTTCTTAAAACACAAGACTATCCAGCATACATTCTATTAGTATTCAGAGTAATGATGTAACCACATGTCATGTAGCCTCTGGAAAATTCCATGGCACTCAAGGGAGAATGACAGTAAGAAGTCCAAATAACATCCCAGCATACTACAAAAAGAATTTGACTTTGCAGACTTCTCAGAAGACGTTTCAGGGGCCTATGGGTGTTTAAATTACACTTTGTGAGTCATTACTGTAGGCTATTCATAATTACTAAATATCGGTCTTGAAACTTTTCACTCCTGAAATCACTTCATCCTCAATTTTACTTTTTCCTACAGGGTCTGGCTTAAGTGCCAATTTCCCTATAAAGCATTTGTTGTTCTAGTTATTTCATAACAGTGAAAGTGGTAACAAAAATATTGGTAGAATCTGTATTAATTAAATAAAAATACTTATTAAAATAAGTAACCATATACTTATATTAACTTTTATTATTAGGAAAATAAAATCTAAGGGTAGAGTAGCCAGACCGTCTGATGTGTGTAAAAGAAACAGAAGAGTTGAGGATAGCTAAAAGCTTTGTCCTGAGCAACCAGAAGCATGAAGTTTCCATTGATGGAGAAGTGGTAGGCTATGAGGGAAGGCAATTTAGTGCAAGAGGGATATAAAGAGCTCGTTAGCGGCAGATCAAGTGTTAGAGGTCTAATCAAGATGTTGAGTACTAATTTGGATATATGAGTCAAGACTCTAAGGGAGACATTTTTTAGGAGATATAAATTTGGGAATCATCAGCATATGTGACTGGATGAAATTACCAAGAGAATGAGTATAAATAGAAAAAGGAAGAGATCTAAAATCAAGCCCCAGGACTTTCCAGAAACTGAGGTCAAGGAGATGAGATGGAGTAAGCAAAAGGGACAGAGAAGGAATGGTCTCAGAGGGAGGAGAAAACCAAATGATTGTGTACTGTAGAGCAAATAAATAAATGTGTTTCAGGGAGAGAAGGATCAAAAATATGCAAATGCTGCTATTAGGCCCAAGGATGCACTGTATGATCTTATAACCCCAGAGGCACGGTTCACATGTGCTATCTTGATGTCTGAACAACTACAATCAGGTACTGGGACCTTACTAGGTGCTATTATAGTGAGAGTTGAGAAGTGATAATTGCATTTAGCAATATGGAGGTCACTGGTGGCCCTGATAAGAGCAGTTTCATTGTTGTTGAGGATAGATTCTTCATTGAAGCATATTCAAGAGAACAGGAGATGCTAAATTGGAGAAAGTACAATCCTTTCAAGCAATTTTGGGACAAATGAGAGCAAAAATAGGATTACTAGAAGGGGACATGTTTTCTAATAAATAAATTGTGATGATAAATTATATTTTCTGAGTGTAGCTTTGGCTTTAACTTAAAAGTTTTCAGTGTGCAAGCACTTGCTTTGTCATTCATTCCAAAACTGTTTGCTATCTTAATTGAATTTTCATCTTTATACCTAAGAGTTATGTAGAATGTTTAATGTCCCATTAAGTGGGCTATGAGACATTTCTTTTGTGATTTATTTTACTTTTATCATCTAATAATCAAATATTAGTTTCTCTTATTTTTGTGTACTAAAATTTTCTAGGGATTTTCTTTTAAATTGCCCATATGTTTTATTTAAGTATAAGTTGATTTACGATATTATAGTAGTTATAGGTGTACAGTCTAATAATTCAGTATTTTTTTCTTTTTACAGTTGTACTTGTGGCACATGGAAGTTCCTGGGCTAGGGGCAAATGGAAGCTGCAGCTGCAGACCTACACCACAGCCACAGCAACACAGGATCCAAGCCAGATCTTCAACCTACACCATAACTTGCAGCAACACTGGATCCTTAACCCACTGAGTGAGGCCAGGAATCGAGTCCATATCATCACAGAGACAGCATTGGGTCCTTGACCTCCTGATCCACAACAGGAACTACTAATTCAGTATTTTTAGATATACTCCACCAAAATTTATTATAAGATAAGGTGCTTATCTAAAATATTATTTAAATTATTTTAAAATGTTACTTAAATCCACTTTATTTTTACTCACTTTTTGTTGACTCATTTTGTCTATGATAGAAATAATCTACTGATAGGCTGAGACCAGCACATGATAGTGCCCCTGTCTCATTTAATGCTTTTTGGTTTGACTTTTTTATCAGAAATTATATTGCATAAATAATGGCCTTTAAATACTTTTTCATTTTCTTTTCTTCCATGTAATTCTGTTTTCTGTGGGGTTCTTACAGCATATGGCATGCTTTTTAAAAGAAAAAAAGAAAATGAGTTCCAATCATGCCTCAGTGGTAACGAAACCAACTAGGATCCATGAGGATGAGTGTTCAATCCTTGGCCTCGCTCAGTGGGTTAAGGATATGGAGTTGCCATGAGCTGTGATGTAGACTGCAGACATAGCTCAGATCCTGCGTTGCTGTGGCTCTGGTGTAGGCTGGCAGCTGTAGCTCCAAATTGATCCCTGGCCTGGGAACTTCCATAGGCAGTGGCCCTAAAAAGCAAAACAAATAAATAAAATAAAATAAAAAGAAGAGAAAAAAAAAAGAAAAATCAAGAGTCTCAATGTTTAAAAGGATTGCTTATTCCATTAATATTTATCATGGATTTACTCGTCTGTCTGAGGTGATTCCTGCTGTGCTCTTTTATGTTCTCTTCTTAACACTTTTTCCTACTATTCTTGCATTTTCTTCCCTTTCCTGCCACTGACTGGATTGCTCAAGTTTTCCTTCTCCATTTTTCCTTTATTTAGCTATGACTTTATAAGTTATACATCCATTTCTATTCTCCTGTTAAAATTTTAAACAGTGTATTCAAACCGTAAAAAATGATTTCTAAGAGTTGATCCATACCAGATTGTTCTCTTCCATGAGACAACTAAAATAAATAAAATAACTGTGCTTTTACATATCCCCTTTCCCTAGCTTTTATATGTGGGGACACACAAGGGTAAGATGTGTTGTATTTTTTTTAATTTCAGACCCAATTTTTTTGACTTTTGGTATCTTTGAACTTTTACTCAGGGCATTTAGTATTTGTACTTCAGTTCTTTGGAAGATAGGATTTATAATCAAATATGGGTCTATTCCACACTGTCAGCATTTTATTATTATCATAACACAAAATAAAGCTGTAGTAATTCTTGGCGTTCATTTGTTGCATAAATATACACATTGATCAATGAAAGAGAACAGAGGATTCCAAAAGAGGCAAATTCTTATGTTAGCATTTAAGAATCTGAATCATTTACGGAAAATGGTGAGTGACCACATGATAATTGCTATTTGGAAAATATAAAGTTCAATCCCATAAACATATACAACATAAACAAAAGGGTATTTCGGATAAGTAAGAGGGACAATGTAAAATTTGTTAAATATGACACATTTGGAAAAATCTTGAAAATATTTTAATAGTCTAAAAAATGGAAAAGTCTTTTCTAGTAAATTACAAACTCTAAAATCTATAGAAGGAACATTTGATATATTTGGCCATGTTTTAATACTTCTGTATTTTAAAAGATCTTATGATCAAAGATTAAAAAGCAATGCACTAACTACGAAAACAATTTTAAACACATACAAGAGATATAATATTTATAACAAGAAGACATCAAAAAGAAAAATACAGTGCAACAGAAAATGAGAAAAGAATAAAAAAATTATTCGGGGAAGAAATATAATTAGCCAATAAATACAAGAACATATTTCAACCTCACTAAGAATCAGGTGAAGGCAACATTAAAACAAGATTTATGTTTTATCCAAAAATGATAAAAAAAGGTTTTTCAATATTAATGACTAGTTATGAAAGGTGAAGTCAGAAATGTAGACCAGGACCAGTTCACATAGGGCTACATAGGCCATAGCATAAAGTTTGGATTTATTCAAAGTACAATGAGGAGTTCACTTGTACAGCAGGTTAAGGATCCAACATTGTCCCTGCAGTGGCTTGGGTTGCTAGTGTGGCTTGGGTTTGATCCCTGGCCCAGGAACTTTCACATACCATGGGTGCGCCCGCGCCTCCCAAAAAAATACAATGAAATGATTATTGGAGGGTTTTCATCAGATAACATAACTTGATTTGTGACTGGAAATGTCACTTTCATTCCCACAAAGAGAATGAATTGTAGGGGACAAAATTAAAACACAAAGTCTAGTTAAGAAAATGATACAGTATTCCAATGACAGATTACAGTGGAGTGCATCAGCTGTGGACATAGGATTCAATGAGTTTAGCCAATACTTAGGAAGCAAAACAACAGAACCTATTGTTATGTGGAATGTGAGAAAGATATCAAACAAGATTCCAAAATTTTGGATTTGAGCAATCAGGGCAGGTGGTGGAACAATTTTTTAAGACTGAATAGCAAGAGGAGCTGTTAAACCTATGGGAATCAATAAGTTTTTATCATCCTAAGCTTGAGTTAATATTAATTATAATAAAACTAACTTGTATAATACATAATGTTTTAAACTCTTGTTTTATATTAAACTCATTTAATCTTCATAAAATCCTATTAATAGACAGCTCTTGCATATCCAAGTGAAACCTTAAAGAGGCAAGCTGAGAGACAGGAGAGTAATTTTCATATCGATAACATTTTATATAGATAGTTTTTTAAAGCTATGGTTCTCAATAAGACTTTCTACTGTTCTGGGTATCTGCTGATATGAAACAGCAACCAATATAAACAGTCAGGGATTCTGTGGTTTGATAATTCAGACAGTGCACAGTTAAGATGGCTTTTTCTCCAGAACGTCTGGAAATGGCTTAGGGGAAGGGAACCATCCAAAGGGCCCTTCCCTCACATGTCTGGCACCTGGTGTGGTCAGCTAGAAGAATGTAGTTAAGATCTGGACTGTAGCATGTACACATGACCTCTACATATGATTTGTACTTCTTACTGCAAGGAAATCATAGCAAAGAGAATAACATCTGAGAGAGTTAGGCTTCAAAGAGAATGAAACACAAGCTGCCTACTTTCTGTCACCTAACCTGGTAAGTAACAATATGATTTCATTTCCACCATACTTTGTTGGTCAAGCCATGAATCCACCCAAATTCAAGGGGCAGGTACTTAGACTCTACTATCAGTGATGGAAAGGAGTGTTAAAGAATCTGTGGACTTTAAAAAAAAAAAGGCCTCAGGGTTCCCATCATGGCACAGCAGAAACAAATTCAACTAGGAACCAAGAGGTTGCAAGTTTGATCCTTGGCCTCGCTCAGTGGGTTAAGGATCCGGTGTTGTTGTGAGCTGTGGTGTAGGTCACAGACATGGCTCGAATCACGTGTTGCTATGGCTGTGGTATAGGCCAGCAGCTGTAGCTACAACTGGACCCCTAGCCTAGGACACTCCATATGCTGTGGGTGTGACCCTAAAAAAAAAAGCAAAAAAATAAAAATAAAAATAAAAAAACCTCCACACCTAGAATGTACAGAGAAGGGAGATAGGACTGAACACTGGACAACTCTAATACTTGGAATATTCAAAAAAGAAGCCAACAAAGGAAACTATATATATATATATATATATATATATATATATATATATATATGTACCTAAACACATGGAAAAAATATTGGAAACATATAGTAGTAAAGCCTAAGGATAGATACAATTGAGAAAAAAAGCAAAGGGGAATATTTCACTTATGATTCTTGATAACTTCTGTAGAGCCTGAAACACTTTTTTTTTGTCTTTTTGCCTTTTCTAGGGCCACTTCTGAGGCATATGGAGGTTCCCAGGCTAGGGGTTGAATAGGAGCTGTAGCCACCGGTCTACGCTAGAGCCCCAGCAATGGGATCCAAGTCGCGTCTGGGACCTACCCCACAGCTCACGGCAATGCTGGATCCTTAACCCACTGAGCGAGGTCAGGGATCTAAACCCACAACCTCATGGTTCCTAGTTGGATTCGTTAACCACTGCTCCACGACAGGAACTCCTTGAAACATTTTTAAATGTATTAATATTTTATTTGAATATTATGTTTCAAATAAGTGTTCAATAGATTATAACATTATCATAAAATGTTTGTTAAATGTATTTGTTCCTTATTCTGTCACTTGAAGTATGTAATTTTTTAAAAACATGGATGTCAATAATGGCAAATAAAACTCAAAAATTTTCCAATAAAGTTGAATATTTAGGTTTTTAAAGTAAAGAGAAATAAATTTCAAATATTCTCCACAATTCTGGTCCCCATCCCTGGGTGTTCAGACTTAGTGGAGAAGAAAAAGGAGAAGAGACAGAGATTACATTGCAGTTTTCCCTTTCCATTATTAGCTAAGGTCAGGTAATTATCTGTACATTGCATTCTTAAAATTAAGAATCAAGAAAAATGAATTATTATTTTTAATAGTTATTTCCCCAATACATTTTTTTTCTACCACACAGCATGGTAACCCAGTTACACATACATGTACGCATTCTATTTTTGCACATTATCATGCTCCATCATAAGTGACTAGACATAGTTCCCAGTGCTACACAGCAGGATCTCATTGCTAATCCATTCCAAAGGCAATAGTTTGTATCTATTAACCCCAAGCTCCCCAACCGCCCTACTCCCTCCCCCTCCCCCTTGGCAACCACAAGTCTATTCTCCAAGTCCATGAAGGAATCAAGAAAAATTAAACAATATTTTAACTGAGTTTGAAGAGGTTTATAGTTACAAATTTAGCTGAATAAGAATCTTGATTATTTTACGGCTTTCCAACTTTATGTGATTATTATAAGAGAATTCTTATTGCTAGATAGATAGATGATAGATAGATAGATAGATAGATAGATAGATAGATAGATAGATGATAGATAGATGGATGATATAGATATATAAATAGTTCTTTGTTCTAAAGAATTGCATTCATCTCATAGCAAATTGTTATTGGAAAAAAATATTTGCTCATAAAACCTACAGCAGCCACTAAAATGTAATCAATCTTTCTCTAAAAAGACTGAATATTCATTCATAGTTCACCAAGCCTCCCAGGATAAAGCAGTCAAATTGATCTATTCCTTAGATTTTTATCACTACTAATTTTATCTGAGAAAAAAAAAAGACAAAAAATATTTCTTCACTCCCATTGTCCAGTCTTAAGCGGGGCTTAGCACTGCTCTGTCTTCTTACTCAACCAATGACAAATGGTTTGAAAAAGTATTATTGTAATCTGTGAAATCACTAGACAACAGACCAATGATGGAATGCCCTTCCATACAACACCTCTTGAAATTTCTAATAAAAATTTCATATCTGGAGCAGCTTAGGTCTGACAGACAGCCCCAACATGAAATGCCAATGTTTATTCATTTAGTACCCTCCTGCCTTTAAAGGAAGACACTGGCTTTTGTCCTCATGCAGTGAAGAGTGTGCGCTTACATTTTCAGAAAGCATTTGACAAAGTTCCACATCAGAGATCAAGGTCTTGGTAGAGAGATTGAGGTCTACAAAAGGAGGAAAACAGAATGGACATAAATGTACATAAAATGGATTGAATGTTGGCTAAAGGGCAGATGAGGGTACGATCATAAATAGAAACTTTTTCATGGTGGCAAAAGGCAACTGGAGAGATATTACTGGATCAGTTTGAGAATTTCACTTATTTATTAACTGTGATTAACCATGAATTTGGCAATTGAATAGAAAGGAACATATCTGGTTCTCTAAATATAATTATGTTGGAAGAATGGAGAATAAAACTGAAATTCTATTTCCTAAAGGAAAAAACAACATTGAATTGTGTGATATATAGCTTATAAACAGATACAAAGTAACAGGGCTTTAGGTTGAAATGTTAATCTATATGTTTTGGAGGTTTTTTGTTTTTGTACTCTACTTCCTAACTGCTATAAAGAGGAGAAAACAGGTAAATCGAAAAGAGAAAGGAAAGTAAAATGGAGAGTCCATAAAATGGAAATGGAGAGGAGAATTTTTTTTTCAAGAAAACCAGGAAATTATGGACTCAGCACTCAGCTGTCATCGTGGACTCCTTGTCCCTCTAAATCATCAGCCATTGTTGGGTTTTCAGGTAAAATGCAACTTACCAGTTATGCTTAAATTTCAATAAACTAATGACAAATATTTAGTATAAGTATGTCCCAGGCAATATTTATGGAATGTAGTCACACTAAAATGTATTTGTAATATACCTGAAATTCAACTTTACTTGGGTGTCCTGTTTTCTTGTTATTATTGTTGTTTTCTAAATCTTGCAACCTTAACCCAGAGACAAGCTGCCGTCCAACAGTTCTGAAGAGCTGTAAGCCCTCTGGGGAAAGAATGGGACATTTGGGTACATTATTGGGAAAAAAACAAAAAACAAACCCTGGTTAGGAAGAAAGTGGATTCAAACAGAACCAATCACCGTTATAAAATAAGATTTCTGTGAGTGCCCTTTGAGTTTATCCTCTTTAAAGAAGCTGACTCCCTGCTTTACTTTTCCTGCCCTATTCATTGTGAATATGACAATTTATATTTAAAAATATTTTTCTGTAGCTAACATCATAATTTTTTTCTAGTCTTGAGGATATTTTTGTGTTTTGCTTTCTTTTTATAGAAAAATTATTTTAGATAATTTTAAACATATAAGAGCAATTTCAGTCAATTTGAACCTAAATTAAGTACCTCAAACTTTCTAACACTACAAGACAATTTTTAAAAGCCATGTGATATTGTCAGGAGAGACAGGAAATTCAGCTTCTGTCTCTCCTGTCTGGTATCATTGCATATTTGAATAAGAACGTGACTTTTTTGGCCTCAGTTTGCTTACATGTAAGAAAACAACATTGAAGTAAGTAAATTACATTAAAACTATTTTCTAAGTCTTTAGACTTTAAAATTGCAAAAATGGAAAATGTGATACCTACATGGTAGATTAAAACTTAAAGTTGATCTTTTTTCTTTGATACAGTCCTCCAATCTTTCACTTATAGTTTCAAGGCCTATGCAACCTGAAATATATGGCAGTCGAATTCCAAAATTCAGTCCCAGGACTTGCATTTCCAACAATACAACTGACTGACCATTATAAAAACTCCCCTGCTATGAAAAACTTATTAAAAATGTGTTAAATACAACACAGGCCTTTTATGTCCATAGCTGAGTCACGAGACAGTGAGTCATCTCCAGGGGCAGAAATTAGAGAAAAGTTGAAAACCAGAAATGGAAGTGAACATAGGACTTAGCTGTCCTGATTGTGGGTATGAATTTAGGGGTGGTGTTTAGTTATTGCTAACCTTGGTAACCAAGGGGTTGGGATTTGGTGGACATTAAGGAACAAATGATAAAAGTCTAGATCCAAGTGATCTCAAGATTTCCAATTAAGACACCATAAAAAGCCAAAATCCTGGAAAAGATACTCCTCACTGAAAGATTAAACTTTAAAATAAATACTTTCTGCCAAAGAGAGATGAAGAGAAAGTATATCTATCATGACACTGGCATTTCATGCAAAACCAATTCTCATTTAAGAATTAAATCTATCCATCTACCTACATATATACACATATACTGTACATTCACATACCTACAGTGTATGTGTGTGTATATATTTCCCAGGAAACAAAACTATGATTTAATCAAAGAACTTCCAACACCTCCAGGGTGGGTCTTGGGAAGGGTGTGTGTGATCTACGTTTAAAAGGAAGAACTTAATTGATTTGGTAAGAAACTAAACTCTGACAGGAGTAGCTTACATGTTCACCAAATAATGTTCCTTTTCCTTCTGTTCACATGGTTTAACAGCATTTCCCAGCCTCCCTTGTAGTCAGGTGTGGCTTCATCATGACTTAGGCCTATAGAATCTAATCCAATGGTGAAAATGAGCCTGTATCTATAGCATCTAATACAAAGCCTTTATAATAGTAGGTATTCAATATAAAAGAATGAATGAATACCCTCCTCTCCTATCTCACATTTCTTTTTGATTCAGTTACTCAATAAATACTGATTGAGGACTCCACTCCTTTTTGGCCTCCTGGGACTTCTCCACTTAAGGACTAACCCATCTCTTTCCTACAATATCTTATGGGTCACAATACTTTGCACACCCTCACTACTATAAGAATTCCCACGATGTCTTCCTATTTTTCCAAATTGACAACTATAAGCTGCTAAATCATTATGAGGGCATTCTTGCCAATTTATTTTTGGCATAATTCCCTAATCTAAGAAATGCACTTTGGTGAGGATCTCTCCAGTTGTGCATTAGTTTTAGTGAGGATTTGTGCTTTCTGATACAATTTTCCCATAGGGGTTATCCTGTTGCCAGCAGTTGACAATAAACCATTTAGGCAATATTTTATTAAAATGTATCACCTTAAGTATAGTCTCTAGGAATTGCATAAAGCAGGCTTTGATATCTTGATAAAAACACAACCGCAATGGGCAGTCTTAAAAACACCTCTTTGAAAAGCAAAAGGTTGCATGGTATATTGCTATGCCAAATTTAAATTTTCCATATCTGAGGTATCTTCAGAGGAATATCACTGTTTATCTTCCCTCATGCGGTCCAAAATTATCTGGGAGCAGTCTAAAAAGAATTTTAAAATGGTAAATATATGTGTTCTTTGAAAATAAACAAACACTTTTTAGACATGACCAGTTACTTAAACACACTATCTATCATTATAATGAAAACCCTAGTCTTTTCCTAACACACAAAGCATTATCGTTTTGGCTTATGAATTTGGCTGTGACAGAGCTCTCCCCCCTTTCATTTTATATATTCTTTGAACATCATCCCCTGCACTGTCCTGTGTATAGACTAATTAAAAGAATAATATTACATTTCATTTTCCTATTTTTATCAAAAGTGATTATCTTTAACAAATTCTTTAAATTGTACTGCTTTTGTATCAGTGATTAATGTATTGTGCCTGGTTCTTCTTGCCTGTTAATTGTTTTATACAAGTGGATGCTAATATAAGCAATAGGGTTTTATTAATGTCCCAATCAAATATATTGAAGCATATATGTGTTAAATACACGAGTGCTAAATAGGTGATCTTTCTTAAAAGAACATTAGGTTTTGAACATTGATCCATATTTACTAATTACTGTCTCTTTCAAAGCATTTCAGCAAGATGATTAAAAATTGTTTATATTTTATCATATAAAACAGTATATCTATTAACACATAGATTTATTGAAACAGAATAAGTGAAACCCCAACCTTTAAAGATACAAACTTGAATATAATCATATTTATAATTCAATCCATATTTATTTAAATGCATCTTCTTTTAATACGTATTTTAAAATAAAGCCTTTCTTCGCCAAGTTATAACAGTATATCACCTAGAATTAAATAAGTTCTATTGAAACCTAAAGAAAAAAAAAAAAAGATAAAATCAAAGTGTAGTTTCCATTACCAAGAAACATCCCAAAATTAAATTTGGTTCAAGTATCAATTATAGGGACTCAGAGACACTACAGAAATTTTTGAAAATTTTGAAAAAAGGATTAGCAGAAATAGAATAAAATGTCGATGTCAATGTAATTATATCAAACAATATTCAACTCTTTCTTTCCTCAATTTGCTAATATCTCTCACCTTGAAATCTTATCACAATGTTTTTCCTGCTTAACAATGAGTTGCCATCCATGAATGAATTAGATCTGATCTTAAGACAATCTCTAAAAATTCAGTTATTTAGTTCATTTTTACTCATATTTATTTAAATATGGTATTTTTAATGTCAAAAAATAGGGTATGAGGATGGATGGCAGCCTGTTCAAAACAATTTTCAATAATCATCAGGTACAGATGGTTCATGGGCACAATAAGCAAAGAGTTAAAAATCAATAGGAAAAAAAGATGAATCATCTATGGTAGTTTTAAAATACTGGGTTTAAATACTTTGTTTAAAAGTCTTTGCCACTCCTCCCAGTGAGAGATCAGGTCTATGAACCTTCCCCTAGAATTTGGGCAGCCTTGTGACTACTTAATCAATAGAGTTGGGCAGAGTAATGCTGTGTAAATACCAAGGCGGAATCATAAAAGACAAGGCAGCTTCACCAGAACATTCATTCTTGGGACTCTGACCCTCTGTGTAATATCCACCTGTTCTGAGGATGTTCTGTAATGGGGAAGCCGAGCTACGTGGAGAGAAATTAAGTATGTGTTCTGGTCAGCAGTCCTAGTCTTTGAGTCACCCCAACCCGGGTGCCAAGCATGAGTGTGAACGAGTTTGTGCATGTACTAGTATTAATTGTGTGAATTAACACAGGTGTATTTTAGTTTCCTCTGCAACTATAACAAGTTACCACAGATTAGTGGTTTGAAACAACACAAAGTTATTTTCTTATAATCTGGAGGTCAGGAGTCCAAGATGGGGTTTGCTAGGCTCTGCCGCAGGATTACATTCCTTCTGGAGCCTCTAAGGAAGGCTGTGTTCCCTTGCCTTTTCCAGCTTCTAGAAGCTGCCTGCATCCTTGATATGTAACCCCTTCCTCTATCTTCAAAGCCGACAATGTCTTTCTCTCATCACATCACTCTCAACATTTACTCCTTTGCCTCCCTTTTCCACTGACCAGGATGCTTACGATTACATTGGGCCCAGCAAGATAACCTAGAATAGTTTTCCCACCTCAGCCTCCTTAACATAATCACATCTGCAAAGTCTATTTTGCATATAAGATAGCATATTCATAGATCCAGGGGATTAGAACATGGGCAACTTTGAGACCCATTATTCTGCCTACCACAAACTGATATAGCCAGGACGAGCTTTATTATTAGCTGGGTCCAGTGTAAAATGAAAAAAGCAGCCACAGCAGGTCAGTCCAGGGCCCTTCTAAGTACAGAGCACTGTAGGACCACCAGGTTGGACATCCACCCATGAAAAGTCCCCTAGGCACAGCCCACGGGTATCACATCACTCACATCACATCCCATCACTCATACCAGTCCCCACAGCAAAGGTCCCAGATATCATGGAGCAGGACACTCTGCTATACCTTTCAAAATTTCTGACCATCAGAATGCAATAACACAATAAAATAATTCTTTCGAGCTGTTACATTTTAGTGTAATTCAGTACACAACAATGGTAAATGGAACACCATCCCATAGAAATAAGCTTATATGACAAAAACATTCACTTCCCAGGAGCAAGAATGAAAACAAATAGCTAAAATATATAGAAAAAAATTTCAACTTATTAGTCAAAGAAATGCAAATTAAACAATAATAAATTATCAGTCTGACCCTTTCATAGTGCCAAAGGATTGAAAACATCTCATGTTATTGAGAGGGTGAAGAAATTTTGGTGTGTTTATAAGTTTGTGCAAACATCTTAGAAGGGCAAATTGTTAATACCCAAAGACATTTAAATGTGTCCCCTGACCCAGTAATTCCACTACTGCAAGAATCCTCAAACATCTGGTCAAGGTTACTAGTCCAAATATTTTTACTGTAGCATGATTTGAAACTGGAAAAGAAAGACAGCCTAATAAATGTATAATAACAAGGAGAAGGTTGCATAAATTATGATACAGCATTATTATGGAATATGATATAGCCCACAAAGATTCTCACAGTAAAAACTGATATGGAAAGATACTTTATATGTAGTATTAAATTAAAAGAATAATATATGCACAATAGTTCCTATTTAATCCTGTTTTTGTAAAAATATGTATATTGATTTCTGTATAGAAAAATACATACCCTAAAAACTTAACTGTTAACTCTAAAGGAGGGAGATTGGGAGGTAAGAAAGGGAATAAATGAGGTTATAATAGGCTTGGTTCTGAGGAAATGGTCTGATTCACCTATGTTCCTCAAATAATTAAATTATTATTAACTTTTATTTTTACTCTCAAATGTATTCCAATGTGGATAAGATGATCACCTGAGAAACAGGGAGTCTCATTTCTTATTTTATGTACTTCTATATTGTTTGAATTTTCTAAAACTTTTATTTGTTACCTTGTCACACACACATACACATATTTTTGAAGGACAATTTGGCAGGAGCTTTAAAATTTTTTAATATTTTCTCACATTGATTAAGTTTTTTTCCCTTCCAAAGAAGAAGCAGGTACAGAGATTTTCATTTTAACTTTTTTTTTTTTTGTAGTAACGAAAAAGTGGAAACAAAATAATGCTGACTGGTAGGAAAAACTTAAACCACACAAAATTCAGCAGAATATGTTTTTAAAGAATTCTTTAAAACAGTTTTTAAAGAATAATTGAGTAGATTAATATATACAGACATGGGACAATTGAGATAGAAAAAGAGACAGAGAAAGAGAGAGGGAGGGGAAGGAAGAAGGAGAACAGGATAGGAGATGGGGAGAATTTATACTGAAAAAAATAAAATAAAATAAACCCTTTACAAGAGAAATGAGTAAATAAAACATGATTCAGTCTCATAATGGAACCGCAATTAACCATGATTATATGTGTGTATCAATAAATATTAGCATGGGAATTTGTTATATATTCTTACCCTATGATTCATCTTTGTTTAAAAATAGATGAAAGCTATATAGACATAGAAAAAGCAATTTTAAAATACCTATGGCAGAATCATGAATGTTAGTTTTCAGCTTTGTATATGTGTTTTGAATTCTTCTCAAGTATTTCTTGATAGGGATTTATGTTTAATCTTACAAATAATGGTGGGCTTTATATAAATCAATTTGCAATATTTTAAGCTTTCTGTAAGTCTCCTAAAATACAAAAACATAGCATTCAGGTTGTTTCTTTTTGTAACATTACTTTTTCCCTTTCAAATTTGCAATGCCCTTAATGAAATTAAATAATCTGACTTTTCCTATTATAAAGTCTGTCTTTAAAGTTTTTTTCCTTTCAAAATGAGATGTGTGACATTACACATTTAAGATCCAGCTAAGTATTTTTGCCAAAATCAAGATTCCAGTTCTATTGCTTAAAATGCCTGTAACATTACCATGAAACTTCACAAACCCAATGCAGATTTTTCACCTGTTGTATTTATTCTGCTTGTCATCTCCATTAACCCAAATTGAGTACTATAAATTTTCAGAATGTCTGATCATGAGGGGTTCCTAGGAAAGTGCATATAAACTAAATTCCCAGATTGTTAATGTGACATTCAAGGTCACTGGCAATCTGGACCAGACTAGTTTTCCAGCTTCATCTCCTGCCCCTTTCTTTGACTCATTCCATCCACTCTTCACTCATGTTCTAGCCTTAATGAAACACACGAAATTTTTTTTCCATTTTGATGCCTCTCTACTTTCTCTAGCCATAAAGTTTTCCTTTATGCTAATGAACCTGATTCGCGAATTCTCAACTAAGATAGTACACCTGCATCACCAAAGGAATTTTGTTGTCATTTGTTTTGTTTCATTGTGTTTTAATACAAAAGCCCCTTCCAAGGGACCAACTTAATCAGGACATTCAGGATGCAAACAGGATAAAACTACAATTTTAAAGACATATACAAGTGATTTTAATGGGATTAAAAGCCACTGACATAATGAAATGAAGAAATTCCTGCTTGACAGCACTGCTCTTTCCACACATATACCTAAAATTAATTATTTACTCATATCCATCACAATCTTATACTCATCTAACCAATTACAAGGTTCAATCAGTACAATAATACCCTGGGATATAATTTCATCCTTTACTATATCTGAAAATTCCACCCCTTTCCATTCTCATTGCCTTCATTCTAGGGCCCAGCCCAACATTTTTAGACTATTGTGATAGCCATCTAATCACTTCCAGTCTTAATTTCCTTCTATCCTGATTTCACCAAAGAGAGGGAACTTTTTTAAAAAATAAATATCTCTTGTTATTTTTATGATTGAAACATTTCAGTTGCCTTCTATTAAGTAAAAGTCTATAAAGACCAAATACTTCAGAACCTTTATAGGACATGCCCGCCTGACTCATCCTAACCCCACATTCTCACCCTTTGTTTACCTAATTCATCATTCAGGTCTCAAATATTATGTTCAGTCCTTAACACTGCTCCACTCATGCATACATGCCTCTAGATTAAATCTTCTTGTTATCTATTATCAGAATCATTGCTCATTCTTTTCATAGCCATCATAACATTTCCAAGTATGTGCTTTCCCATGTAAACTATAAACCACAAAAGAGCTGGAACCATACCTGCCTCCAGTATACGTAAGAATTCAGTATTTGGGAAGTTCTCTGGTGGCCTAGTGGTTAGAACTTAGTGCTTTCACTGCTGTAGTCCAGATTCGATACTTGCTCTAGGAACTGAGATCCCACAGCAAGCTGTTGCATTCTATAGCAAAAAAAAAAAAAAAAAAGACGAAAGATTTCAGTACATAATGAATAAATAAATGAATAAACCAAAAAAATCAATGAGTCATTAATTCCAGTTACCAGATGTTTTGTTTTGTTTAAATAAATTTTAAAAATTTCAGAATGCCAAGTTAAATATTTTGACTTTATCTTCTTTTTTTTAAAGTGTCTTGTGTTCTCTCTACAGATGCTTAGAAGTTTCCAATGAAAATACTGATTATTATAAAATATATTTTATATAGATAAAACACAGTAATACATTTATGTGTAGTGTATCAGTCATGTAGTGGATCTACACATGATTATATACAAAATTGATTGATAATAAGGACCTACTATATAGCTTGGGGAAATCTATTCGGTACTCTGTGACATCCTATGTGGGGGAAGAATCTGAAGAAGAATGGATATATATGTATAGATGGCTAATTCACTTTGTTATATACCTGAAACTAATACAGCATTTAAGTCAACTATATTCAAATAAAATTTACTTTAAAAAACTTAAAATGGCAATAATAATATTCTTTAAAAATTAGAAATAAAATTATAATTCTTTTACATAATTAAATGGTTAAACAAGAAATGAAAATTACAGTTAACGCAGGGATCCAAAAAATAATAAATATAAAAATCCATACAACTTGGCCTATGGAATTCAGTCAAAATGATATTCATGGTAAATTCACAGCTATGTAATGCTTTCATTTCTGATAATAGGATTAAAAGTTAATAAATATGCAGCTCTAGAAGGTAGAAAAAAAGCAATATTAGCCCAAGGAATGCCAAGGAAAATCAAAGCATTAAAAATGAAAATTCTGAATTAACAAAGAATAATTTAATTATTCAATATGTCCAATTCCTGATTCTAATGAAATAGATATGCTATTGAAATAACAAAAAGAAAATAATGAAAAGTTACTTCAAAATTATAAAAGTTTTTATTGTTTAAAATTTTTTAAATAAAAAATACAAAAACACTATACTATATAGAGTTATGAGTGGATTTGGGTTGTTTTTTACTTTTTCCTTTTTTTTTTTTTACTTTTTGCTTTCCCAAATTAATCATATTGTACTAGCGGATTTTTTCAATTTTTAAAGAAATAGATATATCCATTACTTTCTCCTATCTAAGGTGAGCTTATTTTTATTGCACTCATAAATCTTCCATTCCAAAACATTAAAATTTTCCAAATACAGAAAAACTAAATTCTTAACTATATACAGATAAGCAATGCTAAATAAAATAAGCATTATGAGAATTTGCCACAACAAAATAGTATTTATGTGTAATGATTATTTAATATCAAGCAATAGATTAACAAGTTATACAAATTTTCAAAATAACAACAATAAATACTAACAAGGAGGAGCTCCCATGGTGGCTCAGCAGGTTACAAACCCAGCTAGTATCCATGAGAATGAGTTTAATCCCTGGCCTTGCTCAGTGGGTTAGAATATGGTGATGCCTTGAGCTGTGGTGTAGCTCACAGACATGGCTCAGATTCTGCTTTGCTGTGGCTGTGACATAGGCCCACAGCTACAGCTCTGATTCTACTGCTAGCCTGGGAAACTTCCATATGCCACAGGTATAGCCCTAAAAAGCAAGTAAGTAAATAAATGATAAGGAGCTTGATAAAATATAATGCTAATTCCTGATTAAAAATATAAATAAAATCTTATCAGTAAACCAGGACAAGTTCTCACCTCCATGATAAACTATTTAATATATTAAGAAATATTACTGGGTAAGGAGGAGATAACATTACCCGCAAATGGTATGATTGTCTTCTGATAAAACTCAAGATAATTTTGACAATAATTAGCAAGAAAAACAGAGTACATGAAAAGATGACCAGGTACAACAATAAGTGAAGTTATTCTGTGTGTCCCTTTACAAGTAGTTAGTTAAATAAGTAATGGATTTAATGTCCAGTTACACCATTCAAGCAAAACATGTTTCTTTCACAAGGTCAAGTCTTCCCATTATGCTTTTTATCATTTTGAAACTTACTCTCATTTACTGTACTTACATCAAAATAGAGTTTTATCTTTCATAATATTTACATTTGCGGCAAAAATGGCTGTCAAATTACTAAGAAATTGACAAACACCAATTTGTATTGATTCTTTAGGAATTGCAGATATTTTATTAGTTTAGCCCCAATATCACCTGTCCTCTAAAGTTAGATAGAATTGAAAAAGCCCCATCAATTCAGGAAGAAATCCAGTGCTATCCCCAAGACATGAAACATTTATCACAATGCCCCACAGTCAGGCCCAAATTAATATTTTATTAACATTATTTTTACTATTTTTCTGCCTGAGCTTATTTTTCAGTTAATGGAAACACTCTAGTTTAAATAAGTGTAATGCTGAATAGTGAAAAGTATGTAAGTGTATTTTAAAAATTAATACTTTTCTTTTATGATATCAAAAACCAACTGTAAATAATGGAGTTAAACACCCCATTCACAATAGCAACAATAATAGCTAGACTAAGGATAATTCTAGCAATGAAAGTGAAGGGGGCATGAAGGAAAATCTAGGTAAAGAACCAGCCTGGCATATTTCCCAATAAGACAATACTGAATGGTGACCAATTATCTAGGTTTTTAAAGTAATCATAATATAAATCCAATGTGTTTCTTTCGTAATTTGAGAAAATTATTCTAAATTTCATGTGGAAGAATAACCAGGCTAGTATAGCTTAAAAACTCTTAACAATACCATCTCTCTGTTGAGAACCATGAGGCCATACTAGGTTTTTGGTGACTCACACTTAAGAAATAAAGACTTCATAGGTAAGAGCATCACCACTTCTTTTTCAGTAAGCATAGAAGTCCTGAGTGTGTTATTGCAATCTTGCGGTTGGTTAGTTGGTTGGTTGGTTGTTTTAAGACTACAGTGAAGAGAAACAGGGCAGGAGGATTCAGGCAGAGTATTCAACACCATTTCACAACCTACCCCCTTCCCTAGGAGAGTTGTATTCCGTTTTTCTCTGTCTTAACAATGAATGTTAAGGGCATGGGGGAAAAAAAGTCTTCTTAGTTGTATGACTGGACAATTAAATGTATTCTGTTCAAATTTCAGCACTTGTATTTTGACATCAAAAGGCATTTGTGTTTTCTAAGATAAAAATGAAAAACGATAAGGCCAGCTTTTTGCTGTTTTCTTCTTCTAGACAGAGAGTTCACTCTTGAAGGCACACACATGCTTTTCTTCCTTCCAAGGATGCCATTTTATTTGTGAATAAACAAAAAGCGAATGTTTTTTCTGAGTGGAGGAAGACACTGCCTCAGAGCATTCTAATGCTTAGCACGTTGTTTATCTTCTAAGTGGAAATGGATTTCTTATTTTCTGAGGCTCTACTCAACTTATGGCCTAATGCTGAGAGAGAGAGAGAGAGGCAAAGAGAGAGACAGGGAGCTAGAGAGAGACTGGCTAAGGCAGAAGACAAAAAACTTGCCTGAGAGGAGATGAGTGACAAGAAGGAAAATGTCTTAGGTCATAAGTTCTCAATAGCCATCTTTTATTCACTACCATATAGAAATCATAAATGAAATATGTAAAAATTACAAACAATATGAACAAGATTTTTTCATGAAAGAAACTGTTCTATTTATATATAATATCACAAAGAAAATCTATATATCATCTACATATGAATATTCATTTGTATATGAATAAATGGAGTTAAAAAAGAAAATTTAACCTTGATTAGTTTTTGCCACAGACCTCATCCTCTTTATTATCTCTGAATCTTGGACTACTTTAACTCTTATTTATGGCCAGGGATCAAATCTGAGCCGCTACAGAGACAATGTCAGATCCTTAACCCACTGCACCACAGTGAGAATTCGATTATTTTAAATAAGCTTCCTTGAAAATCCCCTCTGTTAGAGTGTCTGCCATAAGTAAAATTACCTTGGAATGACTTTTTTATCCTGTCATCTGAGAACTCTATTTCCTAAAATGTAAGACCTTTCCCTTCTCTTTCGACGCTCTTCTTTTCAGGATATGAAATCACCCCCATTGCTTCAATTATCACACTTATGGAAATGAGTCCCAGATATAACACTTAATTCCTGATCCTACTCTCCTAGTTGCAATAACAAACTCAATATTTCTCCATATTTTACATCTCAATTTTTTTTTAGCTTCTTAACTCAAAAAAAGCATATTCATATGTTTCTTCTTTTTATTCTCAATTTTATGAATAGTTCCCAGTATCACAGCCTTTTGCACTATACAGCTTTCTTATTCTTCTTATCACCAACCTAGTTCACACCTTCATATTCCCTATTTGACTGTCAGAACCATCACATCACTCATGTCTTGTCTCTCCCTGTTCATGTTTATCCATTCCCACTGTGGTCAGATTATTCTACCCAAAGCATTACTAAGATTCCCTCTGCCAATAGAATCCTAAATGCTACTTTAAGGTCCTTTTTAAATGTCACTTCCTCCATGACATTTTTCTTGATATACACAATTCGGACTGTCTCCTTTTCATAATCCTTTGTGTATGTGTGTCTTTATGTCAATTATCTTATCCCTATAGCTACACATGTAAAAAAAAAAAGCACATAGAAAATGAGAAATTAAAAACTTTTCAAGAAACCTATATGACAGAAAGGAATCCAGGTCTCTCATAATTATAGTTGGCATTCTTTGTTTACATGAGCTTTCAACAAGAGTATTAATTTGATGCCTCTGTTTTTCAACATTCTTTGAATTCTGATTTTTTTTTAATGTTAGGCATTAAGACTGAATTCTATTAATTATTCAATAACTATGTCATCCAGGAAGATTTTCACCATTCTGGATAATGACAACTTGATACAAAACAATTATAAAGAGAAAGAATGAGAAAAGAAATGAAACAATCTGTATATGCTATTACAGTTTTGTGAATTTCTAGTTGAATTTCTGAAGAAAAGCAGCTCACTTTTGCATTATCTGGAAACTGTCCAAAATGAAACCTCAGTGGCCTGTGATTCCTAAAGGCCACACAAAAGCCCAGCTCTAATGATGAACACTAAACTTCCACTCCTTCTGACTCTTGGCCTACTATCACTGATGGCCTTTTAAATGATTGCAAAAGTCATAATTGCCCAATTCATGGGAAAAAAAATATTGCTAAAAATCAAGTGAATAGCCAGTTCATTTATACAGATTAGAAATATCAATTTTTAAAGCTATTTCTTGTCCTTGTAAATGTAGCATCACCGAAAAGCTACAAGAAAATTATATAGTTTTTTAGCATTTTCATGGTACAAAATTGCTCTCATATGGCTGGCAATCTGAAAGATGGGTTATCTATAAAAGGAACTTCTACGGAAGTCAGCACATTTGGAGGCCATGATTACAATAATGAACAGTTTGCTTACCCTCATCCCTCACTCCTTTGTTTTCCCTAAGAACCAAAAAAAGCATGCTAATTAAAATTAAATATTCATATTAAACACCTTAAGTGAGAAATATATAGGTCTGATTGGGGAACAGGGAAAATTGAGTAGAGGGGAGAGAGTACTTATAACCAAATTGTTGTGAGCACCATATAAAAAACAAAAAATCCAGCAATGCCAAACAGAGTGTCTGCAAGCTACATAATAACAGTGCTATCTCTCTTCACCTGTTTGGAAAGAAACTGAAGCCTCCTTAGTTACTTAAATGCTTACAGGAAGATATTTTATGGCAGAGTGGAGTTTTCAGCTACAAAATCTAAAATTATCTAAATCTTTGGAATATGAAAAGTTGAAAGCAATCTAGAATGTACCAATGCAGAAGCTCTCAAATTCTTTGCTATAGTTTATTCATTTTACTAGTTTTTTTTTAACCCCAACTAGTCCCAGATAAAAATTTGAATTAATCCACCTCACTGATCAATAATTTTGTGTAATATTTATTACATATAGAGTCATGAGATTTTTGGTAAATGACTCACAAGATACCATCGGATTTAAGTCCCAGAACATTTACTTAAAGCAATAAACTTGGAAGAATCTGAACTTTACTCCCAGTAGAATTCTTGCTTAAAAATAAGAAATGCCTCTTCCTCTTTCTCTCTCCTATAAAACCCACTCTGAAAGCCACTTTGCTTTGTTAACTTTCATAGCATGTATTCTCACTACAGCCTTCAACACCTGAAAAATTAGTGGAAGAATTTGACTGATTATAGAGGCTGTTTTCCTTGTTCCACAGCTTGTTCTAAAAGGGATACTCAGCAGAACTTGCATTTTTTTCTTTCATTTTGTGCTGTCTGCATGAGTAATTACCTCCCTGATTTCTGAGATGCAATTGAGTAGCTTCCACATTAGAAAAATCCAAAGATTGATAGAGCCATCGCTCCTAAAGGATTAGTTTGCTGCTGTAATTCCACGGAGTAGGTCATTCAAATAGCAAAATGCCTCAAAGTTTAATTTCTCCTGGTTTTAAAAGCCAGATATTGTTACCAATTTCAGGGAAACTGGGAAAGTCCCATGGTCTTTTAAACAGGTGATGATCTTTAAAATTCCCCTGAGGGGCTGTCTCCTGCCCTCATGCAATGTGTCATCCAGAGAATTGCTCTGTGATAACCAAAGTGTAGAGTTCCCTTTCTTGAAAAATAAAGCTTTTGACAATGAATGAATTTATTCATCTGTTAATTACAATTTCTGAATACCTGTACTGACAACTTCAAAGCAAGCTGAAATCAACTATGCAAACTTCTTGGCAGTATTTGAACTATGCAAACTTCTTGGCAGTATTGAAAGCTTCTTCATAAAGAAGCTTTATGACCTGGCTCAATGATGAAGAATACTTCTTTTAAAAAAGGTGTCATCACTGGATGAGTTACTCTTCTTGGACTACATAACAAAACACCCTAGACTAGGTTGCTTAAAAGTAGAAATGTATTTTTTCACAGTCTGGAGGCTGGAATCCTGAGATCAGGACGCTAGCATAGTCTGGTTCTTGTAAGAATTATTTTTCTGGCTTGCCTTCTTACTATGTTGTCACATGGCAGAGAGAGAGAGAGCAATCTCTGTTGTTTCTTCTCTTTTGAAAAGACACCAATTCTTTCAGATCATAATTCCACCCTTATGACCTCATTAAGCCTTAGTCACCTCCTTAAAGCCCTATCTTCCACATAGGGCACTAGTGCTTTAACATAGGAATTGACATATAGGGCACTAGTGCTTTAACATAGGAATTTTGAGGGGACACATTCAAAGAAAATAAGGAGCCAATGAACACACTGTTCAAAAAATGAACAATTCCAAACTTGTGTTATGTGTGGAATCTGAGCTTGCACTTTGGTTCCTTCTTTTTTTTTTTTTTTTTTCTCCTCCTCTTCTTTTTTTAAACTAATCAATCTTGTGGTTCCTTATATCAGGCAGGTATCTGGCATGTATACTACAGAGATTGCAAAAACCATTACAAATAAAATTATTTGTAGCTAGCCAAAGAAAACAGAATCAGGTTTTGTTTACTCTCTAGTACTTTTCAAGTTAGCTTATTTATTATATTTACAAGCTTATTTAATTTGTTGCAGATGTTCAGGGGAAGGATTTGTAAGCAGTCACTGTTAGAATGTTTTTTCATAAAATCCATTTCCCAAATGTCTGAATAATGACAAAAGACCTCCTAACAGAATATTAAGCCAGGAAATTCATCTAAACATCACAACTGTAATCATAAGTGGTATAAGCTGTACTTGTTGTCTGATTAATTTTGGTTCCATGTAATGTTGTTGGAATGATCACTTTAGACTCAATTTTTTTTTCTTTTGTATAAAAGTAAACACCAAAGCAGAGGGGACACAAGAAGAAATAGTGAGCTCTTAAACTAAATTCTTAATGAAGTCAAAGCGTTTAGTTTTCAGGCAATCTTACAAATGTGTCCTTTTTCCCTCTATCAATATTGAAAATAGACGCATGCTTTCCATATACGATAACAGTAGAGTTTTATTTAAATATTTATTCTCAGTCTATTTGTATAGTCTGAGGTATAGGGTTTTTTTAAAATTTTCTGTTATTCTATTTATTCTTGGCTTTGAAAATTAGTTCTGCTCCATAGTCAGTTTAACTGAGAAGAAAGATCTTTGTAAGTTAGCCCTACATTCAATTAATTGAAATTCAACCTCCCAAGGCCAACCACAGATGCTCTACATATTTAGCACAGTGCCTTCTAACCAGCTGTACTAATCTGGGCAGTAACACTGCCCTGTAGCTAAACATCTGGACAGAGCTAGAAACCAGAATAATAAATAGTTTTAGAATTCTATTGGACAGATGACTACAGGTGACATCACAAAATGTAAAAACAAAAAAAAGAAAAAATATATTTATGCCAAATACAGCATTATAATTTGAAACGTCACATTATTGCTATCAAAAATTCAACTTAAAAAAAAACATTTTATGTTTTGTAACTAGCTGTCAGATCACAGGCACAAAATCTTAGATTTCAAACAGATATGAGGTTGCACAGTTATAAACACTGCACTGCATTTTGAAGAGGCCAAGTTACTGGCTCTCTTACCATGTAGAACTTACAAGAAGAATAAAGTTAAATTCCCTAGAGAGCATTGTGTCAAAAAAATGTTCCCATGCCTTAATTCTACCCACTGCATTTAGACACCATTGGATTCACCACAAGAATTGTGAGAATGAGTAACTTATTTTTAAAGATTCTGTCAAGGAGGCAAATTTTTCTGTCTGTAGAAAATTTACTATGATGGTTGACAAGACTTGTTTTCACTTTAACACAGGTGGGAGCTGAAATCACTTGAACAACTTGCTTTAGGTGCCACAGTTCCAGAATAACAAAATAATTTTAAAATCTATGTTCCCAAGGTAGATTTAGGGATTTTGATGATATAAAGAAAAAATAAAGAATATCTTATGCTTAACGGCAAATTTCCGTTGAAACAGTTATGAATTCAGACTATGGTTATCTGAAAGACATATTTTCATACAGATGCTAATTGGAAAAATCTTCCTCAATTTCAGATTAGAAATTAAGAACAAACAAATAGAAAGAGTACCCAAATAACTTGAGCTTAAAATTGACACAACTAATGGGTGTAAAATACAGTAATTGAAAACTTTAGTTTTATTCTACAGGAAGAAGTATTCAATAAACTCTTTTTTTTCCCCTCCATGCCAGACTTGTAACTCACTAATTAAAACTCTAGGCAATCTGAGGAAAAAAGTATTATTAAAAAAATTTTAGATTTGTCATTCCATAATTAGGCATAAACATTTATAGTTCAGGGTTCTTTTTTTTCTTGCAATGTTATTTCAAATATGTATAGAAAGCAACTAAGCATTTTAAAAGCTTTCTTATAGATGTAAACACCCATTGAGGACAAAATTGTTCTTTAAACTACTAGGCCAGGATTTTTTTTTTCCTACCTTAGCTTTAAGATTTTATTTCCTTTATACTCAGATTAAAAAAGTGTTTCCATATAAATAAAATCCGAGGGCCATTTGACTTTCTTATGGTAATTTCCATCACAGAATAAAGTCATCAATTGTGTTTGGTTAAGAATTCACAAATACCAGAGTCCCTGTAGTGGCTCAACAGAAACCTATCTGAACGGTATCCATGAGGGCACAGGTTTGATCCCTGGCATTACTTAGTGGGTTAAGGATCTGGCATTGCTGTGAGCTGTGGTATAGGTCTCAGACACGGCTCAGATCTGGCATTGCTGTGGCTGTGGTATAGGCTGGCAGCTATAGCTCCAATTCAACCCCTAGCCTTGGAACCTCCATATGATGCAGGTACAGCCCTAAAAAAGACCAAAAAAAAAAAGGGGGGAATTTACAATACCATAGTAGCTGGGATCTACATCCGAGAAACTGGAATCTAATAAAGAGGGTGGAAAGAGTATTAACACTTGTAGTTTGCTGAGCATCATTTTCACAGTAATAAAAAAAGTAAATACGTTTATTAAAATTTGTTCAGAAACATATCTAATGAGGAAAAAGGATTTTCTCATTCTAACATTTAGTGTCTTGATTGAAAGACAGTCCAGGATTTGGGAGGTAGAAGAGTAGTAAAAATACTTTTGAAAGATGGAGGAATAGGAGGAGGTTGAGCTCAGCTCCCCTAATGAACACAACAAAATCACAAGTACATATCAACTTTCACTACAGTCGAACTGATGGTAAGCAGAACAGTTCTTTTACAACCAAGGATGTAAATAATGATCTAAATGAAGTCTGGTAGGAAGGGAAGAGAAGGGATATAGTTCAGATTTGCACCCCTACCAGGGAACCAGAAGAGGAAGGAAATATCACAAGCTCAGGAATCCTTCCTATGGAGTAAGGGGTTTGGGCACCCAGCCCTGGGGTTCCCCTCTGGGAAAATGAGCACACCTCAGCTGGTTTGAAAACCTGTGGAGATTATCCAGAGGTATAAGAAACAAAGACTGCTTTTGAAAAGTGTACACATAGTAACAGTCACAGGATGGAGGTGACAGATTGAAAGCTGGCTGATGATCTGGCCAGTTTGCCAGGTCTGCCCTAGCAGGCCTCCCAGCCCACACCAGTCTCTTGATCCAGCACCTCTTGCTTCAGCCCTGCTCCCCACTAAGGCAGAAGCAGTCATTACCAACAAGACTGGGCACACCCAGAGGGAACAGAGCCCAGTGGGTCCCAGCTTTGCCCTAATCAGGGCAGAGGCAGTCATTGCCAGCATGGACACATGTGGGAGGAAGCAAAAGCAGTTCAGTAGTGTGCCTTCAATCCCTTTAGCTCAGACCCAGCCTCTAACCAAGACACCCCCACACTCACCAGGAGAAACCAGCACAGAGGTACCCCGAGCCCCTGGGCTCTGGCGATGTCCTCAATTAAAGCAAAGACCTTCATCACACCTCAGAGTAACCCAACTTCCCCAGGGCTCCTGCTTCAGACCCTGAAGACCTGCACCCACCCCAACAGGGTGGTGACTGACACTGCTCACACTGGCTCTGCCTCTAGCCCCTCCAACTTTATCCCTACCTCCCACCAAAGTGGTGGCCACAAGCACACTCTGCTAGAAGACATGTCTATGCTCAATACACATCCAACTCCCCACCAAAGCCACTGGACACACACAGACTGCATAGTACATACTTTCAAGGCTGGGATAGGCAACTGTTTCATCTAATCTCATAGAGACAGAGAAAGCTAAACAAAAATAAAAAGACAAAGGGATATGTTTCATATGAATGAACAAGAAAAACCCATGAAAATACTCTAATGAAACAGAAATAAATAATTTACCTGAAAAAGTATATAAAGCAATATTAATAAGAATGATAACTTACCTTGGGGAAAGCATAGATGGACATAGTAAGAATTTCAACCAAAAAAAACATAGAATTTTTTTAAATGTCAGAGCTGAAGAATACAAAGCTCATGAAAAATACACTACCAGAAATTAACAGCAAGATTAGGTAATACAGAACGTATAAGTGATATGGAAAATAGAATAATGGAAATTATTTAATCAGAACAGTAAAAAGAAAGGCAAATGAAACAAAATAAAGTTTAAGGGACCTCTAAGACAAAATCAAACATATTAACCTTCATATCATAGAGGTATCAGAAGGAGAAGAAAAAGAAAAACGGTAGAGAATATATTTGATGAAATTATGGCTAAAAGCTTCCCAAAACTGAAGAAGGAACAGATATACAGATAAAGGAAGCACAGAAAATCTTATATAAGATAAACCCAAAAAGACCCACACCAAGATATATTATAATTAAAATTTCAAAAGTTAAAAGGAGATTCTAAAGACAGAAAGACAAAAATGAAGAGTCACATACAAGAGAACTCCCATAAGGCTATCAGTTGATTTTTCTGCAGAAATTTTGCAGGTCAGAAGAGAGTGACAAGACATATTTAAAGTACTGAAAGGAAAAAACCCCACAACCTAGAATACCCTACCCAGCAAGGTTATCACTCAGAACTGAAGGAAAGATAAAGAGCTTCTCTGCTGTACAGTAGAAAATTGACAGAACACTGTAAACCAACTATAATGGAAAAAATAAAAATCACTTTTAAAAAAGAGCTTCTCAAGCAAAAACTAAAAGTGTTCATCAGTACTAAACTGACCTTATGAGGTGTTATACGGTCTTCTTTAAGTGGAAAAGAAAAGGCTATAACAAGAAATAAGAAGGTATAGAAAGGTAAATACCCACTGGTAAAGGCAGTGAATCAGCCACAAATAACGAATACAAAGTTAAAAGACAAAAATTGCAGAGTTCCCGTCGTGGCGCAGTGGTTAACGAATCCGACTAGGAACCATGAGGTTGCGGGTTCGGTCCCTGCCCTTGCTCAGTGGGTTAACGATCCGGCGTTGCCGTGAGCTGTGGTGTAGGTTGCAGACGCGGCTCGGATCCCGTGTTGCTGTGGCTCTGGCGTAGGCCGGTGGCTACAGCTCCGATTCAACCCCTTGCCTGGGAACCTCCATATGCCGCGGGAGCGGCCCAAGAAATAGCAACAACAACAACAACAACAACAAAAAAAAGACAAAAATTGTGAAATCAAATACAACTATAATAAAGAGTTAAGGCAAAGGTATGACAATATAAAATATGACACCAAAACCAAAAATGTGGTGGAGGGTAGTAAAAAAATGTAGATGTTTTGCAATGTGTTTGAACTTAAGTAACTTTATATCTAAAACAAGTAGATTTAATTATGAGTCAACATATATGAACCCCATGATAACCACAAATCAAAATCCTGCAATAGATACACACACACCCACCCACACACACACACACAAGAAAAGAAAAAGAAATTTCTATTCAGGCTTCCTGTTCTTCACTTTGTTGAATGCTCTCATTCTCATCCATTATCTCTATATTCTTGTCTTCATCCAGCTTGTGAAGTGATTCATTATGTTCTAGCTCTTTAATTACTATTCATAAATATCACAGAGAATGATATCTACCACTAAGTAGCATGGAATCAAGGAAAGAGAATAAGGAAAGAATTAAAGGAGGGGAGCACAAAAAACAAATTACATCTGTCTTTTATTTTGTCCCTATGTACAACTCAGAAGAGGAATTCCCGAAATGCTAATCAATGATGTTCCAAAAGCCTGTTTATAATGTTATTTATCTGAGTGCTAAGTGACACTATTATCACCTATGGAAAGCAGGCAAAGTTGAAACATTGCTTATCCTTGTTGGGTTCATATTTAAGAAAGTACATAAATTTAATCTTAGAAGAGGAGCCTCTGTTTATGATCCAGAAGTGTGGGCCATGACTGAGTCTCTCTGCAAGAGAATAATATTGTACCATAGATCAGTTGGCCGTGGGGTTAGAGGCATGACAGCAGCTGCTGTGCCCTGTCAAACCAGCTGGCCATTTTGATTGCTGTTCTCTCACACCTCCCTGTTACATGTTCTTCAGAAAATGGAAGCATTTCTGAGGCAAATCAATTGTGTCCCCATAATCAAAATTATGATAAATGTCAAGGGACAGCAGAAAATTGAAAGAACACTGTAAACCAGCTATAATGGAAAAAATAAAAATCATTATTTAAAAAAAATGTCAAGGGACAAAAAACAGTGGGCTCTTGACAAAGTGAATATGCATCTTTCTCCTTGCAGATTTTTATCTTCTTCACATCACAGATAGGCAGTCAGTTTTATGTGCTCTTACCTTCAGAATTTTGACTTGTGAGATTGGAGTCAAAGACATGAGGAAATAACGGCAAGTGTTCAAGTGTGGGAGATTTAGGAAGAAGCCTTTTGTAGCCAAGGATAAACTCTAGGATAGGTAAGAGGATATGTTTGATATCCCTGAGTAGCATTGACTATATAAATATACACAGAATAACTAAGAAAATCAGATCCTAGTCACTGGAGCCCCAGGCTTATAGAGTCCCTATGATCCAAGGATGACAAAATATTTGAAGAGCCTCCAGACCATCTCAAGTTACAAGTGGAAACCAATAATTGTGGTTCTCAAAGCCTTCATCTATTATCTTGGTTCTAGATGTAGCCTTTATTGAACCCTTTATGGAGAAGCTTAATTAGTATTAAGGTTAACCTTGCAACCAGTATTGCAGGGGGAAACCTCAGAGTCAGATTTGGATGGATGTTAAAAAAAAAAAAAGAAAAGAAAATGAAATCTCTTTCATACTGATTTTGTGAGCTAAAATTCTGTTAAGCATTAAAGCAACACTTTCTGTAGAAATTCTGAGGGAAAATAGTGTCCTGTGATCTTAGAAATCCAAGCAGAACTGGCAAGGAAAAAAAAGTAAGTTATAGGAATAGAATCATAAAAAATGTACTTGGGTAAGATAGAGCAACAAAAAGACCCGAAATTGAGAGAAGAATGACTCTTTTTAAGAAAGGTTACAAGGAGGACAATGTTTTGAGAGTAAATTTGTATATCTTAATTGTATACACAAATCAAACTATGGTTTACATGCAGAAAATCTATTGCATTACATCATTCTTTTCAACAAAGCTGCCCATTGTAACTGTGATCTCATAGAGTAAGAAATATTTCATATCTAAGAAAATGTTAAGATAAGAATAGTAAGGTTACTTTTAAAATGAGATTTATATATTTTAATAGCTAATTATGACAGTAAAATATTCACTACCCTATATCACCAGATGTCTATTAAGTCAGAAATATAGGAATAAAAATAGAAATATATATAACCTTGTTCTTGGGTATCTCAGACAAAATCTGTGAATAAACAACTTAAAAACAACACATCTATCCAAATGGCACATAGGTGGTAGATATTATAAACAAGTGCTGTACACATTCAGAAAACAACAACAACACAAAAAAAAATGGGCAGAAGACCTAAGTAGACATTTCTCCAAAGACATACAGATGGCCAACAAGCATATGAAAAAATGCTCAAGATCTCTAATTTTTAGAGAAATGCAAATTAAAACTACAATGAGGTATCGCCTCACTCCAGTCAGAATGGCCATGATCAAAAAGCCTACAAATTGTAAATGCTGAAGAGGGTGTGGAGAAAAGGGCAACCTCCTACACTGTTGGGGGAATGTAGGTTGGTGCAACCACTGTGGACAGCAGTGTGAAGCCTCCTTAAAAAACTAAATATAGAGTTACCGGAGTTCCCGTCGTGGTGCAGTGGTTAACGAATCCGACTAGGAACCATGAGGTTGCGGGTTCGATCCCTGCCCTTGCTCAGTGGGTTAAGGATCTGGCGTTGCCGCGAGCTGTGGTGTAGGTTGCAGACGCGGCTCAGATCCCGAGTTGCTGTGGCTCTGGCGTAGGCCAGTGGCTACAGCTCCGATTCGACCCCTTGCCTGGGAACCTCCATATGCTGCGGGAGCGGCCCAAAGAAATAGCAAAAAGACAAAAAAAAAAAAGAACTAAATATAGAGTTACCATATAATCCTGAAATCAACTCCTGGACATACATCTGGAGAAAACTATAATTTGAAGATACATGCACACCAATGTTCATTGCAGCACTATTTACAATAGCCAAGACACAGGAGGAACCTAAGTGTCCATCAACAGATGAATGGATGAAGAAGATGTGGTATACATACACAGTGGAATATTACTCAGCCATAAAAAGAATGAAATAATGTTATCTGCAGCAACATGGATGGATCTAGAGATTACCATACTAAATGAAGCCATACATAGAAAAATAAATATCATATGATATTTCTTATATGGAGAATCTAAAAAAAAAAAGATAGGAGTTCCCATTGTGGCTCAGTGGTTAACAAATCCGACTAGGAAACATGAGGTTGCGGGTTCTGATCCCTGGCCTTGTTCAGTGGGTTAAGGATCCAGTGTTGCTATGAGCTGTGGTGTAGGTCGCAGACCTGGCTCAGATCCTGCATTACTATGGCTCTGGTGTAGGCCAGTAGCTACAGTTCCAATTGGACCCCTAGCCTAGGAACCTCCATATGCCGTGGGAGCAGCCCTAGAAAAGGCAAAAAGACCAAAAAAAAAAAATTACTACAGATTTATAATAAATCTTTAAGAAAAAAAAAGATAAAAACAAACTTACTTCCAAGGCAGAAAGAGACCCACAGACATAGAAAACAAACTTATGGTTACCAAAGGGGAAAGGGAGGGGAGAGATAAATTAGGAGCTTGATATCAATATATACACACTACTACATACAAAATAGATAATCAACAAGAACCTATTGGTATAGCATAGGGAACTAGGAATTATACTCAGTATTTTGTAATAGCTATTAAGGGAAAATAATCTGAAAAAATATATGTATATACATACATATATATATATACAACAACATTGCAAATCAACTACAGTTCAATATTTTAAAAAAATAAAATAAAATTGAAAAAGAAATAGAGAGGGAAAAATTACGTGACAAGAAAATGTTCCCAGAAGATAGGGAATGAATAGAGAAGAAGAAATTGAAGTCCTAGAGAGATTCTGCTAAATATTTTCTGTTGGACTTTAACAATGAATAAATAGTGTAACTACACTCAAAATTAAAGTAAAATCAAAATAGTTGAAATAGAATCATTAATAGGATTTATAACACATCATTTAAAAAATAGAGATCTAAAAGTAATTTTATCATGTGTATGTTTTATTCATCAAATGTATATTAATTAGCACAGTAAACATGAAAGTTTAAATTTATGAATGCCCATGGGGAGACAAAATTTCTCCTCCATTTTAGCCCCAATACATCCTGCAATTCACTGAAACAAATGCTAAGACTCTTCATAATAAAACATATGCAAATAAAAAAACATCCCAGCACCAGAGAATCCCTCAAATTCTTAAGCTTCAGCTGTGAGAAAAGAGCAATTGAACAGAATTTCTACTTAGCCTGTCATGAGTCTCCGAGGTAAACTCTGAGGGTTTGGTCATGATAAAAATCCACTCCCTAGTGGGAAGTCTAGTTGACTACAGAAGCTAGACATGGAGCTCTAATCATTATTTAGCATGTCTTATAAAAAGATCCAAAGTCATTGGAAAACTCTTTGGTTTTTTTTCTCACTTAAGTGGCACACAAGGAGGTGAAAACCTACAAAAGCCATTGTACATAGTTCTTATTAACCAACATTAACTGCTTGTGCTGGGAATTGAGTCCTGGTTCTCAAAAGCAAATAATAAAAAGTAAATTTCATCACACAGGGATTTTTTTTTTTTTGGTTGGTTTTCTAAGTGTAGGAAGGAGATTAAACAAAATGGCCTTAAAGGCCACAAACGTCCAACACAGAAGGCTTACTTCCTAGGATTCAAATCTACTTGCAAGAACTACATGTTTTTTCAGAGACAGCTTTCTTCTGATCTCTATAAACTGGCATTTTCCCCTTATGCTCCCATTGTATGCTAAACTTTTATTGGAATTCCAATTAGTTTCATTGTTTACCTAAGCAAAAAAAAATTTACCCCTTCATTGAAGTTAAATCTTACATAAAGCATTCATGTTATTTTGATAATTGGTACATGCAATTTTTCAGTATTTATATGCAATATAGTAAAGCAATTTAGACAACATTATTAGCAGATTCATTCTGATGAATTCCCTGTGGTATCAGTTCACTGATGAAATATCCATTTGGCATTAATATAATAACAAATATAAGATCTAGTTGCCCTTATTAGACTTCAAAAATAGATCACCAGAATAACTGCTCATATTCTTGCTCCATTATTAACTTAATTATGAGAGAGTTAATTGTTTAAGCCAACCAATTATTATGAAATAGTAGAGTGGGCTAATGAATATAATCATCATTTTGGTTGTTTGTAATCATCAAGAAGCAAACCTTTCTGGTCCTACTTGAGCAATCTAGTTCAAGTCTAGAAACTGGATTAATCAATATATGGGTTGGTGCAAAATTTCTTTCCCTATTTCCTTCCTACCCTCTTGTTCTGTTTACCATCTAATTACCAAATTTGATCCTTTACAGAAATAAAATAAAAATAATTGAGTCATAAGCAATAAGAAATTTATAAAAGACATTAACTATACTGAATACCTTTAAACACTTAGTTTCATCTAGTCCACCCTAGAAAGACCTCCTATAAGTTCTAGATCTCACTACAGAAAAATGTTTCCATCTTTTCATTCATCAAATATCCGTATTGATCTGAAACTAAATTGCTTTATTATGCTCATAAAAATTCTAAGAAAAAAATCTGTCAGTAGTTACATCAGAGATTTTAAACTCAAATGCCTGCTCAGACTACAAAGTTAATTAAAATAAGTAAAACTGTCCAGGGGTGGAGCATTATAAACTGGACAAACATGATATCCATCTAAAAGAAGCAGACACCTCTCAGTAACAGCTTATTTTTTCCAGAATGGCAATGGTTTCCAGACCAGCCAAATCTTCTGATGTTCCAAAAGAAACCAGAATTCTAGATTTTTATGGGGAAAAAAAAAAAAAAAACTCATGATCTTAAGATTTTTGGCACCAATTTAAACATTTTTAAAACACTAAGTCAAAATAAATACATCTGTTGCCTGGGTTAGTCCAGTTTGGACCTCTAATTAAATAACAATGCACTTCGACTGGGAAAAGGTCATATTTGACTCTTAAATGTCATTATAGACTATTATTCCTATCCCTTTCCTTTTAGAAAGTTATCTTAATGTTATTTCTCTCATATGCTTTTTTATTTTATGTATCTTGTCACCATTTAATTCACAATGAAACATAAGTGAAACAAAATGAAACAAAAGTTAAGAAGGATATGGTAGGGAATGTTCATATACACAACATAGAGTGGTTAAATGCTTTTTTAGCCAAATTATCTTCTGTTACCTAAGTTTAGATTTTCCACCCTGACCCTAAAATAAACTCTCAAAGAAAGTAGATTCCTACTGTCTTTTGTTAACTGGACAGAACTAAAGATCAGGGCACAATCCCTACAACTAGGAAGACAATGTGTAACTGGGTCACCATGTGTACAATAGAAAAAAAAAATAATGTATTGGGGAAACAAAAAAATTAATAATTAAAAATAAAAAAATAAAAAGGGGGGAAAAGCCCCTAGTATATCTCAATAAAACTGGAAACAAACAAAAAAGCAAAAAAACAAAACAAACAGACAAAAAAATTCATACCTACCCCAGGATATCAGTTGGAGAACGTTTGAATTATTATCTCTACTGTCATTCAGAACATATGTATCTTAATAAATCTGCTCAATAGAGTCAACACATAAGCTATCCAGATATCAATCCAGCTTTTTCGGCAGCTGTTTCTACTGTCTGACAAGACAATAGTTGGTGGGAGAGAGGGCCCCTTAATAAATGCTCAGAATTTTGATTACAGAGAATAAAGATATTTTCTTGATAAAAGGGGTCAAATACAGTGGCAAATTAATTCTTTTATCATAATGGAAGAATTAAATAATTTGAGTCACATTGTGATTCTGCACAACACATATGATCAAACTGATTTAAGAAAAACCTTTTTATCTTTGACTGGGAGTCATGGGAAGCATGGCATTACCAAGAGTTAACAGGCGCAAGAACTGAAATCATTCACTAACCAAGAGACAGAGGTAATTGGCTGCCAGGTCATTACCCATTATAATCAAGAGAAAGCATTCAACATTCTCTGGCCAGACCTGACAAAACATAAAAACTAAGTGAGGAATTGTTGATTTATAAGAACAGAAAATTACAAACTAATAGGCTTCATAAACATAGATGTAAAAATTCTTAGCCAATTTTTAACAAATTGAATTCAATAATACACAAAAAGATGAATATATCATGACAAAGTATGATCATTTACCTTGGGAATGCAATTTGTCTAATATTGGAATGTAATTCACCATGTTAATAGAAAAAATAAGAAAAAAGTGGCATCTCAAAAAATACAGAAAACCTGATTGATAAAGCTCAACACTGTTAAGAATTCTCAGTATGCAAAGAACAAAAGAACTCTTCAACAAGATTAAAAACACCTATTATGATTTAGTATTTATAATTGATATTATAATTCCATAGTATTAGAAATAATCTATATTTCATCCACAGGCATCAGGTTCATCACTGATTGAATAAATTATGGTTTATTCAAAGAAGCAACTACTCTAACACAGAGATGTAAAAAGTAGAAAGTGAGAAGGATATGATGTAGTAGGACTTATAAAATATGTTGAAAAGTGAAAAGAGAGAGTGCTACACCCCCTCCAGAAATGTGGAGCTTAATCTACCACTCCTCTTTTGAGTGTTAGTGAGACTTAGTGACTTGCTTCTAAAGGACAGGGCAAGTGAAGGAAAAAGTGACTGGCAAGCAGGTCACTTAATCAAGTGATCAAAGTTAACATGGTGATAAGCTGATAAGCTTTGGTATGTTGCTATGAAACAGGTATCTCATCTCTGTGGTTTCTTCCCCAAAACCCATAACCCCAGCTACTCATGGGAAAAATACGAGACAAACCCAACTTTATGAACATTCTGCAAAATACTTAACCAGTACATCTCAAAAGTATACTGAAAAAAAGGAAGAACTAAGAAACTACCAGAGACCAGATGAGACTAAAGCGACATGATGGCTAAATGCAAACATACATGGGATCCTGGAACAGAAAATGGACATTAGTGGAAAATCCAGTGAAATTCCAGTAATGTCTGGAGCTTAGTTAACAGTAACGCACCAGTGTCGGTTTTTTGGTGTTAACAAATATACCATAGTAATATAAGATTTTAACCTTAGGGGAAACTGAATAATAGGTATATGGGAACTCTGTAATATTTCTGCAACACTTCTATAAATCTAATATTTTTTTCAAAATGAATAAATGTCTTACCTATATTTTATCTAAAATATAAAATTAAACCAAAAGAATAAAAACATTGAATACAAACAGAAACACATGATTCTAAAGGTATCCTTGCTGAATATCTTTGCACTAAATCCTAAAGAAACAGAAGAATTCAGAATGTAGGGTATCCACTGGAAAACTGAACTGAACTCTAAATTCTCCAGAGTCAAGAAGAACAGAGTGAGATAATGGGGCACAGGGTGGCTGTTCTTAGAACAGAACACTAGACTTAACGATCAATTACAATGTGTAAACCCTAATAGAAAGCTCAATTAAAAGGAAAAAATCAGCTATATGAAACATTTGGGAGAAATGGAAAATTTTATTATCTAGCATGGTCTGTATAGTGTTCTGTAAGTAATGGTGATGTTCTTGGGTGTGGTGATGGTGTGTGTTTGTCAGAAGATGTCCCTGTTCTTGGCAGATACATCCTGAAGTTTTTAGGCATGCGATGTCATGATGGCTGAAATCTACTTCCAAATGATTTGGCAAAAGGGAATTGTATGTCTATTTATAGAGAGAGGGAAATCAGACTTGGCAAGATATTAACAGTTGGTAAATCTAGATGTGGAATACACTGGTGCTGTTTTTTTAACTTTTATATAAAAAGTTTTTTTAACTTTTATATAGGCTTGTAATTTTCAAATATAAATTAGATCTCAAAGAGTCAGCTTACTTTAACCTTCTTTCCTTCCAATGAGCTGTCTCCATCAGGTCAGGAACTTTGGAAGAGGTAATTTTGTCATCTATTTTACATTAATTTTAAATAATTTATTTGTATTGAAGTGTAGTTGATTACAATGTTATTTTATATTCATTTTATCTGTAGTTACTGGCCTATGGATGTTTTCTAGTTCTCTAATAAATTTTGCTAATTTGTATTTTTAGGAGATCATCCATGTCATCTATATTTTCAAATATAGATGACATCTCTCAGATATCAAAAGTACATTAATGGAGTGTTGTATAAATTATGGGCATCCCACCCAAAGACAATTTCACTTCCTTTCATATTTATCATTTTATCAATTGATTTCTCACATTAAAACTAACAGACATGAGCAATTTAGGCCAAAATATTCTGTTCCAGTTAATGTACTCTATATGCCTCTTAGATACCAGTACTAGTCAGCTAGGAAAAGAGCTGGTCATAACATTTTGATGTCAATACTAGGAAAAGTGGAATCTAATATCATTAACCATTAAATATACTAATGTATACTTATGATTTTTAACCTCTCTTTTTCCTACATTCCTTCCTCTCTCACATATTTGAAAGGACAGGATACAGAGAGGTGAAGCCATACAAATTGGGCCCAGGCCAGGGATACTGCTTGGATACTTGGTAGAAGCAAAGGCTAATCACACATTTCCTCAAATGCAAGATGTTTCCCTAAGGACAGCATGGCATTTTGGGAGACTTTTTCTAATGGTGTCTCTTTTCTTCTCTTTAAGTCCACTATCTATAGCGTAAATATCGAAGCCTTGCTGTCTGAGTTATAAAGAAATTGAAGACAGTATTTCTTACTTTTTTAGTCTTAAAATACTAAAACCTAAAACCTTGCCAAATATGTACTTCAAGGCCAGCTCATGTTTCCATAAATAATACAAGGTGAATATTCACCCAGAATTTTTAAATATCTTGATATAATTCCCTAAAATCATCTCAAGATTATTCAAGGATTTAGAGAGCTAAATTGTAATCACAAGTAGATGTTTCTTCTATATTTTAGTACTTTTTTATTTTTAATAAAAGAAGATGATAATTTAAAGAGTTCTAAAGGTAAAATTGGGGAACAAAAAATTTCACATACGTTTAGTAGCTACTGTATGGACTTTCTGTGCTCAACTCCTGGCACTGCTACTCCTTAGCCATGTGGGGCTGGGAATGTCATTTTACCTCTTGGCCTTGAGTCCTCATTTCTAGGACAGGGTGAGCAAATACCTGCAACATGGGGTTATAATAAAAATACACTGAAAGCTGGAAACAAGGCGGACTAAGCAGAAAACAAACCAATACTGGATAAAATATAACAAACAGATTTTAAAACTTATCTCCTAGAAGAAAAAAAGGAAAATCTCATCAGGCAGAACCAAAAGGGAAAGTGAAGCCATAGCAACAATGCTACATCTGTTTCTGTCATAGCTCTTTTAATTTTTTTTTTAATTTTTATAAATGGTTAAAGGTTACTTTCCATTTACACTATATTGGCTATATTCCCCATGTGGTACAATCCATCTTTGAGCCTATTTTACACCCAATAGTTTGTACCTCCCATTCCCCCATCTCTATGCTGCCCTCCTCTCCTCCCCACTGGTAACCAATAGTTTGTTATCTGTATTTGTGAGTCTGCTTCTTTTTTGTTATATTAACTACTTTTGTGTACTTTTGTTAGATTCCACATATAAATGATACCATATAGTATTTATCTTTGTATGACTTATTTCACTTAACATATTCTGCCACAGCTCTTGAGAGGGGAATGGGACTATCAAAGTTGGTTATGACCAAGAGTTCAGATTAAATATAATCTTGAGAAAGGATTAGGGCTATAAAATGCATAAAATTAGAAAGGGCACACCTTTGAGACCTTCAAAGGACTGAATCTTGTTTTAAAAAGATCTTCGAGGGGAAAGAAATAACTCTACTTGGGAAAACATAGAAGTTTGTTTCTGTTCAGCCTCTAGATAAGAAAAAACTCTAACCTAGAGAATTTGAAAACATAGACTGTGCTTTCCATGGGTTTATAGCATAAATATATACCATATGCATGGTAGAGTCAATCTAAGCTGAATAGTTAGAATAAAAAGTAAGACAAAGTTTAGGGACACAAAATGACACAAGGTACTGATTGATTCTAGTAGTTCTCATAGCAGATATGAGAGCATAAAGGTAGATAATTATATTACTCCAATAAGGGACATTTACTTGCAGAAGGACATAGAAGAGTAGAAATTGAGAGTGTTGGAAAGAAAGGGATTCAGGGCTTAAGTTGAAGAAGATGGGAAGTGAAACTATATGATGCTGAGGGATAGAAAGTAGTGAGGTGGGCACAAAATCTCTGGGCATCACAATGATTTGAAAACAGAAGTAGTAGGAGAAACAGAGTGAGAGATCTTCAAGGTTATGTGGTCCCACTGAGAAATGAGTATGGTACAATTAGTAAACTAAAATTTGAGATGGAATAGGTTCAGGATAAGGACGAAGGAACGAATCACTGAACAGCAAAATTAATAAATATTCTAATGTTAAAGAAATCAATGTTAGGTTCATGGTGCCAACCATTCTCCTCCTTCCCCCAGGATTCTGGCTGATAGAAACAAAGCCAATAGGGATCAAAATCTCAGCTCATGCAAAACAGTACCACACCCTCCAAATGCCCAGCTCTGTGATAAAGTGAGATAGAATCATGCCTCTGGCACTTGAGACCAAAGTGAAAACAGGTCAGCCACCTGCCCCAGTCTTTGTGATTTGACTTTTTGGAGGTTGTTGACTCTGCAGAGCAGATTCTGACTTATTCGCCTGGTTTTATCATCAAAATGAGTCACGAGCATAATGGGAGGTAGAAAAGAGAGTGGTGAACTTCTGACCTGACCATGCTCACCATGTAGAAAAAGGAAGTAGAGAAAGAATTCTTTTTGTAACAATTTTTGAAGCAGATAAAAATGAGAAGGGGATGAAAGGGGATATGGACAGAAGGGATGGAAGGAAGAGGAAAGAAGGGAGGGAGAACAACAAAAAGACCATAAGAATTCAGGAATGGGGGATGAGAACCAACCACCATTTTTGAGGCTAGATAAGAGCACTCACCAGAAAAGAAAGAACTTGGTCAGGAAATGTCAAATTCTCCTCAATTTTACCAACATACCAAACACTCCTTCTCAGTTAGAGAGACATAAGCAAGAGGGGATTCTCTCCACAACTGCCCCAACCCCAAGAGAGAGAGCAGAAGTCCCCTTCAAAAGAAGTTTACAAATCTTTCCAATAAATGAGACAATATATAGGTCATCTTGATGTACACCACTTTCATCCATGGTACAGGTACAGCTACAGTTTAAAGAAATTTGGTAAGTCTGTGTATTTGCAGATCTTATCATTTACCTAAGAAATTTTATTCACCAGATTATGATTCTTGACCACCAGTTTCCAAGTCCTTTAGTAGATGATAGTCTTAAAGGAAATGGTTTCCTTGGCCTCTTCTATGGCTTTTCTGCCTCAGCAATGGTCACTGAATCTCAAAGATCCTCTGAGACATGAGAAGATGATGATACCTCGTTGTTGCCTGTGGTTGGAACCTAAGAATGTCAAATTTTGTTCATATCCACACTGAAATTACTAATCAACCACATTATCATAAATGCTTTATAGTTTGGAAGTTTCAAGCTATGCAAGTTTACACACCATTCTCTTTTTCAATTATGTTGCATTTTCTAACTGAAATAAAACAGTCGTGATCATTTCTCCACATTATCTGCATATTTAAAATACATAATAAAAGATTCTAACCTCAGTGCATCCATTACAGTATCATAAACTAGGTTTTAAATTCCATTGCCTGTTCACACTGAGTCTCCATCTCAGCTACTCTATCTGGCATCTATCCAGTCACACAAATTTGCCTTTCAACTGCCTAACCAATTTTTGTGTTGCCTAAAAAAAGCCTATCCCTTTTTCACTGGCAAGTTCTTGCCTCTTCACCTATTACCAATCTCTAGACTTCTCTCCTCAATGTGATCTACAGCTTAATGAGATAAAATGGAAATTTCATAGGTCTGGATCAGACTCAGGCAAAACAAATAGATCTAATCCTGGTTCTACCAGCTTCTGGAAACATAATCATGTGTAAAATATCTGAGTGTTCTATATTTTCATCTCCTTAAATACATGCAATAAATACATAAAATAAATTAAATACATGCAATAAAACTGCAATCATAAGTTTGTAGAGAATAAATGAAATAATTTATGCAAATATTAAAAACATCCAACTGTTTCCAGCATGGAGTAGGCATTGAGTAAATGTTGGTTCACTTTTCAACAAAGTGTGAGTACCATTTTTGAAAAATTAGCAAGTCCTGTCCCCACATCTGAAAATCTCCCCATGCTGGCCTTACCAGTTATTTTGCTTTTTGGACAGAAAATGTATTTTCTATATTTCCACTGCAAACTACATACCCCAGTTTCCATTGCCAACTGGCTGACTGATAAGTTCAGCCCATAGGAGGCTTTGACCGACGTAAGAGGGCAGGAGGAGTGGAGAGGCCAGGGTAAAGCTCACTTTCTCTCTCTTCCTCACATAGCATTTCCAGCAACAGTAGCTCCTACTGGACAGTCTCTACCTCCATCTCCCAGTCTCTTCTCATAACAGCTGTGAAGAAGAATTTGTGCCTACCTTCAATAGCTCCTGGCTGCTTGCTAGCAATCTTTGGCATTCCATAGCTTGCAGAAGCATCATCTCAATCTCTGTCTTTATCTTCACAGTGTATTCTCCCTGTCTTCATGTCTGTGTCCAAGTTTCCCCTTTTTATGAGAACACTAGTCATTAGATTAGGGGACCACACTACTATACTCTGACTTCAGGGTAACTTAACTAGTTGCATCTGCAATAACCGTATTTCCAAATAAGGTTAACTTCTTAGACCCTGAGGTAATTACTTTAACATACTAATTTTTTAAGGTGGATACAATTCAACCCATAATATAGGCTAAAGTGCACATTGGGAGAACATAATTTTTTTAAGGTTGCTGCAAAATCTAGACACCTCTTTGAACCTAATCTTCATCCTATAAAAATAGAAAATCTGCTAACATCTTCCTTTCTTTACAGATCAGTTCAAAAAGAAAAAGGAGATAATTCAAATGTAACCAAGTCTTTCCTTTATTCATAACCTTAGCTACTCAGTGATTTGTGAAGATACCAGTTTATGTTTCACTTGGATTAGGTTATTGAATGATGTAACCATATGTAATTTATGATGGGTCTCTCAATTAGTTGTGTCCCTTAAAAGTCAGGTCACCCAGAGAGGGTCTGGAAGTATATTAATTAGAATAAAATAAGGCAGATTGGCATTACATGTCACCACTATAAAAAGGCATAGTAGAATCAGAGAAAGAATAGATTTGCTATAAGTTGTTACAGAAAGAAGAGACATCATATCAGGGGAAGAAGACAGGACAGAAACAAGCTGAAACTGATTCCCTGTGATCCAAGAAAGAAGTAGAACAAAATATTGCTTAAGACAGCCTGGAAGTAGAAAGAGAGAAAATCTCATTAACACAGAAAGAAACCTTAAAACCAAATGGGAACGAGCTGATACAAAAATCTTAGAACTAAATTTGTTACAAAAAGCATTTTTAATTTGTGTTTGCATTTTACTTGAAGCAAAGAAAGCACTGGTATTATGTATAGGAAGGGTAAGGCAGGTTGTTTTCTACCATCCTTTCAAAAGTAAGGTCCCATCTACGGTGTAAGTGCTTGGGAGAAGTAATTCTATGGAAAAGACTGATTGGGGAGAAGGAGTGCAAATTTCTTGAGCTCTAGCCAAATTTGTTCCCCAAATCTTTGAATTTTGAATGGAGTTATTGGAAGTTAGAAATAACCATTTTTGGAGTTCCCTAGTGGTGCAGCAGGTTAAGTATCCAGCAATGCCACAGGTTCTATCCCTGACCTCAGGAACTTCCACATGCCATGGGCACACACAAACACACATACACCCAAAAAAGAAAGAAAAAAAACATTTTCAAAGGCTCTGAGTAGTCCTAGCTTTAAAAGAAGTAGGGGGGACTTGAATTCACCTTTAGAGTTTTCTGATTTTTAAAAACTACCATAATAAGTATTTCTCGTCAAGGAAATGCAAAAAGAGTTCATCTTCTGAAATACAGGCCTTTGCTATGCTCCAAGAAAGTAAGTTGCTCTGTATGATTATCTGTGAGAAATAATGCATCTCTAGGTCCAATATCCTTCTAAGAAATACTTGGAATGATGATCTACAGTGCAATGACTCTGGAAATTTTTGCTTGTGTGTATGTGTGTGTGTGTGTGTTTCCAGAACTACAAGAATGTTTGTGTGTGTGTGTGTGTGTGTGCAGGGGCATACACGCATGATCTTTTCTAAGTAACTGACATAAGAGATTAGGAATTAAGACCCTGATGACTACAAAATCTCAAATAATCCTTAAGCTATAGGAAAACCTATAAGAAGAAATGTCTTCACTTGTTGAAGCTCAACTTAACCTGGATGGTTTGTGTACAGTAAGGCTTATGCCAGGCAAAATATCTCGGATCTTGGGCAAATACACTTCAGACTATGCATTCTCATATGCATGTACTATTGGATACTAAAGATAAGGGCAATTTATACAGATAGGGATGGGTGAGTGAATTTCCTGAAATGGAGATGAGAACTTGATCTTAGACTGGGGTTGAGAAAGAGTTCTCCCTCTTTGAAGGCTACAGATGTTTGCAGAGGGCTGGCACTACTTAGAACATAGATATATTTAAGTCTTCCCAGAGTGGTAGTGAAAGAAACACTTCTCTTTAAGATGCACAGAAGAACTTAAAAGAGTCATACCTAATACTTAATCCATTTTGAGGTGTCCCTATATTGGGTACTCTTCTGTAATTGCCAAATCTTAAGAAAAATTATTAAATGCTACAATCTGGACCCATCTGTGTTTTTGAGAATTAGAAGCAAAACTTATGTCCATGTTTGGGACCAAGTAGTAAAGAAGAGTATATCCTTATTCTTCCTCCTAAAAGTTGAATACTGACAACAGCATCTTCCCAAGGGAAGGTCAGTTTTTCCAGAACCACAGAAAATGTTAAACAGCAAAGCAAATAGGAGGTCATACTAGGCAATTACCGGGTAAAATTAGGTGTAGAATTTTTTTTTGTCTTTTTTTTTTGCTATTTCTTTGGGCCGCTCCCGCAGCATATGGAGGTTCCCAGGCTAGGGGTCTAAAGAGCTGTAGCCACCGGCCTACGCCAGAGCCACAGCAACGGGGGATACGAGCCGCGTCTGCAACCTACACCACAGCTCACGGCAACGCCATATCCTTAACCCACTGAGCAAGGGCAGGGACCGAACCCGCAACCTCATGGTTCCTAGTCGGATTCGTTAACCACTGCGCCATGACGGGAACTCCTAGGTATAGAATTTTTATTGGAAGTTAATGGAGAAGCTAACTCATCTAATGTCCAGAAGCAAAAGAATATACAAGGAAGATGAGAGTTTGGGAATCAAGGACTCATTATTTTTGTATGGTAGTAACTGAGTGAAAAACAGGCATCTCAAGCTATGTAGATTAGAATTTTCTCTGCTTTGTATTCTGTCTTCTGCATAGTATCTTTTGATTTGCCTGTGAAAACTAAACTAATGTATGCTGGTATTATAAAACATGTTTTTAAAAAGTAAAGGTAACAGGTTCATCTTTCCTTTGCACTTGACATGAAATCTCTGAGTAATAAAAAGAATCTCATTTCAGCTAACAGAGTTTTCCTCTCCAGTTTTCCTAACTACTCTTCCTCCTACACGTCAAACTTTTAACCAGCCCTGGAAAATGGTAGAAAATGCTGATTTTTACCTCCTCTCCCTGCCCACTCTTTGATAAGTTTGTAAATGAGTAATGAAATAACCAAAAGGTGAGAAGAAGAAGGAAAAAGAAGAGAGGTTAAGGGACCTGAATAATCAACACACTAATTAATCTCCTCTGATTAATTCTTGATTCATAGAGGAACATGGAAAATGTCCCCAAATATTAATATCACTCTGACCAGACAGACTATTGATAGCCTCACAAAGTAAAGCGTGAAAAAACACCTTGCTGTAATTATTGAGGAAGAAATGTGTTGGGGGTATATTTCAGGTATGAATGGTTAAAAAAAATAGTTTAAATTTCTTTCAGATATCATCAAGTAGAAACACAAATAGAAATAAATTTGGAAAGGGTGGGTTAAGGGTCATTTAGTCCACAGTTCTGTCACTTGGCAGAAAAATGCTTGCATTTGCAGCCTCACAATTGGCAACTCTATCCAAAAAAAAAGTTACTTTGCTTGGTAAATACAAGCAGGTCCCACATTTTTTTCCCATAAATATAAGCTTCTATATCTTGTCTAAAGAGATTGTGTAGTTTTTTTATAAAATTAAATGTTATTTTAGGATTAAATAACTACCTCATACTATTTTTGAAATTACATCATGTCTATGGTTTTAAAAACAGGTTAACATAAAATATCTGTTCTATGAATGCCCCCACAATGAAAAGGCTAATGAGAAATTTTGTGGACTGAGAAATTTGTGGTATTTTGTAATAAGATAGTTTACCATCTTGGACAGAGAATTTCAGTCTCCCCCCGTCACTTGTTCTTCCTAGACTTCACTAAAAGAAAATGCTTTATGTGACTTAAATGCTACTCCTTGCCTATTGTCACAGCTAATTAGCGGCATGGCTAGTTGTCTTTAGATCCTTGTCCAATGTTTTTTTTAACTGTACCACATTGCTTATGTTCGACACTGCTCTGTTTTGAACCCTAGGTTCTGAATACTCCCTAAATTCCCCAATCTATCTACCCCTTTGTTTTCTTCCTTCTACTCTGGTTCTCTACATCCTCCCAATTTGTTATAATCCATTATGCAGTCTGATAATGCCTTCTCAATTGTAACATTCAAGAGAATTAGTTAAGGTTATAATAAAAAGAATACCAGTAACCAATCCTAAATTCTCATTTCCTTAGGAAAAAAAAAATGCCCTTTGTGAGCAATAGGTCCAGTTGTTCAGAACAAACAACACTGTCATCGGTCCCAAAGAACAGCAACCCTGGGAAGAAAAATCTTTCCTGAAGAAAAACTCAAAATTAACCTAAATATAGATATAATACAGAGGTGAAACTCTTTTTTCTTTTTTGTGGCTTTTGTTAGTTTGCATTTTCCTAGATCAAGTGGAGACATTCAGATTAAATTATGCGTACCTGCCAAACTTGACCTGATTAGTTCATGTATTATAGAAATAAATTTTTATTTTCAAGTGAGAAAAAAATCTGTATGGCTAACTCTTCTTTCTTCATCAGGAGAAAAAGAAAGAGAGAGTGGGAGGAGGGAGGGAGAGAAAGAAGGAAGAAGGAGGGAGGATGAAAAACTGACAAAGGATACCAAGTAAAGATCTCAGAATTTATAGGTCTTTACTATTAAAAAGTGAGAGATTATATATATATAGCTTTATGAAGAAGTTTCATTGTTAGACTTTTATTGCATTTTAATTTTTTATATATCCTTATATGTCTGAGAGAATAAAAATATTCAGATAGCAAGATGAGGTACAAGTTTCAGGATTAAAGAGATGCCATTTGACTAAAGAGAACTAGATGATCTGGTTCTTTTATGGAAAACATATTCATTTCCCCCAAACCAATCAGGAAACCAAATTATTTCTCTGTTAAGAGGAATAAAAGTACAGGAGGGAATGAGAAAACATTTGTCAAGTAAGCCCTATTCTAATGCTTTCTGGGACCTATTTATCTCTTGCTTATTATGTAGTCGACATAGAAGATACAGTCTCTAAAAGCTGTCCTGCAGCTCTGGGGAATCACGAAAAGTTGTATTCCATGGACCTCATGTAAAGAACGGTCTCCCCCTTGGAATAAGGTATGGCTCCCCATGGCCTCTCAACCTTAGAAATTTGTGAAGAATCTACGGTCCAGGAGCTACCAAGGTAATTTTGCTTTGGATAGAGCTCAGAGAGGAGCTGTTCTTCACATGCTATTGATCACAGATGGAAATATATCTTCCTTAACTGGGTATGCTGCCCTTTAAAGTCTCCCACTTCAATGTAATGGGACAGATTGAATATTTTTCCATGTTAGTGGGTGGAAGTTTTTCCGATGCCACCCAGTTGCTCTTTTCTTACAGAAAGCAAAATACAGATTTTCTTTGGGTGAAACAGACATCAAGAAATAAAAAATAGCTGTCTCACATGCAATGCAAAATGACATCCAAAGAAATCATACATCAGAAATCACACATGGCAGAAGTAAGCTTCCTTTTTGAAATATTTTGGCACCTGACACAAGAGAAAAAGAATGCACAGACCACCTGAAAAAATTGTTATAAAAAATAAATTAAATAATACATTCCTTACAGGCTTGTCCTGAAAATATAGATTGCAGGCTGCCTCAAACAGGATACTTCAAACAGGATACTTTGGGAAATACATTGAACAAATTAAGAAACAGAAATCAGACTGGTAAGAGCAAATTGTAGCTGGTTTGCGTGTCTACATGATACAGAATCTTCTCTAGTTGCTATAACCTAAGCAAATCACAAATCAAGTACAAATAAATTAGGACATTGTGAAAGCTTTCTGGTTGAAATAGTTAAATTAGTTCCCAAAACTTGAAAAAAAAAATCCTAAACAGAGAAAGCTTCTCCTGATTTCTAATTCAAATGTGTTCCAATTAATTTTATTAGATATAAATCCCAATATAGAATTTCAATAGGCTAATCATTTTACTCTTAAAAGCCACGAGTTCCTTTTGAAAATTCTCAATGGTTCTTCCAGAGATAATAGAATTTTTCCCAAAATAAGTTATAAGGTAATGCCTAGATTAAGGGAAAGTAAGTGTCTCATTCCTTGAAAAACTATGTTTCTATATGTCTGCAAACACTAAATACCAGAGAGCTGAAACTGAATGTGGTATAGTACACCTGTGTGAAATATTAATGAGACAAGTTCCCAACCTGTGTGTAACTCAATGAAAGAGTTACCTAGGCAGAGAAATTGGCTCAGGAACATCTAATATATTGGTTGAAATGTTAAAGGTGATGTTTGAAGTTTGTAGCCTGTCAATGCAAGTAAGAATATGAGCTAGTTCACTTGCTGGAATAGCTTACATCGTTTTCTGGATTTTTCTTGATAGCTGGACAACTAAAATAATTTTAGCACATAAAATTCTCTAAATTACACACACCTGGTGTCATTGCATGCTTCTTGGTCTTTCTCCTAAGGTGAAAGAACTCATTGCAAGGAAGGAATAAAATGTTCAAAATTTCCTTCCGATTCTTCGTTTTTATTCTGACTATAGTATGACCAGAGCCCTAGGCTTTTATGTAACCCATCACTAAGTATACTAATGTGATTTTATATTCCATACTGAAAATTAAAAAACAGATATTAATGTGAGTTTTCACAGCACAGAGGAAAAAACATACAATTCTTCCCAGAGAGATTTAGAAGACTTCACTAAAGAGATGACATTTGAGCTCTGAAGTCTGCATAGGAATTTTCCAGGTGGAAAAAAAAGGAAAATAATTTCAAATTTGAGAAATACCACGTGGTCCTACAAGAGTCTAGCGTAGTTAGGAAATGACATGCCTTTTCTGACCAGCTATGAAATAGAATACATGAGGGGAAATGATGGATAGGGTCAACATAATTACAAACCAATGTGAATTAATTTTCCAAATAACAGTATTACGAAAATCACCCTTTTTTGACTGTGCCCATGGCTTGTGGAAGTTCATGGGCCAGGGATTGAACCTGCACCACAGCAGCAACCCAAACCGCTGCAGTGACACTAGCTCCTTAACATGCTGCATGACAAGAGAACTCTGAAAAATCACAATTTTTAAGGTCATTCTGAATATGCCTAACTCTGCCTATCTGACTTATGATCTTGCTCAGAATGGCACAAAACATATGTTGTAGGATACTGCCAGCTGAATTGACAAAGGAAATTGATGGAATACACTTTCTTAAGCAGAGGCACTCTAAATACCTAGTTAGAAAGGAATTGAAAGCAAAATTCTGCAAATGAAATGAGAAGATAAAACAAATCTTATATCTACATAGAGATAAGTAACATTATAGAGAAAATGTGCATAGAAGAAACATTATTACCTGGAATTAGGATTGGATGGATTAAACTGAGTTGATTAAACTATGTACAAATAAGATGGACACAGTAGCAGGTATTGAAAAGGGAGGGATAAGAATATAATGACAATTTTCTTCTGTATCTTGGGCTTAAATACAAAGGCCATTGGCTATTTTTCCCATTGTTTAGGGGGAATGATATATAACCATGCAATATCTATAATACGCCCCAAGAATTTTATTGTAAAACTACTGAGTTATTTACTTAGGCCCAGTCGTTGGGCCATTTCTCTGCAGATGAGAAATTCCCACACTACATGAGACATCTTGGAAAGCTTTTAAACAATGGAGGAGTGTGGCCAGATTTGTTTCATAGAGGATGAACACTGGTGACAATTTAAAGGCCTACAATGTAGAGAATCACCAGATTCTATGATACATAGAGAGTGAATGAAAACAGCATGATTTAGATAATAGTTTGTACAAGAAGCAAAATCATGAATGAGAAAGTAAAACTGGTTCTGCTATACATTTGCCCAGAGCCAAGGGGAATGGAAAAGTAAGCCAGCAACAGCCAGTACAAGCTACTCTATCAGTCTGAACCACTGCTTTCACTGCACCTGCCAGGATACCTTAGAGTTTAGGAGAGGTCCTAGAGGAAGTTGAGTTTGGTCAGAAGGAGATTTAATTACACAATTTTACGGGAAGTGTTTAGACAGAAAGAAGAGCAAAATATTGATTTTTATGGAAAGATATATGGATTTCAAATAGGCCTTCAAAAAATAGCACCTGCTCTGGAGTACATACTTACAGGCATAATAGAATGCCATTTAGAAAGTTATCATATCAAGAGAAAACTAAAAGGAGTTTGGACGTATTCTTTTGTGGGTAGAAAATTATTTGAGGAAATATCACATTGGCTTGACTATTAGCCTTTTAATTTCTTCCTCAGTTGGTGATGATTTTATATATATATATTATATACTATAATTACATAATTATGTATTATAACTATAGCATAATTCAAGATCATTAAGGACTTCTAAAATAACCTACTTAGATCTATGCCTTATATAACAAGTTTGCTTTTCAGATATTTCTTAAACATCATAAATTTAAACTTAGTACTTTTAAATGTCCTAAAAGGAAGCTAGTTATTTAAAGATATCCTGTGATAGATGTTTGGTAAAGGAAGGATCCTTTAGTAACATGAATAATTCCCTCATATTTATAGGTTAGTCACTTTGAATTTTCATGTACTGAATTATGTTTTCTTAAAGGGAGTATATCCTGACTGGCAATGATTTTATGTTACAAAGTGTATATCTTATACTAATTTCAAATTTCAGTGCAAAATGAATGCAAATATTATTCCAATCACCTTTACACCATAAATATGCCAAAATATCTTAGCCAATGAAAAACTCTCCACTGCTAAATACATGTTTTCATGAAAAACAAATTAGATACATTTTCCTAAGGAAAAAAATTTAAATGTATTCTTTGAATCATGCTCTACATTTTTTTTCCAAAGCAGCTTATGCTGTTCCTTACAAAGTCAATGTTTACCAGTATATTTATATGATTTTCTTTCTTTTGTTTTCCCTCTATTTGGCAGAACACACAGTACTATATAGGCATGTGTCTGAATATTTAGCCATACTATGCCAGGAGTCCACACAATGCTTAGGACTGTTAAGTTTAACAAAGAATGTGTGGCTTTTGCATGTGCTGGCACATTTGTATGAATGGCTCCAAAAACTCTATTAATGGCAGAACATACTTGTCATTTAAAATTTACAAAAGTGCAGTGAGTTTAAACAAACCACCACCAACTTTATAAATATTTCTTTTTTTTAAACTTGATGCTAAAAAAGAAAGAAACAGACAAAAAACAAAAACCCATCCTGAAGAGTATTAGAAGCATAGGGAAGTACATAAGAATTTAGGGAAATAAACTCTAGAGCCATCTCTCTGTAGTTGCCTTTTGAATTTTCCCATGTTCTTCTTCTAACAAAGAGATAACATAAAGCTCAAAATATGATATACAACCCTTCCATATAAATAATTTACATTTACGGGAACAACCAAATATTTAAGAATCAGTCATTCTGGGAGTTCTCATTGTGGCTCAGCAGGTTACGAACCCAACTAGTATTATGAGGATGCAGGTTCAATCCCTGGCCTCGCTCATTGGGTTAAGGATCTGTCATTTCAGTGAGCTGTGGTGTAGATCCCAGGTGCAGCTGGGATCTGGCATTGCTGTGGCTCTGGTGTAGGCTGGCAGCTGCAGCTCAAATTTGACCCCTAGCCTGGGAACTTCTATATGCCACAGGTGTGGACCTAAAAAGCAAAAATAAAGGGTCGGGGGTGGTTAGTCAATCTGTCCTTAGTTTTTAATCTTTTCTTTTCTTTTTCTTTTTTTTTTTTTTTTTTTGGTCTTTTGTCTTTAGTGCATGTAGAGGTTCCCAAGCTAGGGGTTGAATCAGAGCTATAGCTGCCAGCCTAGGCCACAGCCACAGCAACATGGGTTCTGAGCAGTATATGCAACCTACACCACAGCTCACTGCAACGCCAAATCCTTAACCCACTGAGCAAGGCCAGAGATCAAACCTGTGTCCTCGTAGATGCTAGTCAGATTTGTTTCCACTGATCCATGACAGGAACTCCCATAGTTTTTATCTAATCTGTGATCTTTGGGTTCAGATGTTGTGTGGTTAAATTATGTAAACATTATTAAAATTAGGTGATGACTGAATTTAAACAATATACTATGTCCCTTTACATGGAGAGCTGACAGGAAACTAGCTTTTCTGTCTGGATTTTTATGGATATAAAGGAGAATTTCTAATATTGAGGCCAGTGATTAAATCACTCACTGGAAGAAGGAGTTTTGTAAATGCTAACCAAGCTATTTTACCTGTCCTGAGAGGTTTGCTTTGTCATCTATAACTAGTGATTCTCAAACTTTAATAAAATATTTAGATGTTGTTAAAGATGCAAATTCTGATTTCGTAAGTCTGGTTTTGTGGCCAGAGGTTCTGCATGTCCAACAAACTTCCAAGTGATGCTATTTTTGCCCATCTGTGAACTGCACTTTAGAAGCAAGGAGGTAGATGGGGATTGAAACTTGGAGAACAGGTCCATATCTTATATTTGATTATAAGTAAGTTATCTTTTTTGAAGTTTATTTTTACCTAATTTTCTCAGTATTGTTTGCAGACTTGCAAGAATAAAGCATAAAGATAACATAATAGTATGTATATAAGATATATTCCAAAGGTCTGTATTGAGTTACACTTCCTCTTTATAGAGTTACATAGTCTTTGAGAGTCATAGGATGTTAGAAAAACTAGATAGTATATATGAAAACTAGATACTATAAAGCACTATAAACCTTTTAGTTGTTGAAATTATTATTACATCACTGAATTCTTGAACAAAATCAGGAATCAACATTAATCATAATTCTGTATTTTACATAGTGTTGTGATTATTTTATATTCTCCTAAACACCATTCTGAGTCTTCTGCTTTTCCTTCAAGTATTAAAAATTGCCAATTGGTAGTTGCAACATTTCCAATGTATATTTAATGATCCCTCCCCATTATAGAGGAAATGTTTAGGGGTAAAACCAAAAACAAAATATGAATTCTGGAATCACCACTTTGCGTCCCCAAGATTTTTAGAAGCAGATGGATACAGTTTAAGAAAGAATGCATGTTGAGAATCTGAAATTTGGCTTCTTTAAAAACATCCATATCTGAGTAACCTCCTAAAAATTATTTGTGTACCTTCAGTGGTGCCCAGGGACTTCCATGTTTGGAAGAATTACACTTCTCCCTTAATTGATTTTCACAAGTAGTACCTATGCTGCTTGGATGACTGAAATCCAAAAGTATCGCCTTCATAAAGTTTTCCTGATCCATGTCCTACTCATTTTCCCCACCACACAACACACAGCTAGATGTGAATTTTTCCTCTTTTGAAAAACTTATAATAGGATTTTCTTTGAAAAATCTTCTTTTATACAACAGGTCTTTGACCCTGAAATATTTAGAACATTGTTTTGTATATGTCAGGTACTCTTTTAGCTTTAAGCTTCCATTTTCATTATATATTTATTTATACATATACTTGCTATTGTATTAATATGCTCATATAAAATATGCCAGCAATTTAAAAGTTTAAAGGATAATATTATCCAAATAAAAAATAGAAATGCTAATATTTTCATGCCATACCCTAAATAAATGTGCTCACTGAAGTTTGGAACTCTCTGGCTCAGAGACTATAAAACAGATAGAAATCAACTTGTACGCTCTCTAACTGTACAGTTGTCCCTATTTACCCATGGGGGATTGCTTCCACAACTAGCCAGTCACACTAAAATCCACAGATGCTCAATTACCTTATCAGTGGATAGGGAGGTCTGATTATATATATAGTGCCATATAATTTGTTGAGATGCTAGTCAGTGTATGTTTTCTGCAGTTTTTCTCCGAAGTTCAGGAAGCAGAAAGAGGGAAGGATTCTGAGCTCTTCTTGTTTGCTGTAAACCTAAAGTTCATAGGCGAGATGACATTTGATGCTTAGAGGAGGATAGGAGAGAAAGAGGGGAAGGATAGGAAAAGAAAACAGGGGAGGAGAAATTAAGGGGGACAGTGTGACAGAAAGAGAAAGAGAGGGTATGTGGGTGGATTCCTAATGTGGGAAAAACAGGAAAGGCAGCTGGTCCCAAGATGTCTAAAGAACTGAGCCCCACTCCTGCTAGATATCAGAAGGATGGGCTAGCAGTTTTCAGAAAGAAAACCCAAATAATGAAAAGCAGTGTTCCCAAACCTGGCAAACATCCCTTTAACCTCTGAGTGGCATCAAAGCAAAGAACTTTTGGATTTCAAGGGACTACCAAAAATTGGACCTGGGTATGTCATCAATCCTGTAACAGTCTGTCAGTTCTGGTTACTACACTGTTACTACAGTTCTCAAGGTTTTGATAGAAAACAGGAGTGCTAAGAATGACTGAAATGAAATTTCACGCCATCCAGGTGGGATGGGATTGCAGAATCAGAATAGAGATGATTTAAAGCAAGGATGTAAACATTCTTGCACACCTGTGAATTTATATGACTATATATCTTCTAATATTTATACCTGCTGCATGTGCTATCTTGAATCTACTGCTGCTTTGAATCATTTTTTCTTATTTTGGTTTGGGGTTTTTTTGCTATCTCTTTTGATGGCATTTCTTAATTCTTCCCATTCTTGTCAGTGGCTTTTAGAATAGTCCTTTATATTATTATGACCTGAGTAAAAATGTTTTAAGTTTTAATGTTCAGTCTTACAAATTATCTGTGATTTTGCTTTTTGTAATTACTTACCACCTAATTGTTTTATATCATAACTACTGGACACCTGACAATCAAAGACAGTGACACCAAGGAGAAGTAGTAACAGTCTCAGCAAAATTTAAAGCAAATTAGATGAAAATTTTAACATCAAAGGTAAAAAAGGATGGTGAAGTCAACTCATGGTGACCATAAGTGTCAGGTACTATCACATAAAGCCTCAAGGCCAAGTGGTTAAAGTAATTACTATATAAGTAATTACCATGGAACTAGATCCCTATTTCATAATTATAAGGCTTTTTTCCTTCTAGAGAAATTCTCACCTACTGTCCATGCTACCAAATGTCTTTTTCTACCAGTAAAACTAAATGTATCTTTCAGTTTATCGTTAAGTAAAAATCATCTTTCTAGGTGAGATTAACACTAAAAAAACAAATTACTATCTTAATAGGAAGCGAGAATAGTTATGGTGCACTTTGAAAACATTGAAAATAAATTGATTATTGAATAATTGCTCTCTATGTAAAGTTTTGGTCATTCACACAGGTAACTCCAATCTAATCCAGTAATTAAATTCTTCAACACAACTTGAACCTGAATCTACTCATTGCATACCCTTCAGTATATTTCTTAATATGTTCCACCGCCCCAGAATGCTCAACAAAATTAAATCTTCTCATATGGAATCTAGTTCTTCTGCTCCACAGGACAATCGAGTACTACTCTGGAATATCTTTATCTCTGATGAAACACAATTACCCTTTCCTATCTGCTTCCTCCAGCCAACAGTCATTCTAATCCTGCTTAGATATTTAATAGAAATTAAATGGTGCAAACCCACACCTTCCATAAATCTATTAAAATCTACTTGAGTTTTTTTTGGAGTTCCCGTCGTGGCACAGTGGTTAACGAATCCAACTAGGAACCATGAGGTTGCGGGTTCGATCCCTGCCCTTGCTCAGTGGGTTAACGATCCGGCGTTGCCGTGAGCTGTGGTGTAGGTCGCAGATGCAGCTCAGATCCAGCGTTGCTGTGGCTCTGGCATAGGCTGGTGACTACAGTTCCAATTAGACCCCTAGCCTGGGAACCTCCATATGCCATGGAAGCAGCCCAAGAAATGGCAAAAAAGACAACAACAACAAAAAAAATACATGTATATATATATATCTACTTGAGTTTTTGAACACCCAGCAATCCAGACACATTTTATAAAACTTTCTTATAGGGGAGTTCCCGTCATGGCGCAGTGGTTAACAAATCCCACTAGGAACCATGAGGTTGCAGGTTCGGTCCCTGCCCTTGCTCAGTGGGTTAACGATCCGGCGTTGCCGTGAGCTGTGGTGTAGGTGGCAGATGCGGCTCGGATCCCGCATTGCTGTGGCTCTGGCGTAGGCCGGTGGCTACAGCTCCGATTGGACCCCTAGCCTGGGAAAAAAAAACTTTCTTATAGGGAGAATATGTAGAAACCACCGGTACGGAAAAGATAGGTACTAGTTGACACCAAAAGTAATGGAAAGAGAGTTCATGGATTGCAGAGAAGAATGGGCATAGTCGCAATAGGTGTTTTCTCTTCCTTTTTATAACCATTCTCCCAGGGCTGTTAGTTCTGGTATATCAGTGCCTTCTTTTCCCCTCCAGTGTTTCCCCCATCTTGTTTGCAAAATCTTAATTATTAAGTGGAAATGAAGCATGGGACAGTTCTTCCTAAGAAAAGATCTTTGCAACTATTGTTTTTCTACATGTTGAGAACATCTGAATTTAAATGAAATCATTTTTTATAACAAAGGCCTAAGAACTAAAGAAAACTAAGTCACTCTTAGGAGATTAATAGCCCATAATCCTTTTCTACATCTTACCAGAAATTGGGTGATAATTTAATTTTGTTTTCTAATGTATTAGAAAAGTACGTCATTTCCTGCCACAGAGGTATACTGGGTCACAAAAATGTTCATTTTTTGAAGCTTTATTAGAAACCCAACATATGAAGAATTTGTTTATCACATGTGTTTCCTAAAGCCAGATTTTTTTCAGCCAATTAAATTTTAGGGAGAAAGTAATTTCTCATGAACTTGATCATCTTTTTTCTCTACTGAAGCCCAGAACACTTTACTTTCATCATATTTAAGAATCACAATGAGAAAAGCCTAACCAAATATGGAAAAAATGGTCATGTTAAGGTCAAAGTGGGTCAAGCTCCTGAAAGAGTATTAGCCTCAAGCTAATAAAGATATTTCATTCATGGATGCTTGAACATGTACCATAGGGACTAAAGTCTATAGAGATACTTAATTTCTTTGTCTGAGTGAAATATGTTAAAATCAGCACCATTCTGACTCCTGCGGGGAATAGATTATTTACCTGGCTCATTCCTTGGTTAATGTGGTTAACCTCCAATTGTTGTCATTGAGAAAGATAACATTATAAATATGTTTCAAAGAGTTTAGTTCTCTGGAGTTTCATATATTGGAGGTTTACTCTGTTTTCAGATCATAATGGATTAGAACCTGAAAAATCTACAATTAGGCCTGCCTCAAATAATATGACCAAAATCATGTAAATGATGTGAAGAGTTAAATGGTTTTGGATGTAAGTAAAATCTTGTTTGTTACCTGGATTCTACCCTAAGAATTAAACTGTGACCCAATATTACTAGCCAGTTATAATGATTAAAACTATATTGCTCGCTTCATTTGTTTCCTGAGACTTATAAATAACAACTATATCTCTTTCAGAATATTACACTAATTAAACATATACTTAGAGGAATATAGTATTTTTCTGTATTTATTAAAGGTTCTATAGGAGTTTTGACTATTACATAGGACATACTATTTATAAAAGACTATGACGCATCCTTAAAATGATGCTTGCAATTCCCTATATATTATAGAAAAAATACTTTTATGTAAAAATAATACAGCGTTATTATGAGAAATGATCATCCTAATGCTACTTTTTGAGGGCCTAGTAATCAGTATTGCATTGATATCTCGGTACCTGTCTTCATGAGCTTTTTTTTTTTTTCAGTTTTATTGAGAAATAACTGACATATCACTGTATAAGTTTAGACATACAAAATGATGGCTTGATTTATATATATTATGAAATGATTACCACAATAGGTTCAGCTAAGATGCATCTTCTCATACAGATACAGTAAAAAGAAAAGACAAAGAGAAAAATGTTCTCCTTGTGATGAGAACTCATAGGATTTACTCTTAACAACCTTCCTATATATCATATGGCACAGTTAGCTATAGTCACCATGTTTTACATTAAATCCCTTGTATTTATTTATCTCATAACTAGAAGTTTATAACTTGTGACTACCTTCCTCCAACTTCCCATCCTCTGACTTTTTGCCTCTGATAACCACAAGTCTGATCTCTTTATTCAGAGGTTTTGTTTGACTTTTTAGATTCCACATATAAGTGATATTATACAGTATTTGTCTTCCTCTAACTTATTTTACTTAACATAATGTCTTCAGGTCAATCCACACTGTTGCAAATGATAGGATTTCTTAATTTTATGTTTGAATAATATTCCACACACACATACACACACACTGAAATATATAGCTTTATTATATGTTTTCTTCTTCACATATAAATGTATATATTATCAATAATTTTTTTCTTCCACTAACTTTGGGCTCAATTTTTTTCTTCTCTTCATTTATATCCTCAGATTCAGGATGCTTAGCCATTACCGCCTTAAATATATTTTCTGTCCTTTGTCTTTCTTTTATCCTTCTGGAATTCCTATAGGGAGAATATTGTTTCTTTTCATTGTGTTCTATAATTCCTGAAGGCTTTCTTCACTCCTTCTTATTCTTTTTTTTTCTCCTGTGACTAGGTAATTTCCAATGTCCTATCTTTCCAGTTGCTGAATTTTCTCTATGCTGCATAGTTAAGCCTATTTTTGAAACTACTGAATTATTCAGTACAGTTATTTATTTTAATATCTGTTTGTTTTATTTTTTATTAATGGTTGCTATCTCCTGTCAAACTTCTCATTTTGTCCATGCAATATTTTCCTAATTTTGCTTTGTTAGCTGTGTTTTCTTGAGGTTTGTTAAACTTCCTTAAGAGGATTACTCTGAATTTTTTATCTGACCTTTCATTGATCTTCATTTCTTCATAATTAGTTATTGGAGATTTATTACTTTACTTTTGTGTCATATTTACCCATTTTTTTATTATTATTATTATTATCCTTGACTCTTTATGTTGGTGTCTATGCATTTGAGTAATTAGGCTTCTCTTCCAGACTTTACAAGTTTGATTTTGCAGAGGCAGCTCTTCACCAGTCAGCTCAGTTAGAGTTTTTGAGTGTATCTGATGGTAGTATCCTTGAGTAGGTGGGGCCTCCTATTATAGTCTATTTGGGGGCAAGGTACTGTTTGAACTCTGAGAATAGAAATGAGGAGGTGTCCCACTGGCTGAGAACAGTTGGATAGGACTTCTGGCTTGATTCTCTGCCAAATTGAGGCTGTAGGATGAGAGCTCTGAGCTCTGTGGTTGCCTGGACTCTATTGTCAGACTTATTAGATGGTCAGGACTGGGTACTATATTCAGTAGTAGATTGGGCTGTGAATTATCTTCCCTGCCCTTGCAGGGCAGTAGGATGAGACCCAGGGCCTGTACAGCTCATTGTTGGATTCTTGAATCAGGCCTGAGTGTTCACTGAATTCTCTGGTCAGGTGAGGCCCTGGTTTTGTTATTCAGGTGAGGGAAGCCATCAGCTGTGCTCTTGGTTCAAGTACCACTGTACATAGAGCTACTGAATGAGCTCTGCAGCTATGCCTCTTTTCTGCTTAGATTCCCAGCTTGAACAGGCTGAAGGATGGGCCATATTGAGCAATGAAGAGCACTATGAATTGGATTCCTCGACTGGTCATAGTGAGAGAAGCAGCCCCAAAGCTCTCTGTTGTCTTAAGCTTACCTGCACTCCAAGTTCCCTGAATGAACAGGACCACTAGGTTTTCTCAGCAAACTATCATCTCTACCTCTCTGCTTGAGTGCCACTGGGCCACACAGCCTCCAGGAGTTTCTGCCAGCCCTTCTTGTCAGGTGGGGCCAGAACATACTCTCCACTTCTGGTAGAGTTATGGGGAGAATTGGGAGGGGCCACTCCAGGCTACTTTCAATTTCTCAAATGGACTTCTCGCTCAGGAGAGGCTGGGAAAAACCCTGTGTTATCTATGAATTAATTCCCCTGCATGTGCATAGCACAGGGATGCTCCACACCCAGTACTGGCTTTTCTCTCAGGGCAATCTGTCTGCCTTCCTCTTGGTTTGAGCACTGCTGGACCACATGGTTTCCAAGAGTTGTCACTAGCACAACTTCTGTTCAGAAGGAGCAGGAAGACACTCTCCATAGCAGGTAGGGCTGTGATTCAGCTTCTTACCTGGGCTTGAGTAAACTGAGATCTAGGGCTGGCAAAATTCCTTGCTTGAGGGTTCAAATTAGGCCATCAGCACCCTGCTGGGTTTCTTGGTCAGAGTGGTTCTGCAGAGAAGCAAACTGCTGAATAGGATCACCACTTAGGCACTGTAGGTATGAACTGCTGCCAAGATCCATGTACTAGTTGTTGCAGGCCCCTCCCCTTCTCTGTCTTAGTCAGACTCGCAGTGGTTGAGCCCCACATATTCCCCTGAAATGCCTGTGGTGAGAGATTAGAGTAGGGACTACTGCAAAGCAGCCCACAATCCTGGAGCAGGAGGACTGGCAGGCCCCCACATTCTCTTTTACCACTGGAGGAATCAGAGGCTCAAGGGAGACCTCCCTCTGGTGTTGCACTGACCTGGGGGAGGGGCAATGTGGTCAGTGTATAGCTGCTTCTCTTACCTTTCTAATGAAATCTGTCTTGGACTCTGTGATGCAAGGGGTTGCTTCAAGTTCTGGGATCCTCTAGGTTGCATCTTGTTCTTCAATTGTTGTTACTTGTTAGTTCTTCTTCTGAGGGAGAGACAAGTCAGGAGCAATGTCTGTTGCCATCTTTGTGATGTCACTCCTTTGTGAGATTTTACAAATGTAAATATTGTTTTAAATACACAATTATGTGCAAAAATGGGCAGAAAAAAATGCAAATTCCTTTGGAATCCTGAGTATGGAGGTGAAAGGGAACTGGCACAGTCAAAGAAAGATTCAAGGAGTAAAATTTAACCTGGTCCTCAAAGATTGGTTAAGATTTGAATAGATAAGGAAATTGTGAGCATCACTCTCATTAAAAAGAATTGGTCTTTACAATTCCTACTTACTGTCTGGAAAAAGCAAGTCTCACCAAGAAGCTCTAAAATGACAGCAGAGGATAAGAAAATGATGTTCTCTCTACTAAGGACCTTTTCTTCCAGAAAGGAACTATGTCTTTTGATACTTTGCTTAGAAAAAAGGGAAGGTTAGGAGTTCCCGTTGTGGCGCAGTGGTTAACGAATCCAACTAGGAACCATGAGGTTGCAGGTTTGGTCCCTGCCCTTGCTCAGTGGGTTAACAATCCGGCGTTGCCGTGAGCTGTGGTGTAGGTTGCAGACGCGGCTCGGATCCCGCGTTGCTGTGGCTCTGGCGTAGGCCGGTGGCTACAGCTCCGATTCAACCCCTAGCCTGGGAACCTCCATATGCCGAGGGAGCGGCCCAAGAAATAGCAACAACAACAACAACAACAACAACAACAAAAAAGACAAAAAGAAAAAAGGGAAGGTTAGATGAGTTTCATTAAAAATAAAAATAGGAGTTCCCATTGTGGCGCAGCGGAAATGAATCTGACTAGGAACCATGAGGTTGCGGGTTTGATCCCTGGCCTCGCTCAGTGGGTTAAGGATCCAGCATTGCCATGAGTTGTGGTTTAGGTCACAGATGCGGCTCAGATCTGGCATTGCTGTGGCTGTGGCGTAGGCCAGCGGCTACAGCTCCTATTAGACCCCTAGCCTGGGAACCTCCATGTACCATGGGTGTGGCCCTAAAAAAAAATAAATAAAAAGACAAAAAAATAAAAATACAAAGACATGTCTATATCAAAGGTACAATCAAACATGGATCAAAAACATACTGACTCTGTTGAAAACAAGTGTTGAACAACAATTTACTTCTATAAAAAAGTTAAAAATTCCAGTTAAAATATATCATTATATGTGTCAGCCAAGAGCAAAACAGGAATACAAAACATTTTTAAAACACCAGCAAAGATTAAAGATCTCTAAAAGTTATTTTAAATGGATCTTCTACTTCCTCCCACAATTCATTTTTGTTAATTTTATACAGTTTGGATTAGACTCATGAAGGCTGTAAATTGTTGGAATTATAATACAGATGTTTTAGATGTTCCTGACAAGTTGCAAATAGTAACTCTCTATAATTTTACTGACTGAAGTAAATTCTTAAATAAAGCAAATAATTTCTTTCTTATTATGACTCAAATGCTCATAAATTTTTGTTTAGAGTCTTAGATGATGCCAAGTTTTATTAAAGTTAAATATGACATAGCATTCTCTTTAACTAAAAATGAATACAGACCTCTCTATGAGAATGAAGTATGAATAAGCATTATTGGCTCTTAAAGCATTGTGTAGGGATTTGAAGGTATGAATTTTAGATAATTTATTTCTTTTAATTTTGGATAATTTATTTATTTTTTTCTCTCCATTATTATAAACTGACAGCATTAATGATAAATGGTATTCATCAAACTCTACTAACTGAAAAATACCATGCCTCTTTGAAACAGTCTCCTACATTTAATGTTGTTGAATACATGTGAAATACTTTTTACTCTTTGGTAGGACTTTCCCAAAAAAATCTGCCATGTTAAAAAAAAGAGAAAAAATTGATGTCATTTGTATGCAATAAAATCAGACTAGAAAGACCCTCTCATCACCCTCATAATACATTGATATTTTCTTGCATTTCTTCTCATGGTACATTTCAACAAGTTTCATTCATCTTCTCTCTCCCTCAGTAATAAGAACTACTCATTTTGCTTTTTGTAAGTGGATTCATTTGAAGATTTCCATTGAGTACTCTACGTAAACCCCACAGATGGATGCCATATAATTGTTGCTACATTCTTGATTATCATCAAGATACATTGCCATGATAACTTGAAATCCTTGACAAATTTAATGGATATTTTATATAGTACATCTTGGCTTGAAAATTTCAAGCAAAAAAAAAAAGTTAAAGCAACACAGTCTATATAAGCTCTCCACTGAATGTGAAGGGCTGCCTCTAACTGCCAGGTTTCTAATCACAAAGCTAAATGACTCTGGACTTATCAAACTTATTTCTCCCAAGTACTCAAGTACTAAACTGACAAATCATAGGGGTGGCTGTTACCTGAAGACACTTCTGTTCTATTATTTAAAGTCTGTTTTTTTTTTAATGTCTGAGATTTCCATGTGGAAAAATAATGAACTTTAAGAAATGTCACTTTTACTAACAAAAATTATGGCTTGAACACCTGAATATGAATATTAAATACAAAAAAGTACATTTAAATAATGTTAAGGTTGTGACACAAACTGACAAAAGCAGCAAAATTCAAAGTTAAGGATGACACTCTACCTTAACTCACCCTGTTATGAGGGGAAAAAGGGCACCAGAGAGTACAGCTGGAAACGCTATCTTGGCCTTCATTCTCTGTCGCCTGATTGTGTCAGATAGTGTTTTACTCTTCACATTATTTAATTGGTTTTTGGCATTTGATTCCCTCTCTTTTGCTTAAGAGAATTTTTGGTGCCCATTTATAAAATGTCACTTGGAATCCTACACATACTGATACTGTACCTTTGGGGTCATTCTTGGAGGGAGATCATTTGAGTTACTTAAAGAACGTGTTATAGAGTGTGTGTTAGGAGATAAATATTTAAGAAAGGCATGTAAGGAAAAAGAGAAATAAAAGCTAACCATTTTGGGGTGATGACTCTATGCCAACCAGTATTTCAAATGTTTACGGGTATTAAATTCTTCAGCACTGACATACACAAAAAAATCTGTGAGAAAGTTACCACTGTCATCATCTTCATCACCATTATATTCATTACAGATGAGGAAACTGAGACACAAAGTCTCTGGCTAAGGTCACATAGCTAATGGCTGCCAAAGTCAAGATTCAAACATGGACTCAAAGCAGTCAAGTTCTTAGTCACCATGGCCAACAGATATAAAAATGACAGGAATATCATAAAAACCCCTTCTATAGAAACTAGTGCAATAGCCAATTTTAGAATTTCTAGGTCCCACCAAGCAGGCATCTGATATATATAAAGCACCTATTATATTCAAGGTATTGTAGTATGACCTTTGAATAAACAGAAGGTGAGAGGGACTGACAATTATAAGGAATCTGCTAAACACCAGATGCTTCACTGAAGAATATTTATATAAAATCTATCCTAATTGTTTCAAATTCACTCGAAATGTATTATAATCCTACTCTTAAAGAAGAGTAAACTGAGGGAGAGGATAAAGACGGCAGAATAGAAGGACTGGAGCTCAACTTCTCCCCTAAAAACAACAAAATTCACAACTAAAGACTGAGCAATCTTCAACCAAATGGACCAGAAACCTTAAAAAAGATACCCTAATCCAGAAGACAAAGAGGAGGCCACATGAAGAGGTAGGAGGGGCGATTTCACAATATAAACAACCCCATACTTCCTGGGTGGGAAGCCCTACAGACTGGAAACTAACTGGTTCACAGAGACTCACCTACAGGAGTAAGAGTTCTGAGCCCCATATCAAGCTCTCACATGTAGGGATCTGGCACTGGGAGAAAGAGCCCCTGGAGCATCTAGCATTGAAGTCCAGTGGGGCTTGTGCGCAGGAGCTCCACAGGACTGGGGGAAATGGAGACACCATTCTTAAAAGGCAAACACAGATTTTCACGTGCACTGGGTCCCAGGGCAGAGCAAGGTCTCCATAGGGATCTGGGTCAAACCTGACTGCAGTACTTGGAGGACATCCTGGGAAAACAGGGGTGAATGTGGCTTGTTGTGAGGGAGGGACATTGAAGGCAAAGCTCTTGGGAATATTCTGCAGCTGCCTTTCTCTGGAAGTGGCCATTTTGGGAAAATCTGGCCCCACCCATCAGTCAGCCATGAGTAGCCCCAGGGAAAATAACAATACAGGTGGGATCACTGCCCCACCCCTCAGTAAACAGGCAACCTTTAGACCCCTCAGGCACACAGCTGCCTCTAACCCCATCCAGAGACTAAGCCCTACCCACCAGAGGGATTAGAATTGGCTCCACCTACCAGTGGGCAGGCATCAGCCCCTCCCATCAGGAAGCCTACAGCAAGCCCCCCATACTCACTTCAGCCACAAGGGGGGCAGACACCAGAAGTAAGAGAGACTACAACTCTATTATCTATAAAAAGGTCACCACACCAAAAACCTATAAAAGTGAAAAGACAGAGACCTGTAACTCAAATGAGAGAGAAAGGAAAAACCCCCAAAATCAGCTAAGCGATGAGGAGATTCTCAGCATCCAGGAAAAAGACTTTAGACTGTCAATGCTGAAGATGATGCAAGACATTGGAAATAAACTGGAGGCAAAGATGGATAACTTACAGGAAACACTGAGCAAAGAGATACAAGATATAAAACTTAAACAAGAAGAGATGCAAAATACAATAACTGAAATAAAAAAATCACTAGAAGCAGCTAACAGCAGAATACAGGAGGCAGAAGAACGAATAAGTGAGGTGGAGGACAGATTAGTGGAAATTACAGATGCAGAACAGAAAAGAGAAAAAAGATTGAAAACAAATGAAGAGAGTCTCAGAGAACTCTGGGACAACGTGAAACGCACCAACATCCGTATTATAGGGGTGCCAGAAGGAGAAGAGAGAGAGAAGGGGACAGAAAAAATAGTCCAAGAGATATTAGCCGAAAACTTCCCTAACATAGGAAAGGAACCACTCACTCAAATCCAGGAAGCACAATGAGTACCACATAAAATAAACCCAAGGAGGAATACCCCGAGACACATAATAATCAAACTGACCAAAATTAAAGACAAAGAGAAAATCTTGAAAGCAGCTAGGGGAAAGAAACAAGTAACATACAAGGGAACCCTGATAAGGTTATTGGCAGATTTTTCAGCAGAAACTCTGCAGGCCAGAAGGGAGTGGCATGATATACTTAACATGATGAAAGGGAAAAACCTCCAACCAAGATTACTCTACCCAGCAAGGCTCTCACTCAGATTTGAAGGAGAAATCAAAACCTTCACAGATAAGCAAGAGTTGAGAGAATTCAGCAACACTAAACCAGCCTTACAACAAATACTAAAGGAACTTCTCTAGGCAGAAAAGAAAACACAGCAACAGGAAACAAAAATGCCACAAATGACAAGGCTCACCAGTAAAGGTATATATACAGTAAAGATACGAAATCATCCATGCACAATTATACCACCAAAATCAGAAATCATGAGACGAGGTGGGTACAAATGCAGGACAGTGGAGATGAACTTGCAATTAAGAGAACAACTTAAAACAATCTCATATACATATAGACTCGTCTATCAAAACTTCAGAATAACTGCAAACCAAAAATCTACAATTGATATACAAACAAGGAATCTCTGGAGAAGAAATATATCTCATAGTAAATAAGAGCATAATCCACCATGAAAGGGGTCATTTGACATCATTCTTGGAATGCTGAAGTCTTCTTACATCTGATTCTGATTTCCTCTCCATCAAAGAATTTATGAGAATTATAATTAAACAATGCAACTGTATAATTAAATAATACAGTTCTACAATTGTATTATTAATAACCATTTCTGTCCATGGTACAATGTAAGGTCTATACTGTCTTGTTTATCACATCACCTAGAATGGTGTAATGCCTATATTGAAGAATCAATAAGATGTAACAAATTGTGAGGACATATTTATATAGTTACACTGTTTTTTAACCAATTTATGCATTTTATATTTTACTTATTTTCAGAGGGTGTATTATTTTCGTTATTCTACCAGTCATTCTTTTTATTATGCTATATAAAATATTTAATGGTATATAAGGCCTTCTTTATAAATTTTAGTTGCATAATATACACAATTTTAAGCTAATTGTTAGAGAAAAATTGGGGCGTTCCTGTCATGGCTTAGTGGTTAACGAATCCGACTAGGAACCATGAAGTTGCAGGTTCGATCCCTGGCCTCACTCACTGGGTTGAGGATCTGGCATTGCCATGAGCTGTGGTGTAGGTTGCAGACATGGCTCAGATCCTGCGTTGCTGTGGCTTTGGTGTAGGCTGGCGGATATAGCTCCGATTGGACCCCTATCCTGGAGACCTCCAAATGCCACAGGAGTGGCCCTAGAAAACGCACAAAGACAAAAAAAAATTGAAATTTAATAGATAATACTAAATAGTAAAAATGAAAGCCATATAAAATGGGATAAAGTATAGAATAAATTTCCTATTTGTCTCAGCATATTTTCCATTCCACTTCTCCAGAGGGAGTCACTTAATCTGTTTCTTAAGATCCATGATATAATAATCTATGTGAATGTAATTGTGTTTAAATATATGTATTTTATTCTGTAAAAAAATAAAATTTCAAAAAAAAATAAGAGTAAACTGAGGCTCAAAAAGATTTTTAAAAACTGGGCAAGATTACACACAAATTCTAGTGTTCCTATATGCTAGCCGTGTACACTTTTTCAAGATACCTAACTTCTCTGTCTCTTGCTGTTCTTAATATAGAGATAAATGACTCTTTAGAATTATTGCGGTTTACTCTATATTGCATTTTCCAAGGGAATCCTACTGCCAATCTAGAAATCAAGAAACATTTGCTTGAAACCAACAATATGTCAACTTATTTTTCCTGGGATTGAAATATTTAAGGATAAATTAATGCTGGTCATGGTATATATCTAGACTTTCTTGGTGAAAAAATGGTGACCAACTCTATCTTGCTTCCACCTCTATTAATATTCATCTAATAAAAAAGCAAATGAGACATAAAAGCATTGTGTTGTATTACTAAAAAGGATCCTAAAAACTATCTCAAACAATCTTTTTTTTATTGATGCATAAACTGCATTTTCCCCACAATTGTTAGCCTGCCTACAGTAGACCAAGCATTAGAATTAAAGTTCCTAACTCCCCAGTAAATACATTTTTTCACTTCATCATTCTTCATCATGAATTGTAGAAGCTATCTCTGCTTTAGAAATTATACACTGTCTTCTGATCCTTTTCATCCAAATCTACTGAAGCAAACTTATTTGACACTGATGACAATGGTACCAAATTATGCTATGGTGATTAAAAAATAAACACCCGTCTAATTCAAGATATTTGCAGCAACATGGATCAACTAGACATCCTCATGTAAGTCCAAAAGAGAAAGACAAATACCATATGATATCACTTATGTGTTAAATCTAAAATATGGCACAAATGTACCTATCTACAGAACAGAAACAAACTCATGGACATAGAGAACAGACTTGTGGGTGTCAAGGTGGAGAGGGAAGGAGCAGGAAGCACTGGGAGTTTGGGGTTACTAGATGCAAACTATTCCATTTGGAGTGGACAAGCAATGAGGTCCTGCTGTATAACACAAGGAACTATATCCAATCACTTGTGATGGAATATGATAAAAAGAATATATATTTTAAAATATTTATATATATATATATATATATATATATATATATATATATATCTGAGTCACTTGGTTGTATGGCAGAAATAGAACATTGTAAATCTACTATAATTAAATTTTTTAAGATAATTAGAATTATATTTAACTCAGCAGGACATCAAATTTGTATAATGTGGGATATACAAGGTAAAGATAAAAACTTTTCATACTTGGTCAGTTCGCATTCCTGCACATTAATGAGTGGAAAAGAGTATAGAGATGATTAGACAGCATATAAATTAAAAGTCACTAATGAAAACTACTTATAAATTGGTAATTCTGTTTGCTGCCAACCCCAGATCCAGGCTCTACACTTTCCTGCCCTGTTCTGGGCCACAATGGAATGACCTGTGCAGACACAAGAGGAGTTTGGAGGCTTCTGTTTCTGTGCCTCTTTTAAGCAATGGCTATCCTCACTACATATTTTCTTTCCTACTGAGCCTTCTTCCAGTGGTCCAAGTTGTCCCAGCCTCCAGAAACTCTTTATTTTTCCATGACTTTTTCTAGCCTGGAAGTGGTGATATAGGTCGTATTATTTTTTACCTGTAATCCAAGGCATCTCACTATAAGTGAAATATACATCCACATCCTGACTTATTAAAGTTGAGCATGACAACACAACCAAATTTGGCCTATAAAGAGCAAAATAACTTTGTCATTTCTCAGCCAGCCTCTGTTATATTACCAATCCGCTCCTCCATGGTGACAAGTAGTGTTGTCCAGAGGAATTGTTTTTCAGCTTATTTCCTAAAATGAAGACAAGGAGAAAAGCTGCAATTCACCTATAACAAACATGTCCAAAATGGATATGCAGCATGAGCTGGAAATAATGTTTTTGGACTCATTTATTTGGAGCCCCTTAATACCAGAAAATAACTTAGCTCAGTGATTGTCAATCTTCAGCATCTATCACAATCACTTAGTTCACATCTACAGTTTCTCATTCAGTGAATCTGGGGTAAAACCTGAGAATTTGCATTTCTAACGATTCTACGATTCTAACAATTCTGCTAGTTCAGGGACCAGACATTGAGAGTCACTAACCTAGGCTACTCTGACTGATACAAGTGCAATGTTTTCATGCTGTTGTTAGCCTCTGTTGTTAGTCTCCATTACCTTTTTTTGCTTTTCTAACCTTGCCATCATTTCTGTACAGACTGATTAAATGTGATTAAATGATCTTCAGTTGAAACCATCTAAATGGAAATTCTCCTTCATCTCCTGAATGATGCACTTTGTATGAAATTAGTCTTGATGTTATCCAAAAGCTGTCCACGTAGGTTATCTCTTATTACCCACACAACTACCTTGAAAGTTGATAGGGTAAATAAAACTTAGCAAATGAGGAAATTGAATTTCAGACAGAGTGAGACTAGTCCCTCCCTGATGGCTAATTTGTTTCAGATCTTGGATTGAATTTAAATAGCTCCTACTTCATATATTTGTTCCATGATGATGTGTTATAGATCTTGTTAGAAGATATCCTATGAGTTTCTTTTTGGTTTTCCTCATTGTAGTTTATTGCATTCCTAATTACATTTTACTGCAAAATTACAGGAACTAGTTTCAATTTCCAGAGGACAAAAACCACATTACAAGCTTTCTGAAAGATCCACAAAAGTAAATATGTTATGGGAGCAAAATTAATTTGACCAATAGTGGTTCAGCAAAGAATGGAAAGGCACTTAGTAAGGGGATTTAGCTAAACCTGAATTAGTTTTACTCTCTGATCATTACACACTAGGAAGATGCAGCACATTTCCCAGTGCTCAACATTGAATTAGATATTTTTATTAGTAGTATAATAATCCTGGATTCCTCTCATCAGGACCACTATTCACATACATAAATAAAGTAAATTATGAACTTGAGACATTTCACTTTTATGGGAGAATATGTAAAGAAGGTATATAACCTTATTAGATTGCTTAGGGTTAGGGTTAGGGGTTAGGGGTATTTGTAAAAATTTCAATATCAAACACTAGGAATTATTGTACAAATATAAAAGTATATGTAAAAGAATGTTCAATGCAATAAAAAATTATAGATAATCTAAATGCCTGTCAATAATGAAGTAAATTACAGTACATCCATTTGATGAATGCATATATCATAAAGTTAAAGAAAAGTATAAATTGAATAACAGTGTGCAAATTATGCCTCCATTTTTTCCAAAGTGTGTGTGTATGGGATGTGTGAATATACACAATTATACAGTAAATATTTGCTAGTATTTATAGCAAAAAGTAAAAAATGGTCATCTTAGCTTTGGGTAATTATACATATATTCATTCTGAATTTGTAAATTTCTGCATTTTCAAATTTTCTAAATTTTTGACAATAAACAGTATTACCTTTATAATATTTATGTAACAGTGTACAGGGAAATATAATGGCATTATATTAAAATTAAAAAACAGTATTAGAAAGGCAAATATCATATGTAACCATAAAGGACCCAGAATTTCCAAAGCAATCCTGAGGAACAAAAACCAAGCAGGAGGGCATCACTCTCCCAGACTTAAGGCAATATTACAAAGCCACAGTCATCAAGACAGTGTGGCACAGGTACCAAAACAGACATACTGACCAACGGAACAGAACAGAGAACCCAGAAATAAACCCAGACACCTATAGTCAATTAATCTTCAACAAAGGAGGCAAGAATATAAAATGGGGAAAAGACAGTTTTTTCAGAAGTGGTGCTGGGAAAACTGGACAGCTGCATGTAAATCAATGAAACTGGAACACACCCTCACACCATGCACAAAAAGAAACTCAAAATGGCTTAAGGATTGAAACATAAGACAAGACACCATCAAACTCCTGGAAGAGAACATAAGCAAAACATTCTCTGACATCAACCATACAAATGTTTTCTTAGGTCAGTCTCCCAAGGCAACAGAAATAAAAGCAAAAATAAACCAATGGGACCTGATCAAACTGGCAAGCTTTTGCACAGCAAAGGAAACCATCTAAAAAACAAAACAAAAAAAAAAACCCCATGGAATGGGAGAAAATGGTCTCAAACAATGCAACTGACAAGGGCTTCATCTATAAACTATACAAGCAACTTATACAACTCAACAGCAAAAAAAAAAAAAAAATCAACAGCCCAATGGAAAAATGGGCAAAAGGCCCAAATAGACATTTCTCTAAAAAAGACATGCAGGTGGCCAATAAGCAGATGAAAAAATGCTCAACATCACTGATTATTAGAGAAATGCAAATCAAAACTACAGTGAGATATTACCTCACACCAGTCAGAATGGCCATTATTAATGTCTACAAATAACAAATGCTGGTGAGGGTGTGGAGAAAGGGTACCCTCCTACACTCTTGGTGGGAATGTAAATTGGTACAACCACTACGGAAAACAGTATGGACGTACCTCAGAAAACTTAATATAGAAGTACCACATGATCCACCAATCCCACTCTTGGGCATATATCCAGATAAAACTTTCCTTGAAAAAGACACATGGACCCATACATTCACTGCACCACTATTCACAATAGTCAAGATGTGAAAAAACATCTAAATGTCCATCGACAGATGATTGGATTAGGAAGATGTGGTATTCAGACATAATGGAATACTACTCAGTCATAAAAAAATAAAATAATGCCATCTGCAGCAACGTGGATAGAACTAGAGCCTCTCATACTAAGTGAAGTAAGTTTGAAAGAGAAAGACAAATACCATATGATATCACTTGTATCTGGATTCTAATATATGGCACAAATAAACCTTTCCACAGAAAAGAAAATCATGGACATGAGAACAGACTTGTGGTTGCCAAGGGGGATGGGGAGGGAGTGGGATGAACTGGGAATTTGGGGTTAATAGATGCAAACTATTGCCTTTGGAATGGATAATCAATAGATGATGCAGTATAGCACTGGGAACTATACCTAGTCACTTATGATGGAGCATGACAATGTGAGAAAAAAGAATATATATATATATATATATATATATATATATATATATATATATGTATGACTGGGTCACCTTGCTGTACAGGAGAAAACTGACAGAACACTGTAAACCAGATAGAATGTAAAAAATAAAAATAATTTTAAAAAAGACATTGTGGTACATATACTTAATGGAATACTACTCAACCATAAAAGGGAATAAAATAGTGTCATTTGTGGCAACCAGAATGGAACTAGAGATTCTCATACTATGTGAAGTAAATCAGAAGAAGAAAGACAAATACCATATGATATCACATATATGTGGAATCTAAAATATGGCACAGATGATCCCACCTACAAAACAGAAGCAGATCACTGACATGGAGAGCAGACTTGTGGTTGCCAGGGGGGAGGAGAAGGAAGGGAGTGGAATGGAGGAGGATTTGGGGGTTGGTGGATACAAACTGCAACACTGGGAGTGGATAGCAGTGGGCTCCTACTGTTCAGTAGATGGAACTGTGTGTGATTGTTTCACCTTGCTGTACAAAAGAAATTGAAGAAACATTGTAAATCAACCATATTTTTTAAAAATATATACAATCACGGTCCTTAGAGCAGGGTAAATTGATGGTTTAGGCCAAGTTGTGAACTACATATGCATCTTGGTATTGAGGTTCTGAAATGCCTCTTCTTCTTCCAAATGTCTAATGGTTTACCATGGTGACCCTCCAAGGTCACTATGAATAGGCTCAATACCTGGGAAACACATAGGAACTTACTAACAATTTAAATCACATCAGCATACTTGATAATGTTTCACACTGTATAGTCAGAGTCTTTTAAATCAGAAATCTGAGAAAACGTAAATGCAAGCCCATTCACTTTGGTTACATGGAGGAAAATAAACAAAACTCCCCATCCCAATCATTAGCTGTGGCTGCTGATGGGCAAGTCAGGGAAATCCTGCCTTGAGGCCTCTCTGTATCTGGGTCTAGACACAGGAGGTATGAGTATGGGGGTGTTGAACTAAGGTAAAGATGCAGCCTAGGACTTCCCAAAGCCTATTCATCAAACAGAGATTGCTGGAGAAATTAATAATTTTTTTTTAACAAAAAAAGAGTTCTTGGGATACGGTATCTTCAAGTTAAACAAATATCTTCCTATCAGAGTTTGTCAGAACCTTTAATATACTAACTTTCATCACAAATCTTTAAGAGTATTCTATAATATGTTTAGTTTCCCAGTGTTATTAGAGAGCTGCTCAACAGTAAAAAATTTTTTCACTCTTCTCTGTGTATCTTTTGCCATCCTAACACCTAGTACAGTGCTTTGAGCAGAAAATTTTAAAAGTAAATAAATTCATCTTCCTAATTCTCCAATTAACTTATGCTTAATGAAGGCTACAAAGGTACATGGCTTTATCTTAATACATAAAATATCAGAGAGCGATAGCATCCCCAGAAAGAAGAGTCATAGGCTGTGGCTTTAATCATTCTGCTTTCTTTTTCTCTACAGACCCTGGATTGTGTAATATACAAAATCTTTCTCAGTAGTTAGTCCATGAATACTAAATGCTAATACACGCACATATATGTGTATAAATGTATACATACACACACACACATACATACACATTCCTAGAATTATGATGTATCTTTTCGAAATAAGCTCTTAACTTCAAGGCCTACCATATACATCATGATTGCTCTATCTCTTGAATAATAGTAGTTGAAGCAATTAGGATACTTGTCCTCTGTCATCCACTATGCAAGATAAAATGAATAAGAATTTAACCCAGCGTGTGCTGAGTCAAAGTCAATGTTTTATCTACTTCTAAAAAGTATAGCATGAAAACAGAATATAAAATAGGCTAGGTATTAAACTATTTTTATAACACACTTATAACAAGTGATGTGAAATTCATATTACCACACATTTTTAATCCATTAAGTAGTTTTGTTTCAACTATCTGAATAACTATAGATATCATTAAAAATCTTTGAGCCAATCATTTAGAAACTTCAGTACACCCATAATTCTGTTCTTCAAGAACACACATATGGGCTTGCCATTGTAACTAATGAATTTACATATGTTAAGTCCTTGCGCCCATATACCACATACCATAAAGGTCGGGTTTACTTCCTGAATATACTGTCTCTAGTATGAGCATTGAAATAAATATACAGGAAATATTTTTCTTTCTATAAAATAACAGCAACAGTTTCCTTTGTATAAAATAAAAGCCAATGTTCTTCCACCTGTTATGTCATGTTCATTCTAAAATGAACAATAAATTCATAGTAAAATATCTTTTACTATGTAATTAGAAACAGATTCTTCGAACAAGTAAAATGACTTCTAAATTAAAAGCATCTACCAAAAGTCCTAACTTCTAAGAAGAAAAGGAACTCTTGAAAGTTTTTGGAAACTTAACCAGTCAATATACTGGCCACAGGATGTCTCCAAAAAAAGTATATGTACCTCTACCCAAAAGGGGTCCTGGAAAACCCTCTTCTGAAAGTCTGCACTCCCATAATGGGGCAGGAGCATCTTCTTCCAATACATAGGATGGAACTTTATGGCATCAATGGGAGAGGTACGCAATCATATAGGTTTGCACACCTGTGGAATGCAAAGTTCCTGGGCCAGAGATCAACCCAAAGTCATGGTAGTGACAATGCCAGATTCTTAACCCACTGAGACACCAGGGAACTCCAAGGACTTTTGATATTGAATAACACTTTTTATTAATACAGTTGACAGCATTTGATATGCTGTAGGTAGAGCTTATGCATCACCCATAACAATTCCCAAAACTCCTTAAGGTGAAAAAAAATTTTAATGAAAAGAAAATGAAACTTCTTGAAGAGATGCACATTGGGAAAATTATGATGTCCTTTTAGTAAGTCAGAATGTCAGCTGAGTAAATAAATAAACAACAAAAAACACTCCTGAACTTTCTCTGTAAGTTAAAATGGTTTAAATAAATTTAGTCAAAGTAAATGATACCTGGTAAGGAACACAAAAAAACTGTATTTACCTATAAATGTATTCTAAACTTAAATTCTAAACAAGTAATTTACCAAGCTATAATTTTAAGAATTTGTGACGTGGTTCTGACAAAGAAGATCAAAAATTTTAAATGGCAGGAGGTGGTAGGTGGAAAAAAGAATATAGGTTGATAAAAAGATTAATCTACAGGCTCGGGCATCTTAATGTTACATTCTATGGCTATGAGTAATCATTTGGAAACAAAAACTCCTTAAGTGGCTCTTGTCCTTTTCCTGCCCTCACAGTACCTAACCAGCTGTAGCTGACATCAGTTTAGAAATAAGCCATGTTTCTACAAATCAGAGGCTATAAAAAGAGATATATGTTGTTAGCCAACCCACAAGATTTTAATGGCGTATTGAGATGCAAACATTACTATCTAACGCAGACTGAAGATTAGCTTAGTTGTGATTTTAAATGATTGTTTTACTTAGCAGATCTTTAAATTTAACCAAACAAAAATCAACGTGAAATGCAAAGATGAAAAATAACAATGTGAGTAGGTTATTAAGAATTAAAACTAAATGTACCTAAACCAGCTTGTTCCCAAATGAGTCTGACATCAGAGTGTAACGTGATTAATCAGTGTCACGGATAAAATAAATGCCATAGACAGAAGAAGTCCGATGTGGTACAGGACAAATAACATAATTATTCAGCATTTTGCTTTAAGATAAGTTTGATCTCTTGGTTGTAGTTTTGCGTTTCTTTAAACCTTACCGAAAGACTCTTAGCCTTTGAATGTCATCTTACCAATACTCAAGTTCAGATATTCATGATACATGGAACTCTCTGTGTGTTGTAAAAAAAAAAAATTGTTGTGACACCCTTGTGTGGTCATTTATCAACATCCAGAATCACTTCCCACACTTCTTAAAACACTTGAACACGAGGCTCATTGTCACCCTTCCCAGAGTTACTTTCAAGGGTCTGGGTAATGTCAGTATCCACACTGATGGCTCTTTTAACACTCAGGTCCTTCATTCCTTGATCCCTCTCAACTTCAGCAGTCTTATATCCCATTCTACTCCAGTAACTCAGGCTCATGGGCATACATACCACAGACCAAGAGGATGACAATTACTCCCATGGGCCAGCCATTTGTTTTTTCTTAAAAGACTTTATTTTTAAAAAGCAGCTTTAGGTTCACAGAAAATTTGAGCAAAAGGTACAGATTTTTCCACATATATACTGCCTGTCCCCAAACATGCAGAGACTCCCCTACTATCAGTTTTCCTCACCAGAGTGGTACATTCGTTACAATGAACCTACAATGACATGTCATTATTATCCAAAGTTCATAGTTTACATTAGAGTTTACTTTTGGTGTTGTGCATTATATGAGTTTTGACAAATGTATAGTGACATGCACCCACCATTGTAGTATCGTGTTATGCAGAATTGTTTGACTGCTTTAAAAATCCTCTGTGCTTTGTCTATCCATCCCTCCCTCCCCTAATCCCTGGTAACTACTAGTCTTTTCACCCTCTTCATAATTTCACATTTGCAGCCTATCATATAGCTGGAATCATATAGCCCCTTCAGATTGGCTTCTGATACTTAGTAATATGCATTTAAGTTCCCTCTATGTCTTTTCATGACTTGATTACTAATGCTTTTAGTATTGAATAATACTCCTTCATTTGGATGTACCACAGTTTACCCATCTACTTATCTATTCAAGGATATCTTAGTTGCTTCTAAATTTTGCCAATTATGAATAAAACTGTTATAAACATCTATGTGCAGGTTTTTGTGTAAACATAGTTTCAACTCATTTAAGTAAATGCCAAGGAGTGTGACTGCTGAATCATATGGCAAGAGTATAATTAATTTTGCAAAAAACTTGACAAACTGTTTTTCTCAAAACGGCTGTACCATTTTTCATCCCTGCAAACAGTAAATGAAGGTTCTTGTTGTTCCGCATCCCTTGACAGGATTTAGTGTTGTCAGTGTTCTGCATTTTGACCACTCTAATAGGTATGTATTGATAATTTGAAATTCCCTAGTGGTATATGATGCTGAACATCTTTACCTATGTTTATCTACCTTGTGTATATCTTCTGTGGTGAGGTATCTACTCAGGTCTTGTGGTCTATTTTTTAAAATCAGTTGTTTGTTTCCTCATTATTGAGTTTTAGGCATTCTTTGTACATTTTGGATAACAGTATTTGTTAGATACATCTTTTGCAAATATTTTCTCCCAGTCTGTGACTTGTCTTCTCATTCTCTTGACATTGACTGTCACAGAGCAGTTTTTATTTTTAATGAGGTCCACATAATCAATTATTTCTTTCATGGATCATGCTTTAGAGTAGTAGCTAAAAAGTAATTGCCAAGTCTAAGGTCATCTAGGTTTTCTCCTATGTTTATCTCTAGGAGTATTACAGTTTCATGGTTTGTATTTTGGTCTATGATCCATTTTAAACTACTTTTTATAAAGGGTGCAAGATCTGTATCTAGATTCTTTTTTTTTTTTTTTTTTGGCATGTGAATATCTAGTTGCTCTGACACCATTTTTTGAAAAGATTTTGTTCCATTGTTTTGCTTTTGCTCCTTTGTCAAAAATCAGTGACTGGGTTGAATGGGTCCTTTATTCTGTTCCATGGGTCTGTTTTTCCTTTCTGTTGCCAATACCACACTATCTTAATTATTGCAGCTTTATCAAAGGTCCTAAGACTACATAGGGTCAGTTCTCCAATTTTGTTATTCTTCCTCAATATTGTGTTAGCTATTCTGGGTTTTTTGCCTATTTCCTACTTTTTCCATCTTCCTCCAAATATTTTACCCTCTCCCCTCCTGTATGTCACAACTGATAAATGAAAACAGAAGAAATCAGAAATTTCACAAACTCCTACCACATCTAGTCACTTATCCAAATTTGTATCCTTGTACTCTTTTTCCTTTGTTTTCCATAGATGACTGTCCATGCTCCCAACAACTTATCCACTCTTTCCTTCTAGACTACTCAAAAGCATTATTCCAGGAATTATCTCTTCTTTTTTATACACCATTATTTTACCCTGTCTACTGGATCAACTGCATCAACACACAAACATGCTGTAATTCCTTACATGTTAAAACAAAACAAAACAAAACAAAATCTCTTGACTCTATATTACTTCCAATTACCTTTCTGTTTCCCTTTACCATAAATTCCCTAAAAGAGTAGAGTATAATTCACATCCTTACTTCATTTCCTTCTCTTCTTTCTTGAAGGCAATCTAATAAAACTTTCACTCTAAACCTTCCATTGAAACCATTCTTCTCAAGGCCACTAACACTAACTCCAAGGAACCAAACACTGCCCTCAATCAACTTCCTGAATCTTTCAGCAGCATTAGTTTGGGTTTTTCCTGATACAAAGTTTCAAATGAAAGTATTTATTTAGAAATTGCAATAAACACTAATAGGTAAGTGGAAAGTTATACAGGAAAGGAAAGCCAGCCAATGAAGGGTGTATTATTAAAATAGCTACCACTGTAATTTAGTCCATTTAAGACACTCTTAGAAACATTATAAATATTCAACTCAGCAGTATTCCCACCTATGAATCTAGAACTGGAATATTTATACACTGATGCCCCCAGTCATTGATTAAGGGCTTCCGAGTAGGAGGATTGTACTAATTTCCCAGCATTTCTGGGTCATGCTTGGGCACAGTGCATTTTCCTTTGTTTTGGAAACAATCCCCAGGTATGAAAGTGTGCATATTGATAACTGAAAGTTGTCAGGAACACTCAGAATAGCAAGGTCCAAAGGATGTGAATGAGGCACCAACTTCCCGTTAAGCTGTCAACCTTCTCCTTCTTAAAATACTTCCTCTGTTGGCTTTAGAAGTAACATAGACTCTTGGTTTCCCTTTTATCTTTCTGATCCGTCTTATCAGTCTCCTTTACCTCTTCTCCTCATCCCTAACTACCAAATATTCTCCTTGTTAGCTACACACATTCCCAAGATAATCTTATCCAGTTTCTACATGTTGATATCTTCAAGATGTACAACTTTAACCTAGATTTTTCTTTTCTTAAAAGTCAGACTTATATATCCAACCATCTAGTTGACATCACCACTTAGAAGCATCTCAAACATATTATGCCTAGGACCTGATCTCCCTATAGTCCTCCTTATCTTAATGGAATTCCCATTTTCAAATTCCTCAAGCCCAAACCTGGGAAACAAGCTTAACTCCTTTCTTTCTCTCAAATCCATTCCTAATCCATCATAAATTCTATGAAATCAACAGTCAACTTAGATATTAAGGATCCTATCTTCTCACCACCCCCTCCATTAATAACCTTGTCCCATGTTTTGTCAACAAATTAACTACAATGGCCTTTTAATGTGTCTAGCTGTTTTCATCCTTACCACTCCTAATCCACACACATGCAAATACACAGTGTATGCTCAATGTAACACTTTGAATGATCTTTAAACTTTAGATCTTAGGACTCCTCTCTTCAACTCTCTAACAGTTTTCTATCTCACCAAGAATAAAATCATTCTTTAGTGATCTGGCCTCCACTACCTAAGTGATCTCATCTGCTGCCATATCCCTTTCACTCAGCTTTGCCCTGTCAATGCTGACCCTTTACTTTTCCTCAAACATACTAACCATACTCTTATGTCAGGACCTTACTGGTCCCTCTGCCTGAAAGACCTTCTCTCCAATATCAGCATGGTTCATATCCTTACCATCTCTGTCATCTATACAAATATCTCTGTAACAATGACCCTTGCCCTGACCAGCCTATTAAAAGAAACAAACAAATCCCTGGCACACACACACACAAAAGTTCTCCTTTTCTCTTCCTGCCATAATTATTTGATATATTACACATTTTATTTTTTGATCTCTCTCTCTTCATCTGAATGTAAGCCCAGTAGAGTTAGGATTTTTCTTCATTATTCGCCACTTTATTTTCAGACACCAAAATAGTACATGTCACAAGGCTGACACTCAATTAATACATCAAAAATAGGTAAAAGAATTAATGAAAATAATTAAAATTTAACAATTAGCGTTTTGTCATGGAACTTACTCAGATTACCTAATTATAAACAAATCCAGATGAAAGAAAAAAGTACAACCCTTTTGGTCTCTTTACTTTTTTACATCTTTTTAGCAAAAAGTTCACATTTATGAAAAGATGGATCTAACCAAAAAATAAGGTCAAACAATTTCCTCATCTTTCATTGAATTTGTATTTTTTATAATTTATTATAAATTGGGGAGTTCCCATCACAGCTTAGCAGAAACAATCTAACTAATATCCATGAGGATCCAGGTTCTATCCCTGGCCTTGCTCAGTGGGTTAAGGATCCAGCATTGGCATGAACTGTGGTGTAGGTCACAGATGCAGCTCAGATCTGGTGTTGCTATGGCTGTGGCATAGGCCAGAGGCTGCAGCTCCAATTTGATTCCTAGCCTGGGAACTTCCATATGCTGTGGGTATGGCCCTAAAAAGATAAATAAATTAAATATTTCAAAAGAACTAAGTAAAATAAATAAATAAAAATAATTTGGAGAGGGTAAGATGAGAAGATGATATATGCTTTATGGCCTGTAATTATTTAAGTTGAAATGTTTTCAACTTCCTAGGGCTTTAATCATTTCCTCACTATTGCTTCATAAATTTTCCAAATTCTAATTACTCCGAATATCACACTTTGATATGTGACACATATGTAATTTCTACTCTTTGGATCAAACATTGCGTTTTTTTCCTCCCTTACACTATTTTACAAACAATGTTGGCTAGAGTTAAATTAACAGAAGGCAATATGACAAAATAAAACAGAAATTCCTCCTTTCTTGAAATTACATGGTTCTTTCTTTTTTGTGTTTTGCATGTGTCTTACCTTGTTCATGACTATAAACATGGAAATTTTTTAGTTTGGCACTGGCCACCTCTTCCACATGTGCCCTGGTATCCACCCTATGTGTGCTCCACACCCTCCATCACATGCTAGAACCATGTGCTTCCTACCACGTTGACCCCCATGGGCCAGTCACTGATTTCACATATTAAAAACCAAAGGGACACATTCATATCACTCTTCTTTTATTACCATGTTCTCTTACCATCCACACCAATGTATTTTCTTCCACTTTAATACTTTGCTTAATTTCACTGTTTTTTTTTTTTCTGCTTCTGTGATATTAATGCCTAACTATGATCTTCTATGGAATAGTTATTGTGCTTATTTACTTATCCTAAAATGAATCAATAATTTGGGTTTTTTCAAATAATTATTTGTAGAGCAATCTATTTCTAAATTATTCCATGAAAATATTATTAAATTTACTTTAGAATGTTAACAAAGATTTAAAAAAAATAAGGTAGAAAGAAAGAACTTTTATGTAATGGTTAGTGCTTTTTTTTTTTTTTTTGGCTTTTCAGAGCCATACCCATGGCATATGGAAGTTCCCAGGCTAGGGTTTGAAACAGAGCTACAGCTGACGGCCTACACCACAGCCACAGCAACATGGAATCTGAGCTGCATCTGTGACCTATACCACAGCTCGCCACAATGTGGAATCCTTAACCCACTGAGTGAGGCCAGAGATCGAACCCACATCCTAATGGATACTAGTCGGATTCATTACTGATGAGCCTTGACGGGAGCTGATTAGTTCTTCTATGTAATGGTTAGTGCATATTTTGAAACCCAGTCCCCAAGGCGATGGTACTTGGAAGTGGGGACTTTGGCAAGTGATTAAGTCTTGAGGGCAGATCTGTCATGAATGGGATTGGTGCCTTTTTAAGAGATCACAAAGAAATCCCTTCTCCCTTCCCCCACTGAGAACACAGGGAGAAGACAGCCATCTATAAACTAGGAAGTGAGCCCTTTTAAGAAACTGAATCTGATAGACCTCATTCTTAGACTTCCAAACCTCCAGAACTGTGAGAAATAAAGTTCTGTTGTTTATCAGCCACCCAGTCTATAATTTTGTTATAGTAGTCCAAATAGACTAAGACAGCCTAATCTATAAGATAATCTTCAGTAGCATGTAATAAGAGTGATATCTTCCCAAAATTATTGTGAGAATTAAATGATATAATGCATCAAAAAGACATCAGGGTTTGGATTTCCCATTGTGGCTCAGTAGTTAATGAATCTGACTAGAATCCATGAGGATGTGGGTTCTATCCCTGGCCTTGCTCAGTGGGTTAAGGATCCAGCATTGTGTGAGCTGTGGTGTAGGTCACAGATGCAGCTCAGATCCCGTGTTGCTGTGAAGCAGGCCAGTGGCTACAGCTCCAATTCAACCCCTAGCCTGGAAACCTCCACATGCCACAGATGGGGCCTAAAAAGAAAAAAAAAAAAAAAAAAAAAAGGAAATCAGAGTTGACATTAGTTCATCATAGATGCTTCATAGAAGGTGAATCTAGTGCAAGATCTTTCCATAATGTGTCCACATTAGCTAGGCAGATATCATGACTTTGCTCAAAATGTCTGAGAAATTGATAACCTTGGAATGGCTGAGCACTATTTGATATAGTCTAAAGAAATTAATGGAAAAGCTCAAGAATATTAAACCTCCTCATTAATATTGAGTAAGTGTACCATTTTGAAAGTAATTGAAATTTAAAGCACAATAGCCTCATCAGGATGAAAAAATGATTACAGTATAGTATAACTGTTTCATATTAAATTACAATAACATATTGTATTTTCAACAATCAAGATTTTTTAAGCCAAACAAAATAAAAGCATGCACTGTTTTTTTAATGCATATATCAATAAAACTTCTGAAATCAAACTATCATTTATCAAATCTTGAAATTACCTTTCAAGAAGAAGTCTAAAAATAAACACAAGTGAAATATTTGAAGCTTTCAAGTTGTCCCTAAATAATCAAAACTATAAATATAGTATTGATGATGAAGAACTATTAACATATAATCTACATTTCCTCTTTCTATTAGATATCAGAAAACAAAGTCTTCAATCTCAGTTTAGAATAATACTCAATTTTATTTTTCTTCTTAGGTCCACACCTGAAGCATATGGCAGTTCCCAGACTAGGGATCACATCGGAATTCACAGCTTCCAGCCTACACCACAGCCACACCAGATTCAAGATGCATCTGTGACCTACACCACAGCTCGCCACAATGTTGGATCCTTAACGCACTAAGCAAGGCCAGAGACCACACCTGCAGCCTCATGGATACTAGTCAGGTTCTTAACACACTTAGCCACAATGGTAACACCCTCAAATTTTTATATGCATTTTAAAATCTTTTGTTAAATTGTACCAATTCTCATTTCAGACCATAAAAATTAATTTAATGATTTACTCAAATCACCTGTATGAAATACTTTATAAACTAATTTTTTTGTAAATTTTGGTAGAATTATTTCTAATAAACATAACATTCAATATCTTCTACTGTTTTTATATTCTTCCCTAAAATTTAGTTCAAAACTTCAAATGTGTTTAAACAATAATTCTGCTCAATTTTGTTAAATGGAAGTAAAATACCACTAAGATAATTTTTTAAATAAATGGTTTAAAGAATACATACTCTTCATTTTAAAAAACAATGTATAAACAGCTGGTTCAAAAATTATCAAAGCGGAATTCCCGTCGTGGAGCAGTGGTTAACGAATCCGACTAGGAATCATGAGGTTGCGGGTTCGGTCCCTGCCCTTGCTCAGTGGGTTAACGATCCGGCGTTGCCATGAGCTGTGGTGTAGGTTGCAGATGCGGCTCGGATCCCGCATTGCTGTGGCTCTGGCGTAGGCCGGTGGCTACAGCTCCGATTCAACCCCTAGCCTGGGAACCTCCATATGCCGCGGGAGTGGCCCAAGAAATAGCAACAACAACAACAACAACAACAACAAAAATTATCAAAGCACTTCTTGAGCAATCTCTATCCTCACTAAGAAAATGATCTAAATATAATGAGACTGTTTGTGTGCTTTCAGGTATGCTTGGTATATATGGAAGATGAAAGAGAAAGTCTCACTGAGAAAACAGAATCAACAAAGAAATAAGATATTTCTAAAGGGGGAAATTTTCTCACTGATCAGAGGGATTATTCTTTTAAGAGTATGGTAGGAAATCCTGCTGTGCTTCTTCTCTCCCTCCAATTTCTCCACTCCTCTACCATTTTTTCCTCTCTCTCCCCTTACTGCTTAACCCTAGAAACAGGTATAGTCACACGAGAGGCATGTCAAAGCAAAGAAACTAAAACCCAAAATTTCCAGCTGAGGAAAACAGAAACACGTTGGGAAATCAGAGAGGAGGGATTTAAAAAAATGATTCTATGAAGTTGTGTGTGAACTCCTAGGCTCACCACTAAGCTGAGCATGCATAGACCTGATCTTGCCAAAACAAACAAAAAACAAGAGATATTCTCCATAGGATTAAATGAGACCTAGAGTCATAAAACTAATATTAAAATGTCTAAGATACAATCCAAAATAAACTGACATGCAAGTACCAAAAAAATTTCAGCTTCTCATGTTTAGGATAGTCAACAGATGGTAAACTTAAGATGACACCAATATTGGACTTATTAGACAAAAAGGCTAAATCAACTGTTAAAACCTTGCTAAAAGAAGAAACGTGAAAGAACTGTCTTTCAAGCAGATATTTTTCACTGTTGATTTCTAGCAATAATTTAAAGAATAAATGACACCAATTCTAAACAATTTCTCCAGGAAAATAAAAGAGGACAGATCATATCTCATTCATTATATATACCAGCATTACTCACAATACAGACCATAACAGAAGAAACTTAACTATTAGCCAATATCCTTTAGAAATATTCAAAACAAAGTTACCTAAAAATATTAACATATCAAATCCACCAATAAATTTAAAAAATAATTCATCATGACCAAGTGGGGTTTATCTCAGGAATATAAGGTTAGTTCAATATTGAAAATCAATTTCTGTAATCCATCATATCAACAGATTAACAAAGATAAATTAGATGATTATATTAATCAGTGCGGAGAAAAATCTGACCAAATTTAATACCCATTCATGGTTAAAAAAAAAAAAAAACTCTCGGCAAATGAGAAATAGAATAAACTTCCTTAGTCTGATAAAGGAAATTTAAAAACAAAAATAAAACAAAACAAAAACACACATAGCACACATTATTCTTAATGCTAAAGAGTAATTGTTTTCACCTTAAAATCAACCACAGGACAAAAATATCATTCTCATCCATGCTTGCCAACAGTTTATTGGAAATTCTAGCCAGTGTAGTCAGTAAGAAAAAATAAAGTAAAAGCAATACTGTTTAGAAAAGAAGAAATAATATGTGTGTGTAACTGCGTTACCTTGATGTACAGTAGAAAATTGACAGAACATCCAGCTATAATGGAAAAAAATAAAAATAATTATAAAATTTAAAAAAGAAAAGAAGAAATAAAACTACTCCCATAGGTTGATAATATGACTGTCTATGTAGAAATCTCCTGGAATGAAAATTAAATTCTTATAACTACCAAATAAGTTCAGCAAGTTCATAGGAAGATAAAATGCCAATATTTAAAAAAAAATAAAAACTTATGCTCACACCAACACCTGTACTTGAATATTTATTTATAACATTTTTAATAGTATTATCCAAAAATTAATTTTAAAAAAAAGTTCCAATGTCCTTCAATGGATGAGTGAAAACAAACTGTGGTACAGCCATACAATGATGGTATAGCTGTGTAATGAAATACTATTGAGTAATGAAAAGGAGCAGCATAGAGTTGCACACAGTTACATGGACAAACCTCAAAAGCAGTAATGCTGAGTGAAAGAAGCCAGTCTCAAAGGTTATAAATTCTATTTGTATGACATTCTATAAAAGGCAAAACCATGAGGATATAGAACATCAGTGACTGCCCAAGGTTAGGGGAGGGGGAAGTTTTTGACAACAGACATCACAGAGAAGTTTTTGGAGCAATGGAACTATTCTTTACCCTGAATGTTATGGTGATTACATAAATCTATATATGTATGGAAATTCACAGAACTGAACACCAAAAAATAAAAGTTAAGTTACATATGTAAAGTTTCAAATTTTTTTAAAAAAAACAAAGCATACATCTAACCTATGACCCAGAAATTTCACTCTTAGGTATTTACCAAGATAAATTAAAACATGTCTCCACAAAATGCATGTATTTAATTGCCTTATTCATAGTAACCAGAAAGTGGAAACAGGCTGCATATCCTATAACAGAATTAATAAACAAATTGTTCTGTTTTAGATAATAAAATACTACTCAGAAATAAAAAGGAACAATATGAATGAATCTCAAAAATATTATTTTGAGTAAGAGGAACCAAATAAAAAACAGAACATATGAGTGCTATGACTCCATTTATAAGAAGTCCAAAAACAGGTACACACATACAAACTATATATACAGAGAGAAAGAGAGTCATGTATTATTGTACAACATATATATATACATATATATATATATAGTATGGGTTTTGGGTGAGGGGTATAGTTGTTTATTAAAAATCAAAACATTTGATTACCTAAGGACATAAGGGAGGAGTATGGAACTAATTAAAAGAACATTGGGGGAGCTTTCAGAAGTGATATATATGTTGTATATCTTATTTGGGTTATGGTAACATGAGTGTATATAATTCTCAAAAGTCATCAAACTGAACATGTGAAGTATACTTCAATACTAAAAAGTACAGCAGAAATTGACAGAACACTGTAAATCAATTATAATTTAAAAAATTAAAAAATCAACTAAAAGAAGAAACCTGTATAAACTTTGAAATTAAACTGAGACACTATAATTGCTTCATCCCCACAAACACAAAATGGAGCACATGTGGGGGATGTGGATCAAAAAGTCAGCCTTAGACATGAATTCCCTGAAAAGTCATTCATTCCCTAAATGTAGTTTATTAAAATAACACTAACCTTAATTAGTTTCAATGGCTTCTGCTCATAAGAGCTGAATCACGTTTTGGACATTTGATAGTACCTTTTAAATTATATCTCATACAAAGTCACTATATTGACTCTGAGAGAAATCCTGTATGGCTTCTAAACAAAATATTTCCTTTTTTATCTCTCCTAAACTTAAGGGTATAAAAAGTTTACATCCTTAGGCATGAGATTTTAATTTCCTTTATGTTAACCACAGCTTCATAACGTACTTTTAATTCCCTGGGCCATAAAGGAAATGAAAAGTATTTGGAAAAAATGAATTTTTGTAACGTCAGTGCCTTCGGTAAAAGGGCACCTGCTCCGTAGTACTACCAACCTGTTCCCCCCTCCGAGGTTTTAACTTGCCAACACCACTGTTGTGCCATTGGAGTAAATGAAGACCCTGGCTCCCCTAGTAATCACACTGCCTCAATACCACTTCCCTTGCCCATCACAAATTACCCTTAACTATGGAGATTTCTGTGAGACAAACATGTGTGGAAGAGAAGTCAGAGAAGAGCAAAGATAAAAGTTATATACAAATTACTATAACAATTAGCTATGACTTACACCACTTTGAAAAAAGTAAAGTGGTCATGTGCTATAACTTTCCCATCCTACGTTTAAGGCAATTGTCACTAACACCTCATTGTATTTGTTCCTGCTAAGCTTGGATAGAACCCCAGAATCATCCTCCTCTCATCATGTCAGGAAAACACTACAAACTGGTCACAATTAGTATGCAAGGAAAAATCTATCTGCCATCCTTTGAGAGTTTTATGGTAACTTTATAAGAATTATTTTTGAAAATTATTTATTACTGGTATTATTTACTGAGGAAAACTTTAAAAGGCATTTTTAAAATTGGCCCTCACATAGCTGGGTTGCATAAGAAATTACTCTTTCTACAAAAACCATATCACAACCATTTGAAACCTAAGAGTGTCATGAAAGCAATTCCTAAATCCTTCTAATAATGAAACTATTTCCTCTCTTTTACCCCACGGACACACTACAAACCTCACCATTTCTACAGGATTTCTAACCCAGTATTTTTCAAGTCAACACACTAAAATAATGTGAAATACAGTGTGGTCTCCAAAGTTCCAAATAGTGAATATTAATGAAACTATTCATTTAAAAGCAAATGTCTGCTTCTATAAATTGTTCTCAATCGGCTATGGAGCCATTCCCATTGTCAGTGATGAAAATTTTATAAATAATCAAAGAGCAATGAGCATCCTTAGGTCTAAAGAGCTTTAAATAGTCTTAACTAGTTCCATTAAGTCAACATCTAAAATTATGACTCTTCTAGTTCTGCAAACAAAATATCCACTATGGCTTATGTATTTAGGTTCTTCAGGAAAATTCAGATTGATATTATTTGCAAATGTACAAATACTTTCATTTCAAGAAAGCATGAAAGATATCCTTTGGATATGATGTGAGAAAGCAAAGGTTCAATAAAGATACACAAATTATAGTTTTAATTTCCAAACCACCACAAATCCAATTATGCAGCATTTTCATCTCAAATACACCAAGAAATTAAAGATTATTTGACTTGCAGCAATTAAACAAAAGCACAGTCATTATGGAAGCATTGCTTTTCAGGCACGTAGACTAGTTTTAAAGATTTGTTTATTTTGTTTTGTTTTTAAAGCAAAGACATTATCTGCTCAATTGCCCAGCAAGAAGGTTTTACAAATTTCTCTCAAGTTTCCATAGAAATGCATTGATTAGGGCATAATTTCCGTTAATATTTTCTTCTTCTTCAGACTCCTCTGCCCGCTTAAACTAACAGTGCACCTGCCCCTTGCAGTCGTTTTCATCTTTTGTTCGGCTCAGTAGGTTACCTAACTGGTGGATTTTATTGAGTTAAATCAAGCTGTCACTTCATCTGCCTGAAGGATGACTCAAATACTACACATAATAATAAAAGAAAAGTAGGATAAAATAATCTTGTCAAGCCAGAAAAACTGATTGCTTGAAGTTGTAGCCTTCAATCAATACACTAATTCCACAATTTATACCTTTTTCAATTGAAGAGGAAAGAAACCCTGATATGGTATTTCTTGGCTCACTGACCAACTTTGACCTTCTATCTATGTGAATGTAGGATTAACAAGGGCTTCTGCTTAGTGAAATCATCTATGAAAATAAGAAAACAAATGTGGGCATTTGTGGCTGCAAGTAACTATTAATTTCAGAAAGGCAATGAGCACACAGTATTTGTTTTGTATGTCTACTAAAATAAAGATTTTATTTAGCTAGAGGTAGATGCTCTTTCCTATTTAGAAATAATTTGAGGCTGGAATTGTGGCACAAAATGTTTTAGAATTTGGCATGGTGTTATCCGCTAAGGATTTTTTTCTATTTGATCTATTCATTAAAGGCTTATGCAAAAGAATGGGTAACTAAGCAATATACCCCTCTGTCTTTCAAACTGTATACTTATTTGGCTTCTAACAAAATCTGTCATCTATGATAAAACAGAGTTATATCCTTCTACTGAGCTTGAACTATCAGTTCTTAGAAAGTATAATGAACTGTCTTTTTATGGTATTTTTTAATAATCTATTATTTTCAAAAAGCTTAGGTTTTTTGTAAATTGTAATTAATTTGCATACCTTTTAAAATCAATAAAAATGCTTTATTTTAAAACTCTGGACTCTCTTTGGCTGTCAGATTTCTGTTTTCCTTTTGTACTTCCTCTCCTGAAGGCACCAACCAGGAAATAAAATTCTTTGTTTAGCAACCCTTTTATATTTCACTAGGCCACCTGCTTACCTTGAACTGTGGCATGCAGTCAAGCAGGGTCCCCCAAAATTAGTACTTTTTCTCCCACCTCGTATCTTAAACGGGTGTATGAGCGTGTGTTTGTGTACAGGTTGTTTGTGTAAAGCAACCTATAAGCTGGGCCATTAAAATTCTGGTTAAAAACACTGTCAATTACAAAAGCTAAGATAGATTTTTTTCAAATAGTTTTGGCTTTAAATAAGTCATATTATCGAGCAATAATATTTTCATCAAAACGAGAGCTATATTATATGTAATATACATGCATTGTATATATGCATCTACATATATATATATATATTTCTAAAATAAGCTTCTTTATTGGCTGCTGTGTAAACACAAGACTGCCTTTGTCCTTCTGATATGCTTAATCACATCTCACTTCCAGTTTTAGCTTCTTAAGCCCAGATTTAAACTTCTGAAAAAGCTGGATGAGACCATCCTGTCATACAAACCATCTGAACAGGCTGAGGTCACTGAATGAAGCTGAACACAGATCTCTAAATGTTGCTAGGTTTTAAGAGCAGTAAATCAGAGTTTGAGATGGGTGAACAAAAAAAAATGGGTCTTTTTTTTCTGCACAGCAAGCATATACTTGCCTTGCCTAACCCAAAGCACAGCCCTCAAATGAGACTATGGTTTCTTACTTCTACATATTTGGATTTGTAAGAGGGAGAAAGAAGGGGGGAAAGAGAACCAAGAAAAAAGTTTAAAATCTTAAGTGCTTCTCCTCCCTACCAGTCACCTACACCCATACGCATACATTTCTTCTTCTTACCTTCAGTAAGAATTAAGCCAAATCATCTCTTAGAAAAGTTTGTATTTACACATATGGAAACATATGTTCATTTCTAAATGGTGAAGTACATTTAAATCAGTACCAAAATTATCTAGCAACTAAATTCTAGGATGTATTTAAAGATCATCAATGGCTTCCTGTTTGCACAATCCAATGAACTTGATGCACACTTTATTCTATATGATATTTCTGTAGAATTTCATTCGTTTGACTAATTTCTTCATGAATATATTTATTCCCCTTTATGCTCTTCCACCTTTTCTGTGTCTTTTATCCCCTTTTTATTCTCTACTTCCTTTCCTTTACTTTGAGCATTTCACAAGGTTTGACCCAGAGACCTGTACTTATGTATTTCTCCTCTCTTTGATAATTCATTTATTCTAAAGGCTTCCATTTTCTGACTGAGCTGTGGACAGCAGTCAATCTAGGTTCAGGGTATGGTTCCTAGGAGTCATGGAGAGGTCAAGCATTAAGCACAAGGTCAGGCCAAGCAGACAGTCTGGAACCAAAAAGAGTACGAAAGTCAGCAGTCAAAGGCCAATTGGGAGATCAAGGCTGAATGAAATGAAAAGAAAGGGATCATGCCTCAGCCAGATGTCAAGCTAGTACAGTGGGCTTTAAACTGGGACAGGTAGCACAGGCCAGAAACACGCAGTTTCATATACCAAACACCTTAAAGAAGGAAATCCTACCTTCTGTACCCTTCATGCCAGGCAGAAGCCAGTGACCAGCTTTCCCAGAGATCCAACCTCCAGAATATGGATATCCTCACTGTTGTCTTTAAGTCACCTGAAAAAAATGAAAAGATCCCAATAATTTTCTCCTTTATATAAATATCTCCCAAATCCCTATTCTTATCTGACCTTTCTACAGTCTCATATTTTCAAAAGCCAGCTCTCCCTGGAAGCTCTGTTTTTACTTCAATTTTTTTTTTTGTCTTTTTGTTTTAGGGCCTGCACTCGTGGCATATGGAGGTTCCCAGGCTAGGGTATGAATCGGAACTGTAGTCTCTGTCTTGTGCCATAGCCACAGCAATGCCAGATCGGAGCCATGCTGTCACAGCTCGCGGCAACACTGGATCCTTAACCCACTGAGTGAGGCCAGAGGTCGAACCTGGGTCCTCATGGATGGTAGTCAGATTTGTTTCTGCTGAGCTACACTGGGAACTCCTGTTGTTACTTCAGTTTGACAGAAGCCAACTATCTCCTCACTTGAGTTCTCTATTTCTGTTCATTCATTTGTTTATTTAACAACATGTATCAAGTGACTACACTGTAATAGACAGTGTTCTGGGAAATAGCAGAGAAAAAGGTGACAAAAATTTCATCCCTTGTGGAGCTTGCATTCTAGGGGTGGAGGGAAACAGACAATAAATAAATGGGGAAATCATATAAAACGTTCCATTAGACTATGATGAATAGGGAGTTCCCATTGTGGCTCAGCAGTAATGAATCCAACTAATATCCATGAGGATGCAGATTTGATCTATGGCCTTGCTCAATGGGTTAAGAATCCAGCACTCCCATGAGCTGTGGTGCAGGCCAGCAGCTATAGCTCTGATTCCACTCTTAGCCCAGGAACTTCCAAATTCTGCTGCAGCTGCAGGTATAACCCTAAAAAGCAAAAAAAAAAAAAAAAGAATAAGAATAAGATGCATAAACAAGGCAGTGTGGATATAGCATCAAGAGAGAAAAATAGGTCCCATCAGGGCTCAGTGGTTAACAAATGTGACTAGGAACCATGAGGTTGCGGGTTCAATCCCTGGCCTCGCTTAGTGAGTTAAGGATCTGGCGTTGCTGTGAGCTGTGGTGTAGGTTGCAGACTGGGCTCGGATCCCGCGTTGCTTTGGCTGCGGCCATAGGCCAGCAGCTGTAGCTCCGATTTAACCCATAGCCCCGGAACCGCCATATGCCGCATGTGCAGCCCTAGAAAAAAGATTAAAAAAAAAAAAAAAAGATAGAAAAGTAGATCAGTAGAACAGAATAGGAAAACCAGAGATAGACCCACACATATATAGGCAACTGATTTTTGCCAAAGAGGAGAAAGCAATTTAGTGGAATAACAGTATTCTCAATAAATAGAGCTGGAAAAATTGAACTTTCACCAATATTCATAGTTCATGCCATTTATATAAGTTAGCTGAAAAAGCGCCATGGACCTAAATGTAAGCCTTCAAACTATAAGATTTCTGAAAGAAAATATAAGAAAGAAATTTTGTGATTTTTACTTAGGCTAAGATTCTTAACTACAACACCAAAAATAGAATCCTTAAAAAAGAAATTGATAATTTGGATTCCATCGGAATTTAATACTTTGTTTTTCAAAAGATACTATGAAAATAATGAAAATACAAAACACAAATCAGGAGAAAATATTTGTAAATGATATATCTGATAAAAAAAAATACTTACGTCTAAAATATGTTTTTTAAAAGTTCTCAAAACTCAACAATAAGAGAATAATCCAATAAGAAAATGGGCAAAAGGGATTTTCTCTTAGCGGGTTAAAGATCTGGTGTTGTCCCTACTGTGGCTCAGGTTGCTATTGTGGTATAGGTTCAGTCCCTGGCCTGGGAACTTCCACAGCCTGCAGGTGCAGTCAGAAAGAAAAATAAAAAAGAAAAGAAAAGAAAACAGGCAAAAGATTTAAAGGTACTTCACCAAAGATGTAGGGGTGGAATTTATTGTGGCACAGTGAATTAAGGATCTAATGTTGTCACTGCAGTGGCTCAGATCACCACTGTGGCGCAGGTTCAACCCCTGACCTCGGAATTTTCACATGCCTTGGGCACAGCCAAAAAAAAGATATAGGGCATGTAAAAATATGCAAATTGGCTCCATCCATGTTGCTGCAAATGGCATTAGTTTGGTCTCTTTTATGGCTGAGTAGTATTCTATTGTATATATATATATATATATATATATATATATATATATATATATATACCACATCTTAATCCAATCAATCATCTGTCGATGGACATTTAGATTTTTCCATGTCTTGGCTATTGTGAATAGAGCTGCAATGAACATGCAGGTTCATGTGTCTTTTTCAAGGAAAGTTTTGTCCAGATATACACCCAAGAGTGGGATTGCTGGGTCATATGGTAGTTCTATGCTTAGTTTTCTAAGGTACCTCCACACTGTTTTCCATAGTGGTTGGTACATTCCTACCAACAGTGCAGGAAGTTTCCCTTTTCTCCACACCTCTTCAGCACTTGTTATTTGTGGACTTATTAATGATGGTCATTCTGACTGGTGTGAGGTGGTACCTCACTGTAGTTTTGGTTTACATTTCTCTAATAATCAGTGATGTTGCTGTACAGTAGAAAATTGACAGAACGCTGTCAATAAGCTATAATGGAAAACATAAAAATCATTAAAATAAATAAAATTTTTTAAAAATGCAAATTAAAAGCATATTGATATGCCACCACAGACGTACCAGAATGACTAAATGACCAGCCATACTAAGTATTAAAATGTGAAGAAACTGGAACACTCATATGCTACTGGCGGGTACATAAAGTGATACAAACACTTTGGAAAACAGTTTGGCAGTTACATAAAAAGTGAAACATCCACCTACCATATGATTTGGTCATTCCACCCCTGGGTGTTTACCCACATCACCTTCAAAAAAGTGAAAGCCTGTTTCCATGAAAAGACTTGTACATGAATGTTCACAGCAGCCTTATCTGTTGGTACCAAAAATTGGAAATAACGCAAATGTTTATCAACAGATGAATAGAAAAATAAACAATGGTGTATTGATATGGTGGAATAGTACTCAGCAACAAAAAGGAATGGACAATTGATACACAGAAAACATGGATAAATCTCAAAACAATTATGCTGCATAAAGGAATTAAGACAGTAGAAAATGCATGCTGTATTATTTCATATTTAAAATTCTGGAAAATTCAAACAACTTATAGTAACAAAATGCCTATCAGTGGTTGCCTGAGACATGGGGGTAGGTGAAGAGCAGGAGGTATGGACTACAAGGGAGCAGGATTTTTTCATGTATGTACACATATGTCAAAACTAATCAAGGAGTTCCCGTCGTGGCGCAGTGGTTAACGAATCCGACTAGGAACCATGAGGTTGCGGGTTCGGTCCCTGCCCTTGCTCAGTGGGTTAACGATCCGGCGTTGCCATGAGCTGTGGTGTAGGTTGCAGACGCGGCTCGGATCCTGCATTGCTGTGGCTCTGGCGTAGGCCGGTGGCTACAGCTCCGATTCAACCCCTAGCCTGGGAACCTCCATATGCCGCGGGAATGGCCCAAGAAATAGCAACAACAGCCATTTGGAGTTTATTTTTGTGCATGGTGTGAGGGTGTGTTCTAGTTTCATTGCTTTGCATGCAGCTGTCCAGGTTTCCCAGCAATGCTTGCTGAATAGACTTTCTTTTTCCCATTTGATGTTCTTGCCTCCCTTGTCAAAGATGAATTGACCATAGGTGTCAGGGTTTATTTCCGGGTTCTCTATTCTGTTCCATTGGTCTGTCTGTCTGTTTTGATACCAGTACCACACTGTTTTGATGACTGTGGCTTTGTACTATTTCTTGAAGTCTGGGAGAGTTATGCCTCCTGCTTGGTTTTTGTTTCTCAGGATTGCTTTGGCGATTCTGGGTCTTTTGTTGTTCCATATAAATGTTTGGATTGTTTGTTCTAGTTCTGTGAGGTCAGTCCCCCAAAGCAATAGAAATTAGAGCAAAAATAAACCCATGGGACCTCATCAAACTGAAAAGCTTTTGCACAGCAAAGGAAACCAAAAAGAAAATAAAAAGACAACTTACAGAATGGGAGAAAATAGTTTCAAATGATGCAACCGACAAGGGCTTAATCTCTAGAATATATAAACAACTTATACAACCCAACAGCAAAAAAACCAATCAATCAATGGAAAAATGGGCAAAAGACCTGAATAGACTGTTCTCCAAAGAAGATATACAGATGGCCAACAAACACATGAAAAAATGCTCAACATCGCTGATTATAAGAGAAATGCAAATCAAAACTACCACGAGATATCACCTCACACCAGTCAGAATGGCCATCATTCATAAATCCACAAATAACAAGTGCTAGAGGGGCTGTGGAGAAAAGGGAACCCTCCTGCACTGTTGGTGGGAATGTAAACTGGTACAGCCACTATGGAGAACAGTTTGGACATACCTTCGAAATCTATACATAGAACTTCCATATGACCCCGCAATCCCACTCTTGGGCATCTATCCAGACAAAACTCTACTTAAAAGAGACACGTGCACCCGCATGTTCATTGCAGCACTATTCACAATAGCCAGGACATGGAAACAACCCAAATGTCCATCGACAGAGGATTGGGTTCAGAAGAGGTGGTATATATACACAATGGAATACTACTCGGTCATAAAAAAGAACGACATAATGCCATTTGCAGCAACATGGATGGAACTAGAGAACCTCATACTGAGTGAAATGAGCCAGAAAGACAAAGACAAATACCATATGATATCACTTATAACTGGAATCTAATATCCAGCACAAATGAACATCTCCTTAGAAAAGAAAATCATGGACTTGGAGAAGAGACTTGTGGCTGCCTGATGGGAAGGGGAGGGAGTGGGAGAGATCGGGAGCTTGGGCTTATCAGACACAACTTAGAATAGATTTACAAGGAGATCCTGCTGAATAGCATTGAGAACTTTGTCTAGATACTCATGTTGCAACAGAAGAAAGGGTGGGGAAAAAAATGTAATTGTAATGTATACATGTAAGGATAACCTGACCCCCTTGCTGTACAGTGGGAAAATAAAAAAAAATTAAAAAAATAAAAAATAAATAGCAACAACAACAACAATAACAACAACAAAAAGACAAAAAAAAACTAATCAAACTCAACCCTTCAAATATATAGTTTATTGCATAATGATTATACCTCAATAAAAATATATATGATAATAGAACTGGAGAACAGTTTAAATAGATATTAAATATGTGAATTGACAGAACAATGACATGATATTACTGATTTTTTATCAACTTGTCTGAAAAGAAACTATAGGGAGACAAGTAGAAGGAAACATAAATTATGAGGATAAGGCAATAATCTAGGTATAGTATAACTGTCTCTTGTATCAGGAATATAGAGGTATGGTGGAGAGAAGCCAATGAATTCCAGATATATTTTAGATAGAGTCAACAAATTTAGCTCATGGATTAGTTATATAATGTGAGAGGACTCAAGAATGACTTCAAGATTTTTGGCTTTAACAACATAAAGTACTGAATTGATAATATCCTGAAGAAAGTGAGTGCAAATTGAGGGTAACACTCTGCTCTAGGACACACCTACAACAGTTTAAAAAGAAGAAAACTAACAAAAGAGGCTGAGAAGGAGAAGCAAGTATGAAAGGAGGAAAACCAGCAGAGTATGGTTTCCTGGAAGAAAAGTAAAAAAAGGGGTTTTAAGAAAGAAATTCTGTTGACCCTTGAACAACACGTTTGAACTGCATGGATCCATTTAAATGCAGATTTTTTCAATAAATACATTGGAAAATTTTTTGAAGATCTGCAGCTATTTGAAAAACTCTCAGTTGAACCACATAGCCTAGAAATATTGAAAAAATAAGAAAAATTTTGGCATGTTTCGAATGAATGAAATGTATGTGGACACTAGTCTAACTTTACATAGTTATAATATGAATAATATTTAAGATAAAATTAATAATGTATTAGTTTATTTATTGTTTTATAACTTTTCTTTCAAATAATTACATTATTATATAGTACACTGCTTTCTAAAAATTACAAAAACTAAGTATCAGCCTATTGTCACAGGCTTTTTTTTAGGTAACAAATTTTCCAATACTGTACTGTAAAAATGACTCCAATACTGTATGCCATAAAATTTTAGAATGATTCATTTATTAGTATATAGGCCAGGCTACCAGGAAGCAACAGTGGTGATAATGCTAGGCTACCATAAAGCAATCATATTGAGGCTTATTCATTATCAAAATATATACTGTTATAAATAAATATGAATTTCTTTTTCACATTATCTTTTTGCTTTTGATTTCTATGTTAGAAATATGTATACCATCTACAGTGTTTTTTATCACATAAGACATCATCAGTGTGGTATTGACAGAGACGACATCTTGTAAACATGATGTAATTTTATGATTTTTATAAGTACAGTTCTATAACTGTATTTTCTCTTATTATGATTTTCTTAATAATATTTTCTTTTCTCTAGCTTACCTTATTTTGAGAATACAATATATAATACTTATGCAAAATACGTGTTAATCAACTGTGATCTGTTAAGACTTGCGATCAACAGTAGGCTAATAGTGGTTAAGTTTTGGGGGAGTCAAAAATTACATATTGATTTTCTACTGTGTAGGGGTTGGTGCCCCAAACCACTGCATTGTTCAAGGGTCAACTGCAACAAAAAAGGACTGATGAGTGATAAGAAGATGGAGAAAGATGAGGACTGAGAATTGACCAACCTATGAGAGCAACTCATACAGTTTTACTAGATTGCAACTGCATAGAGCCACTAAGTTAATTCTATGATTAATTTTCAACCTGTATTTAGTACTGAAATGTCAGGCATTGTGCTATGTCCTGGATGGTACAAAAAATACATAGCAGGAAAGGTACCTGAAATTGGAAATTGGAGCTTTCAATAGGTGGGGAAAGAAAAGGGTAAAGAGCAAAGGAAAAAAAAAATACAGAGCAAACCTAGACTCAAAGTGCTCAAAAATGGTTAAAATAAGAAGAAAGAAATAAAGACTCAAAGGCAGGTGTGAATCCAAGAGGTAAATGTGCACACAAAATGGCAGATTCAGGGAAAGCACATTTCTTAGAACTGGGGAACAAGGCAGGGATGCACTAGGAAAAAAAGGAGAATTACACTCATCACTCATAGAGCATTTATTAAGGACATAATATGCTGAGAACTACGACACAAATAGAGAGCTAGGTTCTGTTATGACGTATCAACATTCTACCTGTCCTATATTTTCTTCTTTTGTTCTTTAATTCACTTTAAAAAATAGGTATTTTTAAATTAAAACCAGTAACACTTGCCGAGGTACAAAATACAAATTCAAATAACGAATCCCAGAAAATAAGGTCCTCGATGAGAAGAGTAGAATTATTTATGATCACCTGCTAAGTAGTGACTATTAATATCAGTGTCCCTTATTTTGGTACAAAATGAGATTCTATGTCAATAAGATCATTTACTCTTTTAAGTTCACTCTTAATCAACTAAGAAATCCCAAACCCTGTGGGCATATGAGAGAAAAGTTTAAAATTTTTCCTTCCTTCTCTGAAAAATAAAATGCTGAGAATTAATACCTAACCAAATAGTATGGACTTACTCAGTAAGAAGCTATCTAAGGTGATCTCCAGAATTTGTTCTTCTGAAAATGTTAAATACCTTGGAACTATCCAAAAAGTGATGGGAAAGGGTTTCTCATCCATTCACAGCTGTCATTTCATTTGGGAAAAATATTACAATTAACTTTTATCGTCTTTCAAAATATTTCCAGTGATACTCCAGATGGTTATATACTCAGGATGTTAAGACAACCAAAATGTCCTTAACACTTGTTGGGTGGCTGAGTGGAAAATAAGGTTTAGGGCCACCATGCCCTAGATGTGTGATGTCTTCACACATAATAAAATAGCTATCATTTATTTACTGATAACCAAGTATCAGACACAATTCTCATTCAATATATTATTATTAATTGTGAGAATTATTCTCACAATAACCATATAAGGCAGCTATTACTATTTTTTTTTTTTTTGGTCTTTTTAGGGCCACACCCACAGCACATGGAGGTTCCCAGGCTAGGGATCCAATCAGAGCTGTAGCCTCTGGCCTATACCACAGCCACAGCAATGCCATATCCAAGCCACATCTGTGACCTATACCACAGCTCACAGCAATGCCAGATCCTTAACCCACTAGCCACAACGAGAACTGCTACTATCTTTTTTATAGTTAAGGCAAATTTGTTTCAGTAGGGTGAAGTAAATGCCCAGGATCATACAGCTAGTAAGTTGTAGAGAAGTGACTTGAACAAAGATCTGCGTCCAGACTGTCTCTCTCTCTTTTCTTTTTTTTTTTAAAGTATAATTGATTTACAGTGTTGTATCAATTTCTGCTGTATGGCATAGTGACCCAGTCATACATATATATACATTCTTTTTCACATACTATCTTCTATCATGTTCTACCCCCAGAGATTGGATATAGCTGCCTGTGCTGCACAGTAGGACCTCATTGTTTATCCAATCTAAATATAATTGTTTGCATCTACCACTCCAGACTCCCTATCCATCTTACTTCCTCCCACCTCCAGATATGGAGAAAAGACCATCTCTTAAGCCCCAGTACTTCTCTCTAACTAGAAGCTGCAGCTCTTGCATTGTTCCCAGGGTATCTGATTCAGACTAAAGTGCTTAAAAGCCCCAGATCCCGGTTGTGTAGCAAGCCCTTCTGTTCAAGCACTTGGGGACCCTAGCCCTTAGGAACATTCCTGGGGGTTCTCACCTCTACAGGTTCACCCCGCCCAGAAATCTCAAGTGTGGCCTCGGAGAAGGGAAGTGTTGTGAAAAGGGAGTGTTGGAAGGAGGTCGCCATGAGAACTACTGCTCTGTAGCAGAGCAAAGAAAACGAAACTATCACCACATCAGCCACCTGCTATGCCTGATTCCACCACACCCGACTCCCTATTTCCTTCCCTTCCTCACCCTTCCCTCTCCTCCCAAAGGCTTTCCAAGCCAAATTCGTGTGTCTGTCCAGCCATATCCACCTCTTCTCTAGATATTACACTAATTTAAAGAATCTCATGTCCTCCAGGGCTTTAAGTAATAAGTCCTGGATGATATGTCCTGGATGATAAACCTATCAGACTCAGGCAACAATGCACCAAGAGAAGCTGTCTATCAACATGAAAGTATTCCACATGTTTATGGGTTGAAGAAATATAGCCTTTAATACAATTTTCAAACTAATAATTCTTAGTGCTAAATCTAAAGATTTATCTATGGATTGTAGAAGGTAAATAAAAAGAAAATATAAACAAAAAAAAATGGGGAAACTAGGAGTTCCCATTATTGCTCAGTGGTAACCCAACTAGTATCAATGAGGTTGCAGGTTCAATCCCTGGCCCTGCTCTGTGGGTTAAGGATCCAGCATTGCCTTGAGGTGCAGTGTGGGTTGGGGACACGGCTTGGATGTGGCATTGCTGTGGCTGTGGTGTAGGCCAGCAGCTGCAGCTCCAATTCAACCCCTAGCCTGGGAACAGCCCTAAAAAGAAAAAAAAAAAATGGGGAAACTATTCAGGAAAGTGTTCTGGAGTTGGGATGGTTTGGTAGTGGGTAGGTCTGACACACTGGCATGCATGCTTTAAGACATTTTATGTAACAATATCGATAGCCATATTCTAAGATTTCTGTCCCCAAAATTCAGGAATAGTCTCTTATGTTTTAGTTTTAAGAAGAAGAAGCCTATAATGTTTCCAGATTTGATTTGTTTAGTTTGTGATTCAGCTTACTCTCACCCTGTGATATTAAGATGTCTTAGCTTATACGCTAGGAGTCAATATGGGTTTAGTTTGAGCAAAAACTCCAATCCACAGCCTGCTCTGCTTAACACAATTCTGTTCTCATGATTCTAAAAAAAACTTGCTTTAGGAAATCTTATTCTTTAAGTTTAGAGTGTACACTCTAACACAAATCTAACATGAAACACAAATTTTAGAGTTAATAATCATGGATTAAAATGTTACACAACAAACATTTATTAAGAGTCTGAATGCATGTGGCCAATGTTTAGTTAGTTGAGCTTTTCTGTAACAGTTTCAGTGAGATATAATTCACATACCATACAATTCACCCATTTAAGGTATATGATTTAAAGGTTTTCAGTATCAATCATACAGATGTGCAACTATAACCACAATCAGTTGCAAAACATTTTCATCCTCTCAAAAAGAAATCCTGTTTTTAGCTATCACCTCCCAAACTTCCCATCCACACCTGCCTAAGCCCAAAACAACCACTAATGTATTTTCTGTCTTTATATATTTGCCTATTCTGGACATGTCGTGTAAAATGAATCATATACTATATGGTCTTTTTTTTTTTTTTTCTTTTAGTGCCACACCCACAGCATGTGGAAGGTCCCAGGCTATGGGTCAAATAGGAGCTGGAGCTGCAGGTTTACCCCACAACCACGGCAAGGCAGGATCCGAGCTGCATCTGCGACCTACAACACAGCTCACCACAATGCTGGATCTTTAATGCACTGAACAAGGCCAGGGATGGAAGCTGCATCCTCTTAGATCCTAGTCGGGATCATTAACTGCTGAGCCATGAAGGGACTCCTACTATATGGTCTTTGATGTGGTTTCTTTCACTTAGCATAATGTTTTCATCCATACTGTAACATGTATTGGTACTTCCTTACTTTTTATGACAAATAATATTCCATTGTATGCAAACACCACATTGTATTTCCTATTCACTGGATGATGGATACTTGGGTTGTTTTTGCCCTTAAGATATTATAAGTAATTCTGCCATAAACATTTATGTACGAATTTTTGCATGGACATGTGTTTTCATTTCTCTCTGGTATACACATAATAGTAGAATTATTGGATCAAATGTTATCTCTAAATTTAACTTTTCAGAAACTGCTAGACTATTTCCCAGAGTGACTGCACCATTTTATGCCCCCGGCAGTGTATGAGGGTGGGTTCTTTTTTCTCCACATCCTTGTCAACACTTGTTATTAGCTGACATTTTGATTACAATAATTCTAGTTTGTGTGAAGTGCTATCTCATCGGGATTTTGCTTTGTATTTCCCTGATGATTAATGATATGAAGTACTTTTCCATGTGTATATTTCCATTTTCATATCTTCTTTGAAGAAATGTCTATCCAGATCCTCTTTTGAGTATGAGCTGTAAGAGTTCTTGATACATTCTAGATAAAAGCATCTTATGAGATATATGATTTTCAAACATTTTTCCCCACCACATTGATTGTCTTCTCACTTTCATGATAATGTTCTTTGATGCATGAATATTTAAAATTTTGAGTGATTATAATTATTTTTTTGTTTTTGCTTATATATTAGTTTTCTGTTATTTGGTACATATATGTATACATAAATAATTGCTTCATCTTCCAGACATACTGATCATTTAATCATTACAAAATTTTCTTTATTTCTAGTAACATTTTTTATTTTAAAGTCTATTTTGTCTGATACTAGAATAGCCACTCCAACTTTCTTATGGTTCAGTTAGATTTTGCTGCTAAGAAAGAATTTATTTTGAATAGTGATTACATCAGTTTTGACTTTAAAAATTAGTCATTACTCATTGCCTACCCTAAACAATAAAGGCCTAGGTCTTTAATACCCATTTTGAATTTGTTTAAAAAAGTTGCTAGTCCTTTGGCCCCCTGGCCAACAAATTTAGAATCTTCAGGAATAGGATTTAGATGCCTCAATATTAACAGACTCTCTGAATGATGTTCATTTCTATGGCATTTGGCAGCAATTGTGCTAAAGATTTAATTACAAAAATGTTTTTATTCTGGATTTTTTTGTTTATTGACTTACACCTTATGATTTTCTGTTTGAGATCATTTAATCAACTCCTCATTCTGGATTATACATTCCCTTCAAGAGCAAGCCTACACTCAGCAATTAAAGAGTATATGTGATTCTTAACCCATAAAATTATACAAGAAAAGTTAAACAAGAGATAAACAACATTCTAAGCAAAGGCCTTAGAACTGTGACACGGGCTAGCTTAACTGGAGATCTGTAATCAGTTAGATCATAAGATGAGCTTGGCAGGGACAAAATATGTTATTGTAGAGATATTCAGGGGCCAGGTCATCAAGTGCAAGCAGAAGAGTTTAGATAATATCCTATAAGTAATGTCTTTTAAAAAGATTATTTCACTGGCATATGTCTTAAATTCTGCAGTATTCCACAGAATATAAGACAAGGGCTTAACTACAGAGGGAACAGAGAGAGGATGGACAATAAAGATGTTAAAGGTATAAAATCAACCAATTTGGATGAAGATAAAAGAAAAGGGAGCTTACAACCATAATTGCATAGTTTCCTTAAATGGCTTGGGTGCCGTGGATTTATTAACTAAATTTTACCAATGAAAGCATTATGGCACCAAAGGTAAGTTACAGTTATACAAGATAGATAAATTCTAGAGATCTTTTGCACAACATAGAGCCTACAGTGAGCAGCATAGTGTTGAGCACTTTAAAAATTGTTTAAGGAGTTCCCGTCGTGGCGCAGTGGTTAACGAATCCGACTAGGAACCATGAGGTTGCGGGTTCAGTCCCTGCCCTTGCTCAGTGGGTTAACGATCTGGCGTTGCCGTGAGCTGTGGTGTAGGTTGCAGACACGGCTAGGATCCTGCGTTGCTGTGGCTCTGGCGTGGGCCGGTGGCTACAGCTCCGATTCGACCCCTAGCCTGGGAACCTCCATATGCCGCAGGAGCGGCCCAAGAAATAGCAAAAAGACAAAAAAAAAAACTTGTTTAAGAGGGTAAATCTCACTATTAATGCTCTTGACATTAAAAAAAAGGCAAGGAGACCCAAGAAATCTTTTGGAGGTGATGGATGTGTTTATTATCTTGTGTATGTATAGGTCAAAACTCAAAATATACACATTAATATACATATACATTAAGTATATGCAAGTTTTTGCATCTTAAATAATAAAGTTGAACACTAAAATAAGTATTTTTGTAATTTCAAAACAAGTGAAAAACTTTGTAACCGTTGTTGAAAACTAAACAGCATTAAAGAGATATGATACCTGAGTAATGTGTAATCAGTGTCTTTCTTTAAAGGACAGTATTTGCCACAATTTGAATAAGGTCTACTGACTAGGCAACAGTATTATATCACGTAACATATTTAAGATGTGGGTGGGTCTACATTTGGACTCTTAAGTTAGTTCTTCTTAAGAACTAATTTGCCTTGATCAGCTGCTGTACCAAAATCTGATTATTTATAAGTTTGTTTTAATAAATACTATGTAAATTTTACCCTTTTCTTATTATGTGTAATCGTTATCTATCACTGTGAAACAAATTATTTCAAAACTGGGTAGTTTATGACAAGTAATATTTTAATCTCAGGTTTTCTCAAGGTTAAAAATTTGAGAGAAGGAGTTCCCATCTCTCAGCGGTAATGAACACATCTAGTACCTATGAAGGACAAGGGTTCAATCTCTGGCCTTGCTCAGGGGGTTAAGGATGTGGTGTTGCCTTGAGTTGTGGTGTAGGTCACAGGTGCAACTTGGATCCCACATTGCTGTGGCTGTGGTATAGGCTGGCAGCTACAGCTCCAATTCAACCTCTAGTCTTGGAACTTCCATATGCTGTGGGTGTGGCCATAAAAAAACAAACAAAAAAAAAAAATTCAAGAGCAGTTGAGCTGGAAGGCTCTGCCTTGAATCCTTCATAATGTTTCAGTTAAGATACTGGGCTGGCTAATCCTCTTCCAAGGTAGCTCATTCACATGGCTGATAAGTTGGTGCTGCTGGTCAATGATGGGAAACAGTTACTGAGCAGGTGACCCTCTCCATAGGACTGCTTGATTGTCCTCATATTTTCTGATCTCCTCCAGAATGAATGTTCTGAGAGAGAGAATGAAGTAGAGATTCTATTTTTCAAAGGTCTAGCTTCAAAAGTCACTTGGCATCCCTTCCACTACCATCCATTCATTAGAAGCAAATCACTGTCTGGCCTTTTTTTTTTTTTTTGTCTTTTTTGCCATTTCTTGGGCCGCTCCCGTGGCATATGGAGGTTCCCAGGCTAGGGGTCCAATCGGAGCTGTAGCCACCGGCCTACGCCAGAGCCACAGCAACTCGGGATCCGAGCCGCGTCTGCCACCTACACCACAGCTCACGGCAACGCCGGATCCTTAACCCACTGAGCAAGGCCAGGGATCGAACCCACAACCTCATGGTTCCTAGTCAGATTCGTTAACCACTGAACCACGACGGGAACTCCAGTCTGGCCTTTTTCAATTGAACAAAAAGCAAATGGCACTTCATACAGAGGTCTAATAAACAGACTAATTAGTTAGAACTAATTAGTTAGAATATGGGTGCCACCTTTTAAAGGAAGTGTGGAGTCAAAGATTTTGTAGACATATTTTAAAACCACCATATTATGTATTTAGCTTCCAAGTTGACATACTTTATTTGAACAATCTAAAAATCCTAATACTTTATAAAATTTCAGTCCTCAAAGTATTTACATATAATTCAAATGTCTCTATTTATTTGGATCATGGACAAAATGAAATGGAAGATGCAGAAGAAGGTGTTTATAGGAATCTAAATATGAATGGACCAGAATTTGCAGATGGTTTGATGATGAAAATGAAGCAGAAAAAGATCCTTGCAAAATACTCTGCACAAAGTCACCAAATCTCACAGGCTGTGAGGCTTTTCCATCAAGACCTTACCCTTGTTTAATTTCTCTAATCATTATGCCACGTATCACATTTTACAGTTGGATTTTAATTACCTAAATATTCAGTTCATTGTGCATCAATTAGCCTTTTCTAGTGACTTAAAAACAATTTAATATTTTTCACATTTCCGTGGGGACTTGGCACTCTGGTCTAGGTGGTTAAGCTGAGGGCTGGCTGGTCTAGTTTGTCTTTACTCAAATTAGCTGCGGCTGTGGAAAGGATGGCTGGAGTGCGTGAGCCTCTCTCTCTACACATTGTTCTGATAGAGAGAATAGAATGTTTGAGCCTATCCTTCTGGTCTCTCTCCTGGAAGTAGCCCAAGCTTTTGCACTTGGTGCACGCAGGATTCTCAGCAATAAGAGAGGGTGAGCTCCCATATAAGTAAAGATTCTCCAGAGAAACAGATTTATACAAAAGGACATTTATTATAGGAATTGACTCCCACAGTTATGGAGACTGAAAAGTTCCACAGTCTGCCCTCTGCAAGCTGGAAAATTAGGAAAGCTAATAGCATAAATCAGTCTGAGTAAAAAGGTCCAAGAAGGGAGGATGGAGGAAGGGGTAGAGTGTGTAATTTCCAATAAGCCTGAGAACCGGAAGTAGGAGATGGATGTCTCAACTCAAGCTGGGGTGGGGAGGGAGCAATTTGCACCCCCCTTTTGTTCTATTCAGTTCTTCAAGGGATTGGATGATGCCAACCCACACTGGGGAGGGACATTTGCTCTCACCAATGCAAATGCTAATATCTTCTGGAAACACCCTCACAGACACACACAGAAATGTTTTACTAGCTATTTGGGCATTTACTAGCTATTAATGCCCAGTGAAGCTGCTTGTAAAATTAACTATCACAGGCCCTAGTGTACAAAGACTTTTCAAGTCTCTGCTTGAGCTATTTGCTAATGTTCCACTGACCCAAGCAAGTCACATAGGCAGATAGAATGGGCAGAGAAATAAAGTTCACTGCTCAAGAGGACTAGAGAAGTCACATTTCAAATGGATGTATTTCCAGGAATGAGAATAGTTTTTAATCATCTTCTATACTTTGTTTCTGGCTTGACAGTTATTTACTATTTTTGCACATTTTTTTGACTTGTAGCACTCTGAAGTTTCGTGAATAACTCAGAAATCAACAATGTGCCTGTAACTCCAGAGTAAGTGGGAATTCAAGAAATAGCCCCTGAGTTGATAACCCCCACAATTTTGCTCTGAGGTTTTATGAGGGTGCATATTTATCATTTCTAGTAGAACACTTTAATATACATCTCTTCTTTATCACACAACAAAAAGAGGTGAACTGGCAATGGGCTGACATGTAATCCACACTTTGTGGCTTCATTTTCCTACTTGAACTAATCAGCTCACAAGTTTCCTACTTTTGAGGATGTAATACATAACACATATGTCCATTTTTCACTTTCTTGATATGATGCAGTAATGCTGGCAAGCACATAGGCTCATTAGTTATTTAAGTGATTTGTAACCTATTAATGAGATTGTACTGGGTTCCATTTAGGATTTTCATTACGTTATTTTTCCCTTTTGCTTCCAGCTTGTTTTGGCTAATAAAATCACCCACAGCTGCTTTAGACTGGCCATTCCTTCTGGGAGGAAAACCATATGGAATGCTTAGAACAGGTGCTTGGGACTTGACCAGCTTCATAAGTTTAAATGAGTTTGACCCATGGCACCTAATGTTGGAGTGCCAGCCTACAGATGTGTGTGCAAGAGTTGGAAAATTGCCTCTTTTATATTACAAGGACAAGGTTAAAAACTTTTGCCTCCATTTAAGATTTTCTCAGTCGATGTGAGTCCATGATGTAGTAAACTTGGAAATTCTGGTAGTATTTAAACTGGTGACTGAGCAGGGGGAAAAAACAACCCTGTTTCCTCAGCCCTTCCATTACCATAACACTGGGCATATTACCACGACCAAAGAGCAAGGAATGGAATTATTATTGTCCATGAAAGCCTGCAGTAATGAATTTTTACACCCTTAAAAGAAGTACTTGGAGGAACTGGAGATTATCCAGAGAAAGGGAATTAGGGGAAAAAATTAATGCTGGGGGGCTTCAGAGAAGTTAAGACCACTTAACCTAGAGGGGAAAAAAAATCTGAGAGGTTTCTACATTAATGAATTGAAATTATAAGGAAGGTGTTGAGCAGCTGTTCTCTGACTCTATAGAGCACTGAACTAAAGAAAAAAAAATGTTCTTGACAGACAACAATAGATGTATCAGTTGAAATGTAATTCCAAAAATCTTGTCTCTAAGTGCTATTAATCAGTGAATAATACCAAATCCACTTAAGAAGTCTCATAGAATAAAACAAAAAAATTGACTTTCTGAGTATCATAGCATATAATTCTGCCCCAAGGATGGTGGCTGGACTCTATTTCTTCGTTTACCAATCAAAATAAAGATTGTTGAGCCTCTGCTATGTGCCAGACACTGTGTGTGTGAGTTTATATAAAGACAGCTTGGTCCCAGTTCTCAGGCTCCTCCCTAGAGCTAGGATGTCTCCTGCAACCCAGTCCTGTGCTCTGCACACAGTGGTTTCTAATCTTCTTCTGGGTCAAACATTTCTCCAACTTCTTGGCTGGAATATCATTTGGGGAATACATGCCTTAATGGGAAAACAAAGTATGTTGAGAATAACCTGCAAGGCTCTGACCTGTGGACATGTTAGACTATATGCTTCTGTACCAAAAAAAAAAAAAAAAAAAAAAAAAAAAAACAGAAAAAGTGTCTTTGTTTGCTTCTTCCTGAAATACTAATGAATCAGAATAGACTACCTTATATCTTTGGCTGCTCATTTCAATTAATTTAAAACTCTGAGCTTCGGTAATCAAAACTGCCGATTTCTTGCCCAGACAGGTCATTTGGTTTCTAACTCTGGCCAGAAGCCTGTAGGTAGTCCTGGCTCTAGGGACAGCCATAACCTTTCATTTAGCCCAAATTTCCTCAGCAGAAATACTAGACAATATATAAGAATGTTGAAATCAACTCATTAGAATGACATTAATCTACAAATTCCAAAACATGGCATTTCTGTTAAATCAGTGGAACCACCCTCTATTTTTTAACCAATATACACCAAAGAAGAACTCAAATCAAAGTTATAAATTCAAATAGAGATATTTCAATAATTTCTTCCAGGCTTTTGATAAGGAGCCAAATTTTGTCAAACTCCTTTATAGACACTTATTCAAAATTCTAGTGTGATCATTGTATTATTATAGAATATAGTATAAAATGTTAAAATATGTTTTGTAGTGATTGGAGTTTATCCTTTGAAAGAACACTAAAAGAGTAGACATACTGCAAACATTTTGTTCAGTAATATCAACATCTTTCTTTAAAATAGTATGCAATAAATTCTATTTCTGATGTTCAAATAAAAATAGACAATTTCACTTTAATTCAACAATTGTTTCTCAAACGTTTACCAAATGACTACAGGATATCAGAAGGTCAATACTATGTAAGACATAAAGATGAGTATAATATACAGCCTTTAAGCTGAGATAGCTTACAGTCCAACAAAGGAGATAAAAAATTTCTAAATCTATGACACACTATACAGATTAGAGTACAATAAAATCCATGTATGAGAGAACTCAACATTGCAAATGACTAAAACTGCCTTAAGGGGAAAGGAAGAATACATTGCTTCACAAACTGCAAATTCCACAAGCCTTAGTAAGTTCAGAACCAGCTGGGTCCAGGCATTCAAATCATGTTGATAGACATCTGTCTTTGGCTAATTTTTAGCTCCCCTAGGTTCAGGATTGGCTCGGTTCTCAGGCCAGTTCTCCTATGTGTTGGCAAAATAACCACCGATAGTTCCACACTTACAGTCTACCAGACTATCAAACTCAGAGACAGGCAAATCTTGTTCCTAATAATTCTTATGGTAAACCTGGGCTGGTGCCACTGATTTATTCGGTCATTTAACAAATATTAAGCACATACTAAGTACTAGGCAGTGTTGCAGGCTTAAGAGCTTGTGTTATGAACAAAACAAAGTTTCGGCCTTCATGGAGCTCATATTCCAATGGGGAAAATAGATATTGGACAAATACAGAAATAAACATTTATTATATAAGGGCCAGAATGAAAAGTAAAGCAGGGTGAAGGGTAGAAAGTGATTCACCTGCCCAGTTAGTGTTGCCTGTTCATCCTTGAAGCATTAAATGGGCTGTCTGGGCAGGCCTGGAACATATGACCATCTCTGTCATCAACAGGAATGCCCTCAATACCTCTCAAATCACCTGAGAGAAGAAAATGGAATAAATAGCTCCCCCAAGAGAAACTCAAGATGTTGTTACCAGAAGAAGGCATAGCTTCTCAAATGACAAAACTAACCAAACCCCACTGGGGTATAAGAAAAGTCTACACAAAATTTTCTCAGGGGCATGAGATAGTGCATGTGGACTGGGGATTAATAAAAGTTCTGTGGTCCAGGTTTGAGTGCCACATATGAAATGGGCCTGGAAAGATGGCTAGGATTTAGACAAAGATTAGGAAGGAAAGTAGAGTGACAGTGAAAGGACAACAAGCAGAAGAGTTTAGTGTCTGCAAAAGTGTGTGTACAGGGGGCAGAGAGCACAAGATTGTAAATAAAGATGTGACTGCACTTGGATATGCCTTGAAATATTCATCTGGTAGGCAAAGGGGAGATATGGAGGAGTTTGTGTGGAAAATAGCATTACTGAGCTCTGCTTTATGAAAGTTAAACTTACAACAGTACACAGGGTTGATTTGAAGGGAGAGCTAGAAGAAGCAGACAGAGAGTGTAGAGACCTATTGTAATGTTGAGAGTCTGAATTATGATGTTATCTGGATCAAGGCAGAAAGAGTCATATGTGTTTTTGATGTTTCAAGCCTGGGTCACTGGAGGAATGGTGCTGCCATTGTCAGCATCCCAAAGGCAGCAGTGAGGTCTGAATTGATCAAAGGGCTTGAAAGAGAATTAGCATCATAGTACATGGAATTAAAGGCTCTGTCCAACTATGGTAGGGTGTTAAAATGACAGTGTAAAATGCAATCTAGGGCTTAGGGAGAGGCTGGGACTGGTGAGGTATATTTAATAATTACCTAAATAAAAACAATTAAAGCCATCAGAATGGGAATGAAATCTAAGGTTGCTTCTTCTCAGGCTCCTTTATAGCCTCTCACCTCCCTAACCTCTAAAGGTTGAAAAGCCCAGCACTCAGTCTTTGAAACTCTTCTCACGTCTTACCATACTCTGATGATTTAAAAGTCTCACGGTTTTCATTATTGTCTGCTGGTGAGTCTAGACCACTCCCTGAATACCCAACTAGTGTTCAACAACCTTCCCTTTGAGTATCAAATGAATGTATCCCCAGAACCATGGTCTTGATTTTTCCCAAGACCTCCTTCTCTTACAATAGTTTTTTTTTTTTTCTCAGCAAATAACACCTCTATTTTTCCAGTTGTTCAGACTGAAAATTTTGAAGGCATTTCTTACTCTTCTTCTCCTTTATAGCATACATAATCCATCATCAAATTTTATCACCTATTCTATAGTCTATTCTGGATATTTCATATAAATCAAATTATACAATATATGATCTTTTGTGTTCAGCTTCTTTCACTTAGCATAATGTTTTCACAGTTTATCCATATTGTAGCATGTATCAGCATTTCATTCAGTTTCATAGCATTGTATTCCATTGTACTGATACACCACACTTGCCACATTTTCTTTACCTACTTATTTTTCGATAGACATTTGTGTTACTTCTTCCTTCTGGCTATTATAAATAGCGACACTATGAACATTCATGGACAAGTTTTGTTTGAATAGTTGTTTTCAGTTCTTTTGCATATATGCCTAGAAATGGAATTGCTGGATCATACAGTAATTCTATGTTTAACTTTGTGAGGACCTGCTGAAGTGTTATTCAAAGTGGCAGCACAATTTTACACTCCTACCAGCAATATATAGACAAGGGTATCAATTTCTTAACATTCTGGCCAACACTTGTTATTTTCCATTTGTTTATAGCCATCCTTATTGGTTGTGAAGTGGCATCTTTTTGTGAGTTTTATTGAAATGTCCCTAATGACTAACAATGTTGAATATTTTTTCTCATGCTTGCTGGTCATTTGTATATCTTCTTTAGAAAAATATCTATTTAAGTCCTTTGCTCACTTTTTGACTGAGATATTTGTGGTTTTGTTGTAAATTGTAAGAGTTTTTAATATACTTTGCATACTAGACCTTATCAGATATATGACTTACAAGTATTTATTCCAATCTTTTGATTATCTTTTCACTTTCCTGATGGTGTCCTTTGATGCATGATACATTTTAATTTTGCTAAAATCCAATTTACCTACTTTTATCCCATGTGCTTTTGTGTCATAAGTAAGAATCCCTCCCCCATGGGCATTTGTGTTGTGGCTCAGGGAGTTAAAACCCTGATATTGTGTCCATAAGGATACAGGTTAGATTCCTGGACATACTCAGTGGGATTGCCACAAGCTGTGGTGTAGGTCACAGAAGTGGTTCAGATCAGGTGTTGCCATGGCTGCAGCATAGGCCTTCAGCTGCAGCTCCAATTTGGCCCCTAGCCTAGGAAATTTCATATGCCACAGGTATGGTCCCCCCCCCCAACCAAAAGAAAAAAAATCCCTTGCCTAATCCAAGGTGCTGAAACGTTAATTCTGTGGTTTCTTCTGACAGTTTTATAGTTTTAACTCTCATATTTTAGTTCTTTGATTCATTCTGAGTTAATGCTTTTATGTAGTGCCAGGTAGGACTAATATACTATGTTTTGTAATTTACTTCTTTACCTCATTTATTTTCTGTGCTTCACACTAGAATGTAAACTCCACCAGGGCAGGAAAGTATTTTGTTCACTACTCTATTGCTAGCCTGGCTATCGTGACTTGTACTAGTAGAGGGACATTATTTGTGAAAGGAATAAATTAATTAACCAAAAGTGTTCAGAAGGGAAGGCAGCTAACATGATCCTATATCAATATATTACCATTTAAAAGTGTATCTATGATGAAAAAAAGTTTAACAAATTTTACCACAGAAAAATGGAACATACACAAAATAGTAAACTATGCCCTTAATATTATAAAGAATAAAAATGTAGCATCACCACACAAAAGCGCTGCTATTGGACAATCAAGCAAAGTGTCCAAGAGCTGATAGAAAATATTTATTTGTGCCGGCAGTTGCCTATCAATCACATCTAGTCTGTTTCCTATGGACATCAAGGGACACTTTCTCTCTGACCTCTCCTCTCCATGTTCTCCAAAATCTCCTTGCACTTTGTTCTTTCTGAGCTCCAACAGGTTTCTGAGTCTTTCTTCACTGTGCTTTGACCCATGTAGGCAATCCCCTAGTAAGCTGAGGGAAAGGGAGCAGGCCTCCATATTCTGGGGGAAAAGATGAAGAAAATGGTCCTTCCCAGTCTAGCCTCCATGAAAATAATTTCTAGCACAAATCAAGTCCTTTCCCGCTGATATGGATTTTCCTCATTATATAACTCCTGTTATTATGCTATGAAAATATCTTTCTCTTTTGCCTGCATTCCCAAATTAAGCATGGAACAACTCTATTATCCTAGTTGTACATTGTCCAGATCTCAAAAATGGGGTGGGTATATGAGGAGAGGGAGTATTAGAAAACTCTATTTTTCATAATAATACTAACATTTAGTACTTCTAGTACAAGTCTGATAAATGACAAATAAAGCTGCAGTTATTTAGCCCAAACCAAGACTGACAATCTGCTAGCTCTAGTCTGGAGAGCCTTATTGATTGGTTCCTGTCTATGATGGCTCTGTTTGGTTGGTGATAAAACATACCAGTTGATAAACATTTTAAATATCACTTGTGGCTAACCTTAGGAACACTGTTAGGGGAAATTTCTCAAAAGAGTTAACAAGAAACAGAAGATTAAACCAACACCTTACCAGGGTACACCAACTTTTTAAATTATTGTTAGAAATTTAAATTGAGTTTATTGTAGATACCCATAAAAGATCTCATTTACCCCCAATCACATTGTCTATGGAAAACCCCAAAGCAAACTGGTTGGCATTAGGCATTATACCCAACCCAGTCAGTGAAAAACCACCTAGGCCTTCACTTTCTGTACACAGTGGTGAAATCGAATACATTTGGAAAACAAAATGGTCTCCAGCTCAGTAATAAAACTAATCCCTCTTTAATTACTGAAAGCACTATGTATTCAAAATCCAAAAGAATCTTGAAAGTTGATCACTAATGCATAAAAAGCTACAAGTACACAAATTAACTAAACATCCATTGTCAACAATCCTCTTTTAGAGTTATAAAAAAAATGGCTTTAATAAAACTAGATACTCCTACCTATAAAGAATCTGGTTCTCTTCTGAACTCAAACTCACTTTACTGAAACGTTGTCAGATATCTTGCTTTTTATTTAGTCCCACATACAGATATGGAGGTGAGGGGGAGGAAATATTATTTTTATTTATTATGAGGCCTATCCAGGGGGAAAAGTTAATAAAATCCTCCATCTTACCAAAAACTAGTATTAAGTCTGTCTCCTCTGGTTCAGAGTCATCGATTTCTGGTAATTATAAAGATAACTCAAAGTTCAGTGCCCTTTCAAGACACCTCTTTTCCTTCCCAAGGAGGGCATCTGGGTGTGAAGTGAAGCTAGCCACACCTCATAGCACTGAGGAAGGGGCCTCATGCTTTACTTCCCTTTAGATTTTTATCCCTCAGGCTGTAGGGAGAAAGCAGCCTCTAACCTCATTGGCTTCAGGGCTAAAGTGGCTACAGTTTTAATTTGTCTATTCTGTTCTGTCCTTAGAGAAAGGAATTATGATTTCTAGCAGGAAACTTGTCCACCCATCTATTGTACAGAACCCCTCTTCTTTTCTCATTGAGGTTACAAGCCTCCTGTGGACTGGCTATGATTCCCATTGTATCCCCAACATTAACATTCCTTTTGCCCTCTTCAATTGAAGATATGTGGAAATTTTTCAAGTCCTTTCCATCTCTCGTGCAAAGAAGGAGACTCATGAGAATTATTTCAGGTCCCTCTTTGCATAGACATCCCACACAGCCATTTCTGTGTCATGATGAGAGGTAGTCAAAGAGGCCATACTCAGTCACAGTTGAGCAAGGCACAACTCCAGTGGCACAACTACGATAGACTATAATTTGACTAACACTCCCTAAATTTGTGTTGTGCCCACAGGTACATGGTAGGCCATTCTGACAGTCTTCCTTCCAGAGTTCCTAAGAAAAATGAAGAAGCAAAACTTCATAACTTTTAGCTCAATTTATATTGTTTTCAATCTTTCCATCTTTCTATAACTACCTTCTAGGTCCAAAACTAAAAAGAGGCTTTGAGCCACCTGAGGAATGCCTTTCTTTTCTACAGTTCTTTAATGCTTTTGTGATTTTATACCCCCAGAGTAAAAAAAATTCCCTGCTACTTGCATAAGAATTTTTCTTACATCATGTCTTATAATCTCCATACATTATACTTTATAATAAGACACTAAGATCTCTAAGTTTTGCTCCTGCTCTGTAAAGGCACACTTTAGGCTCTTTGAATGCCATTTTCTTTCTCAACAAAGCTTGGTTTTTAAAACTTTTGTCTCCTTAATTTAAAATCACTTGTGAAACTTATGCGTGAATAATAACTTCTTTATTTTCTCTGAGTGGTCCATGGGCTCTGGGAATGGTAGAATCACAATGCAAAAAGATTCATGGGATATAAAAAACAAATCAGGTAAATATTAACCTTTTTTTAAATAATATGTATTTTTAAAATATTTATTATATTGGACTTTAAACTTCTTAAAGATAATGTCCATGACAAGTTCATTTTGATATTATGCTAATTATACATTGTATAGGCCCTCAACTAGTGTTTGAGTGAATTAAAAAATATGTTTCCTCCTAATCAAGTCCAGACCCTAGTCTTAATAAAGACTGAATAGAGAAAAAAGTTGCTTCTCAGACAAATGCTGTGGAGTTTTAGAGTGTATACCAATAAAAGTATTTGGATAAGAAAACTGAGAGAGAGATTCCATGTGAAATCCAAAAGAGAAGACACTCCAGTAACCAAGACATGCTGATTCCAGAGAGAATGAACAACACTGAACAGAACTTTAAAAACAACTATTTGTTCTTCCTCTGATCTTGCTAGATCTCTAAATAGATAAGGCTTTTGCAGAAGAACTATTCTTGAGACATGGCTAACAGGGGTTCCCTTTCCTTTTCATCAAACATACTAAGCTTCTTTCTGCTTTAGGAAGTTTGCACTAGTGTTTGCATAGCATGTTGCTGCTCATCCTACAGGTCTTCTCTCAAATGTCACCTCTTCCCAAATCCTTCCCTAACCACCTGATTGACACATTATAATCCCTGCCTTCCTGCATCCAAGCCCCATTATTCTCATCACCGATTTTGACTTTTTTTACATGCACTATTTTTCATGTACTTGTTCACTGTGCTTCAACCCTCCTCAACTCCTATACACATCATTTACTAGTTATGTGATCTTGTTGATTTAATGTCTGTATTCGCCTTTTCATTTGGTAAAACATGAATAAAAATAATACCTATTTCAAAGTGTAGTCTAGAAGACTTAAGTGAGATGATACACATAATTAAGACAGTATCTGGCATAGGGTACACTCAAAAACAGCTTTTGTTAAATCAAAGAATGAACATTTGAGCAAACAAATAATCTTTGAAAAACAAAGAACTGTATCTTCCAAAATTAAATGTATTAAATATCGTATAAAATCTTTATATCTCAAAACAATTCATTAGTAATACCTTGCCTTAGAGTCTAATCTACACAAAATGATGAAAAATGCAAAACTGTGAAGTTATTTCTTTTTGTGCAATTAAACAGGCTCTTCCTCTACATCCCAGAGGGATTAAGACCCTATCCTTCAACACTTTCCTCTCCAGCCCAATACCTTTGCTGGCTTCAAATGTTAATGCCTCTGTTAATAACTGTATATGTTATCCTCACGGGCCTTTCTAGAAATAATGAGCTAATGATAAGGTGGCTCACTTTATGGGAATTATAGTACTTGTTTCAAGAGACTCTGTGATAAAAGAAGTTTTAGTAGGTCCAGGGGGCCTTCTGGCTGCCCCTCAACTATAGCACACAGATGCCTGCTCATAAAGTCAGTCCAGATTAAACTGCCTGGAAAATGTGAAAACAATTCACAATAAACTGAAATATAATCCCTTATCTAAAACTCAACACTAATCTTGTAATATCATCTTAATTCTATACATAAAATCCAAAAGCATATACATTATGATACAAGATAATTTAGAAAATGATTAAAAAGTACCATAGGCTACCAGATTTGGCCCAATTTAGAACAACCCAATAACTTGCTGAAGAGAAATGCTGCCTATTTGTAATGGTAGATCAAGAAGGAATTATAGAGAATTATCTACAAAACAGATTTATAATCCTAAATCTATTCAATCATATCAAGATCACAGACACTTAACTGTGGTCCTAAAGTCTAGAATTTTGTAATTCTGATAAAATAGTGCTGAAAATCATGATGGAAAAATGCCTTCTTTTGCTAGAAACAACAGAATATAAAGAATAATTTCCGGAGTTCCTGTCGTGGCTCTGTGGTTAACGAATCCGACTAGGAACCATGAGGTTGCACGTTCGATCCCTGGCCTCGCTCAGTGGGTTAAGGATCTGGCGTTGCCACGAGCTGTGGTGTAGGTTGCAGACATGGCTCGGATCCTGAGTTGCTGTGGCTCTAGCGTAGGCCAGCAGCTACAGCTCCGATTAGATCCCTAGCCTGGGAACCTCCATATGCCACAGGAGCAGCCTTAGAAAAGGCAAAAAAGGCCAAAAAAAAAAAAAAAGAATTTCTTCTTTCAGTAGTAGGTTTCAAAAGACAAAGCAAAGTTGAATAAGACAATGGTTCTAAACTATGAAAAATAAAACAAAATAATTTATTCATGAATTAAATTTAAATTAATGTATTCTAGACTTCAAAATTTTCAGATAATAATCACAATACACCCCCAGCTAAAGAATATCTTCTGTGGGAAAAATGTGCCACTTCCGCTCTTTCCCACTTTTGACTCTCAGTTGCGTTCAACACCAAAGTCCAGATTAAATTAAAAATAGGTAAATCTGTGTATGTTGTTTCCTCTCTTAGTCTGACCTACTTCAAAAATAACATATTGGCCACATTTCTCAACCACAGAATTAAATAAATTCCAAGATATTTTGGTAGACCTGGCTCTTTTGTAATGCTATGCAGTTTTTGGTATAGTAGTTGGAGATTGCCCTTGAGAAAACCCCAGTCATTTAGCAAGAATGAGTTCAGAGCTTCTTTCACAGGTTTTCATTTTTTGTAATCCTCTTCCTAATATTCCTATTTTTTTTGTCTACATTTATTGCAATGTCATCTATTGTTGCTATCTTCCCAAGAGCTCCTTATTTCTTCTGGAAATATTAACTTTATGCTTCCTAGAGAGCCGTCTTTCTTTCCACTCAGTTCTCTGATTCAGCTCATGCTAATCCTACTCCTGAATCCAAGCATTAGACTTAGGACCCAAGACAGAGCATTCCATTCCACTGGCAACACGAATTGAATTATGAAAGAGGATATGATCCAGACATTAAAATGCATATTCCATTTGCATGGTCACAGTGTTTGGGTCAAAGATGGGTACAGGACCCAAGCAAGTCAAGGAAATTCCAACTCAGGAATTTTGATAAGAATATTGGAATGGAGATTCTGTTTCCACTGGATTGAGTTTAGTAATTAGGCAGCTTTGAGTTGATGAGGGCCATCTAATCTTCCTCTGGGAAGAGCTATTTGAGTAGGAAGCCAACAAAGGAAATCATAGCCAAGAGGTAAAGAAAGTCTGCATTCTGATGACATTACCTGAGCTCCTTTATCTAACTATGCCTGAAGACCTCCTGCCAATTTTCAGTTATATTAGTTTATATAAACTAATTTTTTTTCTGCAGTTTGTTTCAGTTTGGTTTTATATCACCTGGAATTGAAACATTTCTCTCAAAATATTTTTCCATTACTTTTCCAGAATGTCAGAATAGCCAAGAAGATAAAAACAAAGATCACTAAATTATTTAAATAGAATATTCACTGGAAATTTTACCTGTTAACCCAGAGATTACTGAGGAAATGAGCATATTAAACTAGAGTCTCATGGCTCCAGAGGAAGGCTATTACAATCTTTCTAAGTAATATGACATATATTTGTGGAATTATAATTACATAGTTCCTATTCAAAAATTGGCTTTCTATAAAGCAAACCAAAATAATGCGGCAAGTTTTGAGAATCAAATTATTTCCAGGTTTTAAAAATGCATAGTTGAGCCAACTCATAATTCAGTTACATTTTCAATTCTCCATTTATTCATTCATAGAAATATTTGTTGGGTACCAACTCTGGACCAGTCATTTGGCTTCTTGCTGAGTGTGCAATATTTGCATAGACTAATAAGGATATGTTTTGCCTCTCGACCCCAATGGGTTACTTTCGTATTCATTGGTATTTCCTTTACAAGATGGATAAGTGGGTGGGGAAGATATTGAAATCCTTTCAGTTAAATGTCATCACTTGTAAATTATTTTACTGGTGGCTAAGTAGAAAAGCACTTTTAAATGAATAAACAATGTGAAATTTGGAGATTATTTGTCATTTCCATCTTCCTCTAACTTCTTTTTCACCTACTCTAATAAATCATTGATAATTGGCCATATTCCAAGTGAATAGATTTGTATTCAAAATCTATTTCAAAAATTGCCATCTCTTAAATATTTTTGTCTACAAAGATTGGAAAGTGGACAACTTTATAAAATGATATGCATAATTCAAGTGTTCTAATTGTTGATACCCAATGAGGTTTTTGATGATGATAATATCAGAGCAAGCTTAACTTTGAGAAATTCAAAATATCAAGCAGTTTGAACATTAAATTATGACTATGGTTCCAGGAATCCAAAATTTGAACCTCCATAACTTTGCCCCCAATCATTAGAAAGAGGGAGATATTTAGTGCTAATAGTTGCAATCATTGTGTTTGAAGGCAAAGGTAAAATGCTGTAAACAAAGCAGTAAAATATTTTTGGTGTGTAGCATAAACACACAAACAATTATCTTAAAATGTAATCTTCATGTGACTTATTAAAGTAGATTACATTTTAATGTGCATTGCAATTTGCACATTATAGAGAGCACTCTATATGCAGCGTTAACTGTGTGACCAGCCTGACAACCTGCACAACTGAAGATATAAAAAAAGAAAAAACCCTCTGCTATCTTTCTCTAAATGGATGTATTTGGTGTTGATAGTCAGATACAGTTTTCACCTTTATCCCAGCTTGTTTCTGACCCAGTGGGTTAGTGTTAATCACCACTGTAGGCACCAATAATTTCCCCATATGTGGAATTTGATAAGTTAGAGCACCCACTTCAATTCAAGAAGATTCCAGCTGACTATCCAGTTATCGCTATGGACAGCTTCAAGCACATCCATGGCTGGGCTTGTATTCTTAGCTTTATCAAGTGCTTTGCACTTTTTGTCTTTTATCTCTTAATTGAGACCTGACTGCAAGAAATGCCTATCTCTTCAACTGGGTTGCATTAAGTATTAACTTTAACTGCTTTGGGTACTTGAGGTACAGAAGAGGGAAAAAAAGCCTTAAGAAGCTGTATAGAGTGGAAAATCTTCCCAAATCTCTATTTATAAATTGTGTAAATGCTACAGCATTTTTTAAAAAGTAAATAAATCTTTATCTCTTTTCCAGATTTAAAAAAAAACGTGTTTTATTACCAACTGGAGGAAAGTTTATGAATCCTTCATCATATTTGACAGTAATAATAATCCTACAATTCTGGCCAAAAGAGATAATATTTAGGAAAAATAAATAATTCAGTAATAATAGATGAGAAATGACTTTGTATTTTATGTCTCTGGAATGACTACGAACTAACTCTTTTCTAAAGGATATGGAAATAGGTTTTTATTTGCGCCTAGAGTATGCCAATCCAAAGATTCAGGATAGCTTGTACAGGCTCCAAGTCTTGCAAGATCTTTTTCTAAATATTTCCCACTTCTAAATATTACCCTATTTGTACCATTCTTGAATTCCTTGAGAGCTGTCAGTGCCCTTTTCATGTTTTCATCTCGGGTTCCTGCAGATAGTAAATATTCAGCTAACACTCATTGACTTAAATAACATTAACATGGGGTCTTGCTCAGTGTTTACAAAAACCTCCCTTTGACTCCTCTTTGCTTTCCTCTGTAAAAGATGTCAATTCTGCCAGCACTGTACCATCTATGACAAGTGTTCCTCCAAGAATAATATAGAAGCAATACTTGGAAAATATACGTCATGAACAAAACAATAGCTTTAGATAATAGCACTGAAAAACCAAAACTCTAGAAAAATGGCAATTTACTAGTGGGATAAGTGCCTGATTGAAATGGCTCTACTCAATTTTTATACCAATTCCTAAAAATTCAGAATAATGCTACACACTAGTGTTTAGATATCCCTTCAGTCAAAATGTCTCCAACTAAATCCAAGTACAGACAAGAAACATCTCCCTAAGAATCAGATTAAAGATAAAGCTCTAAAATAAATTTAAAGCTAGGAAGTTTCAAGAAAACATAGAATAACAAATAAAACTTCACAAATGCATGAGTTATTACGAACCAAATTAACATTACCAATAGTGAAAGTAAATTCCCCATATTGCATGTAATTTCAATTAAAAACTCAGTGATGAAACAAATTGAAGGGTGCATAATGAAAAGCATTTATATTAACAGATTTTATGTTTTGAAATTTTGATATGTAGCAATTAGTCCTCAAGTCCATGTTTCAACTAGAAGTGTTGGTTACCAAAGACTTATCCTAGATCTGAGAAGGGGATGAAAAAGAAAAGAGAATCATAATTCTAAAGACGAACAGAATATTAAGCACAAATGAGAAGGAATTCAATCCCCCACCACGCATGTGGAACCAGAGTACAATAGGATAAATTAATGTTTCACTCACTCATTCACTCCTTTCATGAATTTCTGAGGACTTTCTAAATCAAGGCAGCAGAGTAGCAAAACAAACAAGCTTTTCATACTGTCCTCTAGGCATAGTTGGCAGAGCACACTGCTTATATTAAAAACTGTGAATCATTAAAATTTGAATCACAAGGACTCTAAAAATAGCGTTAACTGACAGCAAATAACACAACCTATTCATCATCTATACCATCTACAATGGAATCTCCAAGATTTGTAATTCTCTCATTGTTCAGGTGCATTCATGCTTCTTGTACTCACTCCAAGTCCCAATCTCTGCAAGAATTACAGTGTAATTCACTAATATTCATGAGTAAAACCTGTATTTGTTATGAGGAAAAATAATACTATTAACAAGGCTTTAACATTCTGCTTTTCTATACTCATGGAGAAGACGTGAAAAGAAGAATATTTTCTTTTATGCTTTTAACTTCAACTTCTAAAAATCCCCCTCCCCACTTAAAAGGAAAGACAAAATACCCTCATTTTATTGTTTTCTTATAGGCTCATAAAATTTTAGCTTTGTGTTACTTTTTCAAAGACTCTATTAAACTTGATACATGAGACTGGTAGACTGCCACAAACTCATAAAAATCTTTTCAAAGAATTGCTGCCTAGCAGTGGAAATTGAATGGCAATTTCTAAGAATCAAGCTAATGGCTTAAACTATAGAAAATGTGAAGCCTACTAATAGATAATTTAGGATTTCCCCTCTCCCCTCCACCACTGGAGAGAACAGAACATGAGCTTGAATAAAATTGCACCAAGATCTTATTAATCTTCTGTCTGTAAAAGCTCAATTTTCCTAAGCAATGGTCTATGGTACACATACCACATTTAAATCTATGCTTAAAATATTCTTCATATTTTGTAGCGAGAATTCTTCACCTTTTGACTATGTGGACACTTGTATTATTGTCAGTTTCAAGAGTTAAATATTCCAGCAGGAATTTGTTACTACACAGCGGTACATAATGCCTGAAAACCCCCTGCACCAATATTGCTCTCAAATTGGCAGCAAGTGAACAAGGGACATGAAGGATGCTTCAGCACAGTAACCTATCCTTCCTTCTCTCCTGGGAGCCACTTGGCCAGCTTTCATCCTCATAATTATAATAAATTTGACATTTCATAGATAATATTGATTTCTGTATTTTAGCATTTCACCATAGGTGACAGTCTAGCGTCAAGAATGAAATTTCTATTGATCTCCTGCGCATTAATCTCTCATGTGTATGTGATCATTTTTATAAGACCTTTTACTGCACATAAATCAATATTTCATATTTCCAGCTATGCCAGAGGAGATGTCATATTTGTAAACTGTGAGTTGACACCTGCAATTCCTTCCTGTTCAGCTTCAACTGTTCAGTAACAGTCGATTCAGGGTTGGGAAAGGATCAAGCTCATGAAACAAGGTAGATGAAAGGCATGTATGTAGACTAGAGTAATTAGCTTAATGAACAAAGAAAACAAGTAAGTGAAATAAATTGAAATAATATTTCTTCCATTAAAATTGCTTTCGTGGGCATAAGCATCTGTAAAACAGTTTGGCTTTCCATGCTTGCTGGAGACCTGATACTAGATTTAAATGTCTATGTTAATAAGGAACATTGTAGTACTTTTAAATAATTGCTTAAAAAGTACTAACAAATCTTGTTGGATAAGAAGTCACTATAATTCAAGAATGTTTAACACATAAGTATGCGATCTTCTTACCCACAAATCCAATAGGTGGCCAATACTGATGAAATGGTTTTCAGAACTGTGATCTCCTTGCTAATTTAGCAAGTATTTTAGAAAATAAGTAAATTGTTTTTATAACTTAATATTTAATGATTTTTGTATTTCAACAATAAGATCTTGGAATTATACATGAAAATTCTGCTAAATCAAAATACAGTAGTATTATGAACAGAATGTGTGGTCTTTGTATAAATTTTAATGCAGAACAGGAACTAGCAGCTATTTTCAGCAGGTAAATTCTTCAGTCTGAAGAGATACTACTCTTATAGCTACTTAGGGATCCACTAAAGTATTCATTTTACCAACTTCAATGATATGTAAAAAATTAGTGTGCATTTGTACATAATGCTTTTAGATTTGTCTATGCTTTATTATTTTCAAAAATGTTTCCTATCTATTAAATAACTGGAGTCTATACATGACATATTTTAAAAGCTTTTGGAATAAACTATTGCACACACGCTGATCTATGTGGATGTTTATGTTTCTATCTCTAAATTTTCCCTGTCTATTCTTACACTTTTCAATAGAGGTTATTAAATGCCAAAGTCAGTTTGGACATGGTCTAATATAAATGAAAAGGTATTGAGAATAGAATATTACCTTGTACAGTATTAACATTTATTCTTTACAAAATTGCTATTCCACATATTTAGAGAAGTTCAGAACTCCAAACCCTGGGCAATAAACATTTTCAGAATATGACAAAGATGCTTTTAATTCAATAAAGTGTTTGCTGGTTTAAAAAGAACTACTTTTTCCCAGATAAATGTGGACTTAGAAATGTCCACTTTCTAGCAATTTCCTATAGTCACTATTGACACACTATTATTTCAAATTATATGTCGTTTCACTAGAAGGAAATGCTACTCTTGCTTATTTTTTAAAGGCCAATCCTTTTTGCTGGTTTCTGAAACAGGTTCATGGCCATAAAATATGTCAGCAAATGACTGTTTTAACATGATGACAGACACATTATCGGAATGTGACTGACTAGTGTATGAGTGACTATATTTCGACAGTTGTGTCAGCTTTTGACTGAAGGACTACAATTAAAAAAAAAAAAAAAAAAACCTAGACTGAATAGTAGGGTATTACTGAAGAAAAGTCAGCAGGTGAAATGTATCTTTACAAATACTTTAGTTTTTTCCAGTGTCAAAGGAATTAGTAGTGAAGCATTATAAAATTTATTTTATTTGAGAACAAATTAACATTACAAAGACCTGGGCGTCAGGACTTTGTGTACTCAAAACTTGAGAACTTTGACTTTTATGTCCAAATTCATGGATCCAACACTCTCACTTAGACTTAATTAACTTTCCTTGCACGTCTTGGCATTTTATTCCTCTAAGGTGGAAATTTCTGAGCCCTGAAATCCCAAGGCTTAAATGGCCACCTACATTCCTTACTAATATTTAAGAAATTTGAATAAAAAACTAGAAATTCATTCTTTTAGGGGAAAAACATTACTCTAATTTTGTGAGCAAAAAGTTTAAGCGGTAACAGGGTATATGAAGCAATGCTCCCAAAATTATGGAGGGCATTTTTAAATGGTGTTTTAATTTGCACTTGATAATACTGCTACTTCTTTGTGTTCCTTTCCCTCGTCACAATTGCCAGTTGCCTTTTCTAGTCCAGAATCCACAGAGATTTCTCCAAGACACGAAATAGCATTACTTCTGTTCTCATGCCTCTCCCCTCCATTACCTTGATATGATATTTACTATTCTTGGTAAAGCTGGAGTGTACATATCCTTGGTTCCTATGACTCCCATGGATACTTTGGTCATCATACTCAACTGTACTATTATTTAAAGCATTTATATTTCTTTCTTTTCCACTATTTGCGAAATCTTTTTTTCTGTAAATATTCCCATTGTCTTGTACATAGTATATGTTTAGCGACCTCAGGTAAATAATCAAATCATTGTGGAATTAATGGACGAATGAATAACAACCAGTGGTGCATTTAAAACAAGATGCTTCACAATGAGAGGAGTCCTTAATTCAGTAATGTGGATTGCACAAAGGATCCACTTCCTTATCTGAACAATACTGTAAATGCAAGTTCCTTAACACTAATTTTTTGTAATCAAAAAGTACTTATCACCTGGTATAGACTCAGTAAATAATCTGGACAATGTAGCACAAAGAAATTTTTAATTTTTAGCTCATATATAAACAACATTTTAATTTTAAGTGCACAAAAATATTGCCCCATAGTGTCAATATTTTAAAAATAAGCACACAGTGTTTTAATATGGGAAGAAATAAAGATTCTTATGATAATATTTAGAGTGTATTTTTAAGATCTTTACAATTATAAAAGAGAAATTTTTTCCAGATAGGATATCAAAAATTATTTTCTTCACATTAATTCGTTTAAATATATATGTTGATAGATTATAACTTTTAGGAAAATTTTAGTTTAATTTTTCAAATTAATTATCCATTATTCAAAATTTCATAATATGTAAGTCAAAATTATAAGTTTTAACTAAAATTTAACAGGAAAATGCATACAGAAATTATTCAAAGTCATATAAAGTCTTAAATTATGGTGAAATTTAGAAATGTCTATAGAGTAAACATAGATTACAAAGTTTTAGCAGCTATAATAAGTTTATTTGGAACCAATTAACTGCCTCTGTATAAATTACATTTGAAGTAATTGATAACAAACCAAAAGATCCAATTTTTAAAATAAATTTGACGTCCTAAAATTAAGAGATTGGCAATGAAAACATGAATGCTGAGTGAAAAAAATGCTTTCTATAATGAAATTAGAAAGGACGAAATTAATATTTTGGTAGGTTTCATAATAAATAAAAACAATTAAAGTATTTCAATGAAATTCAAGAAGTTAATATGCTGCAGCAATAAAAATTCCGAGGATTAATATTAAATGACAGATTATCAGGAATTTCTTCATTCATATAAAAAGGGGTTTATTAAATATACATAAATTGAAATATATATTTTTACTAAAGTAGTATACAGGGTACATTTACCCCAAAATTTCTTTAAGTAATTCATATCAACCACACATAAAAATTAACCTCAAATTTCCATAGTTTTTTAAAGTGTCTTAAAATTAAAATATTGAAGCATGTTACAATTAGAAAGAATTAAAGAGACAGCTATATAAATTAATGTTTCAATGGATATATTTTGTTGTTTTTACCAAAAATAATATGGAAATTTTTATAGTGCATAAAAATGGAGAAAAAGGAAATGATTCAGTTGCTTCAGTTGCTCATGCAGAGCTAAAATTATAAGTAAAAGGAAGAACATTTATTTTAATTATAATCAGAGCACAGTATGGAATATTTTTGTTCATGTCTTACAGAATCTTTTAAGAAATTCTCTCATTGATTATGGTTTCCCAAAATTTAAATGTTAACAAAAAAATCAAAGAACATGGAGGATTTACTTAGTAAGTGCTGAGCTTAAAAAAACAATAGTTCTAGAGAGAACATGTCAAAGTATATATTACCATATAAATATGTATCAAAATATAATCAAAAGTGGTAGTCAAATCTAGAGCATAGAAGACTATCAAAAAGAATTACCATGTAACAAGACCTCTTTTCTTCAGTTTAATTTCTCTCCTTTACTATTTACTCTATTTTCTTAGAAGCATGTTATCTATCACCTATCCCCTTACTAAGTCCCTTCTGGTAAACTTTGGAGCAAAATATTTTATAAGAAATTAAGAAAACCTTTATCTGCCCTATTTTACAGAGCTACTTAACAAAATTCCTTATTGGAAGGCCAAGAATATTTTGTAAAAGGAAAGTATTAAGGAAATAAATGATAGAATGCTCAAGTAAACCAGTAATTTAATACAACACAAAAAAATAGCAAAATAATTTTACAGTAAGAGAAATAATAAATATGAGATGTTCAAACTTATCCACAATTAACTAATTAAAATAGGATACTAATTTTTGGCCCATCAGATAGATAGTTTTAATTTTAAGTCTGTTGATAAATAGGATGGGGAAAAGGGAATTTCCCATGTTCTACTGGTGAGCATAAAAATTGGTGTCACCTCCATCAGACTCCTGGAAGAGAACACAGGCAAAACATTCTCTGACATCAACCTTATGAATATTTTCTCAGGTCAGTCTCCCAAAGCAACAGAAATAAGAGCAAAAATAAACCAATGGGACCTAATCAAACTGACAAGCTTTTGCACAGCAAAGAAAATCAAAAAGAAACCAAAAAGACAATTTACAGAATGGGAGAAAAATAGTTTCAAATGATGCAGCTGACAAGGGCTTAATTTCTAAAATATCGGAACGACTTATACAACTCAACAGCAAAAAAGCCAACAACCCAATGGAAAAATGGGCAAAAGATCTGAATAGACATTTCTCCAAGGAAGATAGGCCGGATGGCCAACAAGCTTACGAAACAATCCTTAACAGCACTGATTATTAGAGAAATGCAAATCAAAACTACCACGAGATACCACCTCACACCAGTCAAAATGGCCATCACTAATAAGTCCACAAATAACAAATGCTGAAGGGGGTGTGGAGAAAACGGAACCCTCCTGCACTGTTGGTGGGAATGTAAGCTGATATGACCACTACGGAGATCAGTATGGAGATACCTTAGAAAACTATATGTAGAACTACCATATGACTCAGCAATCCCACTCTTGGGCATATATCCGGACAAAACTTTCCTTAAAAAAGACACATGCACCCGCATGTTCATTGCAGCTCTGTTCACAGCAGCCAAGACATGGAAACAACTCAAATGTCCACTGACAGACGATTGGACTAGGAAGATGTGCTATATACACACAACGGAATACTACTCAGCTATAAAAAAGAACAAAATCATGCCATTTGCAGCAACATGGATGGAACTAGAGACTCTCATACCAAGTGAAGTAAGTCAGAAAGAGAAAGACAAATATCATATGATATCACTCATATCTGGTATCTAATATACAGCACAAATGAACCTTTCCATAGAAAAGAAAATTGTGGGCTTGGAGAATAGACTTGTGGTTGCCAAGTGGGGGGGAGGGAGTGGGGTGGTTGGGGAACTTGGGGTTAACGGATGCAAACTATTGCTTTTGGAATGGATCGGCAATGAGATCCTGCTGTGTAGCACTAGGAACTATGCCTAGTCGCTTATGATGGAGCATGATAATGTGCGAAAATAGAATGTGTACATGTATGTGTAACTGGGTCCCCATGCTGTACAGTAGAAAAAAACTGTATTGGGGAAATAACTATTCAAAAAATAGGAATAATAATAAAAAGCTAAAAAAATTGGTGTCACCTTTTAAGAGAAACTTGGCAATACCTCTCAAAATTAAAAATGTGCATACAACTAGACTGAGAAAAGCTATGACAAAAATTTGCAGCATATTTATAAATATATACATACACAGCAATGCCCACAAGAGTTAAACTGGACAATTACATGTAAAAGAATGACATTAGAACACTAACGCTATACACAAAAATAAACTCAAAATGGATTAAGATCTAATTATAAGATCAGATACTATAAATGTCTTAGAGGAAAACACAGGCAGAACACTCTCTGACATAAACCACAGCAACATCTTTTTGGATCCACCTCCTACAGTAATGAAAATAAAAACAAAAATGAACAAACGGAATCTAATTAAACTTAAACGCTTTTGCACAGCAAAGAAAACCATAAACAAAATGAAAAGACAACCCACAGAATGGGAGAAAATACTTACAAATGAGGCACCTAATAAGGGATTAATCTCCAAAATATACAAACAACACATGCAGCTCAATATCAAAAAAAAAAAAAATCAAAAACTGGGCAGAAGATCTAAACAGACATTTCTTAAAAAGAGACATACATATGACCACAAAAACATATGAAAAGCTGCTCAACCCTGCTAATTATTGGAGAAATGCAAATCAAACCTACTATGAAGTACCCCTTACCCCAGTCAAAATGGCCATCATCAAAATGTCTACAAACAATAAATGCTGAAGAGGGTGCAGAGAAAAGGGAACACTCTTACACTCTCTGTGAGAATTTAAGTTGGTAAACCACATTATGGAGGTTTCTCAAAAACTAAAAATAGAATTACTATATGATCCAGCAACACCACTCCTGGGCATATATCCAGACAAAACTATAATTCAAAAAGATATATGCACCCCAACGTTCACTGCAGCACTATTTGCAATAGCCAAGACATGCAAGCAACTTAAAACGTCCATCAACAGAGTCATAGATAAAGAAGACGTAGTGCATATATACAATGGAATATTAGCCATTAAAAAATGAAATAATGTCATTTGCAGAAACATGGATGTACTTAGCGATTATCATACTAAGCGAAGTTACTCAGAAAAGACAAACATTAAATGATATCACTTACATGTGGAATCAAAAAAAGAGATACAAATGAAGCTATTTGCAGAACAGAAATTGACTCACAGATTTTGAAAACAAACTATGGTTACCAAAGGGGACAGGTGTTGGGGAGGGATGGATTGGGAGTTTAGGATTGGCATATGCACAGTGGTATATGTAATGACTGGCTAATGAGGACCTGCTGTATAGCACAAGGAACTCTACCTAAGATTCTGTGATAATCTATATGGGAAAAGAATCTGAAAAAGAATGGATGTATATACATGAATAATCAAATCAGTTTGTTGTACAGCAGAAATTATCACAGCACTGTATATCAGCTATACTTCAATAAAACTTTAAACATAAAAATTTAAAATGTATATCTAACTAGACTGAGAAAATCTATGATAAGAATTTGCAGCATATTTATAAAAATATGCACAGGGATACACATAAGAGTTATAAAAGTGCAGTTAATTTTATAAAATTAAAAAACCAAAAACAACTGAAATGTCAATCAATAAAAGGCTAGATACAGAGTTCCCGTCGTGGCGCAGTGGTTAACGAATCTGACTAAGAACCATGAGGTTGCGGGTTCGGTCCCTAGCCTTGCTCAGTGGGTTAAAGGATCTGACGTTGCCATGAGCTGTGGTGTAGGGTGCAGACGCGGCTTGGATCCCGCGTTGCTGTGGCTCTGGCGTAGGCTGGTGGCTACAGCTCCGATTGGACCCCTAGCCTGGGAACATCCATATGCTGCAGGAGCAGCCCAGGTAAATGGCAAAAAGACCAAAAAAAAAAAAAAAAAAGGCTAGATAACTAATATGTGATATATACAGACAATGAAACAGTCTTTGTTCTTTTGGTAAAATTTTTAAATGTATAATATATTCATGTAAATTTATCATGTAAAATTGATGATACTTGATTAAACTGAGTAAACAAGTCATTTTAAGGAATATAAGTCTGGGGTTTGCAGTGAAGGGAAAGGAAGTTTTAGATTTTTACCTTTTTTCCTTCTAACTTAAAATTTTCTAAATATGTTCAATTATTACTTTTATAATTTTAATAAAAAAATTGATTATCCAGTAACAGTGACTATAGCTTCTTTTTTCCTCTCTTAAAATCTGTGTCTAAAATTGTTTTTTAAAAAATATTGTATACACACAAAGTATAAATGAGAACCAAAAAGATCATATACATAGCCAAATGTTTAATTGATAAAAGCATATAGAGAGATAGATAGATAGATATGTAATGTTATATATATGGGTTAGCACGCATGTGTGTATATCTAACATATCTGGATTAACATGCATGCAAATAATGAAGTAGCATTTCTTATTTAAAAATGCCTATTACTGACATATCCTTCTTTATCTTTGGGCTCAAAATATGTCCACTTCTCTTTTAATATTTAAGCTAATATATTTTCAAACCCCCATTCCTCAAGCTCACAATGGCACAGTGGATTAAGGGTGCACTTTAGAACCCACTTCTGCCCCACACTAATACAGGGCTTTGAGCAAGTTAGTTTCTCTGTGTTTTGGTTTCTCTTCTGTAAGATGAAGAACATTTACTACCCCTAGTTTCTAGTGTTGTAAGGATGAAATATGTTAACAGAAGTAAAGCCCTCAGAAGAATAAATTGCTGTGCAAACATTAGCTAAGATTAGCAGTCTCCCTCCAGATGTTCCCAAAGATTCCCAGGGTTTACTGAGTCCACTTCAACAAGATCTTGTTATTCTCAAAAGTCTGGTCAGGCAGCTAGAGAAACTCGTTTTCTCAGTTTTACTACTGTCACAGTTGCACAGTATCACCAACAAATATAGGCAGTCTGGGTAATAGCATAAAACTGCATTTGTTCAATAAATATGGGTTGAGTGCTTCCTATTGCCAAGAATTATACTAAGCAATGAGAATACAGTAGTGAACAAAACCAACTGCTTTGGGGGCATTTCTATATATTTTATTGACCAAGCTTATAATCAAACCTCCACAATTTATCAGTCTAAAACTGAAATCACCAAGTAGGTTGATTTTTCCAAGCTATTTCTAATTTTGAATCATGTTGTAATGGGAAGCAACAGAAAGAAGCACTAAACAGTTTTCTGACAGTTCTTCCCCAAAAGAATGACTTAAACTAATTTCAACTGAAGATGTTTCATGTTGCAAAACTAAGAATATTCCATGTATGACTGTATATTTGTGTATTATGCATGAGTAAACATAGGTCAGTAGAATGTGTTAAAGGAAACTGCACCTGCAAACAATGAAAGAGCTTTCATTTAATTTTTCTTTTATTTAGAATGTAAACTTAAACCCTCCAATTTCCAATTTCCACTCACAAGAAACAAAAACATTTAAATGCAATCAGGTATCAACAGAAAATTTTAATCAAAGTAAATATTTTGTAGCAAATGCTAAAAACTTAAGCCTAAACACAAATATATATGAATATAGGATTTCCCCCCTAGGATATGTTAACATATTGTACTCTTTGTCCATGGCACCTATCCTTGAAAAACTGATTCTACATGCCAGTGATATAATTTCACAGAATTCAAGGAACAGTGTAAACCCACCAGCAAAACTCTAGCCAGGCCAAGTTGTTGCATAATTTCATCACCATAGAAAAATGAAGAATGCAAAATGTCAATGCATAGCTATCCCTAATCAAATTTGCATTACTTGGACAGAAATTTTCAGTTCTATAAGAAAGAAAATTCTAAGCAATGAAAGAGAGATGTCTACCTATTTGCTAAACTGAAAATTCTCTGTGCACAACCAGACTGAGATTAGTCACATATTTATTGACTCTTGCAATACTTTCCCAAGTGGGACTACATTTCCCATTTGAAAGAGAAACACAAAACTGCATTCATCTGGAAAACAGTTTGGAGTGATTCAGTACATCCTACTGCTTCAAATGGGAGTGACTTCAACAAGCATTTGTTTATTCTACATATTTCAAAACAAGTCTTTTTCATACTGTAAACTCAATATTTTAGGAATTATTTGTTCTTATGATGAGAAGTATTCACAACTGAAATCACAAATCATGCAAAGTTCACTGTTTTTAACTCCAAATTTACGTGTCTATACAGTATACATTCATTCCTTCAAAATGTTATTGAACATATCATATGGTAGACACAAGACTACATTTAGCAGTGTGTAAGACTCATGTAAGCCTTACCTTCATGTAACTTGAAGTAGTATAGGGCAGAATGTAAATACACTAATAAATATCTAATTACAAATGATGATGGATGTGTTGTAAATAATAAAGAGCCATGAGAGAGGAAGGCCATGTGATTGGAGAAAGTCTCTAGGAATAAGAGGGTTTGAAAATGAGACCAGAAAGATGAGAAGCTTTCTAGCAAACTGGAGGCTATGAGCATGTGTGAAGGTCTTGCTGGGAGATTATTTGACTTATTTATGAAACTACAAAATAAACTGTTAAAACTTGGTGAGATGGGAAGAACAATTCCAGGAGAAAATGGAGAGAGAAGTAGGAGCCACTGGATGGAAGACATTGAGACCAATTGTTTTAATTGGGAGAATGACACTTTCAAATTTATGATATAAAATAATCACAGCAGAGAGAGTTCTGAGGAGGGCAGGAGTAGAATGGAGACCAATGGAAATAATACCAGCAATGTAAAAAATGTTTAAAAGCCTTGGTTTTTGTACTGATGACTTTATTATTTTTATTGTTATTTCCCCAATACAATTTTTTTTTCCACTGTACAGCATGGGGACCCAGTTACACATACATGTACACATTCTATTTTCGCACATTATCATGCTCCATCATAAGCGACTAGGCATAGTTCCTAGTGCTACACAGCAGGATCTCATTGCCGATCCATTCCAAAAGCAATAGTTTGCATCCGTTAACCCCAAGTTCCCCAACCACCCCACTCCCTCCCCCCCACTTGGCAACCACAAGTCTATTCTCCAAGCCCACAATTTTCTTTTCTATGGAAAGGTTCATTTGTGCTGTATATTAGATACCAGATATGAGTGATATCATATGATATTTGTCTTTCTCTTTCTGACTTACTTCACTTGGTATGAGAGTCTCTAGTTCCATCCATGTTGCTGCAAATGGCATGATTTTGTTCTTTTTTATAGCTGAGTAGTATTCCGTTGTGTGTATATAGCACATCTTCCTAGTCCAATCGTCTGTCAGTGGACATTTGAGTTGTTTCCATGTCTTGGCTGCTGTGAACAGAGCTGCAATGAACATGCGGGTGCATGTGTCTTTTTTAAGGAAAGTTTTGTCCGGATATATGCCCAAGAGTGGGATTGCTGAGTCATATGGTAGTTCTACATATAGTTTTCTAAGGTATCTCCATACTGATCTCCGTAGTGGTCATATCAGCTTACATTCCCACCAACAGTGCAGGAGGGTTCCGTTTTCTCCACACCCCCTTCAGCATTTGTTATTTGTGGACTTATTAGTGATGGCCATTTTGACTGGTGTGAGGTGGTATCTCGTGGTAGTTTTGATTTGCATTTCTCTAATAATCAGTGCTGTTAAGGATTGTTTCGTAAGCTTGTTGGCCATCCGGCCTATCTTCCTTGGAGAAATGTCTATTCAGATCTTTTGCCCATTTTTCCATTGGGTTGTTGGCTTTTTTGCTGTTGAGTTGTATAAGTCGTTCCGATATTTTAGAAATTAAGCCCTTGTCAGCTGCATCATTTGAAACTTTTTTCTCCCATTCTGTAAATTGTCTTTTTGGTTTCTTTTTGATTTTCTTTGCTGTGCAAAAGCTTGTCAGTTTGATCAGGTCCCATGTACTGACGACTTTAGACACCTCCCTCAGATTGGCTTCTATACAATTAGTACAAATAAAATTTCATTTTCTTTGGAGATCTTGTTCTGCTAACTCATTAACAGTTATCAAAAACTACTGTCTCTCCATATTTCAGGTATGTTTATATGAGTTGTCATGGGACCCTAACTGACATCTATTATATTTTAATTTGGGATATATGTCTCATGTGTTGGGGGTCATGGCTAACCAAGGGCATTCTCCATCTGAAGGGGAATCCACACCTCATCTTTATTTTGAAGAAATGAGGGTTGAGTGTTGATAAATTTCTAGTTTTCTAATATAAATTGGAAATGTGAATTTTGATGTGAAATCTCTCAATATTTCTTTCAATATTGGCTCAATTTCAAAAACAACTACATTTATACAAACTTCCAGACCATGTCAACAATTAAATTCTCGACCATGATAAGCCTTGTCTGGGAGTTCCCTGGTGGCTCACTGAGTTAAAGGATCCAGTTTTGTCATTGCTCTGGCTCAGGTCACTGCTGTGACACAGGTTCAATCCCTGGCCTGGGAACTTCCGCATGTCATGGGCAGGGCCAAAAAAAAAAAAAAGGGCTCATCTGGCTTGTGTGGTAAAGTACATAATGATGATTTCATAGTATAAAAGGATAAATTTCATTAAGCAACAACATAATACACAAGGTACCTTTCTAACTCTAAATTATTCTAAGAAATCCTTAACAGTTAATAGTTTGCTCCAATACCAAAAATACGTCTTTTCTACAAGTGAATTCTGCAGAAAATTCTGACATTTTCAAGAATGCCCACTGTATCCAACCTCTTGGAATAGAGTTTAAATGATTTTAGTATACTCGAATAATTATTTATGTATTCATTCATTTATTAAACCAGTACGATGGGCCATTGTGTTTGGCATTAACATAAATAGAATATAAGATAAAATTTTTCTCCTCATAAGGCTTGCAGTCATTGGATGGGAGAGGCAAGTCAACAAGTAGCTTCATTATAGCATGTGGAATGTTTTACAGTGGGAAAGTACATGGTGCTATGGAACTATATAGAAGGAGCCCATATCCCACACTTGGAAATATGTGGGAGTGGGAAAATGGAGCCAGCAATGTTCCTTGTAGAAGCACTTCATAGCACAAGGATAAGTATGAATTGCCTAGATATGTGTGAAGAGTGAGCATCTTTAAAGAACCAATAATTACCAAGAGTATAAATCATTGAATGGCAAACAGAAATGGGTCAACTATAAGAAAGAGGAGAACAGGGCATGAACCACACACAAAAGCAATAGTTTCAAACAACATGGCATTGGGTGAAATTTGGGAACAAGTAGCAGCATTAAGATCCTCAAGATAAGCAGCCATGAGAAATGGGGAAGCTCTTCTCAACCATCATTCCAGGCAACCACACATTTTAGAGTTGAGAGTACAAAACGCAAGATTCTTCAAAGATTCCTGAAACTGAGACCGTTTCTCATGTATGCTGTATAGTTAGGAATACCCACCTTTTCAGTGACACCTTGCACAAAAAAGCACAGCATCTTCACTGGAAGTGGACCAGAATTTATACCAACAAGGAAGGGCCTTTGGGTAATTGACACCACCCCAAAGATACTCAGCCCTAGTCAACCAGTATCCCACCTTTTACTGAAGCTCTGGAGAACTCACATTTCCTCAGTAGGAAATCCCATAACTACTGTGACTGGTTATATATTGTTACTCAATTTCTGTCTTCAAATGTTCTATGAAATCCTCTTCTCAGCAGTTAGGCAGGGAACACTTGATTTCAAAAGAAAGAAGTAGCAGAAACAAATTTTAAAGCTACACAAGCTTTGCTTATTTCTACTAGGAAGGAAAAGATGCTTTGGGAGCACGGTTAGATAGGGAATGATGCAGAGGAGGACTAGGATACCAACTGCAGAAGTGTTCTGGTGAGGTAGGTAATTAAGGGATCACTAGCTAGATCCTGGGGGAGACAGGACAGAAAGTCATTAAGTGGAGAAACGAAGAATAAGTCTAGATGGAGTTGTGACATGTAGTTGTTCTATACACAATGATCTAGATAGCTACAGATTGTATCCATGAATGGTCTTTTTAATTATAAAATCCAATTTAAATTGGATTACCAAAAATTATTTATTGGTTCACATAACTGAAAGTTCCAACAAGTATGTTAGGCTTCAGACAGCAGAAGTTGAGAAGTTCAAATGAGGTCATTGAAACCAGATTTTTCTCTTTTCTGTGCTTTTTAGTTAGATCACTTTAATACATAGGCACAACATGTTGACTTCTGACAGCTTCAGGCTTGCCCTTATGACAGTAAGATATTTAATACTTTTTCAGTTTTATGCCTTTATTTTACTAATTTATATTATCATTCGGCCTGCTTTTTTTACAATTTTTTATTACGGTAAAATATATACAACATAAAATTTGCCATCACTGCCACTATGTGTACAAGCTCAGTAGCATTAAATATATTAATAATATTGTGCTATCATCACAACTATCCATCTCCAAAATCTTTTTCATCTTTTAAAACTAAAATTCTATAATCCTTAAACATTAACTTCCCTTCCCCTCTTTTCCCCAGACCCTGGTATACACCATTCTACTTTCTTTTTCTATGATTTGAAATACTCGAAGTACCTCATATAAGTGGAATCATGCAGTTTAGCTTTTTGTGACTAGCTTACACTTAGCATAATATCTTCAGTGTACATCATGCTGTAGCATATATCAGAACTTTTTTCTTTGTAAGGATAAATAATAGTCCTTTGTGTATGTATGTGTATGTATATATATATATATATATATCATATTTTGCTTGTCTATTCATTCATGGATGAACATTTAGGTTGCTTCCACATTTTACTTGCCGTGAATAATGTTACTATGAACATAAGTACATAAATATCACTTCAAGACCTTGCTTCAACTATTTTAGGTATATACCCAGAAGTGGAATTTCTGGGTCATATGGTAATTCTATCCCTTTTTTTTTTTTTTTTTAAGAACTACCTTACTGTTTTCCACAGCAGCTGTACCATTTCACAATTTTACATTCCCTCCAACAGTGTACTAGGGTTCCAATTCCTCCATGTTCTCACCAACACTCATTTTCTGTTTGTTTTTGATAGCCATTTTTAAAGGTTTTGGTGTCTTGTTTTCATGTGCATCTCCTTAATGATTAGAATGTTGAGAATCTTTTCATGTGCCTTATTGGTCATCTGTATATCTTCTTTGGAGAAATGTCAATTGGGAGTTCCCGTCGTGGCGCAGTGGTTAACGAATCCGACTAGGAACCATGAGGTTGCGGGTTCGGTCCCAGCCCTTGCTCATTGGGTTAACAATCCGGTGTTGCCGTGAGCTGTGGTGTAGATTGCAGACGCGGCTCGGATCCCGCGTTGCTGTGGCTCTGGCGTAGGCCGGCAGCTACAGCTCCGATTCAACCCCTAGCCTGGGAACCTCCATATGCCACGGGAGCGGCCCAAGAAATAGCAACAACAACAACAACAACAAAAGACACACACACACACACAAAAAAAAGAAATGTCAATTGATGTCCTTTGCCCATTTTTGAAATTAAGTTGGTTGTTTTTGTTGTTGTTGTTGACTTTTATGAGTTCTCTATATATTCTGAATATTAATCCTTTATCAGTATGTGAAGTCCTATTTTTCTATTTTTTTTTTCTTTTGTGGTCTGTTGTCTGTATCTTTGGTATCACAAGATATTTAGCTTTGATAGTGGAGTTCCCATTGTATCTCACCAGGCTAAGAACCCAACATAGTGTCCATGAGGATGAAGGTTCAAACCCTGGCCTCACTCAGTGGGTTAAGCATTTTGTGTTGCCATGAGCTGTGATGTAGGTTGCAGATGCAGCTCAGATCCAGTGTTGCTGTGGCCATGGCATAGGCTGGCAGCTGCAGCTCCAATTTGACCCCAGCCTGGGAATTTCCATATGCCACAGGTACCACCATAAAAAGAAGAAAGAAAAAAAAAAAAAACTTTTTTTGATAGAAAAAAAAAAAAGACTCTATCCTAGGATTTTTAAAAAATGACTCATTGACTCCCTGGCTCTGATTAGGTGTCATGCACATATCTAGAGCAATTACTGTCACCAGAGCTGTATTTAGAATGCATACAGAAATAGGAAGCACTAGAAAGAGAAAAAGATTTGGGGAAATGTCCTTTAACTGAAAAGTTCTGAAATGATCATTCAGAATACAACCCACACTATTTCACAGGTTTACATCAAATCAGAGCTTCAGCCTATTTTTTGTACAAGACCTGTAAACATTTTGCCAAAAAGACACCCAACAATGAAGACTTCCTCTGCAGCTACAACTTAAAACACATTCCGCTATGCTACACTTTGATCAGTAGGCATCAAGAGGTACTGAAACAAACACTTAAAATAAGTTAAAAAATACTATATCGAATATTCTTCTAGAACACTATCTTTCCATCTCAAGAATGATGTGGAACCAGAATAATTTCAAAGACCAATTACAGCACACACTGAAGTAGGGGAAAGAAATATGTTCTAGTCTGTTCAGATGGCTGTAACAGAATACGATAGACTGAGAGGCTTATACACAACAGAATTTATTTCTCACAGTGCTAGATGTTGGGAAGTCCAAGATAAAGGTGCCATGAAATTAGGTGTGGAGAGGCCCACTTCCTGTTTCATAGATAATCATCTTCCCTCTGTGTCCTCATAAGAGAGAAAGGACCAAGGGAATTATCTGAAGTCTTTTTTATAAAGGCACTAATTCCATTTATGAGTGTCCCACCTTTATGACCTTATCACCTCCCAATGGCCAAAATTCCAAACACCATCACAGAAGGGATTAGGCTTCAACATATGAATTTGAGGTGGAGGGTGTGTGTACAAATATTCAGTCTATATAAAAGTCAAACTAGTTTAAATAAGTTATGATTCAAAGAATGCACTAGGAAAATCTATTAACTCATAAATGATGTAAAGATAAAAATAAATATAGACTTTACAAGTAGAAACCCTAGGGTTTGTTGAAAATAGAGTGCATAACATAAGAAAAGAGAAGTTATAAACAACTCTAATTGAAAATGTTAGCTGGAGTTCCCGTCGTGGCGCAGTGGTTAATGAATCCGACTAGGAACCATGAGGTTGCAGGTTCGGTCCCTGCCCTTGCTCAGTGGGTTAATGATCTGGCGTTGCTATGAGCTGTGGTGTAGGTTGCAGACACGGCTCAGATCCAGCATTGCTGTGGCTCTGGCGTAGGCCGGAGGCTGCAGCTCAGATTTAACCCCTAGCCTGGGAACCTCCATATGCCGCGGGAGCGGCCCAAGAAATAGCAAAAAGACAAAAAAAGAAAATGTTAGCTAGTAATAATCACTTATCCATAATTCAGAAATAATAGGGCAAGGGATATCCACCGAAACTCCAGCCTATTACAATTAGAGTAAACTAAAAGACATGGCATTTAACTCAGCAAAAACTAAATATAAAGAACTTATTAGAAGCACAAGATTTATGTTCTTTTCATATTTAAATCTGAAAATCTAACCAAATCAGAAAATATTTTCTCCAATTATGAATTACAGAAACCTTAAATGAAACTGGCATGGATAGAACTTTAAAGACTTCACAGACAATAATCACATGCCTTCTTAATTTCATGCCCATCAGTGTCTGTCATTATTTCCTAAGACAGCATGTTCCATTACAGAATGATTCTTAAAGTTAGGAAGTTCTAGCATTTGAACTAAACTACTGGTTACTTCCACCCTACCTTAGAATGTCTCAGGAAAAAAAGAAATTTTAAAGAGTTATAATCGGAATTTAAATCACTGATTTCCATGTATTCCATCAAGTACAGACTAGAACAGAAATGTGGCTTCCTTTTTCAGGACATACCTTCATTAATGCTCAAAGATCAAAATCCATTAACTTTATTGACAACTTCGTGTTACTGAAGTCTGTGCTGGATACTGATTGGTTTATAACCAGCCTTCATTTTCATTTCTTTGTATGCTCTCCCCTATACTGCTGAATAGTACCCCCTCTTTCCACCTCCTATTCCCCTCATCTCCAGATATCCAGCTCCTAATCCCTGGGACCTGTATTACTTTATAAGACAACAGGGACTTCACAGATGTTATTAAGAATATTAAGATTGGGAGATTATTCTGGATTATCCAAGTTGACCCTAAATGTTATCATATACATCCTTATAAGAGAGAAGCAAAGGAAGATTTCAAACACAAGGAGAAGAAGACAGTGTGATGAAAAGAAATAGGAAGAGGAAAAAGGTGATATGATGCAGGGAACCAAAGAAGGGTATTCTCCAAAAGCTGGAAAAAGTCAAGAAAATGGATTCCCCCTAGAGTCCCCAGAAGAAGTGTCGCCCTGCCAACACATTGGTTTCAGCCCAGTGAAACCCATTTTAGACTTCTGGCCTCCAGAATATTGAGAGAATAATGTATGTTGCTTTAAGCCACCACATGTTTTGATAATTTGTTACAGCAGCCATAGGAAACTAAGACACCTTCTTTTTGTGAGAGCACTCACATAAAATTTGGAAGACAGAAGAAAATCCAAACCATGATTATTCTTCCAATAGTAATGTGCAGGCACAGAGAATTTGGAAGTGGGCTTCCAGGATTTCTTTATATCTCATCCCCTTCCATGCTGAAGGCTACTGAGTCCATTGGCAATGGGTATCTACAATAGACTGCAATTCTCTGATTTCCCAAAACCGAGCAACAACTTTCTGTGAGTTCTACCACATCCTCAGTTCTTCCAACTGATTTTAAGCTCTTAAATTTAAACTCTTCCTTTAACAAAAATGTTAATAAATAAATAAACCTTTCCTGTTTGAAACACATGGAGTGCCTTCTATCTTCCTAACCAAATGCTGACTAATAAGATACCAAGCTCTGAATGTCCCACCACTTACTTAGAATGAACATAAAATATTCAAAAACTTCACAAAATCCTCATTTCCATAATTAGAATTCATGTGGAGACTTAAACATTTTCCAAAGCAATATAAATAAATGTGCATAAAAGATATATTTAGCATTTACTTTTTCCTTCATTCATTCAACAAATATTTATCAAACCCAATTCAGTAATAAATGCTATACACAGTGTTAGAGATGCAGTGATGAGCAAGACAGACATGATTCTTCCTAACAGAGTAGACAGAAAGAGGAGAAGAAAGGCAAATATATAAGCAATTGAGTAGAACATAACATTCTGTGAAAGGGTAAGTTCAAGGTGCTACAAGAGTACACAAACATAGCAGGACAAAAGAATACTTCTTGGAAGAAGTTATATCTAAGTCAAGGTCAAAAGCATAATACGTACTACTAAGGCATTATGTGAATGGAAAAAGATACAATCCTCTCCTTGGCTTGCCATGTCTGCCATCTGTCCTCCCTCCTACATCAGTGAATTCCCACATGAGTCAAGCCATCTCCCTCTTCTTTCCAACTGCACTTACACATAGAAAATTATACAGCAAGCAAAAGAAAATATTATTGAAAGGAAATGAGCTTTTCCTCTAGATATGAGTTCCTGAGATAAAGATCTAGAAAACAGCGTAATCATTTAAGGAAAGAGTTTAGCATAAAACAGGAGACACACCAAATGTAGCTTTTTCTTCTTGCTGCTGTTGTTATTGTTGTTATTTGAATTTTAATATTGGCCAGCACAGGATTTTAAAAATTTCTGAAAGTGAATGTCCATTCAAAATTCTGCAATTTACCAGAGTCTTATAACTTGAATTAAGTATTTCATACACCTGCTTCATTTATCATGCTCTTAAAACATCTACTCATGAATCTTGGTTGTATAATAGAAAAAGTACGTAGACTAAAGTCAGATAAACCTGGGCTTAGAGCTGAGTTTGGCACTTACTGCACGTGTAATCTGAGGCAAGGTACTTAAATTTTCTGCTTTTTTTTCTTTTTCAATGGTAAAGTGAATATAATAATATCTACCTTACATAAACTAATGTCTGAAATGCCCAGCTTGATAGCTGACCTGCCTTTCCTTCCATTTCCCCTCCTTCCCATATTTTTCCTTTCATTCTTTCTTTTAAAACAGTGTTGTATATCATGATATTGTAATAGTTACTTGCTACCATCTTAGATAAATATTAAAACATTTTTATATCTTGAATATGAGCTATAATCAGCAAAGTCTCCAGATTTTAGATTTGAAAGTCTGTCAGATCAATTAAGTGGGAACAGGAGGGCCCATACTTGTCCTTCTTCCACCCTCAGAGAACCGTCTTCTCATTTAACATGGTCCTCTTTTTTTTGAATCATGAATAGTAACAAGAAAAAATTCTTTCTTGTTAGGTCAGTAAATCCAATTTTCTACTGCCCATGTCAAGCATTAAATCAAGTTCCAAATAATGATAGCATTATATTTAAGTAATGGACAAAACAGTCTACATCATGTAAAATTAAAATGTGAATTGATTTTCAAAGAAAAAATATTTTAAGTGATATCCTTTCATTCTTAAACACTACTGGGAAGGAAAAAAAACTGCTCTCAAATCATCTACATTTTCATAATCTGTCTTGTTTTGGAAGTACTTTTCTTAATCACTCACTAGATTATGAGAACCCAAAGGGCAAGAACCCTTTTGAAATTTTGTACCCTGAAAGATTTCCTAGCAAAATGTTTTGAACAAAGTATATGCATATCAAAAGTAATGGAATCAAAAGCTTAAGACAATTATGTAACTCCTAGCACATCACTGAGTGACCTCAAGTTTTGTCAATTGTCCAAGTATTTGGACAATTATTTGGGCAATGTATTTGTCCAGGGAAATGTTTTAATGTTTGGGAAATATTAATTTTCTTTACACAAGTTCTTAAATAACCAAGAGCCAAAGTAGGTCCCAGACGCTAGACCCTGCATCAGGACAGGGATAGGAACTTGTTGGGTAAAAAATGGAGGGTGCTACACATCACCCAAGACAGTCACAGAAAATATAGTTTCGGAAGACTGTCCCTTCCTGCCCTTGGAAATGGTGTAGTTGGGAAGGCTCCAGTGCTGTGATGAGGTAGCCAGAAGAAGACAAAGTTTGAAGGAAATGGGCTATATTGTTTCTATGGAAGCCACAAATGGGAAAATGAGATAATGAAAACAAATTGTAAACACCACAGCTATTCAGTATTAGGATAATTTTTCTCCAATATGAGGCTGGATAAAATAGCTACCTGTTGGATTCTTCAGAAGTAATTGTTTCTACTCAAGGTACCATGAGATATTCATTTTCCCAAATCAGCTAAAAGCCTAGATCAACAGTCAGTACCCTTTTCTCCCCATTATTCTCATTTAATCTTTCAGATTTAGGAAAGGAGATGTATGCTCCAACTTTTCAGAAAATTCTGGCACTTCAGTCTACAGAATTTACAAGGATATAAGAACAGCCTTTTAGGAATTTTTAAAGACACAGGAATACTGATTTAGTTTGGGTTTTTTTGCTTTTTTTTTTTTTTTTTTTTTTTAATGTGACTGTCTCCTTTGCTATAGCAGAATCCTTGAGAGCTGCAACTTTGATATAGTCATTTTTGTTTTTACAACTCTTGGCACAGTTCCTGGCATATAAAAGATATTCAATGTATTTTAGGTAGATTGATGGGTAGGGAGATGAATGGATAGATTTTCATGGAAGAACTGTGGCAATAACAGGTACTTAGAAATACCCTATAATTAAGAGAAATGACTTATGTTCTTAAGTTCCCAGGCACATTTTCTTTCTTAAAGCATGAAAATTCCTAGGAGATTTTCTTTATTGGAGGATGGAGAGTTTTCTGATCCCCAGACTAACCCACAAAATACCTTAGAGCCAGAGCATAACCTTAAATACCAGAACCTAAAGCACCAAAATGAGGAAACTAGAATATGGTGAGAGCGTACAGTCTATAAAAATGAGCTTAAAAGCAGCAGAGCCGTTTTATCAAGGTTAAGTGCAAGGTAATGCAGTAATAAAAGTGTTAAAATGTCTAATTTGGAGTCCCAACTACCTTGCCTTCATCAAGAACCATTAAGTTCTTCTCTCTCTTATGAGATAAACTAGGTAATAGGTTCAATAACTGTTCTCATGTGGAGGATATCTGGCTTAGGTTTCACATCTTAAAAGACTTATTTATATTTCAGCTCAGAAAAATTCTTCCTAGAAAAATTAACAGAAAACTAGATGCTGAACATCTCATGTAAAAAGAAAACATATATAAATACATTGGCCCTTTAAGTCTCATTAGTGGAAATGTGGACAATATTAAACTTTAGGCTTTTTAAAGCACAAAATTATCAAATTTTACTAAAGAAGTGACTGTGTGGGTCTTTACACACATTTAAATATTCACTGTCACGTGGTCACCACTTTCAACCATGGGGTATGTGTCACTTAGATCCATCTCGCTTAATTTTGCTAACTAATTATAGTTACATACCAGAGACAATGAAGGAAGGAAATTATTCTAAAGAGCTAATCAAAATATAAAAGCCACATGTCATTAAAAATGCAAAATTAACACATAAATAGCTATTCTCAGAGTTGGGGAAAAAATTGTTCTAAAGATAATCATTTGCTTTATATTTCAAAGAAATATCGCCATGACCATGGATGTCAATAAAAAGATATCTGTGACTGTAAGAACCAAATCATACCTTTCTTCCTTAGGTGTAATGAATTGCAGATGAATCTAAAACTATTTGAATGGATTTATTTCTTATCCACCCTAAGGGGATTTTTTCTTCCTCGAGAATACTGCTCTTTCATCCTGAAACTTTTCCTGGAGCTCATTGTTGTTTGGGTTTTCATTTATTTGTTACACAGACACATTTTTAAGAATTATTTTCTCTTAATAGTGAACATAATCACTTTTCCTTTCATTTCAATGGTTGAAATATGTGCTCCTGTTGGTAAATGTGGCTCAGGAAAATGACTGACCTTTTCAAACAAAATTTATAATTTTAGAAATGTAAAACTTAACATTCTTTAGCAATCCAATATTAAAATACATTTAGGTTGATCTATGAAAATGCTATGATTTCAACTATTCTTTTTTTGAGTGTGCAATAGACAAACATTAACAATGCGTGTGGTTTAGAAAAATTCATTTATATAGCCGTTTGCCATGTCATGATGTATTTTAAACAAAAGAGGTACAGACAAAGGTATTGATTTTAGGGACTTAACTAAATAAACAGTATGTAAATTGTGTCTTTTTCTATAAAATTAGATCAGGACACACATATTACACTGCCTTTTTCTATAAGAATGACAGCTATTGAATTTGGCAGACATTGGAATTTGGTTAAAGAGTTACAGACCTTTGATCTTTGGATTACAATTAAATGAAACCATTGTAAAAGGACAGTAGTGGGCCAGCCAATTTCTCAAGCACGACACAGCAGCCAGGAGGCGTTATCGCTTAGTGCTGTCAAGAAATCAACTCTGCATTTGGTTCTAGTCCCATGTCTTCTAGGAGATGATGAGGATGGTGATGATATGCTCATTAAAATACACAGTAACACCTTGAGAAAACAGTTTGGCATTTTTTCTCCCTTTTAGTTTCGATTAGCTACTCATGTTGATCTATTATCCCTCCCAGTAATGATATAATACCTGGGGGGAGTGGGTGGCTCATTTATATATATTTTTTCTTAAGACTCTCTACATAGGGTTACTTTTAGAGGGAGCGGAGATGAGCACCAAATCTCAGATTCAAATCCATTGATATTTTAAGGAAAACAAATGTAGGAAATGTACTTAAGGTTAATCTTACTCTAGTTACTTCCTATTTGAGGGAATTTGTTTTGGTTTGTTTTGGGTTTTTTTTGATAACACTTCTTTAATCAACCTAGCTGCTAATAAATTAACTTTCAGAGTCATACCCAAGGGAGTCATTCCCTTTAAGTCTTTGCTTTTTAAGCTAAATTCCCCAAGTTACAAATAATGCCAGTATACCATGACAACACCTGACCACCATTTTAAAAAAGATATTTATTGATAACCTTTCGAATAAAAAGGATGCTTAGTCCCCAAGTTCCCTAGTAATTCACATTTTTCTCAGATAATTATGACTAATTTGAGGAAGAAGTACCCTAATAAGCTGATAATAAACAGTGACTTAGCAAGTTTTCTTAATCTAAAATCATATATTCATAGCAACAAATAGGCAAGTTAGATCTCTCTTAGGTCTTTTTATCCTGCCCACCAGATCTGTGTTCTTTTTTTTTTTTTTTAAAACCTTCTTTGTTATGTCATTCCGCAGACAGAGCTCAGGCTGTTTCCTGTCACCCACTGGAGCAAACTGCTCAACAGAAAGCACAGTTGGACAGCCCTTAATTAGTGCTACTTGGGATAGTCAGTGTGTGAGCTTATGTCAGCATCTCACTTAAACAGGAATAGAGCAGTGAGAATCAGCTGACAGTTTGAAATGCAAGACACCAGGTCTTCCACTTCCACCTACAGTCATACATTGCATGCTGCATGCCTATGAATGTTATGAAAAATGTTGGAAATAATGTTCTGTATGTAAATTGGACTCAAATTATTCCATCACTTTTTACAGAGTGTTTATTTCTTCAAGTTACCCAGGTACTTGTTCTCTAATCAAAATCTAATGTGCAAAAATAAATAAAATATATCTTGAAATCAGTTTTCTGACAATTTTTAAAAATCAACTATATCTGGCATCATTTTTAATATTTTAAAAAACATAGAACAGCACTTAATAGTTAAAAGGAGCAATAGAATGCAATTAACTTAAAACCAAATGAACAGTATCCTTAGAATTTGTACTTTATTTTGTGTGGATATTAAATATGCCAAAATGACTACTGATTACTATGACATAAAAACCATATATGTAACTTAAAAAACAGAAGCCAAATTATATCCAGGTAGACTACATAACTAACATCTTAGCCAAAATCTGAGTGGGGGAGATGACATAAACAAAATTTTCACATCCATGAACATAAAGGAAAATTTACATCTTCACACACCTCTTGCAAGATGAAAACCTGAACACGGAGCTCTATTGCCTATTTGCACCCCTAAAGTTAAGGTGACTAGCTATTCTGCTATTTTATTACAATTCTGTTCCTACAACCAAAACCAAAATTCTATGCAGAATTTGGCTCAGCTTTGTGATATTGGGATTTTCTTTGTTATGGAGCAGACACTGTTTAGTCTGGGTAAAAAAAAAAATGAGATAAATATATTCTAAACCTGTAACTTACTATAAACATAACCTCCCCCCAAAGTGTTTTAAATTAATATTTTTCTAGTGGGTAATAGAGTCCCTTTAGGTTAAATGTAAAGGGAATCTACCATGTATGCTTTCAGAGAGTAAACAGCCACCACTACCTTTTTTTTTATTTTTCAATTTCTCTGGAAAGTATTTTACTTTATATGGTAGACATTTTTAGAAACTATTTTTGCTTTTTGTTGTTGCAGTTCAGAGGCAGGGTGGCGTTTCAGTGCTGGTGGCAGTACAGCCTTCTTTATAAGGATGAATGAAGATGAAAAGCAAGACAAATAGAAGCGAATGAGACACTGCTTTATGTGATTCATGATAGCTTGCGGTAAGCCTGTTAGCCTCTGCCTGGCTCTCCTCTCTGAGAAAATAATGGATAGTTACAATGTGTATAGTGACATTGTCAAACCATCAGGAATTGCTGATTATAGTGCTAAATATTGATCTCTGCTTCACATGTGTCAAAATTCTTTCTTCCCTTAATTAGAACTTCCCTAAGCACCATACAAGAACAAACTGAATATATCAGATCTCTGTGAAAGGGAATGTGATACTAGAATATAATTGTGACCTCTTGTCTTCTCCTTTTCTCTTGAGTTCTGAGATGACTTCAGCTGTCTCTCCTGCCCTTCCCAGCACATGTGATCATCATGCTCATTTTTCCCAATCTAAGCATAGGAAGATTTCTCCCAGCCTCTGCTTTTCATCATTCTGAACCACTAGGGTAGTAGTCAGATGGCAGTGAGACTTAAAGTGCCAGAAGGTGCCTTTTTCTATTTGTTTGTTTCATGGTACAACGCACCAGGCAATGACCTGTGGCAACAATGTCATACAAAACGGAGACAGGTTCACCCAATCAAAGGGAGGTTTAAAATTAATACAGATCCCTTCATTTCTTCATGCGATATCTGGGAAGAGCAATTTCAGGGTGCCATGGTCTTCCTGATTATCAACTGTATTCACTCAAAAAATATCTTTAAGAAACTTTTGTTATGGAAATAATCCCCTTTTAGCTCCACATTCCACCATCAACTGAAGCAGGCTCCCCACTAATTTGATATTACCATTCAATCAGTTTCCATATTATGTACTCTAGCAATAATGTAATATAATGAAAGTTTGTGATATATGGTTTCAATTTGCACCGCAAACTGAGCACTTAACTCATTTATCTTAGTTTACCTGTAATATATTGTTATTTTTTAATCATGACACCATGGTGCATTTGCCTTTAGTTTGGTGTGCCTGATAAAATCAATATTTCATTAAAAGATTTTCAAAAATTGTTTGTTTCAAACACACAGCCAGACCAGTTTGCCAGCCATTTCTCAGAAGCATCATCTTGCCTGAATCTACAAGTAAACGTCTCCATGAGCACCACTAGACCCATAAATACCTTGTGTGAAGGATCTTGGTCTGCAGTTACCTCTCTGGTAAACTGGCAAGGTCCTTACTCATAATATGTGGTTCACAGAGGCTATAAATAGCAAATTCCAATTGTGACCTTTTCATAATAAATCTAGGAGAGGATGATGAACAGAAGGTTATTAAGCCTCCTCAATTTTTTTTTAAAACAGTTCAGTCAGGGATCTCTGTCCCCATGCAGAAAAAGCTCCAAGTGTCCTGAACAAATGCCGGTCTCTTCCCACTGCTGCCACGTCATCTGGCTACATTGCACTACAGGTGATCTCCATCAGCGGTAATGATCAGGTTAGCAAAGTGCAGAGAACTAAATTTTAAATTGGGCTGAAAGGCCTGAGATTGCAATGGAGAGGTGCCAACGTTTCAAACATCCTGATGCACAATGACACGGAATGCTTGTTTTAATGTAGCATAGTTTGCAAGTAGAGCTACTTACATGAGAAATGTTAACTAATGGCAGCCATCGACTTTTTCTTCCTTTGCTCAGGGATGTAGGAAGAAAAATGACCATTGGTCTGCCTGGTTAAAACACATATTACCTATTCTCTGGAAGCTATTCAGCTCACAGAAATAATACTTTTGCCTGTTTCCCCCTTCATGTTACACATAAAATATAAATTTATCACTATAAATCAATATCTAGCTATCTTCACAGGCTACATTTATGCCCTTTGGAGCTAAATATAGAATATGATAACTGAAGTCACTATAATATTTCTGAATAGATCCTTAGCTATTATATATAAATACAATGAAGGTGATGAAGTATAAGCTTATATTTGTAGATTTAAATAAGTTTGTTCTATAATAAAAGAAGAAAATGGTCATTGATAAAACCACACATAATTCTTGAAATCTGGTTCATTCTACTTTAAGGTGACAGCAATTTTATAAAAATACCAAAAAAAATGATGACTAGGATGGGTACATTGACAATTGCATATAGAGATTTCCATCAAAAACAATTACAGGTTGAAATGACTAACTTGCCTTCTCCTTTGGTAATAATGAGATGGAGCAGGATTTGCAAGAGCAGGTGTGCATGATTCTTTATTAGTCAATAGCATGTAAGGATGCCTAGCTTTTCTTTAATATCATCACAACTGTGTATCACCCCAAATCTGGAACAAATTAGTCATTCCTCTATTTCTATAAGAAATATTCATGACAATTCACAGCTGAGGCAGATAGGACATCAATAAAAAGCCTACTAGTCTTCAGTACTTATGTCCATCGCATGAATCTTAACCAAAAGAAGTAATAAATAAGTGGCACGTATGAATAGTACCTTTAAATAAGCAAGTGAGCCTTCTTCGGCAATAAGCAACATTCTCTGAATATCAAAAATAATAACTGGTTTTGCAGCAATGCAGCATGGAAACACGAGGGTATAAGATATACTGTACTTTAAGCTCTGTTTGATGAATCTGAGCACAGTTCCTGGGGGATAGATTACTTTAAACCATGCTCTTTTACTTTCTAATCCTGACTTGATTTGATTTGTACTTTAATACAGCTGCCTGGCAATTCAACAGCAAATACAGACTATTTATGTAATCAGATTGTAAGTAGTGGGACAAGAAGAAACTCTCTAGAACCTTTTTGGAAAATAGTTTGTTGTACTTTTTATTTATTGAACAGCAGGGCTCCAGGCTTTCCAGTGCTCATTATAATTGGTTTTCTGCTTGAACTTTCAAAAACTGTCATGTCAATACTCAAACAGAATTTTTTTTGCTTACTATATGGCCATGGGCTCTATTTTCTCATGTGCAACTTGACAAAGTTCTTGTAATACCTTGGAGGCAAAGTTCTAGAGTTTCTCTTGCTATTTAAGAAAACTAGGCATCAGAGGTCTTTAGTGTTTTCCACATTTGTGTTCTCATTTTGCAATTAAGTGCCTTAGACTAAGATACTGTTTTCTTTTCTGCCCACACCTGCCTATTCATATGTCTCTATTGTTCTGTGGGAGGAGTTCTCCTTTGCTTTTGTTTTACCTCCCAACAATATGCTCTTAATTCTACAACCATGAGGCACCCCTACTGGTAGGTCAGGTTGTTTCTCCAACAATGTGTTCATAATCATACTTCATATTCTGGTTACCATTTGATAAAGAATTTGCCCTTTCCCTAAAGTTTCATTTTCTGTATCACTACCTAGAGTGCAAATGTGAATTTTATATTTCCCAACCCTTCCCTTCAGAAACCCTAAAAATCCACCCAACCACTTATGCATAAGAACCTCAAATGAATTTCAAAGTAAAACATGTATCTAAATTAGAAATGAATTTTTAAACTCCATCCCTGGCAATTACCTCTTTTGATCAACATAAATATGTTTTCAAAGAGGTTAGCCCTATCAGATTCTATTTTTAAACTACAGTGAGATCTCTAGTGTACTGTAGCATTATTTATAGTAATTTTCTATGGGGCCAGAACAGAGGTAATTGCAAGACAAAGGATTTGTGCTAGAAATTAGTGCTCTATATTTCATTTTATTTTCTATTCTTTTTCACTTCATCCTACCTAAAGCAGTCATCTCTTGGGAACTATACAAGAAGTGGGTGTTTTCTCTTCATGATAAAAATACAGTACTGGAGTTCCCATCATGGCGCAGCAGAAACAAATCCGACTAGGAACAATGAGGTTGCAGGTTCAATCCCTGGCCTCGCTGAATGGGTAAAGGATCCGGCATTGCCGTGAGTTGTGGTACAGGTCATAGACGCGGCTCAGATCCTGTGTTGCTGTGGCTATGGCATAGGCCAGCAGCTGTAGCTCCAACTGGACCCTTAGCCTGGGAACCTCCCACATGCCACCTGTGTGGCTCTGAAAAAAAAAAAAAAAGTACTGAAAATAAATAAAAGAAGGCCATTGAATAATATCAAAATTTTGGTAACTTTTAAGGTATCAAACCAGCTTTGCCTCAACTGAACAACAGATCACATAGATTCCATAACATTTCACATAGAAGTTGACCCCTGTCTTTGTGTGTCAATTATCTGGTTTTCTTTAAAGATTATTTAAGAGAGACATTGCACCATTAAACTAAAACTTCGCATCTGATTTGGTTCAATTTCATCCTCATTTTGTTATGGCGCTGGTTAAATGTATGATTATGAAGCTGAAACCATTTTTCTCTCAAAGCCAACCCAGGTGCTGCAATCTCAAAATCCAAATGTTCACTGACAAAGCAGCTATCCACAAACACAAGCTTAACTTTAAACTCAATCAAAGAAATGTGTCTGCAAGGAAAAATAAGCATCATTAAAATGCTGTAGCTGCCGATCAAATTTACAGCCATATTCTCAAGTATGATCCTTATGAAACAGCGATGCAAGCTACAGCTTACTTTAGAATGCACTTGTGTTCTTTTAACACTATTGTGGAAAGATGGGCACCTCTGGGGTTAGGAGAATCCTTATGCAGTATGAAAAAAGTATCAATTCCTTTTAAGCACTCAGAACTTTTAATGTTCAGTATCCAGAAAAAGAGTCCCAAAACATTGGCGGGAACCAGGTTGTAACTAAGAACATAAAGGATAATTCAACATAATGAGAGTATGACTAGGAATTTTTTTTTAAGAAATTCAAGAAATGGAAAGAATTCCTGACAATACTTACTAGAAACAACAATAGCCATGGAGGCTCTTGCTGGACTCTACTATTTATTTCAAATATTTAACTGGAGTGGATTTGTACATTTATACAATCATATCTGTGAGGGTGGGCATGTTTAACCACAGTATGATTTGCAGCTTGATCCTGGAAATATAAGTTTGCTGTGCTATACTACAGGTTTAAGGTGACCATCAGAATCAAATAAAAATATGAAACCCATTAAATTCTTAGGGTAAAACTCATTCTCTGGATCTCAAATAAAAAATTACTTGTGTATGGCAGCTTTTTACTTTCACAACTTTATGTCTATTCTCTTCCATGTGTGAGTGAAAATATACTTTCTGTTATATAAAAACTGGAAAAATCTATCATAACTTTAAAAAAATTGAAAGATACACATTTATCTTAGATGTATACACCTATATATGTATAAAACAACAAATCTGTTTGCTGGCTATTAGTAAAGAATTCATTTTATGTTTTCCTTATAGAACATGCTCAGCTCTTTTAAGAACCTGTATGACTGTATTATATATTCTATTAACTATTTTAGTAATAGACAGAGGGGATGGACTAGTGTTTGTTTTATCACACGGAACAACTGGCTGAGATTCGCTATTCCCGTACACTAAACTCAGAAGACAGACTGGATTCTCTGTCTTTAGCTCCCAAAACTACATCAAGGCTACTCTTTTAGTCAACTTGGAAATTTATATACTATACACTAACCCTCCTTTAATATCCTCTCTCTCTTTCCTCTGGGCATTTATTGCTGTTCTTTCTAGTTCAGTAACCAGTGAGCAGAAGGTTCATTAAAACTAATTGAATTGGAAACTTGTCTGCCCTGGGAAATATTAACTCTTTGTTGTTATCTGTAGGAAATTCCTTTTGTTATGTTCCTTTGAATTGAATTATTGGATCTTAATGTTACAAACACTGTGTTAAAAGCAATTTCCATCTTTTTGATGGTCTAGACAGCAAGTTTCAGGAAAATGTCCTTATATCGGATTGGATTTTACAAAATAAAGCAGCATTTTATCCAATGATGTAAACAGCAAGATTGCACACTGTTCAAAAACTGGAACGGTGTTGCCCTGTTAACTCTTGTAGTTCTTCTAGTCGCTGCTACACTGACTGGATTCTTTTTTTAAGAGGTTTCTCTTATGGTTCATTTTCACGTGGTAAAGCAAATAACACAACTGCAGGTTAGCAAGTCAATGGTAGTGGAATATAGATTATCAAAGAACATTAATCCCACAATTGCTGCCATTCTATGCATTTGAACAAATGTCAAAATGAAAAGATGATAATTATTCTTAATGATATAGGGTACCTCACTTTAACTTGTCATTTGTAATCATTCGGAAATTGTGCTGAAAAAAAAAATACACTGAAATAAGGGTTTAGGAGGCTGTGTGTGTTCTGGAATTGTTTAGAGCAGAGAAATATTGACAAAATTGTGAACATTTGAAAATAGTCACAGTGGTAGACTTTTGCCTGCTTTAAAAATCAATTGAAAATAACAGGCAACCCACTGTTGCTAATAAAAGTAAATATTTATGACTGATTTGACTGTGCTTCAATACCAGTCAATCACTTTCTAAAGGATCTTTGCAATTCATTAACCTCTTTTTACTAGTCTTGTCCCTGTTGGTATTAGCCATTAAAAAAGAATAAGGGAGGGGGTTTTGATTTTTCTGTTCTCATCATTCATAGCTTATTTGTTCCTTCCCTTCATTCCCATACATTGCCACTAAATTGATTGTCTGTTTAGCCATATGAATGATAAAGTAGCGGTGCCAGCAAGATTGAAAGCTTCCATTAATTTCTGAGGAAGGTGAGTTCCTCTGCTTCAACCACAACTGAAAACAAACCTACTCCTCCTCACAGTGTCTTCTATCACTAGTAAGTCTTGTTGTGATAGAGTCCACATTATTCTCAGAGCTCCTTTTTGCACTTCTTCCTGGGCAAACTTTAAGAAAACAGATATTTATTAACATCATTTCAAAGTCGCCTATCATTCTATGCTTTCGACCTGGCTACAATCTTTATGCGCAAAAAGTCAATACCTGCAAATTTTTATTTAAGCAATATTGAAAACAATGTTGAATATGTATTTTTTAAAGATGCTACAAAATTACATTAATTCAGTAATCAGGTACTCAAAGGTAGATCTTTCATGCAGTGAGAAACATCTGCCTTTATTAAAAGGCTTTTTAGAGTTCTTCCATAACAGTTTTAGATTTCTGGGTTTAAAATAATAGCACTACACTTTACTGCTGTTTTTTACTTCTTAAAATATTTATAAAATAGTGAGCATCTAAAATTATCTACAGCAACTGTTTCCTTACAAAGATACTCTGTGATGTATTACAGTGGTACTTTAAGTTGCTTTAATTGCTGTTGTAAATACGCATTTTGTCACTGAATAACAGACTGAACAGACATGCAAAACCTGCATAACTTACCAGTATATGTAAATTAAATCCACCTCTAGGTAGCCTTAAATTATAATCATCTATGAAAACATATTTATTTTACTCTTTCAATCATACATACATCTTAGCACCCCATATTCCCGTGGGACTTTGTTTATAAGGATAGGCAACACTTATTTAGCTATAAGGATTGTTGTGTGGCTGACATTATGTCTTAGAAAAAATTAACATAAGTTATTGTAATTATTTGCAATAGCTAAGATAAGAAAGCAACCTAAGTGTGCATGAATTGATAAATGAACAGATAGAGAAGACATGGTTTACAAATAAAATGGAATATTACCCAACCATAAAAAAAAATCTTGTCATTTGCAACAACATGGATGGACCTAGAGGGTGTCATACTAAGTAAAACAAGTCCTACAGAGAAAGACAAATACCATATGGCCTCACTCATATGTGAAGTCTAAAAAACAAAGCAAAACAAAATGAAGATAGATTCATAGAACAAAGGAGTGGTTTTCAGAGGGGAGGAGGGTGGGAGGTTAAGCGAAATAGATGAAGGAGATTAAGAGGCACAAACTTCCAGATATACAATATATATAAGCCACAGGGATGTAATATATAGCATAAAGAATATGGGGAATAATACTGTAATAATTTTGTATGGGAAGAGATGGTTACTAGACTTATCACATGACCATTCATAATGCATGTAAATGTCAAATCACTACGTAGTACACTTGAAACATAATATTGTACGTCAATAGTATTTCAATAAAAATAAAATAATAAATTAAATAAATTTAAAAGGAACTTTAACATAAATACCATGTTTAATCCTCTCAACAACTCCACAGGGTAGGTCCCATTTTAACTGCAATTTTTCAGATGAGGAAACTGAGGCTGCCAGAGATTAAATCATTTTCCAAGATCACATGCATGTTAAGCTACAAGAACTGAATTTGCAAGACAGTCTGAAGCCAGAGCCCATGTTCTCAATGCTGTACCTCACCTCTATGGGGCCATTCATCCTGGTCTCCCCTGCAGAAGAACTACTTCTAGATTTGCCTATTTCACCACCCCAGATTACAGTATCCCAAAAGGGCTGAGTTATCTTATTCCACCTTGAACCCTACCTATCCCTTCGCTTGGCATTTTGCATATAGTGAGTAATTTTGAATTGCCAGAGTGTGTAAACGCTACCAATTCTAATTATTCATAATTTGTGTTTTCTTTCTTTGCAATGGCTCTAAGCAGTTAGAAAAAATAAATAAGTAATGCTACAGATGCTAATTTCAGAGAAAGGAATAGAAATACACACACATGCACAAACATACACCAGCACACAAGAGATGGGTGATGATAAATGTGGCACAACCAGCAACACAGCAGTACAGTAGAATTTTGCAGCCCTGTCCATAAGCCTACCACTACCTTCACATGGAGAGTTCTGGGCATGGCCTGTAGCATAAGATCATATCTAAATGTACCACTGTTTCTGCATAAAAAAAGAATAAGCCTAGGAGTTCCTGTAGTGGCGCAGTGGAAACAAATCTGACTAGGAACCATGAGGTTGTGGGTTCAATCCCTGGCCTCGTTCAGTGGGTTAAGGATCCGGCATTGCTGTAAGCTGTAGTGTAGGTCACAGACACAGTTTGGATCTGGCATTGCTATGGCTCTGGCATAGGCCGGCAGCAACAGCTCCAATTAGACCACTAGCCTGGGAACCTCCATATGCACAGGCACGGCCCTTAAAGGATAAAATACAGAAAAAAAAACAAAAACAAAAAAAAAAAGCCTAAATCACTGATTTCATCCACACTGGCATCTTGGCCTTCCATATGAACCAAGATTTCTGAAAGCCTCGTCACTACCCTTTCTATGGAGAATCAGCATCATCAAAGTTAATTAGAAATGAGAATATATTCCATTTTTATAATCTTATTTTTGGGGACTGTGCCTGAATCATATGGAAGTTATGAAGCCAGGGATCAAACCCACACCATAGCAGTGACCCAAGCCACAGTAGTAATAATGCCAATACTTAACCCACTGAGCCACCAGGGAACACCAAGTTTGTTTTTTGTTTGTTTTTTCAGCTTTTCTAATCTTAGATGGTAGAATTTGGTCCTTGGCAATCCCAAATTTGGAAACTTCCTTCCCATGGACTGGCATTTAAATTCACTTTGGTAGAAGAGACTAGCTTCTGTTGTTCTCCATAAAGGATGCACACAGGACATTGTCTTCATGCTTCCAAGAGTATACAGTAAGATTTTGTGTAGCAGCTAATCCACAGCAGCAGACCTAGAATGGCTCCAGACACTTTTAGGACACTGAATGAAAAGATGTCTTTACACATGCACCCGCATGTTCACTGCAGCACTATTCACAATAGCCAAGACATGGAAACAACCCAAGTGTCCATCAACAGATGATTGGATTCGGAAGATGTGGTATATATACACAATGGAATACTACTCAGCCATAAAAAAGAATGACATAATGCCATTTGCAGCAACATGGATGGAACTAGAGACTCTCATACTGAGTGAAATAAGTCAGAAAGACAAAGACAAATACCATATGATATCACTTATAACTGGAATCTAATATACAGCACAAAGGAACATTTCCACAGAAAAGAAAGTCATGGACTTGTAGAATAGACTTGTGGCTGCCCAGGAGGAGAGGGAGGGTGTGGGAGGGATGGGGATCTTGAGATTGTCAGATACAACTTGGAATGGATTTACAATGAGATCCTGCTGAGTAGCTTTGAGAACTATGTCTAGATAATTATATTGCAACAGAACAAAGGGCAGGAAAAAAATGTATACATATAAGTGTAATTTGGTCCCCATGCTGTAGAGTGGAAAAATAAATAAATAATAAAAAGAAAAGATGTATTTAAGGAAAGTAATTCAAATACCAGTAACACAAGCACAACCCACTACTGACAAGAATGGAAAGAGGTGAGAGTCCTTCACAGACAGACTTAAAGCCAAAAGTCTATGACCTTATTTGGCAGGCTTTAATTTTTTTTTTTCTTTTTTGGTCTTTTTATAGTCACTCCCACGGCATATATAGGTTCCTAGGCTAGGGGTCAAATTAGAGCTGTAGCCCCTGGCCTACACCACAGTCATAGCAATGCCAGATCTGAGCCTCATCAGTGACCTACACCATAGCTCACAGCAATGCTGGATCCTTAACCCACTGAGGGACACCAGGGATTGAACCTGCATCCTCATGGATGCTGGTGAGATTCGTTTCCACTGAGCCATGATGAGAACTCCTAAATCTTTTTATTCACATTGTATGCATTTGTCTTTTCACATGTTCTACTTTCCATAAAAAAGAAATATTACCTCCTTAAAGAAGACTTCTAAAAATGTGTACCTGATTATTCAAATGACATAAATGGCTGATGGGAGGCACAGCAAATAGAAGAGGTTCTTCTTTGAAGTTACGTCTAATAAACCACTGAGTTTAGGAAGAGAAAAGTACACTCAGGGCAAATATGGCAAAGGCAAGAAGTCTGAGTGGTCTAGTTCTCCATTGAGGATTATAACATTAACCAACAACTTATATGCTGGTTTCTAAAAAAGGAACATTAAAAATAAGTATAAAATATTCATTAAATTTTTTTGCCTTTTTTTTTTTTTTTTTTTTAGGGCTGTACCCATGGCATGTGGAGGTTTCCAGGCTAGGGGTCAAATCAGAGCTGTAGCACCAGCCTACACCACAGCTCACCATATCTTCAACATACTGAGCGAGGCTGGGGATCGAACCCACATCCTCATGGATGCTAGTTGGGTTCATTAACCTCTGAGCCATGATGGGAACTCCTAAAATATTCATTAAATTGTTAAAAAAAAATCAGATACTCTGCTGATGTTTAATATTTCCTTTAATGTTAAATTATGATTTCTCAGTATGTTAAGACCCTGTTTTAAGTTATAGAAAATGTTTTAATGTTTATTTTAATAAAATTAGTAACATTGACATCTAGGAGGATTTCTAATAAGTTCACAAAAATTATACAATTTTGTTTACTTCAGCACTAAAACATTTTATTGGAAAATATATCCAGGAGTTCCTGTCGTGGCGCAGTGGTTAACGAATCCGACTAGGAACCATGAGGTTGCGGGTTCGGTCCCTGCCCTTGCTCAGTGGGTTAACGATCCGGCGTTGCCGTGAGCTGTGGTGTAGGTTGCAGACGCGGCTCGGATCCCGCGTTGCTGTGGCTCTGGCGTAGGCCGGTGGCTATAGCTCCGATTCAACCCCTAGCCTGGGAACCTCCATATGCTGCGGGAGCAGCCCAAGAAATAGCAACAACAACAACAACAATAACAACAACAAAAGACCAAAAAAAAAAGAAAGAAAATATATCCAAAGATGCAACATTTACCTGAAAGACTAACAACTTCTTTTCCACACTAAAAATCCATCATAACTCTCTCTGACAGAGTTGACAAAATAAACTTGAGAAGACCAATTCAGCAGGTAGCGAAACCTTTACATTGGGAACAAGGACAAGGTGATGCAAATATGTCAATGATAAAAGATTCCGCTGAGGTTGCTTATTTGTAAGATTTCCCACATCAGTGGTTCTATAGAAAAGCCGAAGTTCATTTGGCAGGTAGAAGCCTCCTGGGAACCGTTTTGCATCAAGCAGGGTTACAAAAAATGTGGAGGAGATGGAAATAGCTGTCTTGAGCAAGATTGATAGCACTTTAGGATTCCTAGGCCAGATGCCTCTGCCTTCCAGTCTAGTCAACCTTGCATGCCAGCCCTGAGATGTCTTACCTACATGCTTACCCAAGAAGCAAGTAACCTAGTTTTTTTAATAGAAGTCCACCTGACAGTTGTGTTCACGCTCTACAGTATTTGAATCACTAATGTCTTGTTAATGTTTCACAAACTTAATTTGTTTACTCCTTTTTCTTAGATCTATACTCTTTAAGTGGAAGACAATTTTTACTTTCATAGTTTAAAATTGTTTTCAAAATAGTGGCAAAGAACTCATATCCCAAAAGATTTTGCTAAGAAGTTTTAAAAAATGAACGATAGGTGGAGATTTTATATATATATATATATATACACATAATATATATAAATATATATATTTAAATTGTCTTGAAACATACCTGCATTGACACTTGAATATCTGGAAATGATAAGCAGTACCAAATTAAAATTTTTGTGACCTACATATGAAACCAATTAATAATGATTCCCCAACATCAGTAACTCAGACGCCTTATATTGAAATCACCAAGAGGATTTAAAAGCATATCTTTAGGGAAGTCATCTAACCTCTTTAGATCTTAGTTTTCTCTTCTGAAAATGAAAAGATTAAATGATTTGATCGCTTTAAATCCTTAACAATCCCAAACACTTTGACGGAAAAGGAAGGCAGAGGACTTGAGTTACCAAGTGGGCAAGTAAAAAGGGAAGGTTGGAAAGGTCACTGATGACAAAATTCATAATTTGGTGCTAAGACTTGGCCTGGTAAACAGTGCTGAGAACTGGTAAATGTTCTGAGCTTATCTTCAAGATTAGGAGACAGAGTCAATCAAAAGGATTAATTTTTGTAAGTGTGAAGGCCCCTAAAGAGAGGCAGGAAATTCAACCCACTGATCTTGAGACCCCCTGTTGCCCTATGATGGTATCTGTCTCGGATGAGGGGCCAACTTCGACCTTTTGTGGAGGAATCTTCCCTGCATGCTTCTCTCCTATAGCCAGACCTTTGAATTTCAGGAGAAAGGAGACCTCTGGCCTTCAATAGGCCATCTTGAGAGCCCAGCCACAGATTTCTGCAGCATGCAGCAACTTCTCACACAAAGAGTAAGCCCCTTGCCTAATGCCTCTTTGTACATGGTGGAAGCAAACTTGGTTTGAAATTTTTACAAAAGAGTAAATGGGAATCTTACTTTTTCTTAATCCCTCTTATCCCTTTCAACTCATAATATGGAAGTAAAGTACCTGGAGTTTGCGAGGTTCACTCACAGAGTAATAGAAATGCAGTAACACATCAATCCATTCACAGATATATTGGAGAAATTCATATGACCTTTATCGCCTGGGAAGATTTTGCCAAAGCCAAAGTCATCCAGAATTTCTCTCTTAAATATGTCTCATAAAAGTAATCTTGTTCTCACACCCCTTCCCTTAACCTGCCAGAAACTTTGCTATTTGGATCATCTTTCTCAAGTGTTTGGTCCTTCAATTTCCCAGAGAGGAAAGATGGACATTTCAATAAAAATTCATGTTCAGGAGATTTCTTCTTTAATATATTTTGGTGAGTTCTAGATAAATGTCTCTCTCCCTTTTTAATATATTTATTACCCATTTCCCATCCTTCTCATAAGTAAAATTATTGCATTATTACAAAAGAGAATTTTCAAAGTTTATTCTTCCTTATTTTCCATAGTTGGGAATAATTATCAATATTTATTAAATGTTAAGGTTGGAAAAGGCCTAAGACATCATAAATTACAACACTTAATTTTCAGAGGAAGCAACTAAAATTTGGTGAAATTAACTGACATCCAAGGTTGTTAATTACAAAACACTCAGTCTTTGACTCCTAGTCCAGGGCTGTTTCATTTCAATAAAATGCCCCATTTTAGATGAAACTGTGGATTTTCAAAGCTAACAGGAAACTCAGAAATGCCATGCCATGACATGCCATGCATTTGGCCATGCACCTCCTCTCCTGCTAAAGAAACTAAAGATTCCCCAGTGGTCTTTGGCCTCCTGTTGTACTCAACAAGCAAGACCTACAAGACTGGAAGAGGAGATATAGATCTTGAGTAGAAGATGACAGACATAGGAACCTAAGACCACCAAAGGAGAGCTGTTTCATATTCCACATTACTCCTCACCACCCACCCCCAGAAGGCATCTCTCTTTAGTGTACCTTCACTTTCAAAGGAGTATTTCAATTGCTTTGGAATTCTGGCACAGTATGGACTAATAAGTTAGAGATCTTTAAAATAAGTGATTCCTTAAGTGTCTTCAGGCCATCTTCTGTAAACCGCCCCAGCTCCCTCTCTGTGAAAGGCCTACCTGGGTACAACCACGACTGCTTTCCCACACCTGAGCTTTGCCAAAAATAATAAAACAATCAAAATCAACATTGTCAATGTAGATATATATGAATCGTGACTGCCTGTGGGTAAATAGCTAGAGACAAAACTTACTTTTGATTAGGCCATAGCAATGCTTCCAAGTGCAAATGGTCCGAAGTACAGAACTGATTGATATGCATAATACGAATCTACCTCTCTCATTCCTCCTTTTGTGGCTATAGTTGGTTTCCTTCATTTGTTCAGACAAGGATATACATTAACTATTCATACTCCACTAAGCCCAGTGGTAGGTCCTGGAGTACAATTTTGAATAAGAGGTATTATTCCTGACACATTTTTGGGGGAGCAGGAATTTCAGAATAAGAAAGCACAGTATGGGAGGATAAAACCCCTAGGAATTTAAGGAAGAGCTCCCTAAAGGAGCAACATTAAGCTGAAACTTTGAAAGAATTAGTAGGAGTTAGTGAGTCACTGAACAGGAGGAAAAGTGTTTTGAGCAAATGGAACAATAAATGTAAAAGCCTAGACACAAAAGGAAACATGGCATTGTTAAAGAACTATAAAAGATCAGAGCAATTGAAACAGTTGAAGTGACAATGAAATAACCCATGGATTATGATTACCTAGGAGAAATATGTTTAAAAGGGGAAAGAACCTAAACATGCAATTGGAATCTACTCTGCTGATTTTGCTACGTGAAACCTACTGTGTGGCCATGCACAAACGCTGGTGCTCCCCAGGGCACAGGTGAGTGCCCTGAGATAGCTGGGGTGCAGCCCATCCCCATTTCAACTGATACCTGGTGTGGAAGACTTGTGTTGCTCAACCTCTTCTAACCCACTGGGTAGGCGTCCACCATGCCTCTTGCAGCAGGATCGCGCATTCAGTCCTCTTAGGTGGATCTTCAGCCAATTGGATGAGGTCTGGCCATTTTGTAAGACTGCAGAGATCCAGAGCAACAAACCACATTAGTGCCACACCAAACAGTCAGGTTGTAGGCTTCTCTCTGCCTGACATTTCTCTCCAACTCCCCTCTCCTCCTGCCCAAGTAGTCACACCAATCAGATTAGTCTAGATAAGGACCAGGATGCCTTAGTTTGTTGCAGGCACCTTCAATTTCTACAAGCAATTATATTGAAGGTCCCTCACTAAACTTGGATGAAAAATACTTCCCTTTCCTTTGCTCCTATGGGAAGAAAATATGGATTAAAAAAAACCTCAACTTTCTCTCTTCCCCAGATTAAAAATGACTCCATTTCCACCTATCTCCTTCTCCCCCAGCCTTTCTTCCTCTCTTCTCTATCTTCCTATGCACCACCCCTCCAGTCTTCCCCTTATAAATTAGGAAAGGGGAAGATCAGTTATGCATAAATAATAAATAGAAGTGTAAGAAGAGTTCTGATTACAGAAATAGATTTCTTTCCTATCACCATTCTCCATTGATCAATTTCCAAAAGGTGAATTTATCAAATGCATGTCCTTAAATCCTTAAATTCTGAAGGAAGCAACACTGGCTGTTCCTTTAAAATCTCTTGCCTCAGGGACCACAGAGATCTAAGCTCAGGCATTATAAAGCAATCTTGATTCAGAAGATGTTGACCCCTGGAATTAGTTTCCTTTTTAACTCCCTTTCTTCTGCCCCCTCATTTGCCTCTGATGTTTCCTGACTTTGATGTGTCTTCAGGATTCCAATTCTGGTATCCACGCCATTCTGCTCCTGGTGTCTTTCGTCCTGACACCCTGTAATTGAACTTGGCTTAACCTTCCAACTCTTCTGCCTCCTAGGCTTCATGCTGATCTTCTCTTTCCCTGATACTGGTCCCAGGATATCTCTGTTTTATATCTTAGTCTTGCGGATTTCTGATATTAATCTCCAGAATTAGGACACAAGAAATTCTCTGAAATTCCCCAAATCAAAGCATTCTGTATTTTTGGTAACATTTTATATTTAAAAATAAAAATGAAGTGACCTTAATAATAATAAACAACAAATCATTTTTCTGATAGAGGTTTTCTACTAAATTTTCACAGGTTTTCTAGTCAAAAGTCAGTAATACATGGGAGTTCCCGTCGTGGAGCAGTGGTTAACGAATCCGACTAGGTTGCAGGTTCGGTCCCTGGCCTTGCTCAGTGGGTTAGGGATCCAGCGTTGCCATGAGCTGTGGTATAGGTTGCAGACACGGCTCAGGTCCCACGCTGCTGTGGCTCTGGTGTAGGCCAGTGGCTACAGCTCCGATTAGACCCCTAGCCTGGAAACCTCCATATGCCACAGGAGCGGCCCTAGAAAAGGCAAAAAGACAAAAAAAAAAGTCAGTAATAAATAATAAATTCATGGTTTGTTAATATTATAAACAATATATATTAAAATTCACTAACAAAAATGATTTTTATGATATAAATATTTGATAACTGAAAATACAGAAGAAATCATTAGTACAAAAATGCCAATTAGAAACTATTTTAAAAATGAAAAGACAATGCCATAAAGATTTAAAAGTTATTACTCTTAAAATGAAATTCTAAACACAGAAACCATTAATGACCATATCAAATAGTCATAACATTTGTTCCATGACATATATTCCAGATGTAGAAAAGCTTCTTTCATTTTGCATTGTTCAGAATGCATCCAAAAGGACATTCAAGCTGGATATTTGGGTGCAAATAACTTGACACACACTAATCCATTTTTTTAATGACCAAAATATTTTATCTGCTTGCTCTGATTTTGGTTTGGCTCTTGAAATTGATATTGCTATTGATATTGCTATTTAGATTGTAGATTGGTATTTCACTTGTCAGATTACTGAATTCACTTCTTTTTTTCTTTGTACTTTTTCTGTTAAAGTACTTAGAACTATAGCCTCCAGCAAATACTAAATACTGGAAAACTCCAGGAGTAGTCAAATAGGTACTATTTGAATCACTTTTCTCCCAAAACTTATCACATGGAAGAGCACTCAGAGGACTTATGTAAAATATACTATGTGCATAAACTTATTAATATGTTTTATTTGCAAGAATGGCTGTGTCAGCAATAGAGCAATAAACACACCCTTAAAACCAAGCAACAGCTACCTACAAGACTGACTGATGAAATGGTGACCACTTCTCCTAGTTCCAGTTCTGCTGTTTGGAGTCCTCAACTCCCTTGTCGGTATTTCCTGCTCTTGTTTTTGACTTAACATCAGTTAATTCCTTCAAACCTGGAACCTCTTGATTACTAAGCTATTGTTCTCACAGGAAAATTATAATGCATTCTCTTGTTTTCCTGAATTCTGGACTCATCTTTTTCTGACGACTTGTCCTCGGCAAAGCCCATTAACTATTTCCGGGAAATTAAAATTGAATCTGGGTAATAAAATAAACTCTAACCTTTTTTTCCATTGTGCTCAGTCTAGCTGCACTTGTTAATTGGGTGCCGCGTGCAGAGGCCTCAGACTCAGCCCTTCAGAGCAGAGTTCCCGGTGCAAAACAGCAGCACCTACACCTCAACTCATTGGACCGTGAGCAGATGCGCTGCGCGGGACACCTCAGCTGGATGTTGCGACCAGGCACGTGTGGTGAGGCGTGTGCTGAGGCGTGTGCTGAGACGCTACTCTAGCACGAGGATCTTGAGCAGAGCTGCGCCTGCGCTAACCAGAGGAAGCTCCACCCACCATTCCCGCTGACAACAGCCCAGTAAAGCTGCGCCCGCCCACCTCCACCGCTGTCTAGGGGAGCACTATCTGGAGCTGAAACTCACAGCTCTCCATTCTTTGATCGAAGAATAAAGTTTTCCTTTGCTTCAGAACTCTACTCCATCTCCTCCTCTCCATGTGAGTAACACCTAGCAAAAGGACTTGGGCGGGGAGGGGGGGACTCGAAAAGGTCAGTAACATTCAGGATTTGAAAAACATAAATTTCCTGAGACCTGTTTAAAAGAAATTCATTCATAGAAATCAGGTCTCATTATGGGCCAACACATGCATGTCAAGGTTTAAATGATAAATTGAAATGTAGAGTTTTGTTTTCTAATAGATAGAATTTGCTAAGTAGAAAAATAATCCAATTTTGGACATGAAAACATATACCTCCCAAACTTTTTCATGTCATGGGACACGTAGCAAGTGATCACATTTGCAGTACATGCTGAGGTACCAGAGGAGGCTGCCATCTGGCATCTGCCACCCCAAAGCCATCCAGGCTTTCTGGGGACTGAGATCAGAATCTAAGCATATCAGCCAGCTTCCTCTGCCATGTGACCTGGGTGTTTGCCCTTGGGAGTGGGAGAGGATGGACAGTACACTAACAGGTCCTAGAGACGCACTAAGATAAGCTGGTCCCACAGGATCAGAACCAAGCTCCAGCCCTGAGAAAGGAATCAACAACATGGGAAGAAAGAAAGGCAGTGATTTTCTTTTTTATTTTCATTTCATTATGATTTATTTACAATGTTCTGTCAATTTCTGCTGTACAGCAAAGTGACCCAGTCATACATATGTATACATTCTTTTTCTTACATTATCTTCCATTATGTACTATCACAAGTGATTAGATATATAGTTCCCTGAGCTATACAGAAGGATCTCATTGCTCATCCACTCCAGATGCAAGAGTTTTCATCTACTAACCCCAGACTCCAAATCCATCCCACTCCCTCTCCTCCTCCCCCAGAAATCATGAGTCTATCCTACATGTCCGTGATATTTTCCGTTTTGTAGGTAGGTCATTTGTGCCATATTTTAGTCTCCACATATAGGTGATATCATGTCGTGTCTGTCTCTTTCTGACTTACTTCACTCAGTATGGGAGTCTCTAGTTCCACCCATATTGCTGCAAATGGCATTATTTTGTCCTTTTTTATGGCTAAGTAGTATCCCAATGTATATATGTACCATATCTTTCTGATCCATTCATCTGTCGATGGGCATTTAGGTTGTATCCATGTCTTAGCTATTGTGAATAGTGCTGTGCTAAATAGACATTTTACCAAATAAGACATACAGATAGCCAGTGGGCACATGAAAAAATCCTCAACGTCACTAATTATTAGAGAAATTATAAAAATAAAAAATACAATGAGATACCAGCTCACACCAGTTAGAGTGGCTATCATTAACAAGTCAACAAATAACAAATACTAGAGAGGGTGTGGAGAAAAGGGAACCCTCTTACACTGTTGGTGGGAATGTAAATTGGTACAACCACTATGAAAAACAGTAAGGAAGTACCTCAGAAAACTAAATATAAAACTACCATATGATCCAGCAATCCCACTCCTGGCCATATATCCAGACAAAAATTTCATTGAAAAAGATACATGCACCCATATGTTCATGGCAGTGATTTCATTGGGAATGATTCTGATGTAAACTACCCATCTGCTTATTCATCCAAATATTTACTACTCAGGCTTAATAGATTACAAAGGTTTTGGTTTGGTTTGGTTTAGCCTGGTCTTTTTCTGTTTTTAATTTTTTCCATGTAAACTCATTATATTGTTGTTAATAATTTACATTGGCATACCATACCTTCAAGTTCAAGATTTAGGTGAGATTTAACTGCCAGAGGAGGTTCATAAGAAATAAATGAGTGTCCTGGACCCCAAGGTTATAGAAAGTGGTATCTGAAAGTATGTGAAAGAAGGGGAGGAGCTGACCCATGTTTGGTTTTTTTTGTTGTTGTTGTTTTTCTTGACTTTCTGTTCCTACACTAAAGCTTCTGGGAGTGTAACCTGGTTTCACTCCATTCCTGGGAACCTGAAGCTCACAGTTCCTTTGGGGCAATCACAAGCTTTTGTTTGCCCTTGAATTGCCTTAACCAACTGGTCAGGTCAGCTCTTTGGCAGCACACACAGAGGTTGTTTCATACCCCAAGGTGTACTTTGTAGAATTAAAGTCCCAGGAGCCCAAAGCATTTCCTCAGGAGGTGACCCACAAGCCACAAAACCCAACTATTCAGCACCAACCTACACTCATAAAGAAAATCATTAGACTTAAGTTGACATTTGTCTAACTAGTGGTTCCCAGCTCTGGCCATATATCAGCATTTCTGAGGACTTTTAATGATGATGCCTGGGTTCCATATCCCTTCACTCCTTGGAGAGTCTGATTTAATTAGTTTGCAGTGACACCAGGGCATCACAATTCTTTTAAAGCACTTCAAGTGATTCTATTATACAAGCCAAGATTAAGAGCTAACATACTAATGGGGTCTTTACAAAAAAGATGTTAGCCTTTCCTCTTACCCAGGCAGCTACCTATGTAACAAGAATATTCTGCTTTTTATTTGTTTGGCACCAATGTATTTATGGAAGTATTAATATAACTCACATATTTAATACATGTCACTGTGTCACATAGTTGCATAAAGATGCTTCCTATTCCCTCAAGAAAGTAACAAGCTAAACAACAGCATTTGATCAATGGCAAATTAGAGTCAACTATAGGCTCCAAAATTTAGATGCAAGATGTTAGCATTTCTGGGTAGCAAGTTTTCTAAAATGCTGGGATATATGACAAAAAGAGCCCATGGACACTTCTCTCCCAATATTGTAGAAAATAGGCTATGGACAATTTTTCTGATCAAGGTTTAAGGTCAGGTCCACCTGAAGAACAAAGACAGGAAGAGTTCAAATATGCAGCACTTCCTAAAATGATTCGGCCACAGAAGCGTCTTTTCCCTCTGGAATATTCCAAAAGCTGATCTGTGGATATTCAGAGAAAGGTTTAAGTTGGTAACTGGATAAGTGGCCAGACATCCATACTCCTCTAAGTCCTCGCCCCTCAGGTGGGAAAGCCCCCGAAGTTATATTTCTATGTGGAATTTCAGGACCTGTTTAGACATTAATGACTCATGCAATTTTGCGAAAAATCAAACTTCATCTCACACAATTCAAGCAAGAGCAACTGACGAAAGTTTAAGCAATATTTACAGAAGAGAACATAAAATTGAGAAAGACTAGCCTTATCATTTTTCTGCCTGCATATTTATAGGAGAAAAATTAAGGGATTTATTGAGCATAAAAGCACAGAGAATCTAAAAACTTTAAGTCGATATAAGAGCTTTAGGAAAAATATATTCACAAGTTCTAAGATGACAGCACAGGCTTAAGGAATAAGAAACAATATCATACCAGAATTAGGCTGGTAGCACCTCAGATGTACTTCTTGTTTTATACATTCATTGGGGGGAAAAAAAAAAAACTTTGTTGACATATTTAAGAACTCAGAATTACACAAATGATTTGTTGAGAGAAAGATTCCCCAAGTTCATATTTATGCCATGCCGTGGGGATAGGGTCAGCCCATAGATACTTCATATGACAGCACGGCCAGCAGAAGTAGCAAGAGGACTTGGGAGATACACATCTTTAATATTTAGTTTTAAAATTTTCTGGCTATAGTGAAGGAACCCAAGTAGAGTAGAAAGATGATGAGGGAAGACAGAAGCAGACAGTTAGTCTAGGGCCGTAGGTTGAAAGAGAATGTGCTGGGGAAGATTAGGCTGAAATATACTCAAGTCCCAGACTCAGCAGTCCTGAGTAGCCAGAAGACCAAGAGCAACCTCAGAGTTGATGCATAACATTACCTCAGAGTTGTGGAGGAAGATAAGAAAGTTATGAAAATCGAAAGCTTTCTGCCTCAAACATGAGTGTACTAAAAGTCTATTTATTGACTTTGGTATGGAAAAAGAAGGATCACTGCTGATTGCAATAACTGAGTTATTTCACATTATGGATGATAATTCTCATTAATCCACCCCTTTAATATGTGTATTCACTATCAAACTACTAGTGCCCTTCTGTGGTATACAGAATTGTGATGGAAGGAAAAAATTCAAGATATTTGGGTGTGTTAACACAATTTTCCTCAATTATAAGAAATATCTGTAGAGTCAAGTGAAAATTGGAAATCAGCATGTGTCAGATCTATTTCTGAACCTGAAAAAGCTATTGAAATTTGGGTTTATTAAGATCTTAATCTATAAAATTATTATAATAACAAATACCTCCCTCTTACATTGCCTGGGAGAGTGAGAATTAATGATTTTTGTCTATAATGCTCTATAAGGTTTTAAAAAATAATTATTAAAAATTTATACATCACAGATGGACCTAGAGATTATTATACCGAGTAAAACAAGTTAAAGTAAAATATTATATCATGTCACTTACATGTGGAATCTAAAAAAAAAAAATACAAGTGAAATTATTTACAAAACAGAAACAGTCTCACAGATATAGAAAACAAATTTATGGTTATAAAAGGGAAGGGGGAGAGATCAATTAGGAGTATGGGATTAACACAAACACACCACGACATTTAAAAAAATAAATAAGGATGTACTGAATAGCACGTGGAACTCTAGTAAATATGTGTAATAACCTATAATGGAAAAGAATCTGAAAAAATATATGTATGTAAAATTGAATCACTATGCTGTACACCTGAAATTAATAGAATATTGTATATCAACTATACTTTAAAAAAACTAAAACATCACCCAAGTTTAAGGGCAGTATGCAATGATTTTTGTCTATCAAACTAAAAACAAAATACTCCCAAAACATATACATATCCATGCCTATATATATATATATAACTTGTTGAGACAGTAAGAAGGGAAAAAGGAAAGATAATTTCTCTTTCAGAAAACCCTCTCCAAACTTTAACAGCGGGGGTGGTCAGTTCACTTACAGAAGCTTTAATAAAATGAGGTATCTTGATACTCTAATCATCACTGTATCAATATATCTGAAAAGATGTGGAACTACTGAACCCAGAAGATCAAAGGGTATGGGCCTTTTTGTTCATCTAGTTCAAATTTAACTCAACAAATAAGAGATAAAAGTTCCTGCAACAGACCCAAGGTCAGAATAAATGGGAGAAGTCAAATTAATCCAAATGTCTTTCTCTTTCCACTACCAACATTCTCATGGTTCTGGTAAAACTGATTACCAAAATATATAGCATATTTTGGACTAACTTAAACCCAAGCTGTAATCCCTCATTACAAATCCCTCATTGCAAATTTACTTCATAAACATTTGTCTGAGGAATTAGGCTAGAATAAAGTTAAATTAGGAGACTAGAAATGCACTGATGTCACATTTCTGAATGACATTATTTTAAAAGGTGACCTTTAATTTTATTTTGTCTGTCATTAATTTTTATGGCACTTTTCATCTAGGAGGTAAAAAATTTCAGTATTTATCTTTTAGCTTTGCGATGCCATGCATCAAAATATCATGTTCCCACTTCCTTGAAATAATGAAATATGCTTAATTCAACTTTCCATCATGGACTGAGTCCAAATAATGTTTTGAACAAGTAGGTAATAAATACAGTCTTTGAAACAACTATCATTAGTGAATATCTGTGTTAGTGTGGGTGCTCTGAGAAGCATACACCAAGATGCAAAAGATTTCACAGACAGCTGTGAAAGAATGTGAGGAGGGAGCCAAAAAAGGCCGGGGGAGTCTTCAGACCACAATGCAAGTAAAAGAGAAGGAAACAAGGTTGGGTGGAAGTGTCCTAGACTGCCCTGCCATGTAAGGAAGGCTCAACAAGGCCAAGGTCATCAAGATGTCCTCGAGTCAAAGTGACTATGCTGAGGAGGCTCCTATCTTCCAGGAATGAACCTTCCTCACTCTTCTTGATTCACCCAGTCATTGGCTAGAGGCAGCCTACACATGGCCTCATTGTCAATGCTTTGCTGGATTTCAGATCACAGAAGCAGATGTTCTTGGTCATGCTCCTTGTAACTGGAAGTCTTCAAGTCACCTTCTCATGGCCACTATAGCTCATGTTAGGCACCAGGCCTTGGATCGAGGAGTTTATATACACATATCCTTCTGCATCACAGCAACCTTGTAAGGTAGTATAATCATCACATCCTCACCTATGAAGAAATTCACACTGGGCAAATTTCACTAAATTTCCTCCTGAATGAAAGTTAGCATGGAGTGGAACTAGGATTCAACTCCAGGTCCATCTGAGTCCAAAGCTTATATATTTATTGAATGACTTAATTAATGTATAAATAAATAAAGGGGAGTAGTCTAGATGTATGGGAGGCTTAAAGAGACAAATGCACAGATAGATTTACAACCTGATGCACCAAAAAGTAAGCAGAAAGTTAGTAGGTAATAAATGCATGTGTGTGTGTGTGTGTGTGTGTGTGTGTGTGTGTAGCCACTGCTGGGACATATGGAAGTTCCCTGGTGAGGGATCAAATCTGAGCCACAGCTGCAACCTATGCCACAGCTGTGGCAACACTGGATCCTTAACACAAGGCACCACAACAAGAACAACTTGGGTAATAAAAATATATTTAAAAAAAGATTTTCCATCTGATTTTCCATCTACTAAGTTTTAGTTTTTTTGTGTAGTTTCAGTTTTTAATGTGTGTGTATATGTATATATATATATATACATATATATGAAATGAGAGAAAGCTCAACTTTGTTCACAGTTCCCATCCTACTTATAGAACTGAATAATTAAAAATATATGCAAATTCACCTGTGTACTTCAAGAGTTCCTTACACTATGACCTATATTTGTTCAGCTCCATGGAAACCATTTCATTCCATTATCCACACATAATTTATATAAAACTAAGGGGAAAATGGTAAGAGATGTGAAGTGTCACAAGCTGAAAAGAAACAATAGGACAGCATTCATGACTGAGAATTGGGGGTGGGGGAGGGATCCAGAGGTATTGACTGAGCCTGTGCCTGTAAAAGACCTAGCCATTTGTCCCTGTGACTCTGTCTCTAATAGCATGAGATAGAGTGAAAAGAAAAATCCACACTCCTCCATTCCAAAACAGGCATCTGGACAATTCAGGTCTTCTTTATCAAGTTGTTGAATCTTGTTTAATACAAGAGTAAGCTGTGTGGAACTGCAAAATTATGAAAATAATAATAATAACAATGACATATATGTACACACATCTCAAAAAAGCACATCATTTAGCTGTTACTTATTCCACCAAAATAAAATAGAAAAGGAAAGAATAATCCAAATGACTCAGCCCTCAACCCTACTACTGCTTGAAATACTATAATTATAGGTAAATCACAGAATATTGCTTCAAATATATAGGTACTTGCTTCAATTGTTCACTGCCTTATGCCATAGAAATCTGGCCATCCCACAAATAGACTGCCAACCATGTGCTCAGAAAGGTAAACCTAGGCTGCCAGCCCCCATATTTGATTGTTCCATAAACACTGATTACATAACACCTTCTTTTTAAAAAGAAGTGGTTCTTTGAACACTTTTTTTCCATGGAGTTTACTGTTCTGAAGCATGAATGAGTTCTCTGCCTCTTTCTGAACAAGAAAAAATGGTTCTTACAGTGGAAAAATAAAGAACACATAGACTGACCTTGAGAATGTTTGCTCTGTGTGTGTATTCCACTTGAAGTAAAATGGTCCTGGATTTGGGTATCACTCGGTTGAGAAACACAGGCGTACCGTGCCCTTAGAGTAAAGCTGATTTAGCGCTGACACTTCCCTATTTGCCAAGCCAAAGCTGTTGCACAAATCACACACTCTATAAAGGGGAAGGGGGAAAAAAACTGCTTTGTCCAGTTTTTCTGCCTCAGGGCTGAATCGGATACACCCCAGCTTCAACTGAAAACCTCTCCCAGGATGTGAACTCCTAATTGTGACATCAGCAACCCTGCCTGGGACAAATACATTTTTGAAGAGTGACAGCTTGAAACAAAAATCCCAATCCATTTACCAAAAAGCATAGTGAATTACATACTTCAAGTAAATTGATCTAGAAAAGGATTCCTTTCCAGGCTATATTTCTAATTTTGTCTGGTTAGGAAATTTAGTGGTTAGGAAGGTGCAAAATCGGTTGAAGTAACAAAGATTATTATCTTTTCTAAATGAACTCCATAAGTGCTTGTTTTCTAAATAAACAGGGGATGAAAGTTGTATGCATATAGAAACATATTACCAGTTTTGAATTAATGGATTTTTAAATGCCAGTATGGCAGTTACCAAAACCATAATTTATTCTAACTGGTAGAAAAATTATCTGATTAAAATCTGAAATCGTACATTACTTACATAATGGTTAATACAATATTTCAGCTGTGGTTTCCGTTTCAAATGAAGACAACCATCCAACTACAGCAAAGAATGCTTTGTTTTTCTACTAAAAAAGGAATTTAAATGGTTACTATAGCAATAAAATGCAACTGTGGTTGAGGGTAAATAATAAGAAAACTTGTCACCTAAACTGATAAACAATGAAGAGGTCTACCAAACTGACATCAGTTCCAAACAAAACTCTATAACCAATGGTTTTATAAAGTATTTCAAAGAGAATTATGACAACCATGGCACATAAGTAAGGAGAGTAAATAATCCCAGTCAACACATTTTGTTTTCCTGATTTCATGGTGGGTCATTTAATCATCTAAGGACACTTAGGAAGTATTATTCTCTCCCACTGCAGCAAGAAAGGACAATTTCAATGCCAAGCTAAGGGGTTTTCAGTTACACTCAGTGTGTAACAAAGGTCTGTCAAAACCTTTAATGTGAAACAATAATTTAGTGATCTAATTGACAAGAGTAAAAAAAATTAATTGGAGGAGTTCCCATCATGGCGCAGTGGTTAACAAATCCGACTAGGAACCATGAGGTTTTGGGTTCGATCCCTGGCCTTGCTCAGTGGGTTAAGGATCCAGCATTGCCGTGAGCTGTGGTGTAGGTAGCAAACGTGGCTTGGATCCCACGTTGCTGTGGCTCTGGCTTAGGCCAGTGGCTACAGCTCTGATTAGACCCCTAGCCTGGGAACCTCCATATGCCTCGGGTGCGGCCCTAGAAAAGGCAAAAAGACAAAAAAAAATTTAATTGGAAGGAAAAGAATACAGAAAACAGAAAGATTATCTAGCAAACTAGTAAAATAGTACAAATTTTCATTTTGCACTGAGGAATGGGTAAGCAATGAGATCCTGCTGTAAAGCACAGGGAACTATATCTAGTCACTTGCAATGGAACATGATGGAGGATAATGTGAGAAAAAAAAAAGTGTGTGTGTGTGTATATATCTATATCTATATATGAGTGGGTCACTTTGCTGCTGTACAGTAGAAATTGACAGAACACTGTAAATCAACTATAATGGAAAAAATAAAAATCATAAAAAAAGAGAGACTGCACTGGAAGTTGAAGGGGGTAATGGGAGAGAGGCTGTGAAACTGTTGAGAACTTAACAAGTGATTGCATATAGAAACTGAGGGAGTCAGGACTATGAGAAAGTTTGGGGAAATGGTTAGAGAAAAAAACTGCAATTTTTTTTTTAGGTTTTTTTTTTTTTTTTGACCCCACCACGGCACATGGAAGTTCCTGGGCCAGGGAGTGAATCTGAGCCACACTGCAGCTGTGGCAAGGCCAGATTCTTTAACACACTGTGCTAGGCCAGAGATAGAACCCATGCCTCCTCAGTGACCCGAGCCACTGCCGTCAAGATTCTTAACCCACTGTGCCACAGCAGGAACACAATTTTTGTTTGGAACATGCTGCACTGGATTGGCAGCAGGCAGTTAACAGTATAAAGCAGAATCTCCACAAAGGTTAAAAAAAAAAAAAATGTGACAATAACATCATCACTAATTATCCTCCTTGAGGTAAGAGTTGAGTGTACCTGGAGTTCCTGTTGTGGCTCAGTGGTGCTGAACCCGACTAGTGTGCATGAGGATGCAGGTTCAATTCCTAGCCCAACTCGGTGGGTAAGGATCCTGCATTGCCCTGAGCCGCAATGCAGGTCATTGCAGATGCTGCTTGGATCAGGTGCTGCTGTGGATGTGGAGAAAGCTGGCAGCTACAGCTCCTATTTGACTCCTAGCCTGGGAACTTCTCTATGCCGCAGGTTTGACCCTAAAAAGACGAAGGAAGGAAGGAAGGAAGAAAGGGAGGGAGGGAGGGAAGGAGGGAGGAAGAAAGGAAGAAAGGAAGGGAAGGAAAAGAAAGAGTTGAGTGTACCTAATATTGCCAATATGGAGAAGCAGGGAAACTGATGATGAAGGACTGAAACTTGGAAACCACCTCCTTTTGGAAAGTTAGAAGAGGAAAATGTATGAAACAGAATGATTAACAGGTATGTGAAAAACCTAGGTTGCTTCCAGAGAGAACTTTATTTTCAAAAGATTAAAGAATTATTGAATGGTGAGGAAACAAAGATTGCAAACTTCAAGATGGGAGTGAGAAAAAAGACAAAGTAGCTTGAAAAACTTGGGTTAAGATGGACTGAAAACAAGTTAAATGGGCCAGTGTCCTGGCAGATGTACTAAATATGACTTGAAGATTAAAATACGGGGGGCTGGGGGGGGGTGCAGCGCTGAGGGGTGCATGAGAACACTTGTTCCTCAGAACCAAAAGAGTGGAAGGAAATGTAAGACAGACTTCGAGAGTATAAAATTGAGGAAGCTTGAGATGGAAGGTGTAAGGTAATTTGCAGAGGAAGCAGAGTTGGGGGATGTAGAAAGCATAGACTGAAGTCTTGAAATAAGTGAGAAAGTTTGAAAGGTGCATTACGGGCATTAGGGATATTTACATAATCACTTTAACTCTGTTTTTATTCTTGCATATATTCCCACCATTGGGAAGACATTTTTTTTCCCCATGTGTTTCCTTCATTCAAGATCCTGGTTTGCTTTCAAAATAATTAATACTCGGGGTAATAAGCTAACCCACTGAAATTTATACTCTGTAACTATGGACTAACTTGTGTCCATTTTTCTACAAATTAAGAAATTGTGGCATAGCAGAAACAAATCCAACTAGGAACCATGAGGTTGCGGGTTCAATCCCTGGCCTCACTCAGTGGGTTAAGGATCCAGTCTTGCCGTAAGCTGTGGTGTGGGTCACAGAGGCGGCTGGGATCTGGCCTTGCTATGGCTGTGGCATAGGCCAGCAGGTGTAGCTCTGATCAGACCCCTAGCCTGAGAACCTCCATATGCCGAGGGTATGGCCCTAAAAAGGCAAAAGAAAGAAAAGAAAGAAAGAAAAAGGAAGGAAGGAAGGAAGGAAGGAAGGAAAAGAAAAGAAAAGAAAAATTGAAAACTCTTAACCAGTTACTGCATTTTAAAGTAAAGAGGGAAAAAATTAAAGACTTAATTTCTTGCTTTATTTAAACACATTACCAGTGTATCAGGAAAGTCAGTGGTGACTCCTTAGAGAACAAGTGCCTTGGCAAATTAATTTGGCCCTTCAAATTGCTTTTATCATGTCAAACTCTATTGTAGTACAATACATACCATTGTTTTATTGTCCTCAATTGTCACATCCTGTTGCTCTGCATGAGTCTATAAGTGCCAAGTTACGCCCTGAAGAGGGATGTTTTCCAATGGTAGGTCTATGGCACTGTTTCTTAATAAGAATCTTAGTTCCAGATGAAAGAGCAGATCTGGGAAATAGACTTCTAAAGCATGTGAAAATGCCAAAGAGAACATATTAAGTTAAAATGGAATAGAGGTGGATTTTGAAGTTCCGGCCCATGATTACATGAGCACATGTGATATGAAATCTTTCTTTGGAAGTTATAATGAAATTACTTTAGCTAGCATTTGAGTCTTTAATATTAAAACATACCAAATATTTAGTTAAAAGTGTGTTCTATCACCTACCTGACAAAAATTGCCAGAATGACAAGATTCCATTAATGCCCCCCCCAAAAATTATTTCTGGACAGGAATAAGGAGAAGCCTAGTTCCAAGTGATCTGATTGGAAAACAAACTACACTAAATCCCTCAGGATAGTCAGAGCTAGCCAATACCTCTTTTCTCAAAGGAACCAACTTTTCTGTAATGATTATAAGATCCAGAATGGAAATAGTAGTTTAACTCAGTTTTGAGACACAGTATGTGTGCCACATTCATCGCAGGAGGGTAGAAAGGAATACTGAAGAATGGTCTGACTCAGCCCTGCTTTCATGAATAGCACCATCAAGGAGACACTCTCTCCTCCTCTTTCCCCTCCCCCTCCTCCTCTTTCTTCTTTATCCTCATTTTCTCATCTTCTGCTTTCTTTGTCTCTTCTCAAAGATGATCCACTCTAGTTTTTATTGCCACAATATTTAAACTCTTTGTTCAAACTTAATTTTTAAAAAATGTATCCACTCTAATAGTTGTTCAAGTGTTATACTTAGTTTTCTATGGGAAAAAATTTTACGTCTTCACCTTCAAAAAAATAAAACTCCCTTATAGAACAAAAGATATTTACTAGCTAAATATCCAAAGATCTTTTCATTTGCCTTGGAGGGCCTATTTCCTTTTTCTGAAATGGCTTTTTGTTGTTTTCCTCTAGGCTAGGTATTTTGTTTTCTCCACATACCTTTACAATTCAGTCATTAAAACCAGACATAGTCAAATTAAAAATGTAATCAAAGAGAAAGTGGCACATTATACAATTCTGAGCGCTTTCGCAGGATTGAGATGACTTTCACAAAGCCTGTCGCCTACTGGTGACTCTGCACTGAACACTAAGAAAACAGGAGCAGGGCCTGATCCATGTACAAGATAGCTCTTTCACCAAGTATAACACAAATATTCCACATGTATAACAAGCTGACAGTGAGAGTTCATTGATTCTCAAACTATAAGAAAATTACAGTTTTTAATTCCTTGAAATGTATGGCAGAGGCCACTAGTAGACCATCAAAATCTTGGGGGCGGGGGTGGTCTTTCCATAAGAACAAGAGAGGTGACTGGCATTGTTGAGCAGTGGTGTGTTGGTATGGAGATGACTCAGTAGGACTGGATTCACAGTATCTTTGAATTCACTCACAAATGGAAATGCAAATCTTCACGAAGACCTTAACCAGCAAGACCATCACCCTGGAGGTGGAGCCCAGTGACACCATGAGAATGTGAAGGCCAAGATCCAGGATAAGGAAGGCATCCAGCTGACCAGCAGTGGCTCATCTTTGCAGGCAAACAGCTGGAAGACAGTAACATCTCTCTGATTACAACATCTAAACAGAGTCGACCCTGCACCTGGTCCTGAACGCATAATTAAACCATTTTTCCCAGCCCCCCTTGAAGTTAGATGTGGCTACATGACTTAGGTCTCTCCAAAGGAATATGAGTGGAAGGGAGACCTCTCATTTCTGGATCTGAGAACAGATATGCCTCTTCTTTGCTGTCTTTAACTTCTGCCTGTTGAAGACAAATGGCAATAAGGCCCTAGAGCAAAGAATATCTTGTCCACTTGAGAACATCTTGCAATAGCTAGAGCCTTTTTTTTTTTTTTTTGGTCTTTTTGTCTTTTTATCTTTTTAGAGCCATACCACAGCATATGGAGGTTTCAGGTTAGGGGTCAAATCAGAGCTGTAGCCACTGGCCTACACCACAGCTCACTGCAACACTGGATCCTTAACCCACTGAGCAAGGCCAGGGATCAAATCCACATCCTCATGGATGCTAGTCTGGTTCACTAAACTGCTGAGCCATGATGGGAACACCAGCTAGAGACATTTTTGATTGCCACAAGGAGGAAAAGAGGGAGTGCTACTGGTTTCTGGTGACTAGAGACCAGGCACATTACTAAACATCCTATGATGCACAGGACATTCCCCCAAAAAAAATAAAATCAAAGTTGAGAAACCCGATTCTAGGATATGATAGAGCTATAATGTTGAATGAACCAGGGGTCTTTGGGCAACTGCATACAGCAGAGCTTTCTTGCCTGCCTGAACACTGCCCAGGACCATTTCTAGAGTAGATATCAATTTCTACTGTGTTGGACTTAAGACATTTTGAGTCCTTTGTTACCTCAAACCAGTCTACCCTAATAAGGAGGAGGCTAAATAACGCATGCTTTTCAATGTATATACGATCTTGAATATCAACGCCTATAGATCTTTATCAACCTTTGTCCCTTTTTTGGTTCCCTCAAAGATATATTAGCATTTTTTAATTCTTTTTTATGTCATAGGCTTATCTGCTGGGTACTCTTATTGTTTGTTCTCAGTTTTGTTTGGGTGCATTGTTCCTAGTGAATATAAACTCCATTGGGACAAGAACATGCCTCATGTGCAACAAGACTTATATATCTATATATCTGTATCTTAGCATTGTGCCTGTTATGGAGTTGCACTTACTAAACATTTGTTAAGTAAATAAATGGATCATAGCAAAGAATATTTGAGTAAAAGAAAATAGGCTGCAAGGGCAGTTTGATGTATTTCTAGTAAATTAGCTGAAAATGATCAAGGGTTCATTGTCTAAACACAAAACTATAGCTGAATAAATCATTCTAGAATTTTGCTTAGAAGTAACCTCACAGTCTACAGCTTATAATCTGTATGATCTACCTTCTTATTTTTGAAAAATCAGACATTAGGTAATAAAATCATCTGGTTCCTGCCCTTAGAAAAACACTTATTTCCTGTTTCAAGGAGATACATTACAAACTCTTACCAATGATAATTGTAATCCTGAACAACATCAACAATTTGAATGAGAAGATAACTTTAAAAAGAATGTGGGAGTTCCCTGGTTGCTCAGCAGGTTAAGGATCCAGCATTGTCACTGCTATGGCATGGGGTTCGATCCCTCGGCCGGCGGGGAAACTTCCTCATGCTGTGGGCACAGCCAAAACAAACAAACGAACAAAGAATATAACAGTCCATTGTCAGCATCCTTTTCTGGCTCTAAACAAGGACTTTCACCTGAGGGAAAAAGAGAGCAATAATATACATAAGTCACTTTCAGAAGACCTTTAAGTGGTAATTAAGAGACACACCTATGACTGGTGATTGATGGCAGGTATAACGCAGTTATCTGTGGAATAAAACAAACACCTCAACCAGCACTATGTACACAGGAGACTGTGGTGAATGGAGTGGTGTGTTTAGACAATGATTACTGGAGAACAGTGCACCCATGGTTGGCTCATTCCTGGGAAGGATATGCTATCAGGTGTTTCAGATTAGGAAAAAGTAATTTCGTTGTTGTTTCTTGCTGACATGGAATCCTAACTTCATTTAACTGAGCAATTTTTGTCCTTTCTCTGGGCTTGCCTTCCAACACCTAAAAGCAGACATTGATATTCATAGGTTACAGAGAGAGCACAAGTAGGCCTAGGAAATCTGAATAATCTTCAGTGGCTCAGAATTGAATAGGAGCTAAATGCAAACTCTTTAGTTTGTCATTCAAGGTCTACTATAGTCAGAATCCAACCTACTTTGGCTGAATTAGCTTCACAAATTTTTCACCACAATTGAACTCCTTTCTTCCTTCACTGTCCTCCAAACTCACAGCTCAATGTCATTTGTTCAAGCTGTTCCAAAATAGAAAGTCCATTCTTCTCTACTTCACCTATTGAGAGTTCACACATCTTTCAAAAGTAAACTTAAATCCTACCTCCTCACACCAATAAAATCTCCACCACGGCCTGAAGCACTCTCTCTGTCTCCTGAAATTCTTTCATTACTAAGTATGTCTTACTTTGTCACATTTCTTGCACTGTCATCTTAAAAACTATTATCTTAAATAATACACTAAAATGCTTCTCTAGTTTGTCATGGTATATATTTTATCTCCCCAATTACTTCGGAAGTTGTTAAAGAACAAGTTTCATGTGCTATATAGCCTATGTAGCGTATATATAGAGTGAGCACTTAATAAGTACTTAACATTTTTATTGAAATTAAAGCATTAAACTAGAGATGATTCCTTAGACTGGTGTAGTTTAAGAATAATACGATTTGAAAGAATATGTTCTTTTTTTTTGTCTTTTCTTGGGCCGCTCCCGCGGCATATGGAGGTTCCCAGGCTAGGGGTCCAATCAGAGCTGTAGCCACCAGCCTACACCAGAGCCACAGCAACGCGGGATCCGAGCCGCGTCTGCAACCTATACCACAGCTCACGGCAACGCTGGATTGTTAACCCACTGAGCAAGGGCAGGGACCGAACCCACAACATCATGGTTCCTAGTCAGATTCGTTAACCACTGTGCCACGACGGGAACTCCCGGAAAGAGTATGTTCTTAAATCCATTTGAACCCCAACTAAGGACTATGAATGCTATTACTATTGTTACAATTTATTATATTAATATTTATTGTTATACTACTTTCATTGGTGTAAATTACATCAAAAAGACATGTTCTGACCTTAAGTAGACAATTTGGTGTGGCTCCCATTGTGTTTGTTTAACCAATTTGGTGCAATGCCCAGTAGAACAACTGATGATGTTGGAGCCTTCCTACCTGTTACCTGAGACTGTTGTAGCTATAACCTAAATTAACCTTTGCTCCCAAGTGGTCACTCACTTGCAAAAGTTAGACTGAGTTCTCTCCAGAGCTCCGACGTCGTCCTAAGCTAAAAGCATTTTTAAACACAAAGGTCTTCTCATACTTTACCTGAGCCATAAAGTATTCTGAACCATGGCTCTTATAAGCAAAATTTTTTTTAAGATTTCTTTAAGATACTTAAAAAGAAAGATTGCATCTGCATTCTCACTCTGATCACTCACACTTACATCTCAGTTTCATGTTAGACCATTGTGTGATATAGTATTTGACCTTCTGCTATCCTCAGAAGGAACTTCCTTAATAATATATTGAGGAAAATAATAGTGCTATACTAACACCATAATTTAATATTGATATTCATCAATTTATGCACAGATCAAACATTGTAAATCCATGATTTACAAAAATTCTCTGAGTATAGCACTGAATAAGTGCTTCCAATCCACAATGAATATATCTTATAGTAGATGCATCCATTTCAAAACATATTTATACAGGAACTTTCCGTGCTCAGTTTGTTTTAAAAATAAATTTGCCACCTTTTATTATTCTGACGATCAGAGTTTACCTATTTATGAATCTAGGAGCCCTCATTGAATTGTGACTATACAAACTTAAATCACATAATCCTCTCTCAAGAACATAGAAATGTCGAGGGTAGAAAAATCTTATATTAATATCAGAGCAGTCCCTTCTGCCTTACCCAACCCCCACTGCAAGCAGTCTAGAGAACATTTGTGTGTTCAAACTGCACAAGAGTAGAGAGTCAGACAACTGGCAACTTCTAAGGAAAGGGAAATTGAGGATTACTGTGTGTCCGGTTCTTGTGTAATTTTGTCATGGGAGAAAGCAAATTTGCATGTTTCCAAAGTCAACTGCAGGAGCCACTGTTGCCCTCCCACTGTGTTCCACACACAGGATGATGATGTGGAGAGGTGGCAGTGCATCTGCCTTTCCATCTGCCTGGAAAGAGACACATCTTAACCCTTTAAGAAGCATATAAATGAACCTTCAGTGTAATCAAGACCAGACCAGAATCCCCATGTGTAGAAAAAAACACAAAAAGTTGCACTCCTCTTTTCTTATTTATATACAAATTTCCCTTATATTTAATCCCAAATTGCATTACATCCCATGTAAGAAAAACACATAATTAAATGAGATTATTTTAAGGCTAAAAAATCAAATGAAGGCAGAGTTGGATGAAAACAGAGTTGCAACTCATCTTTGGCAAGCAAGAGAAGTAAAAGTCTGAAAGTGACCTCTCAGGACCCTTGGCACCCATTTGTGTAAAAGACAGAATAAAAGGACAAAGCAAACCTTATGTCCCAGGCAGCACATAACAATTCTACAAGCAGTTGCCATAGACCGAACTAGTGATTAGGCAGCTCCCTTTTAAACATAGTACACCTTCTCCTGAAGCCACACAAATGACAGAATTCCTACAGTAGGACCCGTACATGCCCTAAATAACTGTCTCAGATATTTTCAAGTCACAATCCTTTCAAGATCCTGATAAAGCTATGAACCACTCTCATTGAGAAATTATTAAATTTGCATACATATCAATCTTGTATATATTTCCAGTGAATCAGAAACCCCCTGAAATTCAACATGTGAATATGTAGGTCAATGAAACCAGGTCAAGAATCAATGCCTATTTTTGTTTGGTTGTTTTTGGTTGTTTTTAGGGCCACACTCATGGCATATAGAAGTTCCCATGCTAGGAGTTGAATCAGAGCTGCAGCAGCCATCCTACACCACAGCCACAACAATGTGGGATCTGAGCTGCTTCTGCGACCTACACTACAGTTCTTGGCAACGCTGTATCCTTAACCCATTGAGACAACGGATTGAACACATAATCAGGTTCGTAAACTGCTGAGCTACAATGGGAACTCCCAAAAACAAATGCTCTAAAGGATAATGAAAGTGGCAAATGAAGGGCCACAAAAGAATCATTGATCATGAGCAGAATAAATTATTCTCCTGAAAGGCACTGAAGTCCTCAGAGCCCCTTAAATTTTCTCCATTTCTTATTTTGTTTCTTTAGTCTCTTCATTTCTTCAAGTGAAGGTCAAAGACTCAGATACTGAACTTTCCAGAAACCACCTAGAGAAACCGCTGCACCTTTCACATGCCAGAGGGGGTCACTATGCTGCTAACTGTTCATTTACAAAAATAGAGCATACCTTTTTCTTTTCCATAACTGCACCCAGAAGAATTACTTTAAAATGCATTCTCCACACTGTAAAGTGTGTCCTAACAAAATACAATAAACTCACAGCAATGCGATTACTGTGCTTGTAAAACAGTTGGTGTTTTAAAAGCAATATGCCCTTAAAAAAAAAAAAAGTATGCTTGGAAAAATGGATTTTGTTTCAACGTTAAAAGGACATAATTATTTTTCTGCTGCATAACAATTTTTAAATGTTAATGAGTTAAAATACAGCACCAAAACAGCTTCCATGTAATAATACTATGTATCATTTGGCTGCCTGGTTCCCTTCTTTTGTTTTTCCTTTAATAGTCAGACAGTATGCAACAACCTAAAAAGACAAGAGGTATCAAGCAACTACAATATGACCATCACATGAGACGGCTTGCTCTTCATGAACTTTCCCTGAATTTATACAGACTGGGATTTCTCAACTTTAGCCCCATCAATATTTGGGGCCTGATGAGTTTGTTGGGGTAGCTGCACTGTACAATGTTGACTGATCAGCAGCATCCTTGGCCTTTACCCACTAAAGATCAGCAGTAGCCCCATGTCCAGCCCCAAGCCATGACAATGAAAATGTCTCCAGATAGATACTACCATGAGCCCTCTAGGGGGTAAAATCATCCCCAGTTGAGAATTATTGATATGGTTATAGGAAAGTGATCATTGGTAAAGCAGAAAGCATTAGATCACTCTACCTAAACAATCCACCTACTTGAATGGGGGCTAATCTTCTGGAATTCTATTTATCTAATATTGTGGTCATTGACAGTGGCAAAACTCATATCTGTTAAAAGTGTTACCAGGTTCATTGAGTATAATGCAATTGATTTGCAACGTCAACAATTTCATAGAGCAGATAAAGGAAATCCTAAAATCTCATGAAAGGCTTCCATTCATTTATTCAACAAGTGTCCACTCAAAGCCTAGACTATGTCAGGCACTGCGTTAGAAGCTAGTTTCCACGGACTCTCCATGTCAATGTGGATGTCAGATAAAGGAATGGGCAACTATGATATAAAGTGTTAACATAGGGAAAGTAGCTAGGACACTTAATTAGATTTAAGGGATTTAAAGTGATTCCTAGAAGCATTCTGTCCAGGCGGAGAACCAAAAGGATGGGTAGACATGAAGCAGAGGAAAGACAGTGAGGATATTACTAAGAAGATAGAAGGGCATGAGAGGTAGCTCAGAGAGGTGTTAAAGCACAGAGTGTTCAAGGAAATATAAATATAACAATATGGAGAGAGTGTAGGAAATGAGGGATATATTTAGAGAAGCAGAAAGCAGGGACTGAATCATGAAGAAAACCATTAAGGAGTCTGAGGTTTACTGCAAGGCAGTAGGAACTCACTAAATAATTCCAAGGGGGAAAACAGAATTACTAGATTTTTGTGGAGAGATCACTTTAGCTATAGTAATTGGATTAGTCATGACTCTCCAGAGAGATAGAACCAATAGCAGATGCACATATTATCTCCTAGACAGACAGAGAGACAGAGACAGACAGAAAGGCAGAGGGAGAGATTATGAGGAATTGGCTCACGGGATGATGGATACCAAGAAATCACAAAATCTATTGTCTTTGAACTTGAGACTCAGGAGAGCTGGTGATGTAGTTCTAGTCCAAGTCCAAAAGCCTGAGAACCAGTGAGTCAGTGGTGTGGTTCCAGTCCAAAGGCAGTTAGGAAGGAGAGATTCTCTCTTACTTGGAGGCAGGGGGGAGAAAAGCCTCTTGTTCTGTTCAGACCTTCAACTAATTGGTTGATGCTGACCCACCTAAGAAGAGCAATCCGCTGTACTCAGTCTACTGATTTAAATCCTAATCTCATTCAAAAACACCCTTGCAGAAACACCAGGATAATATCTGATCAAATCTCCAGGCACCCCATGGCTGAGTCAAGTTGACACACAGAATTAACCATCACAGTTGGTAAAGTGAAAAAGAAACACTGGATCCAGGAAAAACACAAGAAAACCAGTGCAATAAACTAGGCAAGACATTTTAGTGACCTGAAAAGGAAATTTAAACCACCACTCTTGTAATAGAGGTCACAGCCTAACACATAGTAGGTGCTTATCAGATACACAGATAATATTTGTCAAATATTATGAATGAATGTAATGCTTGAAACAAAAGCATTTATTTAATTTAAAAGCTTGGAAGGTAGTCTCATATGCCCAAGATAATATGCCTACCTAGGAATAATTTCATCAGTACTGTTCAAATTGGAAACATTTAATGATATTCCACACTTTGTGTGTTGTTAACAGTCAATACTGGTTAAGGTGCATTGAAAAAAAAAACACTCATATGCTCTTGATGGAATTTCTGGATAGAATTAGAAGCATCAAAAATGTTCTTACCCTTTGACTTGGTAACTTTCTAAGTTTCTATCTGAAGGCTGTTCATTTCGGTGGAAAAAAAAACGAAAGCAACTAAATTTCCAACATGGAGAAAAGCACTAATTTGGAACCACCAAGTAAAAACCTTGTTTTCAATGTCAGTTTGCAGAAATATACAATACTTTAAAAAATATGTTAACAAATTAGAATAACTCGCTACATAATATAACCCTAAATGGTCATCCATTTCTTTCCAGGCTTATCTATATTAACTGAGATAGAGAGCTCAGCTATGGACAAATGAAAGCAATAATCTTCATTTATATATGTATTTACATAATTGCATGTACTCAAATTTTCATTTATTCACTGTTTTACTGAAATGAGTCAGACTCTAGCACTGAAATAGCCACTCAAAAAATGTTTAAAAAGAAGGAATAAAAGAATGGATGAGTGAATCGTTGCCCCTAATTGCAAATGACCAGATGTCTGCCTATGAACTGAAAACTCTCTATTTGGCTCACAGGAGAGGAAAGTAATAAGCCTGCAAAGACTGTCTTTCCAGTGATCCTTGCGTATCCTGACTGTTTTGAAAGGACTTTAAGACCTTGGGTTTGGAAAGGCAGAATAGTTTACCAGAATTTTTTGTTCTCAGAGTCACATAATTCCATTCAGTTAGTTTTCAAATTTCTATAAAACTGTAAAGGGCCTCAAAAGGTCTTGCAGCCTGGTCTCTGTCAACTGAGAATAACAGCGGAACATGTATGTGTGTATCAAGGGACAAGGACAGAACCTCCTTTCATAAGTGTTTCCAGTACTGAAGAACCTCCTTTGTCAATTCTTACTTCAAGTTCAGTCCATTCCTTCTTGGCCTTCATAAAGTATAGAACAGCTGGGTTCCATACTTTTATATAATCCTTCAAACACTGTCAGAGAGTTACTTCATCTATTAATTCTCAACTCTCTCCAACCCCATGCCCTATAGAGTTCTTTTACCCTTGTTGGCCTTATATCATGCTTTTCCCATCCTTAAGGTATATGCCCTACACCTCTCTTCTCATCTCCTCTTGAAAGCCTTTCCTGATTATAAGGCTAGAACAGAATTCACTGATATGGTAAACTCTGCTTTTAAAAAGTCAGTCCTTGGAGGTTAACTGTAAAATGGGAATAAGGAGATAGACCCCTGGTATTTGTTTCCTAGAGTACTCTCCTAATGAAGAGGGATGAAATATTTTTAGGGGGCTTGATCGTTTGTCTAATACATTGCTTATAGAGAGTCTTTACAAGAATGTGTTTTGAAGTGTTTTTTGGTTTTTTTTTTGTTTTTTCATTAAATCACTGTTCCATTACCCTAAAAAAGTCTTGTTCAAAAAAGTTGGAGTCCCCACTGCGGCTCAGCAGGCCATGAACCTGACTAGTATCCATGAGGATGCAGTTTCAATCCCTGGCCTCGCTCTGTGGGTTAAGGATCCAGTGTTGCTGTGAGCTGTGGTGTGGGTTGCAGACGTGGCTCACACAGATGTGGCTCGCACCCTGTGTTGCTGTGGCTATGGCATAGGCCAATAATAGGCCAGCAGTTATAGCTTCAATTTGACCCCTAGCCTGGGAATTTCTATATAACACATTTATGGCCCTGAAAAGCAAGAAGAAAAAACTGAAAAAGTTAATACAACAAATAGAAGTGCCCACCTGTGACATATGGAAGTTCCCAGGCTAGGGGTTGAAACAGAGCTGTAGCTATAGGCCTATGCCACAGCCACAGCAACTCAGGATCTGAGCTGAATTTGCAACGCCACTGAAAGAGACCAGGGATCAAACCTGCATCCTCACGGAGACAATACATGTTCTTAATCCATTGAGCCACAATGGGAACTCCTAAGAGTGTCCACTTTTCTCCCAGGAGTGGATTGTCCCTTAGAAGAATCAAGCTCACTGAATGCCCCCATCCAATCAATAAATTTGTTGAGAGGGCCCACCTCTCAATGATTGCTAAAATAAAGTGCTATCCAAAAAGCAGCTAATAGGAAGAGCTTCATATTTCTCCCTACTTCTTACACACAAACACACACATACACTTCCAAGATAAGATTACTGCATTGTTGCTCTTTGAACCAAACAAATCACTAAAGCCAGCTTATCTTCAAAACTGCTGCAAAGAATTAAAATAAAACTGCAAATACATTGCTTTATTAGTTGGAAATGACTAAAATAAAAACACCTGGTAGTTTAATATAATCCATCTGTGTGACTGATCTGTTACTTAAATGCGTGTTTGTAATCAATTGCCAAGAAGTTCTCCAGATAAATAGACATTAGTCTAGGTGGTCTTTTATATCATCAATAAAATTTGTTAAAAAAAAAAACAGTTATCTACAAACAATTAGGTAGCCTCTACTTTCTAAATTAATCTAAATACTAAATCCATTTTTTGCATTAGATAGTAAAACTGTGCTCTTTCAATAGCATTGAATATTAATTATAGCTCATACACAAAGTACGTTTGATTCTGGCTAATTGTCAAACTAAATGAGTTAACTATAAATAGTTTTCACACTTTTTTTTACTTTGTCAGTATTATAGTGTCTCGGAAGCATAAAGTTTTGTAAAATAAAATATTTTACCTGTGAGAGAACACATCCAAAATATTTTGTGAGAACTGCAAAGCTAAGAGAGCTAAAAGATTCTCTAGGGTTACCAGGGGAACTAAATCTGCAGATGGGAGACAGGAAGAAAGTAAGTCAGTGGTTTTCCATGGAACGTGACTACCCAAAAGCTCTCAGTCCATTGCACTCATAAGAAGTGATCAATACAGACTTGTTAATCACAGAAATCCTGGTGACCACTCCAATGATATATTTTACTATATGTGATTGACTAAAAAAGGATAAAGGCCTTCTATTTTTTAACCAAGATATATAAAATTTTCTTCAAAACCTGGATTAAGTAGACATTTCTATGGTTATCTTTGGATAAAGATTTTCTTTTTTCAGCTTGTCTATTTTTTTTTCCTTTTGACAGCTAGAGTTCCCAAAGGAACAAATGAGAATAGCATTTCATAGATGAGAAATCATATCCCCTTCATCAAACATCTCACCTCTTGACATTACTTGCAATTGGATAAACATGGGGGATAGTCCTATTGAACTGATTCCAATTTTGGCTGGACAATTATAATTCGCCTGCTACATTTCTGAAGCAAAGTGATTCTACTGCCAGTAGAGTCTTTAAAATGCTGTGCATGGTAGAGAGATACTCTTATCAAATGAGACATTACAGTTCAGTAAATATTTATATTAAAGTCCATACTCTTCACGAGGTAATATTTCTCTTCTTTGAACAAAATGTTTTAATGTAAAGGAGGATGACACAACATTTTAATCAGCTTAATTGCATTAATTTTTTCCAGTCTTTTACTATTACTTATTCCAAGTGAAACATACACCAACACCTTATTTAATTTTGCACCAATTATCAGGTTGTTGACTGAGTCTTGAATGAAATGTCTTTGTCCAAACCAATTTCTTTGCATATGCTGGTGACTGCACAACAAATTCCAATACTACTTAAAATTAGAAAGCTAATGCTGTTTCAAGAATATTTACATTTTCACCATTTCACTTATTGCATACTTTTGTAGTTTAAAAAAAAAATCAAATACCACATTGTGATTTCATTTTAAAAGACTAAACGAATACCTAGCCCCACACCAAGAAGAGAAAGACATGTCTGTTTTTTTTTCTAACACATTCCATAGTTCATACTTCTAACTATACTTCTCACTCAAGGAGGTTGCCCCAGGAAAAGAAGCATGTCTTCACTTTTGAAAACTCCTAACAACAGTAGGGTAAGGTGAAGCGTGAGAAACAGAGCATCTCCTCTCTGCTTGGAGGGTATGTGGTTAGCAGAGGTGAAGTGACACTCTGGCTAACTCAGCAGCCACCAGGCGTTAAAGCCATTTTGCCATGGCTGTAACAACAGTCCTGCTGAAGCTATCTCAACATTTTAAATATAGGACTTTGGATAGAAAAAAGTATCATAAGCAAATGACTTCTTCATCATGACTCACAAATTCATTTATTTTCCACTCCAGCTGATTTGGGAAGGACTCAAGCCATATTCATAAATCATACTTCTAACATGACATCTTATTAGGTAGGGTTTGAGTAAGGAAAAATTGCTACAAGTAGATTGGCAATGACAGCATGAGGAAAGAAAAACCCCTCCTAGCAGTTCTTAGAGGATTTCATTCCACATCAAAAAGCAAAATCAAACCCATATGCATAATGTAGTAGATATAGAGCCTTGTGCAATGGACACAAGTAGAAACTTTTTGACCCATTTCTTCTTCTTCTTTTTTTTTTTTTTTTGCTTTTTAGAGCCACACCTGAGCCATATGGAAGTTCCCAGGCTAGGGGTTTAATTAGAGCTAGAAGCTGCCAGACTACACTACAACCCCAGCAATGCGGGATACAAGATGCATCTGCGACCCCACCTGCACAGCTCATGGCAATGCCAGATCCCCAACCCACTGAGTGAGACTAAGGATTGAACCCACATCCTCATGAATACTAGTGGGATTCATTTCCGCTGCTCCATGATGGAAACTCCCCCATTTCTTCCACTTTAATAGCTATTTGAGTACCATCAATATACCTGTCTTTTTAAAAGCTTATATTCAAAGGTGTGATTTGAAATGTCTTCCAAGTGAAAACTCTAATATGTGATGTGATAATTCACCATATTGGCTGTTCTCAAATTTCCATATTCGAGCTCTCACACTTACCTTAGTCCTCTCCCCTATTAATACCCCTGAACTTCTCAAAATATATCCCATTGAGTAGTGTCTTTAGTGATTATTCATTGTGAATTGAATGGACTTGTTCAAAATATTGAAAAACTGGAGTTCCTGCTGTGACTCAGTGGTAATGAACCCAACTACTATCCATGAGGATGCGGGTTCAATCCCTAACTCCGCTCAGTGGGTTAAGGATCCAGCATTGTTGTGACTCAGATCCCGTGTTGCTGTGGCTGTGGCATAGGTTGGCAGCTGCAGCTCTGATTCGACCCCTAGTCTGGGAACTTGCATATACTGCAGGTATGGCCCAGAAAAGCAAAAATATATGTATATATAAAAATGGTTATCCATCTCAAATGCGCATACAGAATATCCACTTTAAATACAAATATCTTGCTAATCCCTTCCTTAACATTGTGGTCCAAGAGCATTCAATGATGATATTCTGAGAAATACGATAGACAGTTCAACTGTAGCTAATTCATTACAAAATAAGGACAAACCCCCTTTGTAAAGATGGCTGGTCCCGCATAATTACTGAATAACCTGTCCTTTTTTAATCACAAATTTGATCTAAAGCCAACAGGGCACTAGTGCCTAAGGAGTTAATTAGTGTAAATGCAAGGATACACCCTGGGACTTCTCCTCTGGGGTTCTTTCTCTGCTTAAAGAAGCCAGAAGTGCACACACCCATTATTCAAGAAAACACCTCTCTTCTATTCAAGCTGAAAGGTTCCTATTTTGAAACTACACAGGACTGACTAATTACATATTTGGGCCTCTCAGATATGCAGGAGAAAAGGATTGTTTATCTTCTAAAGAAACTCATTTAGTGAGTTTCATAGTAAGCATATACCTAAAAATTGTGTTTTGTTAAATGACTCTAAAGCCACAGGAACAATAATATTTTATACTCCTCTTTTTTCTTACTTTACTACTTTTCATTCTAGAACTATGAACTTCAAGCAGAGAAGCCAGATTGAAATAGAAAAGAAATAATTATATTTCTACATAGATCCTCAGTCATCTGAAAACTAATTCAAAAAACTTATTTTGTACCAAAACAGACAGACAGACCAATGGAACAGAATAGAGAACCCGGAAATAAACCCTGACACCTATGGTCAATTCATCTTTGACAAGGGAGGCAAGACCATAAAATGGGAAAAAGAAAGTCTATTCAGCAAGCACTGCTGGGAAACCTGGACAGCTGCATGCAAAGCAATGAAACTAGAACACACCCTCACACCATGCACACAAATAAACTCAAAATGGCTGAAAGACTTAAATATACGACAGGACACCATCAAACTCCTAGAAGAAAACATAGGCAAAACACTCTCGGACATCAACATCATGAATATTTTCTCAGGGCAGTCTCCCAAAGCAATAGAAATTAGAGCAAAAATAAACCCATGGGGCCTCATCAAACTGAAAAGCTTTTGCACAGCAAAGGAAACCAAAAAGAAACCAAAAAGACAACTTACAGAATGGGAGAAAACAGTTTCAAACGATGCAACTGACAAGGGCTTAATCTCTAGAATATATAAACAACTTATACAACCCAACAGCAAAAAAGCCAATCAATCAATGGAAAAATGGGCAAAAGACCTGAATAGACTGTTCTCCAAAGAAGATATACAGATGGCCAACAAACACATGAAAAAATGCTCAACATCACTGATTATAAGAGAAATGCAAATCAAAACTACCATGAGATATCACCTCACACCAGTCAGAATGGCCATCATTAATAAATCCACAAATAACAAGTGCTGGAGGGGCTGTGGAGAAAAGGGAACCCTCCTGCACTGTTGGTGGGAATGTAAACTGGTACAGCCACTATGGAGAACAGTTTGGAGATACCTTCGAAATCTATACATAGAACTTCCATATGACCCCGCAATCCCACTCTTGGGCATCTATCCGGACAAAACTCTACTTCAAAGAGACACGTGCACCCGCATGTTCATTGCAGCACTATTCACAATAGCCAGGACATGGAAACAACCCAAATGTCCATCGACAGAGGATTGGATTCGGAAGATGTGGTGTATATACACAATGGAATACTACTCAGTCATAAAAAAGAACGACATAATGCCATTTGCAGCAACATGGATGGAACTAGAGAATCTCATACTGAGTGAAATGACTCAGAAAGACAAAGACAAATACCATATGATATCACTTATAACTGGAATCTAATATCCAGCACAAATGAACATCTCCTCAGAAAAGAAAATCATGGACTTGGAGAAGAGACTTGTGGCTGCCTGATGGGAAGGGGAGGGAGTGGGAGGGCTCGGGAGCTTGGGCTTATCAGACACAACTTAGAATAGATTTACAAGGAGATCCTGCTGAATAGCATTGAGAACTTTGTCTAGATACTCATGTTGCAACAGAAGAAAGGGTGGGGAAAAAATGTAATTGTAATGTATACATGTAAGGATAACCTGACCCCCTTGCTGTACAGTGGGAAAATAAAAAAATATATATTAAAAAAAAAAGAATGGAAAAAGATATATATTGTGCTAAAAAAAAACTTATTTTGGTTAAAAAATAATAGAGGTTATGGGACAGTAATCATTAATGATAGCTTGGAAGTAAGTGGATTTCAACATAAATGGATACTATCCTATATGTGTTTTTTCATTGATTTAAGTCCAAAAAAATATTTGTTGAGGTGTCTAAAAAGGCAATCTGGAAGTTCTCTTGTGGCACAGTGGGGTAAGGATCTGGCATTTTCATTGCAGAGGCTCAGGTTGCTACTGTGGTGCAGGCTCAATCCCTGACCCAGGAACTTCCACATGCCATGGGAATGGCAAAAAAAAAAAAAAAACAATCTAGGATATAGGCCCAAGATCTAAAGCAGCAGATTGGAAGGATGGTATTAGAGAGAAAAGAAAATGACAACCCAGCAATCCCACTCTTGGGCATATATCTGGACAAAACTTTCCTTAAAAAAGACATATGCACCCGCATGTTCATTGCGGCACTATTCACAATAGCCAAGATATGGAAACAACCCAAATATCCATAGACAGATGACTAGGAAGATGTGGTGTATATACACAATGGACTACTACTTGGCCATAAAAAAGAACAAAATCATGCCATTTGCAGCAACATGGATGGAACTAGAGACTTTCATACTGAGTGAAGTAAGTCAGAAAAAGAAAGACAAATACTGCATGATATCACTTATATCTGGAATCTAATATATGGCACGAATGAACCTTTCCATAGAAAAGAAAATCATGGACTTGGAGAATAGACTTGTGGTTGCCAAGAGGGAGTGGGGTGGTTGGGATCTTAGGATTAATAGATAAAAACTTTTGCCTTTGGAATGGATTAGCAATGAGATCCTGCTGTGTAGCACTTGGAACTATGTCTAGTCACTTATGATGGAGCATGATAATGTGTGAAAATAGAATGTGTACATGTATGTGTAACTGGGTCACCATGCTGTACAGTAGAAAAAAAAATTGTATTGTGGAAATAACTATTAAAAATAATAATAATAATAAAGAAAAGGAAAAAAAGAAAATGATAGCTGTTCTGTCATTGTATACCTTACTCAAAATACAAATGCTTCATGGACATTGTAACCTTAAAAGAATGACCTCATAAGAGGTGTATGCGTGTGTTTCTCTATTCCTTCTTTACATTTAGCTGACAGCAGAGTCCACTTCACTCAGTGCAAAAGTTGGCTTACACACCAACACTGAATCCCAAAGTCTAGATGTGACTTTCTTTTAATATATTAAAACCCTGTAGCTATTGACTCTGCATGTGAAAAGTTATCTGTAGCTAAACTTTCCATAATAATCTGCTGAAAAAGAAGGGCTGCTTGCATCTTGCTGACAATTTTCATGAGAGGAATTCTCTGATCATTAGTACTGAGCATCCATCTTGGCAGAACCCAAGTACCCCCACCACAGAGAAGCTGGTCTAACAGACAAGTGCTCAGTCTGTTGCGTGGAACTCAAAACTAATTTAGCCAAAAAAAAGTGATGTGTTCGTGACAGCTAGGCCCACACTCTCTCCATAATAACCTGCTTAGCCTATTGTATAATGTGATGTGTAATACCCTGGAAATTTAAGTCCAGAGAGATGTGGGTGATAATCCAAGAGGTACAAGAAAGAATAGAAGGGAAGCTTCCTTCTAACTTGAATGAAGAGCCCATGTCAGGCAAAAAATTGAAGTCAGTAAAATTCTTCATGCTTAAATCTCCTTTTGGTGCTCCTTTTCCATCTCCTAATTTCCCCGACCCCATCCCTCCATTACTTATGATTGTGCTCCATGCTCAGCCTTCACTAAGCACCTCACCCAACAGCTCCAAACTGTCCTACTGCCTTTTCCTTTTTTAAATTTTTAGGTCCACCCCTCCTCGTCTCGCCCTCCCCAACAATGGTGCCTTGCTTCTCCTGCAGTCTAAGACTTCCTCCCCAGTTCCCTGGGCCGTAATGCTCAGCTCACCAGCCTCTGGTGCACCACTCCCTACCCCCTCAGGCTGTCCCCACCCAGCCAATCCTAGTCCTCTCCCCCGTACTGACCTCCGGAGCCTGAGTCTCAATTCCCAGCCCCAGCCCAAGAAGAGGTACTGATGGTTGGTGCTGCTCAATCTCTGCTTTGCCCTCCTCAGTCCAGCTCTGCGCTTTTTTCTGAGGCTTTGAGGTCCCTCATCTCAGTTGATCTCCCATCAGTTAGGAGGCTTCCCCAGGTGGGGGTTCCTTACTGTTTTCACAGCTCCCTCTCAGGAGTGCTAGTGCCATCCTGTCTCTCTCTCTCTCGCTCTCTCGCTCTCTTTTTTTTTTTTTCTTCCTCCTTTTGTTCTACCCAGTTATGTGGAGGCTTTCTTCTCCTTTTTGTAGGTTTAAGGTCTTCTGCCAGGGTTCAGTAGATGTTCTGTGCCAATCATCCTACATGTAGATGGGGGGTTTTATGTGTTTGCAGAAGAAGGTCGTGAGCATGTCTTACTCCTCCGCCATCTTGATCCTGCCTCCCTACTGCCTTTTCCACTTCAAATAAAATACGCTTTTGCTCTGTGCAGCACCCCTCAACTGGATTTTTGGAAGAAAGCAAACAACTGACTAATCACTTTCATTAATGTGTGAGTAACTTTAACTTCTCAAACATTCCTCGAATAATTTTAAGTGGTTCTCTTTATTCATTTGTTTTGTTTGAACTTTTATTAGAATTCTATCCCTATATATCTACAGTGTTTTGGGGGTGTATCTCCATGTACAGATTTTCCGTAGTTGTTCTAGGTGTTACATTCTCTCACATATATAGTTTTCACAGCTTTTCAGTGTTGATACCTATCTGTACAAGTGGCAAATAGAAAGCTTAACTCTGTTGAAGTCCCTTTGCTCTCCCTCATTCACAACATAATTATCTTAAATATTTATTCTACATACACTGAAAGCCACACCAAACATTGAGAACTACCCAAGAAAATTTAGAAAACTCAAGATGAAAAGGAATACTGATTACACGCTCCCATATTTTTCTCTTTCCATTGTCTTTTCTTCTTTCCTAATGTTCTAAGATAACTTCTTATATTATTTCCGTTCTGTTTAAAAGACTTCTTTTAGTCATTATTTTAGGGTAATTCTGCTAACAACAAATTCTCTTGCTTTTCCTTTGTTTGAGAATGGCTATTCTTTTCTTCATTCTCAGAGGATATTTTCAGTAGCTGTAGACTTCTGAGTTGACAGTCATTTTCTCTCAGCACTTGAAAACTGCTGTTGCACTTGTTTCTGATCTCCCTAGTTCCTGAGAAATCTTCAGTCGTTTGAATCCTTTTCCCCTATAGGGAAGATGTCATTTCTTTCTTACTGCTTTAAAAGTTTTTTCTTGATCCTTAGGTTTCAGGAGTTTAACCATGACTCTGACGACACAGTTGTTAGATATTTTATTATAGTCTCAAACATATCTAAGCCTCCATTTACTTTTTTTACATTAATTTTCTCTCTTATATTCAAGTTATATAACTTGTATTGTTTTTATCTTCAAGTTCACTGAGTCCTTCTTCTGTCCTCTTTAAGCTACTGTTGAGCCCATTCTGTAAGTTGTTTGTTGTTTCTTTTGGGGATTTTGGTTTACCATATTTTAAGTTTAAAATTTCAATTTGTCTCTACAGCTTTTATATCTCTACTAAAACTTTCCATTTTTTCATTTTTATCAAGCTTGTTTGTAATTGTTCCTTGAAGCATTTTTAGGATGACCACCATTTCAAAATCCTCATCAGATAATTCCAACATTGTATCATCTCAGTCTTGGCATCTGTTGATTATCTTTTCTCATTCAAATTAAGGTTTTTCTGTTTCTTCGAATAATAAGTACATTTCTCATAGCTGGGGGCTGGTGGAATTCCTGAATCCCACTGTAAGAGAGGGAGAAGGGTGTTCCTTGCAGTCAATGGGACTGCAAGTCTAGCTTCTACTCAGCCATCTCTGATACCAGCTCTAATCTGTTCCATCCTGAGATGCGATCATCCATACTTTTCTTCTTTTTCTCTTCCTCTTTTATCTTCCTTACCCTCTGAACCCACAGACTTTTCTTAAGGGTCTAAGTTTTTTTCTTTTTTTTTTTTTGTCTTTTTCTAGGGCCACACTCACGGCACATAGAGGTTCCCAGGCTAGGGGTCCAATCGGAGCTGCAGCCGCCAGCCTACACCAGAGCCACAGCAACATGGGATCCAAGCCACGTCTGCAACCTACACCATAGCTTATGGCAACACCGAATCCCCAACCCACTGAGCGAGGCCAGGGATCAAAACCGCAACCTCATGGTTCCTAGTCGGATTTGTTAACCACTGAGCCACAACGGGAAACTCCAAGGTCTAAGATTTTCCACAGAGAATAGTAGAATTAGATTGGGGAATGGTGGCAGTCAGCTTAATTCATTGTTTTTTTCTTTGTGCACATGGATTATTTTGAAGAGAATCAACTTCCTATAAGTATCTACAGAGCAGATTAGGAAAGTAAATCTGCTAGTTTTTTTGTCCCCCCCCCCCCTCTTTCTGAAGGCAGATTCCCATTTAGGAGAGATCTAGAGTAAAATATACATATTTATGTCTTTAGTTTAAGTGAGACAAGAGAAAGAACACAAAAAAAATGACAAAAAGGAAAAAGGAAATACTTTCTAATTATTCTGTACTCTTCATCTCCAATTTGAGTTTCTGGGTGTGTTTTTTATTTATTTGACTCCCAGACTTTTATTGTCTCCACCTATAATTTCTCCAATGACCTGAATTTCCTGAGTCCAAAGATTAGGGAAATTATATCAACAGAAAAAAATTAAGTTGCTTACTCAGTAGGTATGCAGAGTGTCTCATAAATCAAAACAAATGGCCAAGATTTATTTATTTATTTATTGGTCTTTTTAGGGCCACACCCACAGCATATGGATGTTCCCAGGCTAGGGATCCAATCGGATTTGTAGCTACTGCCCTACACCACAACCACAGCACCGTAGGATCTGAGCCATGTCTATGACCTACACCAAGCTCATGGCTACGCCAGATCCTTAACCCACTGAGTGAGGCCAGGAATCAAACCTGAGTCCTCATGGATGCTAGTCAGATTTGTTTCTGATGAGCCATGAGAGGAACTCCCAAGATGCTTTTTTTTAACATGATTTTTTTCTAAAATAGGAAACAATTCTTTGTGAAAATAAACAAGAAAATAAATAAATTAAAAGTGTCTACACACAAAGATCACAATATTACAATATTATAATACAATATTAACTTAAGTCTATAAAAGCCACAGTCACTTCACTTCACATTATTGGAAGGGAGGGGAAGTGAAATGATTAGCTTTCAAACCCTTTTCTGCAAATGCTTCTCATAAACAGAGTTTCAAAATTAAGATCAAGCAAAAGAGAATCATTTCTGACTTTTACTTTTACTTCTCTTCCAAAACCAGTACTTATTTTTTAAACCCCAATTTGAAAAAAATAAAATAAAATTGGGCAGAGGACAAAGTGGAAGCAGTATTTGCAAAATCTGTGGAAGCATGGCTGTACTTTGCAGAACTCAGATTGTAACCCTTTCTTAGAATATGCAAGAGAAACTGTCACACAATTATAAGTGTGTTTCTTTAAGCACATATACCATGACAACTAAATGCCATCACTATAAAGCGTATCATTTAGAATAGCATCCAGGAAGCATGCAATGATGCTAAAACAATTCAGACAGCCAAATACCTTCTTTTCTCTAAATACCCTCTTGGGTGTGCCCCCACTTAATAGGCCTAGTATGAGGAGATAATATAATCCTAATAGAAAATAATTATACTGAATTGCCAAAAGGAGAGAAATGTCAAGTTCTACCAAATCTGGAAGGTATGTAGTCATTATCCCTTTCTGTGTTAAATGAAAGAAAGGTAAGGGGGGATGTTCCAAAAAAAATTTCAAATTTTTCATTCAGCACTTAATTTTTGGAAAGATCACACTCCATCACATTAATTGACCTATTTGTATTTAAAATATAACTCTAAGAGATAATTTAGTCCACTTTTTTATTTTACAGATGAGGAGGCAGAGATGATTTTCCACAGTTAATCTCCAGAAGTTTTCCTTTTTATATTTATCATTCATAAAATATATATTCATGCATGCTTTCTCTGTACACCTAACGAATAGAGAGGAAAGGATAGATTCTTCTATGAAATAGTAAAATGAGAACATATCTCAGGGATAGTCCTGGAGTTGCCTTCTGGCTTCTGTCAGGTCTCACAACATGACAGTTTCTTTCACCATTTTAAGAGAAAGAGAAACCAGTCTGGGAAGTGCTTCTGACTCAGAGATTGTTCAGTTTGGGGCAAGTCATTAATCAGCCCAAGTCACAATTTCATCATCTTATCCTAAAAAAATCATACATACCTGAGTTCCCTGGTGGCTCAGCAGGTTGAGGCCCCAGTGTTGTCACTGCTGTGGCTCAGGTCGCTGCTATGGTGCAGGTTGGATCCCCGGCCCCAGGACTTTCACATGCCACAGTCCTGACCAAAAAAATAATACATACTTTCTAGAAGAACTTTGACAATAATAAAATCACAATAATAATTATAATTTATGGTATATGTTTTGTATGAGGTCTACATTGAAAGTAGCACTGTTATTGGTATAATCTCTATGGAGAGCAATTCAGCAAACCCAACAACTGCACTTCTAGAAACTTATCCTACCAACATACTTGCACATAAATAAATTGACATATGTAAATGGTTATTCACTGCAGTGTTGTTTGTCAGAGCCAAAGATTGGAAATAAATCAAGTGCCCATCATTAGTGGATGGGTTAAATGAATTTAATAATAAAATACAGTAGAATTTCTGGAGCAATTTTTTTTAAAGTGCTGCTTTGGAATGTTTTACAAGATTTATAGGTGATAGAAAAGTAAACAGATTATTGATAGGTGATAGATCAATTGAAAAATGATGTTTATGCTTATATGTGAATAGAAAATTTATGGAACAAAAGGGAACTAGAACAATTGAACAACTGTTCCTCTGAGGAAGGGAAATGAGTCACTGGAAACAGAAATGGAAGAAAAACTTATTTCTTGCTTATGCTCTCTTATATGTTTTACTTTGTTCTATAGGCATTTTATGTTTATTAAAAAAATAAAGAAAATTCTCATTATTTATTAAAAACAAATAAATAAAATTCTCATTATTAAAATTCTCATTATTAAAGAAGCTGATAAAGAGTGTAAGATTATGCAGTTGGATTTTTTTGTTTTCTTTTTGCTTTTTTTTTTTTTTGCTTTTTAGAGCCTCACTCGCAGCATATGGAAGTTCCCAGGCTAGGGGTCTAATTGGAGCTGCAGCTGCCGGCCTACATCACAGCCACAGCAATGTTGGTTCCAAGCCACATCTGCAACCGACATCGCAGTTGACAGCAACGCCGGATCCTTAAACCCACTGAGTGAGGCCAGGGATCAAACCCGCAACCTCATGGTTCCTAGTCGGATTCGTTTCCACTGAGCCATGACAGGAACTCCATATTTTTTTCTTTGTGTGCTTGCTTTTGTTAATTTTTTAGACTTTTTGACATACATAAAGAATAGCAGTGGTAGGAGTTTCCACTGTGGCACAGCAGGTTAATGATCCGGCTTGTCAGTGGAGGCACTGGTTCAGTCTCCAGCCCAGTGCAGTTAGCTAAAGGATCCAGTGTTGCCACACCTGTGGTCACAGTTCCAATTCTGATCCTATCCCTGGTCTTGGAACTTCCATATGATGCGGGGGTAGCCGAAAAAGAAAATAAATAAATAAATAAAAATAGGAGTGGTCAATGAAGGGGATGCTTTCAGATAATAATTCAAGGCATTAAAATGGTATTGGAGTTCCCGTTGTGGCGCAGTGGTTAATGAATCCAACTAAGAACCATGAGGTTGCGGGTTCGGTCCCTAGCCTTGCTCAGTGGGTTAACGATTCGGCTTTGGCGTTGCCGTGAGCTGTGGTGTAGGTGGCAGACACGACTCGGATCCCGCATTGCTGTGGCTCTGGTGTAGGCTGGCGGCTACAGCTCCGATTCGCCCCCTAGCCTGGGAACCTCCATATGCCGCGGAAGCGGCCCAAGAAATGGCAAAAAGACAAAAAAAAAAAAAAGTAAAATAAAATAAAATTGTATTAACAGAAATATTAATATTTTGCACCAAAGTTGCAAAGTATAATTCACATAATTATAAAAGAAGTTAATCACATAGCTAGCCCCTTTGTGATGTTGGTAAACAGCAATTACTCCTAGTAGGACTGGGAAAGAGTATATTCAATTGTGATTGGTTGATGCAGGTTAGAGAGAGGTTTCTTCCAAACACACATATACATAAAACTAAACACACATACACTTATGACACATGCACACATACTCACCTACACATAAGAGTCTGAATTTCACCCCACTCAGCCATTGGGAACCACTGACTTAGAAGAAGTTTGTGCCAAATTGAAATAGCATTTTGAAGCTAAATACAACTATGAATTAAATAGGCCTGTAGTTCAGTTATATAAAATAAAAATCTTATCCAGAGATTTTTTAAATTTGGCACTTCATTGATTATATTTTATTCCACAAAATATTTATGATCATTTCATTTTTCTGATGTGCTTCTTGGCACCAAGAGGTGGTGAAAGACATCACCTTCTGAGGGTTGTCAGTCACAACTCAATTCAAGATAGCTTTGTATGGGCAAACTTGTAAACACAAGAAAAGAATCTGCCTGTTTAGCAATGGCAGAATGTCTGACTAGTGATATCAATAATCACGAGAAGGGAATGGCAGATTCCTCTGTGACATTTTATGTTCATATATTTATAACAGAAGGGGAAAAAAAGAAACACAGAACTAACTGAAATCACTGATGCCGCCAAAGAACAAGCATAATCTCTCTCTGGATTAGGTGGCCTTTTGTTAAGCAAAATACCTTAACAGGCCACTTGAGTTTCAATGCTGAAGCCCCCCAGGGCTTCATTTGGAAAAAGACGGTGAAATCAAGACCTATTTGCATTGTCCTACATTAAAAAAATGAAAGAAGTGGAGGGAGTGGTGTGGATGGAGCAGCCTGAAATGGGAAGAGAGTCTTAACAGATAAACAGGCAGTGGAAACTATCAACTTGAAAGCCAGAGAAAGAGAGGCGAGACCCATGTATAGGACACGCATAAGAAATTCTCTACAGCCAAATTTTCAGTTAAGTCTGGTCAAATTTTCAACACGTCCTTGAAAGACTAATACTTAAAGAAAGGGCTAGATGATCAGAGGTCCACAGAAGAGTTGAGGGGATCATAAAGAAGCTGCCACAGAGTTAGTTATCTGGGTGTGGACCAGAGATAGGGTCCTTTCTCTTAGATTATCCTAGAGAAAGTTAGAAAGGTGGTCATTTGGAGGGGTACATGAGGGAATGGAAAAAATTAACATTTAAGTAAAACACACTGTAATTACCAGTGATATTTCACTACAGTCACCTACCCCCAAAAATCACCCCTTCCATTCTCCATCTCTTTGATCATCAGTAAAAAATGAATATAAAAAGTTTCATGAGTGTTTGAATGCTCTAGATGCACTAAAGCAAAATCAGAGTCTTTGAAGACCCCATCTGGGTAGTAGTTTGAGTCCTCAATTTTTTTACATGACTATGTAGATCACAAGTGGGTTTCTTTAATTACCACCTGTATCACTTTTTTAATTGTTACACAAAGATCATCATATTTAAAATTATACCAGGCTATTACTTCTATCTAGGTCAATAAACCCGGTCTCTAAATCTAACAGTTTTACCTAATATTTGAAATTAATTTTTAAATGCACATTTATGCATCTTATATTATTCTCATGAAACATTTCATCAAAAGGAAAGAAAACCAAAGGTGAACCAGTCTAGTGGCAGTGACAGATACTAGATATTAGAAAGGCATATAGAAAATCTCTTTCATTGCAAACACTATGAATGACATCCAAATCAAGATAAATATCAGATGGATCTGAATTTTTTTAAAAGGTCTGAAATCCATTAAGTGAACAGAAATGTCTTCTTGCAGTGGGTAAAAACAGAGAGAAAGAGAGAGAAAGTATAGAACAATAAGGATAAAGAAAAATCTAATAATATAGGTTAGAAATTCTTGGGCCCAGTATTTTATTACAAGCAATATTAACTCTTCTGCCTACTTAATAGAAATATTAATTGAGAAGTCTCTCCAACAATGTTATAAATAAACAATTCTCAATTACCTATTTTTATAAAAAGTGGCTCAAAGTTGTGCTATAATGTAGAGATTGTTTACATTTGACACATCTTAATTAATATCTAATTCAGATTTTATTTGGCCAATCTAAACCTGCTTATACTAGTCAGAAGTATCCTACCTTCTTGGATACTTCTGACTAGTATCCATGAAGTATACTAATCTTTGAGTATACTTCATCTAAGGATTAAGGATTGACCAGGAGTATATTCTGTATAGGTGGGCATATCAAAGGAATTGTATAAATCTAAGAAGATTCTATTAAAAGGAAAAGCACACATGCGATTAAATACATCTTTTATTAAAGTTTAATATTTAAGGAGTTCCCATGATGGCTCAGCGGAAATGAATCTTACTAGTATATGTGAGGAAACAGGTTCGATCCCTGGCCCTGCTCAGTGAGTTAAGGATCCAGCATTGCCGTGAGCTGTGGATTAGGTCACAGATGTGGTTCAAATCTGGCGTTGTTGTGGCTGTGGTGTAGGCCGGCAGCTGCAGCTCCTATTCGACCCCTAGATAGGGAACCTCAATATGCCTCAGGTGCAGCCCTAAAAAAAAACAAAAAAAAAAGTATAACATTTAAAAGTTCCCAGATCATAAATGTATAGCTTTATGAACTTTCACTGAAATATAAATATTTCATTGAAATATAACTTTCAATGTTAACCCATGTCAACAAATAGGATATTCCTAGCACCCCATTGTCATTACTCCTCCCCTAATTCCCTATTCCTCAAGGCAACCACCATTCTGACTTCAAACACAATGCAACATTTTATCCTGTTCTGAACTTTTTGTAAAGGTAACTGCACAAGGTGTACTCTTTGTGTATGGATTTCTTCACTCAATACTATGTTTGTGAGATTCACCCACATTGTTGCTTGTAGTTGTAGCACATTCATTCTCATTGTTTCACAGTATTAATATATCACAATTCATTCATCCTTTGTATGATTGACGGGCACCTGGATAGTATTATTGTACATTATAATAACATTGTGATGAACACTCTAGTCTATGACTTTTGTTAAAGTGATGTCCATATGTCTTTTGGGCGTATGCCTAGGACTGCAATTATTTTGGTCATATATTGAGCTTTAACAAATATTAACACAAAGTTCCAAAATGGTCAGGCCAGTTTATATTTTCGCCATCAGTATATGGCAGGTCTGAATATACCATGCCATTATTAATATTTGTTGTCAGGTGTGGATTTTTTCTTTGTTGATTTGTTTGGTTTTGAATTAAACTATTCTGCTGGGTGTAAAGTGGTATATCACTGTGCTTTTCTTCTCTATTTTCCTAAAAGTTAGTAAGGCTAGCCTTTAGGACATCATCATTTTTGAAGGATTTAATCAAAGTTTTATTTATTATCCTATTGTGTTTGTATTTTATTTATTGATGTACAGATTGTCAGTGTGTATATTCTTTAGGTCCTCTGTTGTATATATTCATTGAAAACTTCTACTTTCATTTTATGGATTGTTTTCTCATTATCTTCAAAATCTAATATTTTTAATTGATATTTTAATGTCACATCAATAACCAAGAATTTATTTTTCTAAGAAAATAGAGGTGATGAAGAAGTATGGCCTTGACCCACTGAGAAGACTAAATTACCAAGCTTAATAGATTTGTTAGAAATTAATAATATGTCTTTTAATTTTACTATCTCTCAGTTTTCTCATATGGTGGAAATAAGTATTTGTTTTATACAAAATCTTCCATAATTTTAAGTTGCCTAGGCTAGCAAAAGGAAAAGGAAGTAGGAGAAAGTAATAAATGTTAATTTGTGATGCAAAGTAGCTTTACTTGTCAAAACATACTCGAGTTGGTCTTTTAAGCAGCTGCGCCTTGATATGACTTTCAATAGAACGATGCTTTGTAAAGTTCTGTAGTAATAGAAATTGTGTTAAAATCCACTGGGAAAAACAATTACATGGCAGTATACAGAACAAAGAGGAAAGAGTTCAGTAAATAATTGGAGCAAGCCACCCAACTTTCACATTCTTTCAAGAACAAATCACGTCTAGTAAATGTTTGATTAATCACACTATCAGCAACATCACCTTCAAAAGCAAAATATGCAAAGACAATATCGCACCGTAGTTTTTGTACAGGGTAGTAGAAAGATGTGGTGTGTGATAGGGAAAGAAGGCTTACTTTGACATCAAGCAGACTTGAGTTTAAATCTCAAAAAAATCTCACTTACTAGCTAAAAAATTTAGGAAAAATTATTTGATGTCCCTGAACTCATTTTTTATCCTAAATGGGGCTAGTACCTTATAGTTGTGTGAGAACTAAAAATAATTAATTGATAATTCCTGACACATAGTGGGTACCCAATAAATGGTAACAAATTTATCTATTTAGGGGAGTTCCCATCGTGGCGCAGTGGTTAACGAATCCGACTAGGAACCATGAGGTTGCGGGTTTGGTCCCTGGCCTGGCGTTGCTGTGAGCTGTGGTGTAGGTTGCAGAAGCGGCTTGGATCCCGCATTGCTGTGGCTCTGGTGTAGGCTGGCGGCTACAGCTCCGATTCGACCCCTAGCCTGGGAACCTCTATATGCCACGGGAGCGGCCCAAGAAATGGCAAAAAGACAAAAAAAAAAAAATTATCTATTTATCTATTTTTCAAAGGAAAGTCAGAATTTTGAAAATTGACTATAATTGTGATCACATAAAAAGTTATTTAAATGGTCAATAAAGTGAGCATTAATATAGATTATCTCTTTTAGTATTTGGGAATATTTTTAAAGGGTAAATTTACAAACTTTTTACTGATTACCAAGCCTTTTAGTATTCTTGAACTGTGGAATACTTGTCAAATAGGTAGAAAACAATGGATAGATTGATTTGGCTAGAAAATTCAGGCACAACTAGAGAATGTTCATTTTTAACACTCCAAAGAGAAGTCATTTAATTAGATTAATATAGTCACTATTTCCTTTTGAAGTAAGCTTGAACTTAATTACCTAGATCCAGAGGTCCAGTTTCTGAGCCCATTAACAAACTCTATCCCTCTCATGTCTCAGACCGAAATAGGAGTCCCATATCTCCCTGAACTCTCACCAGTTTTGGTAACAAGTAGTGATCCAGGTCATCCCTTTGGTCTTGAAATACCCTTGCAAATTATATCAATGTATTTGTGTTATTTCCATACCACCAAACATTCCATACCACCAAACATGTCTGTGTCAAGGCTGTGGGAAGCTACGTTACCCTTCACAATTCTTCCTGTGGGAGAATTATACCTCCCTACCCTGTTGAACTCATATGTGGTCTGTCTCTTGCTTTGGCAAATAAAATGTGAAGTGACATGTGTCACTTATGGGATGAATCTGTAAGAGTACATCCTCTTTCCCCTGTCCCTAGATTGTGGAAGTGTGTGTTAGGTCAGAGCCTCCATCAGCCTGGGTCCCTATCTGACAACTGAGCTGATCCCACTGCCAGCTTCCACTGGAGTGTGGAGCACAACTAAGAAATAAAGTCTGTTGTTTTAACCTGCTAATATTGTAAGTTGTTTGTTTCCATAGCCTAACTTCACCCATCCTGATGGAATTCACAAGAAAGAGAAAGAGAGAAAGAGCAAGAGAGAGAGAGAAAAAAAGAAAGAAAGAAAAAGAAAGAAAGAAACAAAGAAAGAAAGAAAGAAAGAAAGAAAGAAAGAAAGAAAGAAAGAAAGAAAGAAAGAAGAAAGAAAGGAAGGAAGGAAGGAAGGAAGGAAGGAAGGAAGGAAGGAAGGAAGGAAGGGAGGGAAGGAGGGAGGGAGGAAGGAAGAGGAAGGGAGGAAGGGAAGGAAGGAGGGAAGGGAGAGAAAAAGTATATAACACAAAACTGTGCTCTGTAAAATACCAGGTTTTGAAAGGAGATCTTTAAAGATCTTTTGTGTTCCCTCTATGCCCACCTTGGTAAGAGTTTTTATCATGATGTTGGATTTTGTCAAATGCATCAGTTGAGTTGATCATGTGGTTTTTGACTTTTGTTAATGTGGTGTATGATGTTGATTGATTTGCCTATGTTGAATCCTTGTGAACTTGGGATGAATCCCATTTGGTCATGGTGAATGATCTTTTTTATATGTTGCTGGATTTTGATGGCTAAAATTTTGTAAATCAAAACTACGTTGAAGGGAAGTTCCCATCATGGCTCAGCAATATACAAATACAACTCAGATCCATGAGGATGAAGGTTCGATCCCTGGCCTTGCTCAGTGTGTTAAGGATCTGACTTTTCCGTGAGCTGTGGTATAGGTCACAGATGCAGCTCATATCACAAGTTGCTGTGGCTCTGGCCTGGGCTAGCGGCTACAGCTCCAATTCAATCCCAGCATCGGAACATCCATATGCCAAGGGTGCGGCCCTGAATAGACCAAAAAAAAAAAAAAAGAAAAACTACATTAAGGTACCACCTCACACAAGTCAGAATGGCCATCATTAGTAAGTCTACAAATAACAAATGCTGAAGGGGGTGTGGAGAAGAGGGAACCCTTCTCTACTGTTGGTGGGAATGTAAATTGGTAAAACCACAATGGAAAACAGTATGGAGATACCTTAGAAAATTAAATATAGAACTACCATATGATCCAGCAATCTCACTCCTGGGCATATATCCAGACAAAGCATTCACTGAAAAAGATACATGCACCCCTATGTTCATTGCAGTGCTATTCACAATAGCCAAGACATGGAAACAACCTGAATGTCCAACGATAGATGAATGCATTAAGACGATGTGGTACATATACACAATGGAATACTACTCAGCCATAAAAAAGAAAATCATGCCATTTGCACCAACATGGATGGATCTAGACACTCTCATACTAAATGAAGTTAAGTTAGAAGAAAGACAAATACCATATAATACCATTTATCTGGAATCTAATATATGGCACAAAAGAACCTATCTATAGAAAAGAAACAAACTCACAGACATTGGAGAACAGACTTGAGGTTGCCAAGAAGCAGGGGGAAGGAGTGGGAAGGACTGGGGGTTTGGGGTTAGTAGATGCGAACTGCTGCATTTGGAGTAGATAAGCAATGAGATCCTGCTGTATAGCCCAAGGAACCATATCTGATCACTTGTGATGGAACATGATGGAGGATAATGTGAAAAAAAATGTGCATATGTATAACTGGGTCATTTTGCTGTATTGCAGAAATTGGTAGAATATAGCAAATCAATTATAAAAAAATTAATACCAAAAAAAAAAAAGGCATGTCTAAATTCAATAAGGTACAGAAAGAAAGCTTTCTCAAGTATCCCTGATAAGACACTGTGGCTCTCTAGTCAGTCTCCTTAATAATGGCACTTTCTTAATAACAAATATTCTACTAACTATTGGTGGGAACATTTATAAAGGAAAATTATACATAAAGTGAAAAAATTTAGAAAATATCTATGATTTCCACTTTAGAAAATATTTTTAACAAGCTTGACAAAGGAGTTCTTTGAAACTTTAGAAATAACTTTCTTTAGAGTAATGTTGGGATAATAATGATGAACAAAACAACTAATATTTACTACACAAGTTAAAATTAAGAATTGCCTATCACAGGGTTCCCGTCATGGCGCAGAGGAAATATATCCGACTAGGAACCATGTGGTTGGGGGTTCGATCCCTGGCCTGGATCATGGGTTAAGGATCTGGCATTGTCGTGAGCTGTGGTATAGGTTGCAGACAAGGATCAGATCCTGCGTTGCTGTGGCTGTGGTGTAGGCTGGCAGTTGTAGCTCTGATTCGACCCCTAGCCTGGGAACCCCCCCATGCCATGGGTGCAGCCCTAAAAAGAAAAAAAAAAAAAAAAGAATTGCCTATCCCTAGAGCAATAATCATTCTGACAATGAAAAACCACCGTTTACTACAAAAGAGTGTGAGAATCTTTCTCTAGTGCCATCTAGGCCCTATACACACCAAAACAAACCATAGATTTGATAAAATTTGCTTTGGAGAAATATAAATAAAACATAAAACATTCTTCTGAAAGCAGGTTATTTTTACTTTAAAATTACCATGATCAACAGTGTTCCATTGCATACAAATCCCTCACCATACAATAATAAATCAGGCCTTTCTACATTCTAGAAAATAGCTTTGTCAGTGACCATAGCTCAGGGTAGACCATAATTATTCATAGAAAAAGTTCTTTCAGTGACTTTTGTCCAGTTTCCTCAAAAATACCCAATGTTTTCCCTCTCTCCTGAAAGGGTTATGGCCACATTCTGTCAATTCACCTTCAGCCAGGAATGCATCCCATAAATAAAGAAGAGCATAATGAAATATTGAGATGGTAACAACATAAAGTTGTAGGAAATAAAAGGTAATCCAGGTTAGCAAAAGCTTAGGAAATTTCTATAAATTAACAGGGGAACAAAAAGCTAGAAAATGCTGTAGCAGAGGCTGATAGTGGTCCTACAATATGCATTGTTCCCATTTTCTTCAGTAACAGAACATCCACCTCAAATAAAATCTGAATGTCCCAGACTTCCTTGCATGTAGGGGTGGCCATGTGTCTAAGTTCTGGGCAATGGCTCATTGCTGGCAGTGGAGTGAACAACTTCCAGAAGTATCTTTAAAGGGAGTAAGCAGACTTTTCTTGAGAACAGAGGAGCAACAAAACAGGAGGAGCCAGGGTCCCTCTCACTGTGGAAAGATAGATCATCTCAGAGCTGCCTATGTTCTCATGAGAGAAAAGTAAATTTCTGTCTTTTTTTAAGCCTCTGTTATTTAGTGTTTCCTGAGCCTAATCCTAAATAGTACATACTCTGGACTGAATTTTGACCCTCAAAAAAAAATCATATGTTGAAACACTAACCCTCAAAATTAAAGTATTTGGAAATAGGTTCCATAGGTGATAATTAAGGTTGAATGGAGACAAGGGTAGGATCCTAATCCAATAGAACTGATGTCCTTAAAAGAAGAGGAAGAGGAGTTCCCGTCATGGCGCAGTGGTTAACAAATCCGACTAGGAACCATGAGGTTGTGGGTTCGGTCCCTGCCCTTGCTCACTGGGTTAATGATCCGGCGTTGCCGTGAGCTGTGGTGTAGGTTGCAGACGCGGCTCGGATCCCGCGTTGCTGTGGCTCTGGGGTAGGCTGGTGGCTGCAGCTCCGATTAGACTCCTAACCTGGGAACCTCCATATGCCTTGGGAGCGGCCCAAGAAATAGCTAAAAAGACAAAAAAAAAAAAAAAAGAAGAAGAAGAAGAGGAAGAGGTGCTAGAGTCAGATTTGCTCTCCCTCTCTCCCCATGGCCCCTCCCCAGGTAAGGCATGTGAGGACTTAATACTTAACATGAAGGCAGCCTTCTGCAAGCCAAGAAGAAAATTCTCATCAGAAACCAACTCTGAAAGCATCTTAGGAGTTCCTTTGTGGCACATCAAGTTAAGGTTTCTGCATTGTCACTGCAGCTTCTTGGGCCACTGCTGTGTTTCAGGTTCTATCCCTGGCCCAAGAACTTCCACATGCCACAGGCATGGCCAAAAAAAGGAAAAGGAAAGAAATCAACTCTGAAAGCACCTTAATCTTGGACTTTCTAGCCCTCAAAACTATAAAAATATAAATTTCTATTGTATAAGCCACCCAGTCTATGGTATTTTGTTGTAGTAGCCTGAGTTGACTAAGCCAGTCCAGATAGTACAAAATCACTATGACCAAGGATTTGCATGCCTTATTAAGGAATTTATTTATTTGTTTATTTTTACTTCCCCCAATACATTTTTTTTCTACTATACAGCATGGTGACCCAGTTACACATACATGTACACATTCCTTTTTTCACATTATCATGCTCCATCATAAGTGACTAGGCATAGTTCCAAGTGCTACACAGCAGGATCTCATTTCTAATTCATTCCAAAGGCAATAGTCTGCGTCTATTAACCACAAGCTCCCCATCCATCACAATCCCTCCCCCTCCCCTTTGGCAAACACAAGTCTATTCTCCAAGTCCATGATTTTCTTTTCTATGGAAAGGTTCACTTGTGCTGTATATTAGATACCAGATATGAGTGATATCATATGATATTTGTCTTTCTCTTTCCGACTTACTTCACTTGGTATTAGAGTCTCTAGTTCCATCCATGTTGCTGCAAAGGGCATGATTTTGTCCTTTTTATGGCTGAGTAGTATTCCATTGTGTGTATATTACCACATCTTCCTAATCCAATCATCTGTTGATGGACATTTGGGTTTTTTCCATGTCTTGGCTATTGCAAATAGTGCTGCAATGAACATACGGGTGCATGTGTCTTTTTTTGTTTTTTTTGTCTTTTTGCTATTTCTTTGGGCCGCTCCCATGGCATATGGAGGCTCCCAGGCTAGGGGTCGAATTGGAGCTGTAGCCACTGGCCTACGCCAGAGCCACAGCAACACGGGATCCGAGCCGCGTCTGCAACCCACACCACAGCTCAGGGCAACGCCAGATCAGTTAACCCACTGAGCAAGGGCAGGGACCGAACCCGCAACCCCATGGTTCCTAGTCGGATTCGTTAACCACTGCGCCACGACGGGAACTCCCGCATGTGTCTTTTGTAAGGAAACTTTTGTCTAGATACGTGCCCAAGAGTGGGATTGCTGGGTCATATGGTAGTTCTACATATAGTTTTCTAAGGTACCTCTATACTGTTCTCCGTAGTGGTTGTACCAGTGTCCATTCCCACCAACAGTGCAGGAGGGTTCCAGTTTTCTCCACACCCCCTTCAGCATTTGTTATTTGTGGACTTATTAGTGATGGCCATTTTGACTGGTGTGAGGTGGTATCTCGTGGTAGTTTTGATTTGCATTTCTCTAATAATCAGTGCTGTTAAGGATTGTTTCATAAGCTTGTTGGCCATCCGGTCCTATCTTCCTTGGAGAAATGTCTATTCAGATCTTTTGCCCATTTTTCCATTGGGTTGTTGGCTGTTTTGCTATCGAGTTTATGTCGTTTGTATATTTTAGAGATTAAGCCCTTGTCAGTTGCATCATTTGAAACTATTTTCTCCCATTCTGTAAGTTGTCCTTTTGGTTTCTTTTTGGTTTCCTTTGCTGTGCAAAAGCTTATCAGTTTGATTAGGTCCCATTGGTTTATTTTTACTTTTATTTCTGTTGCTTTGGGAGACTGACCCAAGAAAACTTTTGTAAGGTTAATGTCAGAGAATGTTTTGCCTATGTTCTCTTCTAGGAGTTTGATGGTGTCTTGTCTTATATTTAAGTCTTTAAGCCATTTTGAGTTTATTTTCATGCATGGTGCAAGGGTGTGTTCTAGTTTCATAGATTTGCATGCAGCTGTCCAGGTTTCCCAGAAGTACATCCTGAAAAGACTTTCCGATTTTATATTTTTGCATCCTTTGTCAAAGATTAATTGATTGTAGGTGTCTGGGTTTATTTCTGGCTTCTCTATTCTGTTCCATTGATCAGTATGTCTGTTTTGGTAGCTGTGCCACACTGTCTTGACTGTGGCTTTGTAATATTGCCTGAAGTCTGGAGAGTTATGCCTCCTGCTTGGTTTTTGTTGCTCAGAATTTCTTTGGCAATTCTGGGTGTTTTGTGGTTCCATATAAATTTTTGGATTGTTTGTTCTAGTTCTGTGAAAAATGGCCTGGGTAATTTGATAGGGATTTCATTGAATCTGTAGATTTCTTTGGGTAATTATGGCCATTTTTATATTAATTTTTCCAACCCAGGAGCATGGAATATCTTTCTATTTCCTTACAGCTTCTTTAATTTCCTTGATTAATGTTTTATAGTTCTCAGCATATAAGTCTTTACCTCTTTGGTCAGGTGTATTCCCAGGTATTTGATTTTTTGGGGGGTGCACTTTTAAAAGGCATTGTATTTTTGTATTTCTTTTCTAATATTTCATTGTTAGTATACAAAAATGTGACTGATTTCTGAATGTTAATCTTATACCCTGCTACTTTCCTGAATTTGTTGATCAGTTTAAGTAGTTTTTGGGTTGAGTCCTTAAGGTTTTCTATATATAGTATCATGTCATCTGCATACAGTGACAGTTTTACCTCTTCTCTTCCAATTTGGATACCTTTTATTTCTTTTGTTTGTCTGATTGCTGTGGCTAGGACTTTCAGCACTGTGTTGAATAACAGTGGTGAGGTGGACATCCTTGTCTTATTCCAGATTTTAGTGAAAAGGCTTTCAGCCTTTCCCCATTGAGTATTATATTTGCTGTGGGTTTGTCATAAATGACTTTTATTATGTTAAGGTATGTGCCCTCTATACCCACTTTGGTAAGAGTTTTTATCATGAGTGGATGTTGTACTTTGTCAAATGGTTTTTCTGCATCTATTGAGATGATCATGTGGTTTTTGACTTTTCTTTTGTTATGTGGTGTATGAAGTTGATTGATTTGCATACGTTAAACCATCCTTGTGAACCTGGGCCTTATTAAAGAAATTAGATGTTACTAAACAGAGATGTTGGATGGCAGAGATGAAAATGATCAGGGTAGGAGTTCCTGTTGTGGATCAGTGGTAACAAACTAGACTAGTGTCCATGAGGATGCGGGGTTGGATCCCTAGCCTCTACCCAGCATTGCCAGGAACTGTGGTATAAGTCGCAGATACAGCTCAAATCTGGTGTGGCTGTGACTGTGGCATAGGCCTGCAGCTGCAGCTCCAATTTGACCCCTGGGAATTTCCACATGCTGTGAGTGCAGCCCTCCCCCCCCCCCAAAAAAAAGAAAATGATCAGGTGATCAAGGTAGTGCATTCAGAGAATGAATATAACAGTGACCAAAGGAAAGGCTGAAGTCGATAAGAATGCTATGAGGTGATAAGACCCATGTTGTATGAAATTTCATTTAGTAGATGAGGAACAAAATGGGACCTGAAATATTCTTCTCAAATCCATAACACTCTTCTCAAAAAGTCAATTTCAAGAGCCATGACACTCTTCAACATAAAGTCCGAAAGAATCGAGGAATTTTAATTAAAAAAGATAACTCAACAATAATAATCAGAGATTTTTAATGTCCCATGTACAATAATTGATAGGACAAATAGGCAGAAAGTGAAGAAGGAAATAGAATAGTTGGACAACACTGTCAACAACCAAGACCTAAATAGACGTTTATAGAACACATCACCCATTTTTTTCACCCATGCCAAACTATCTTCTCTCAATATTTGTACAATGTGGAAAGTTGTTCATTAATGTTCTTTGAGGGCTGTCTGCCCATATGCAAACTCTAACCAGTAAAACTTTATGGATGTAAATCCAGGAGAAAATATTTTGATTTTATTTTCCTTCATGATCAATTTTCATAATATGGATTATTCACACTTTGTTTTCAGTATGCTTCTCCAAGATACTGAGCTTGTTTCAGAGTATTTGTATCTGGCTGCCTGGTAATACTTACGAATAAAATGCAGACGTTTTAATATTAGCTCAGATCAGACATAATGAGAAAGACAAAACTCTTCTGAATAAAAATAATCCTGAATCTCCGTATATGTGAAAACTGGCTTGCCTGCTGCTCAATATTTAGTATGCTATTGATCTCTCCATTTGTGAGCGGAATTGAGAATCAAAGTACAATAAAATCATCCTCCAAAAGAACCACAAATATGTTTCAAAGCTTATTAAACATTCTAAAACAATTTAAGTATTAGACATATGCTGGTATGCTTGATTTTAAGTAAATATGTATTGTTAATAAATATTATTACATTTGTAATATTTTTGATTAGTTCTTCTAAGACATCTATTGATTGTATCAACCTGTCAAATATTTACCAATTGTGTCTTGTTTAATCCTCATACTAATAATATGAAGTATCATTATAGCCATTTTACGGATTAGAAATTGAAGTTCAAAAAAATTAAGTCAACATCTTCCTAGGTTACTTAGCTATTAACTAACCAAGCCAGGATGTATCTTAGAACTAACTCCACTACTTTTTAATTTTCTGTTATAAGATATTGTAGAAAGCACTGCAAATATACAAATTACAATTGTTGGATATAAAAATAACAACTTTCTTTTTTTTTTTTTCAGAATGTGAATGGAAACTGAGAGTGACTATAATTATCCAGGTAATTGAGTAGCTTGAAATATACTAATTCCAATGAAAAGGAGTAACTGCTCCAAATGATTAAAATTAGTCATCAAATTTAGAGAGTATTTCTAATTATTTAATTCTGCTTTACTTTGCCTACATGGACCAAGCCTAATTTACAAGCTAACGCTTCTTGTTTTAAGTCATGATTTTTTAAATGTATGTTTGTAATTACAAAGAGTTGACTTTAGAAGTCAACTTTAAAAGGCTTCAATTTCCCTTAAGTTTGTTGAACTCACAAATTAACAGTCTGATGCCTCCTCTTTTGAAGATTTAATATTCCGATTAACTTTTTTTAAAGGTCATACCTGCAGCATATGGAAGTTCCCAGTCTAGGTGTCGAATTGGAGCTATAGCTGTCAGCCTATACCACAGCCACAGCAATGGCATATCCAAGCCATCTCTGCAACCTACACCACAGCTCATGGCAACACCAGATCCTCAACCCACTGAGGAGGGCCAGGGATCGAACCCACAACCTCATGGATACTAGTCAGGTTTGTTTCCACTGAGCCACAACAAGAATACTCAATTAACTATTTTAAAATAATCTCAAACCTTATGGTCATGGGAATATCCCAAGTGTTTTTATACCTTTAAAAAGTACCAGAAACTCTCGGAGTTCCCATCGTGGCACAGTGGTTAATGAATCTGACTAGGAACCATGAGGTTGAGGGTTGGATCCCTGGCCTTGCTCAGTGGGTTAAGGATCTGGCGTTGCCCTGAGCTGTGGTGTAGGTTGCAAACACGACTCAGATCCTGCGTTGCTGTGGCTCTGGTTTAGGCTGGTGGCTGCAGCTCCGATTCAACCCCCTAGCCTGGGAACATCCATATGCCGCGGGAGCGGCCCTAGAAAAAGCAAAACAAAACAAAAAAAAGTTCCAGAAACTCTAAATAAATGCTTTATTATGTTCTTGTGCACTTTATATTAAAATAATTCATTCTGATATAGCTGACATCAAGATAAATAACTTCTGTATTTATAAGCAAATGATAGGTACTCGAATAATATCAACTAGTTCCTTTGACTTGTATTATTTTCAGAAACTAGGTAGGGGACTAAAAACTGTGCCATCTTGCTATGAAGTTGCAGATGACTATTTAAATTGCTATGAAAATTCCCTCTATTAGGTGCTTTCTTTTTCTTTTTTGGCCACACCCACAGCAGGCAGAAGTTCCCAGACTAGGGATCAAACCCGTGTCACAGCAGCTGTCCAGGCTGCTGCAGTGACAACACCGGCTTCTTAACCCTCTGAGCCACAAGAGAACTCTATCCATTAGCTGTTTATTTTTTACCTCTCTATTTTTACACATAATACATTTAAATGTATATAACTATCAATTTTTAGTCAGATTTATATAATTCGCACTTAGAAAATCATCTCACAATTAGTGATTTGATAGATACATTAATTTATATTTTTAATTATTGTTATTGTTTAATCATTTACATTAATCCTTTAATTCTCCTATAACTTATTTTGCTCCCCGTTTAAAGGACACTTTGGTATTGTTTTCTCATTTGACTCTTCTGTTGTCAGAGTTCTTCACTGCAAGCAACAGAATCCTCCCTGGCTAACTAAAGCAGAAAAAGAATTTATTGAATTTTAGGTAGTTCACAGAATTGTTGAGAGGGCTGGAAAAGAGACTTGCTTCTAAACTTCCAGAAGTAGTAAAGGGCTAAAATCATGCCAGAGAGCTAGTAAGAAATTCACCAATACCACTTCTGCCACCACCACCACCACCACCAAGTCACAACTAGAATTTGATTTTCAGTCATATTTACTGCTTCTAGCACTGATACCACTTCTGCATCAGGAAACTGATCTTGCAATCAGTAACAGATAGCAGAAAACCAGAAGCTCTACGTCACATTGTGCAAGCATGCCTCATGTGCAAGCATCTGATTTGCACAACTGTGTCTCCAGCTATGAAAGCACCTGAGAATTTGAGTTCTGATTTTCACATCAGGGGACAGGACTCATAACTTCAAATTTTTCTTCCAAATACACAAAGGGAGGGCAATCACATATAACAAATGACCACAAGTTAATTTTTCAAAACAATCCAATATTTTTTGTGCTTATTTTAAATTATTAAAATCGTATCTGAGTTAAGAGCCCTGTGGAGTATAAAATTGGGAAATATGACTTAAATATTACAATTCTGTCTGAGTCTAAAGATAAAGAGCCTGGATTCTAGAATCAGATTACCTGGGCTTAAATTCCAGCTTTACCTCTGACTAGGTATGTGACGTAGGCAAGTTAATTGCCTCAGTGACCTCATGTATGAGATAGAGATAGTTAAATACCAACTTCACTGGAGCATCAAATGAGTTAATGGATATAAAGTTTTTAAAACAGTGCTAGACAAAAGAAAAAAATCTGCTGTGTGTCTCTGATTTTTTTCAGTCTTCTTCCCCAAGGTATTCCTTGTCCTGCTTGAAATTTTTCCATTTACTTCTACCCTTAACTTCTGCCCTTAGCCAGTTTTCAGTCTAAGCTGTCAACTTCTTTTCTATTTCACAATTCTGCACCTTAGACATTTGCTTCTGATGCGGAACTCTGTTAAATGCTATCTGAAATGATTCGTAAACTGTGGCTTGATTGTCCAGTCCAGCAGGACACGTCAGCAGTGCATATGTAAAAATTATCTCCAAGAATTATAGAGGGATATTGAAGAAAGTGATTCTGAGCCTCTTCCCAAAGTACATAATAAAGGTGCATAAAAGTAACTATACTAACTGAACATGTCATATTTGCCTGGCCTGTACAAATACTTCATGTCATATAAGTTTTGAAGTAGAATTTTGAGATAGTTGTTTTGGAGGCAGGTATTATAGCCCTTTTTTGTTTTTTGCTTTTTTTTTTTTTGCTTTGCTTTTTAGGGCCGCACACATGACATATGGAAATATCTAGGCTAGGTGTTGAATCTGAGCTACAGCTGCCAGCCTATGCCACAGCCACAGCAATGCAGGATCCAAGCCCTGTCTGTGACCTATACCACAGCTAATGGCAACTCTGATCAAGGCCAGGGATTGAACCCATGTCCTCATGGATATTAACCGGATTTGTTACTGCTGAGCCACAAATGTGAATTCCAACCCCCTTTTTAGACTAAAGGAAAATAAAGCTCAGAACAATTTGACTTTTATGGTTTGGGTATCCCATTACTTCTGTAACAAATTATCACTCACTTAGTTAAAAAAACCCAAATTTCATATCTTACAGTGAAATCTTCTACACTATAGAAGGTCATTCTTGCAAATACCAAATACCAAATCTTACAGTGAAATCTGTAAGATATGAAATGGGTCACGACAAGGCAAAGTCTGACATGGGTCACAAAGTCTGAAGTCATGCCAAACTAAAATTAAGGTTTTGGCAAGACTGCCTTCCTTCTAGAGGGTGTAGAGAAGAATCCATTCCTTAGGAAGCCTTTTTCAGTTTTGAGAAGCGACCCATTATACCAGGCTTACAGCTCTCTTCTGCCATCTTCAAAGCCAGCAACAGCAGATCAAGTTCTCACGCAGCCATTTTTTGGTTACCTCACCTATTTTCCTCTTTCATTTTTAAGTACCCTTGATTCATTGGGCCCACCCAGATGGTTCAGTATAATCTCCCCGCCTCAAGATCATCTGATTAGCAACCTATCTGCAACTTCAATTCCCTTTTGCCACATCAAGTAACATATTCGTAGTTTCCAGGGTGTAGGACTTGAACAGCTTTGGGAAACCATTATTCTGCCTACAATAGTCTCAAACCATTTGTTACTTCCTGTCTTTCACAATCCAGCTAGATTTCTCTCTCTCCTTTATTTACACTTGTCTAGCAATAGCACTGCACAGAATTTAAACCTTTCTTCATACACAGGACCACTCGAAATTCTAAATCTAGCTAGGTACAACATAAAAATACTCTAGTAGTTCTCTAGATCAGAATGAAATTAATCCTGCTGATGACCACTCTCTCCTGATCACTCAGTATCCTGGGAGACTTGTACCTTCCTCCATCTCCATCCTAGTAAATGAACAGTTGCCCAATGCCTCTGAAAGCTAGTCTATCCAGTTTGGGTCTTCTGTAACTCAACTTGTTTCACCACTACCTTTGACCTAAAAATAATTATTCTCAGAATAACTACACTATAGAAGGTCATTCTTGCAAATACCAAGTGTCATTCAACTATATACTCTCTTAACAGCTCGTATAGAGATTTGCATAGATTAGGAATGCAAAAAATGTTTATTAAATGAAGAAGTATTTTTAAAGAAACCAAGTTATGTTTAATATTGCCTTAGCTCTCTTATTTGGAAAAGTTTTTTTAATTGATATATTTTATATTTTTTTATTGACATATAGTTGATTCACCAGGAGAGCTTTAAGTCTTTACAATTTATATTTTATGCCCAAATATTTGGATAGATTTCATAGCATGTCTCATGCATAAAATAGAAAGGAATTATTAGCAAATTTATTTAAATGTTTTTTAAATAAGATGCTGTATCTTACAAGACCCTTAAAGTGAAATACAGATGAAAGTTCACAAAATGTTGACTGTGAACTTTATGATTTTTAATTTCTATTTCTATCTAATCCAGGCCAAAAGAGATCTTAAACAAAACTACCAATAAGAAATACAAAATTCAAAAATGTTAAGGCACTTGAGTTTTTAATTACATAATTTCTATGGTATTACATTTTTAGTCTTCACATTTTATAATCCCAGGCTGTCTGAGGAATATAGTGTGGCACTTGGGTTAATAAACAAGAGATTATAACTCAAGAATATTTACTTAACCAAACCTTGTGATGCCTCCTTATTCAATCATGGACCGGAGTTTTATGATCCAAACAATATTGAAGTCAGGAATCTACTGGCTAATAAATACAATAAGTTCTGTATCCCTGTCCCTTGTGATTAATTTAGGTTTGTGAGAATAAATCTCAATATTTTGTGTCATTCATGGATTTCCTCAGAACATGCTAAACCTTAAAACCATGATTACTGATATGCTAGTATAGAAGGAAAACTAAGTTTTACATAAAAAAGGATAAAATCAATCCTTACTATAGAGAAATAGTCTCACTATCTCTTATCTGTAACTACAATAATCTGGACGAGGGCTGTCTAAAGGTAGAGTTACTACTTGGTCATTTGTTATCTCCTTTAAGAAGGCTCTCCCACTGGGGGGTGTGGGATGGAAATACTATAAAACTGGATTGTGATGATCATTGCACAACTATAAATGTAATAAATTCATTGAGTAATAAATAAATAAATAAAATTTACAAAAGAATGCTCTCCCAATCCTTGGTCCAAAGTTTTTTGCTCCCAAGCAATGAGCCCTTTGTGTTTTTCAAAGCTTCTTAAGTTATCTTCTGCACTGTATCTATTTCTCTCCCTTTCCTCCATTAAATTCCATTTGTTTCTGGTTATCTTTTAGCTATGTGACTAGCTGATCTGATAACTGAAGTGGGGCCAGTATGATAATAGTGGTTATGGTTTACTAGATTAGGTTTCACATAGAATGCAATTACACTATTTAAGCAATCGATGTCATAACCCCAAAATGTTATTAATTGTGAATTTTTCAGATATTTGGTCAGACCAGCAGTGGAAGCAAGCAGGACTTTGTCAGACTATCGTGCAATGAGCTGCTTACTCAAGGCCAGCACATAATTACAAAAATGTAGTCCCATTCTTGCATGACCATTGAAGAGAGACCTTAGAAGCATACCAAAAGCATTCCATTTGTTGTTATTGTAAGGAGCTTTAGAAAAATACAATGTCTACAACACATTAGCTAGGACACTTAAATCCTCTTATTAATCAACAGCAAACAAGTTGATTCTAAATTGCTCTGTTTCTTGCTTTACATTAGAGCCCTCCATTTATTGTTATGTAAATGTTTGTATTCCATTTCCTTTCTTTAGTGTATCTTTTGGGTGAAAGTTTAAATAATATTTTCCATAACTAATTAGTTAAATTCTTTTTCTACAATAAAGTACTTGGTATTCATAACAGACAAATCTACATAGCCATCACCCTTGGACTTAAGCCTAAATGAAGGTGACATAGTCAGAAAGAGTAAGCAAAGGTGAGTACTCTATACTTTGTATTGAAAGTTGGAAATTATAATTTCTGAAGTTATGTTTTTCTATAGTCTTGGAAAATTGTTTAATAACAGTTTCATCCAATTTTATGGACATCACACTACATCAGAACTGTCATATAAATAACAGTATAAAGGTTTTTTAAGGAGTTCCCATCATGGCGCAGTGGTTAACGAATCCGACTAAGAACCATGAGGTTGCGGGTTCGGTCCCTGCCCTTGCTCAGTGGGTTAAGGATCCGGCGTTGCCGTGAGCTGTGGTGTAGGTTGCAGACGCGGCTTGGATCCCGCGTTACTGTGGCTCTGGCGTAGGCCGGTGGCTACAGCTCCGATTGGACCCCTAGCCTGGGAACCTCCATATGCCGTGGGAGCAGCCCAAGAAATAGCAAAAAGACAAAAATAAATAAATAAATAAATAAATAAAGGTTTTTTAAGTTCAGAGTCCAGCTAAATACCTTTGAAAAAGTGAACATATGGAAAATGAGTGACAACATTGTAAGAGTGGTAGGAAAATAATTTTCATGCCATAAAATTAACCATTATTTTCTCCTTCATTACAAAAATCCAGTACGTCTTTGAGAAACAAGATTAGTAAAATTTTGACAATTAATTAAATTGGATGATGGACATACAGGACTCATGAAACTAGTCACTCTAATTTTGGGTATATTTAAAATTTTTATAACAAAATCTTTAAACAAAGAGGAAAAGAATAAAAATTACAAGATTATAGTGATTAAAATAATGTCTCAGAAGAGGGGCTTTCAGTAGGTATCAATGACAGTTCATTGACTCTCCTCTGAATTAGTAGGCAAATTTGTATCTATTTAGCTTATAGGATAATGCTAGAGAATTTGTAGATAACAAGAGGAAATATCAACCAAACCTGGAAAAGTAAACCAAGGAACGATTTGAGCTGAAATACCAGAACTGAAATTCTCTTGTTCTCATACAATCCTGATAACATATTTTCAAGGTTAGTGAAATAATTGGCCAGCTTCCATTATTATAGAGCTAAAGTATAATTCTATAGTAGAAACAAAGATGGTGAGAGAAAAGAAGGAAATCTCAAGATTTGGAAAGGAAACCAAAGTTAGGAAGCTGAAAGAATGTGAACACCGTGATGCAGTTTAAAAAAAACCATATCCCAAATGGACATAGGGTTGAGGATGTTGAATGGAATATAAAAGGCCCTGGGATAGGTATCAATGACTAAATATGTATTCATGTTTAGAACCACATCTCCAGCATCTCTCCCCATCTCCCTCTATAAGTAGACATAATTCCATTATTAAGACTGCCTAGTTCCCACCTAGTCCTCGGCTCCAGAGGTTAGTCCCTGGGAAAGGGACGGGGGACACCTGGATGGGGGCTGGGCACCAAGACCTCGGCTCCAGAGGTTAGTCCGCCAGAACAGGCTGGGGGGGCGGGGCAGAGAGGAAACTGCTTGGGAGGTCTAGAAACCATTTGATGGGGCAGAGACTGCCTGGGAGACTAGAAAACAAAGCTGTCGCAGAGGAAGGGAGCAATACTCTAGGGGTGGGGAAATGGAAAGCCACATCAGAGGGAACCTGGGAGAAGAGCCTGGTCTGCGCCCGTGCTGGGGAGGGGAGAGGAGAAGGGGTGGGTCCCCATAGAATACCCCCCATGCCACAGCAAGCTTACAGGCCCGCTAGCTAGCTGAAAGCTGTGCTTCCCAGTACATCCCCTCCCCCCACCCTCACCACCCCCTGCACTCTCGCCGAACCTGGGGCTGCCTGCCATCCAGGAGGGCTGGCCTCAACAATTGCCTGAAGCCTACCACCGCAGGGCTGTCCCTGCACAGGCCTGCTTGCCCTTTGGAGGGGCTGCACTTCCGCAGAGCAGCGCCAAACACCACCAGCCCCCGAGAAAAGGCCTGCAGCCCAGAAAAGCTAGAACAAGCCTAGCCAGGCCGTGAATAGATCTGCCTAATTCTCGGACAGTTTTTCTGAGTCAGGCTGCCCCGGGGAGGAGCCTCTTGGGTTTCCAACGGCCCTGCTACCCCCAGGGGGTGCCCCACTCCCGTGGAATAGCTGCTCAGCACCACCAGCCCCCTGGAGGACCCCCTACAGCCCAGAAAAGCTGCAACAAGCTTGGCCAGACTGTGAAAAGATCCGCCTACATTCTCAGGCCGTCCTTCTGAGTTGGGCTGCCCTAGGGAAGAGCCTCTTAGGTTCTCAGTGACCCAGATAGCTGCTCCAGCCCCCAGGGGGTGCTGCACTCCTGAGGAACAGCTGCCCAACACCGCCAACCCCCTGCAATAACCCCACAGCCTAAAAACACCAGAGCAAGCTCTGCATGACCAAGTGAAATCTGCTACCATCGTGGTGTGGACCTCCCAGTCCTGTCTGCCCTCAGGAAGTCCTCCTTTGCTTCAAAGAAACACTGTTAGCCCCATCAACACTCCAGAAAAGCCACACTGCCTCAAAAAAGATTGACCAACAATGCCAGCCCTCAGGAAACATTCCACAGCAGTGACAAGGCAAACACTGCCCGATAACGGAGAGTACAACTCCCTCAGGAGAAAGAAAACAACAAGCAAGATGAAGAAGCAGAGAAACCACCCCCAGTCAAACCAACAGGAGAACTCACCTAAAATAGTCAACAAGGAAACAGAGCTCTGCAGTCTGACAGACTTGGAGTTCAAAAGAGAAATAGTGAAAATACTGAAGGAATTAAGAGAAGATATGAACAGTAATCAGATACCCTCAGAAAGGAACTAGAACATATAAGGAGGAGCCAAGAAAAACTAGAACATTCATTTGCAGAGATGCAAACTGAACTAAGGGCAGTAAAAACCAGAATGAAAAATGCAGAAGAACGAATCAGTGATATGGAAGATAGAATAATGGAAATCACTCAATCTGGTCAACAGACAGAAAACCGAATCAAAAAACTGGAAAGCAATATAAGAGACCTATGGGATAATGTAAAGTGGGCCAATCTACGCATAATAGGAATTCCAGAAGGAGTAGAAAAAGATAAGGGGATGGAAAATATATTTGAAGAAATTATCGATGGAAACTTCCCAAATCTAAAGGATACTGGGTTCAAGATACAAGAAGCACAGAGGGCCCCAAACAAACTGAACCCAAACAGACCCACACCAAGATACATCATAATAAAAATGGCAAAAGTTAGTGATAAAGAGAGGATCCTAAAGGCAGCAAGAGAAAAACAGAATGTTACCTACAAGGGAACTCCCATAAGAATATCAGCTGATTTCTCTACAGAAACACTACAGGCCAGGAGGGAATGGCAAGAGATATTTAAAGTGCTCAAAGGAAAAAATATGCAACCTAGAATACTCTATCCAGCAAGAATATCATTTAAAATAGAAGGGGAAATAAAAATTTTTTCCAACAAACAAAAACTTAAAGAATACAGCAACACAAAACCCAGGTTAAAGGAAATATTGAAAGGGCCTCTCTAAACCAAAAAGAAAGGAAGGAAAGGGAAGAAAAAAGAAAAGAAAAAAAAAAAGAAGAAGAGGAAGAACTAGGACTGAGGAAACCGCAATCAGAGAGCAGTCACTCAAATAAGCCAGCATACAGATTTAATCATGAACATGCTTCAAACAAAATAAAATTAAAAAGAAAAAAAATAAAAAAGAGTCATCAAAACCATAAAATGTGGGCAAGGGATGTTAGGAAGTAAATAACCCTTTTTGTTTGTTTGTTTGTATGTTTCTCTTCTTAATTTTAATATAGTAATGAAGTGTTTGAACTTACAGGACCATCAGGCTAAAACACACAATTATGGGAAGGGGTTAGTGTACTTAAAAAACAGGGCAACCACAAGCCAAAACCAAATATTGCATTTGCAAAAAATGAAAAAAAAAATACACTCAAGCAGATAATAACAGGAGACCATCCAACCAAAAAAAAAAAAAAAGAAAGGAAGAATGGAGAACCATAGAATCAACTGGAACACGAGGTTCAAATGGCAATAAATAATCATCTATCAATTATCACCTTAAATGTCAATGGACTGAACGCCCCAATCAAAAGACACAGAGTGGCTGAGTGGATAAAAAGGCAAAAACCTTCAATATGCTGCCTACAAGAAACTCACCTTAGGACAAAAGATACATATAGATTGAAAGTGAAAGGGTGGGGAAAAATATTTCACGCCAATAGACAGGACAGAAAAGCAGGAGTCGCAACACTCATATCAGACAAAATAGACTTTAAAAGAAAAGACATAAAGAAAGACAAAGAAGGACACTACTTAATGATTAAGGGATCCATCCAAGGAGAGGATGTTACTATCGTCAACATATATGCCCCAAATACAGGACCACCCAGATACATACAACAAATAGTAACAGACATAAAGGGAGATATTGATGAGAATACAATCATAGTAGGAGACCTTAATACCCCCCTCACATCAATGGACAGATCCTCTAGACAGAAAACCAATAAAGCAACAGAGATCCTAAAGGAAACAATAGAAAAGTTAGACTTCATTGATATTTTCAGGACACTACATCAAAAAAAAGCAGAATACGCATTCTTCCCAAATGCTCATGGAACATTCTCAAGAATCGACCACATATTGGGACACAAAGCTAACCTCAATAAATTTAGGAGCACAGAAATTATCTCAAGTATCTTCTCTGACCACAATGCCATGAAATTAGAAACCAACCATGGGAAAAGGAAAGAGAAAAAACCTACTACATGGAGACTAAACAACATGCTACTAAAAAACCAATGGGTCAATGAGGAAATCAAGAAGGAAATTAAAAACTACCTTGAAACAAATGATAATGAAGACACAACCTCTCAAAATCTATGGGATGCTGCGAAAGCAGTGCTCAGAGGGAAATTTATAGCAATACAGGCCTTTCTCAAAAAAAAAAGAAAGATCCCAAATTGACAACTTAACCCTCCACCTAAATGAATTAGAAAAATAAGAACAAAAAAGACCTAAAGTCAGCAGAAGGAAGGAAATTATAAAGATCAAAGAAGAAATCAATCAAATAGAGACTCAAAAAACAATAGAGAAAATTAATAAAACCAAGAGCTGGTTCTTTGAAAAGGTAAACAAAATTGACAAACCCCTGGCCAGACTCACTAAAAAGAGGAGAGAAAGAACCCAAATAACCAAAATTATAAATGAAAAAGGAGAAATCACAACGGATACAGCAGAAACACAAAAAACCATAAGAGAATACTATGAACAACTATACGGCAACAAGTCTGACAATCTGGAAGAAATGGACAATTTTCTAGAATCTTACAGCCTGCCAAAACTGAATCAAGTAGAAACAGACCAACTGAACAGACCGATCACTAGAAATGAAATTGAAGAGGTCATAAAATCACTCCCTACAAATAAAAGTCCAGAACCAGATGGCTTCACAGGTGAATTTTATCAAACATATAAAGAGGAATTGGTGCCCATCCTCCTTAAACTCTTTCAAAAGGGTGAAGAAGAAGGAATACTCCCAAAGACATTCTATGATGCCACCATCACCCTCATTCCCAAAACCAGACAGAGATATCACCAAAAAAGAAAACTATCGCCCAATATCATTGATGAATATAGATGCAAAAATTCTCAAGAAAATCTTAGCCAACCGAATCCAACAACATACCAAAAAAATTATACACCATGACCAGGTTGGGTTCATCCCAGATTCACAAGGATGGTTCAACATATGCAAATCAATCAGCATCATATACCACATTAACAAAAGAAAAGTCAAAAACCATATGATCATCTCAATAGACACAGAAAAAGCATTTGACAAAGTCCAACATCCATTCATGATCAAGACCCTTGCCAAAGTGGATATAGAGGGAACATTCCTGAATATAATCAAAGCCATTTATGATAAACCCACAGCAAATATAATACTCAATGGGGAAAAAACTGAAAGCCTTCTCACTCAAATCTGGAACAAGACAGGGATGCCCACTCTCACCACTGCTATTCAACATAGTTTTGGAAGTCCTAGCCACAGCAATTAGACAAACAAAAGAAATAAAAGGCATCCATATAGGAAGAGAAGAGATAAAACTGTCACTGTAGGCAGATGACATGATACTATACATAGAAAACCCTAAGGACTCAACCCCAAAACTACTTGAACTGATTCATAAATTCAGCAAAGTAGCAGGATATAAGATTAACATTCAGAAGTCTGTCGCATTTCTGTATACCAGCAATGAAATATTAGAAAAGGAATACAAAAATACGATACCTTTTAAAATTGCACCTCACAAAATCAAATACCTCGGAATACACCTGACCAAGGAGGTAAAGGACCTATATGCCGAGAACTATAAAACTTTAATGAAAGAAATCAAAGAAGATGTAAAGAAATGGAAAGATATTCCATGTTCCTGGATTGGGAAAATCAATATTGTAAAAATGGCCATACTACCCAAAGCAATCTACAGATTCAATGCAATCCCTATCAAATTACCCATGCCATTTTTCACAGAACTAGAACAAACAATTCAAACATTTATATGGAACCACAAAAGACCCAGAATCGCCAAAGAAATTCTGAGCAACAAAAACCAAGCAGGAGGCATAACTCTCCCAGACTTCAAGAAATACTACAAAGCCATAGTCATCAAAACAGTGTGGGACTGGTATCAAAACAGACAGACAGACCAATGGAACAGAATAGAGAATCCGGAAATAAACCCTGACACCTATGGTCAATTCATCTTTGACAAGGGAGGCAAGACCATAAAATGGGAAAAAGAAAGTCTATTCAGCAAGCACTGCTGGGAAACCTGGACAGCTGCATGCAAAGCAATGAAACGAGAACACACCCTCACACCATGCACACAAATAAACTCAAAATGGCTGAAAGACTTAAATATACGACAGGACACCATCAAACTCCTAGAAGAAAACATAGGCAAAACACTCTCGGACATCAACATCATGAATATTTTCTCAGGGCAGTCTCCCAAAGCAATAGAAATTAGAGCAAAAATAAACCCATGGGGCCTCATCAAACTGAAAAGCTTTTGCACAGCAAAGGAAACCAAAAAGAAACCAAAAAGACAACTTACAGAATGGGAGAAAACAGTTTCAAACGATGCAACTGACAAGGGCTTAATCTCTAGAATATATAAACAACTTATACAACCCAACAGCAAAAAAGCCAATCAATCAATGGAAAAATGGGCAAAAGACCTGAATAGACTGTTCTCCAAAGAAGATATACAGATGGCCAACAAACACATGAAAAAATGCTCAACATCGCTGATTATAAGAGAAATGCAAATCAAAACTACCATGAGATATCACCTCACACCAGTCAGAATGGCCCTCATTAATAAATCCACAAATACAAGTGCTGGAGGGGCTATGGAGAAAAGGGAACCCTCCTGCACTGTTGGTGGGAATGTAAACTGGTACAGCCACTATGGAGAACAGTTTGGAGATACCTTCGAAATCTATACATAGAACTTCCATATGACCCCGCAATCCCACTCTTGGGCATCTATCCGGACAAAACTCTACTTCAAAGAGACACGTGCACCCGCATGTTCATTGCAGCACTATTCACAATAGCCAGGACATGGAAACAACCCAAATGTCCATCGACAGAGGATTGGATTCGGAAGATGTGGTGTATATACACAATGGAATACTACTCAGTCATAAAAAAGAATGACATAATGCCATTTGCAGCAACATGGATGGAACTAGAGAATCTCATACTGAGTGAAATGACTCAGAAAAACAAAGACAAATACCATATGATATCACTTATAACTGGAATCTAATATCCAGCACAAATGAACATCTCCTCAGAAAAGAAAATCATGGACTTGGAGAAGAGACTTGTGGCTGCCTGATGGGAAGGGGAGGGAGTGGGAGGGATCGGGAGCTTGGGCTTATCAGACACAACTTAGAATAGATTTTCAAGGAGATCCTGCTGAATAGCATTGAGAACGTTGTCTAGATACTCATGTTGCAACAGAAGAAAGGGTGGGGGAAAAAATGTAATTGTAATGTATACATGTAAGGATAACCTGACCCCCTTGCTGTACAGTGGGAAAATAAAAAAATTATAAAAAAAAGAAAAAAAAAAAAAGACTGCCCAGTTCCTTAAATCAGGAGCATGAGGATATTTTGATAGCACAGAGCCAGGTCTACTCACTAGACAATATGCTCTCTCCTGACTATAAAACAGAGATAATATAGTATTATTGCTATCATTATTATTATTATAGTACACTACTCAGTGATATGATAATATGATGGTTGAACAGTCTTTAACCATTTAGATTACATAGAAAACTTCGAAGAAAAAATAGATCTGATTTATAACCTGATGGAATTCAAAATTTAATAGTCTTAAATAATTTATTACATGCCAAAGGAAAGCTGGGATATGGAAGTTGTTTCATCACCATACATCACCATTTTTTCCTATATTTCATTTGTGTGTGTGTGTATCTTTTTAGGACTGCACCAGCGGCATGTGGAGGTTCCCAGGCTAGGAGTCAAATCTGAGCTGTAGCCACCGGCCTATGCTGCAGCCACAGACAGCAACACCGGATCCTAGTTGCATCTGCAACTTACACCACAGATCACAGCAATGTTGGATCCCCGACCCACCATTCTTTTTCCATAACCTAGGTGCTTCTGTAGAGTCACTCCACTCTTCAATAATTTTTAGCTTCAGGCCACATTCTTGGTCTCATATTTTATGAATACCCCAGAGGAATGTCACAAATAGACTAAATTTTAAAAAGATTTTTTATAAAGTCTCCCACTTATACTCTTGTGAATAAAATAGACATGCAAAATGGAAATTTATATAGTTAGATAAATTTATATCTTTTGTAACAAATACACTGAAGAATCAAGATTGATTCATTAATCACTTCATCAGCTACTTTAGTAGATTCCAATCTCTCTAAATGGCAGTTTATAGTAGTATTTCATTGCATTTCTTTCTTTCTTTTTTTTTTTTTTTTGCATTTTAGGGCCACACCTACAGCATATGGAAGTTCCCAGGCTAGGGGTTGAATGGGAGCTACAGATGCCGGCCTAAGCAACAGCAATGCAGGATCCAAGCCCTGTCTTCAACCTACACCACAGCTCATGGCAATGCCCAATCCTTAACCCACTGAGGGGGGCAAGGAATGGAACCTGAATCCTCATGGATATTAGTCGGATTCCTTTCCACTTCACCACAACAGGAACTCCAGTATTTCATAGCTTTTCTGACCTCAAAATTTTACCATTAAACTTCATATAGGTAAGCTGGTGTGTTCAACAAATATGGAAATTTGTTGGCATTGGACCAATGAAGATATTTTACAAAGTAAATTTAAAACATATAACCACAGACTAAATCTAAGTGAAATTTAATAAAGTTAAGTATAAAGTCTTTCAAACTCCAGATTTAAATTCCATGGAGTTACAGCTTTTAAAAAAGGCACAAAACAGGTTGGGGAAGGAGTGGTTTTCAAAAAGTTAATATGATGAAAGCCTACTTGTTTTCATTGGTTGCCTGCTCAATTTGAGGCAACCTGGTGATAAGGTGGATGGATAAGCAGACAAGGCCTCTTCAGGCTTCACTGACAGAAGTGCAGTGACTGCAACCAGGTGGATGATGGGCTTATTAATACTCTGTGCTGCTTGTACTTCAACTATATCCTCACAATCAGTTCTCATAGGGAATTGTCACATTCTCATAGGGAAATTGACCTTCCAAAGATATTCAGAAAAAAAAGAAAAAGAAAAAAAAATATTCAGAGAAGAAGGCAAGGGTGGGGAAGAATCTGAAAAATATTGTGAGATACAGCTGAATGAACCAAAGTTGCTAACTCTGGATGAGAGAAAAATATTTAACTATTTTAAATACTGTTTAGATATGAAGAGGAAGAGAAACATGGAAAACAAAAGAAAAAGGATGAAACCTAAGATTTGGTAAATCACACCAATTTGTCCAATCATTTAACAAATATTTATTGAGAACCCATACTAGACCTTACACTAGTTGCTAAGGATTCTGAAAGAATAGAAACAGTCTCACCTTCAAAGGCATTTACAGTCTTACAGAAGACATTGCAGTAAGGTGGATTTAGTGCTAGGAAAGCACACAAGAGCTGTGCCTAATCTAGATGTCTGAGCCTGGCACTGAGCCACTTATAGCATCTCATTTACTCCTCTCACTTCATGTGGCTATAATGAAAAGAATGAAAACTCTTAGTTAAAATTTACATGGCTTTTCCACTAAGTGACCTGAGGTGACCTCTAAAAATGGTTTGCTATTCACTTGGCCCAGAAAACCCAACAAAATTATGCAAATCAAGAGGTTCAAATCTTCGCCTTCACTTCAAAAACATTCATGAAACTGTCCAGGCCATTAAGGGTATACATATTCAAAAAGCCACAAAGTAGCAGAAGGATGTCACTCTACAGAAGCAATATGTGCCATTCCATCATTATGGTGGTGAAGTTGGTAGCTGTGCCCAGGCCAAAACGCAGGGCTGGGCACAAGGTCGGTGACCCAAAAAGAGTGCTGAATTTTTCTTGCACGTGCTCAAAAAATGCAGAGTAATGTTGAACGTAAGGACTTAGATGTAGATTCTCTAGTCATTGAGCACATCCAGGTGAACAAAGCCCCCAAGACGTGGCGCAGGACTTAACAGAGCTCATGGTCTGAGCCCTTATATGAGTTCTCCCTGCACATTGAGATGATCCTTACTGAAAAAGAGCAGATTGTTCCTAAGCCAGGAAAGGAGGTTGCACAGAAGAAAAAGATATCCCAGAAGAAAGTGAAGAAACAAAAACTTATGGTCCAGGAATAAATTTCACAAAAATAAATGCAAATAAAAATTTTTAAAAAGTTATATGGGGGTATTTTTGACTAATGTAAAAGAAATATTTTCAGACTTGTAGCTAAGAATACAATGGTTGCCATAAGAGCAGTATGTCTTATGATTAGAAGAGTTTAAAAAGAAAATTTGGTTAATTCTTTTTATTATTCCATTTATTAGGCTGCATTATATGCATTTTCTCCTGGCTTTTTACTTACTCCTAAGTGAACACTTTGCACTTCATTGCAATCTGTCTCCAATGGATTCTGAATTCTTTCTATACCTAAAAATCACTAGGCTTGTAAATTCGCAGGCTAATAAATTCTGACTTGTTTACCTTCATACCCCCAAATGTTTGCTGAATTGATGAATAAGGTGCTGGAAAATGAATAAATGCTTTAGGTAAATGGTTAGACTTAGTCAATGAACCCAAAATATTTGTCATTCATATCAGCATCACCTGAGGAGCTCTTTTTAAAATATAGAATTTGAAGAACACCATTAGAAAAGCTGATTCGATAAACTTAAGATGAAGTTAAGGAATCTCTATTTTCAAAAATCTTCCCAAAGTTGTTCATGGCCAAGTTTAAGAATTACTGGACTCAATAACTTCTAAGATTTTTTCAAGATTCCATTATCTCCTCAATTTCCATTGCCATTAAAACATACTTTGATGCAATCTACTTCTTTAGAAAATCTAATGCACTTATCCTGATATCTGGGCAGTCTGATCTCTGAATGAATATTTCCCAATTGCATTTTAAAGGAGATACTTCTCTTCCTTAGATTCTGCAATATGGGTTCTACCACTGATTAATTCCTTGCTGTTAAGGTAACATATTCACAATTTCTAGGGTTTAGGACATGGGTGTCTTTACAGAATCATTGTTCTGCTTATCACGATGTCCAAACAGATGGCATTTTCCTACAGGTTTCTCTATATGCAAATGGTGTAATTCATACCATATATTTTGGATGAAATATTTTAGAGTCATATAAAGTAAATATGAGAGTTATTACATGAATTTTCCAGTGCTTGGTTTGGCTAATTAAAGTCTTCATTTCCCTTATTTTTATATTCTGGACCATATTATTTAATGGTTGATCAACAAATTGGTACTTGATAAAACACTGCCCTACTTTTAAGCATCTTAACAAATTAGCTTTAACTATGTGGGTACTTAGAGTTGTATGAACATTGTAGAGTGTAAATCATACAATTATTGTAAGTAGATTCATGCCATTATTTAAGATTCATACTTATTCTACACTGTATTCTCAAAATTAAATTGGGATCTTTAATTAGTATAGCATATACTCCATGAATAATCATTCATAGCCGAAATTTTTTATTTTCCCTCTACATGGAAAGGTCATGAGAAGACTTTCATAACTCTAGTTTTCACTCAATAAAGTAGCACATTAGAAACATAAAATAGCAAACCCTTATATATTTAAGTAAAATAGAAGCCTAGATTATCCATTTTCTGAAATATGAATTCTCATGCTATGTTTTAACTAGTATCTAGCACAGAATAAAATAACAGTCTGGATATTTATTGAGATTCCTTCTGTCTCTGATCACTCACTGAGAGATATTATTTTCTCCAATAGTAATTGTATGGAAATTACTTAACTGATTTTGTTTAAAACATCAGAATATCGGAGTTGCTTTACAGAAACCAGGAATTGATTGGCTCACAAAACTTTACAGTCTAATGTAGAATTTTAGACACAAGCATTCAGCTGATGGTATTAGAATGGGTTTGTTCTTTTCCTCCATTTTATCTCTGCTGGTCCAGTGCTCAGGCACTGGATTCTTCTTTTCAGGTGGTCACAGTACAGATGACAGCAGCAAACTAACATGCTACATTCCCAACCACGCCAAAGGATAGAATGTACTCTTCCCCAGGCGTTCCAATAAAAATCCCCAGGTTAGCACTAACTGGAAGATTTGAGCCACAGTCCTTTCTCTGAACCAATCACTGAAGCCATGATTGTAAATTACACTGATGACTCTTCCTCCCTGTAGCAGGAAGAAGATCAGTAGATACATATGAGTAAAGAATGGATGGGGCTTGGGCATGGTTCACCAGAGAAAAACTGGGATGCCATCTCCAGGATGAGCAGAAATGGGTCCAAGATGGGCCAGAACAATATTTTCCTTTAACCATGGAAGAGGGTCAGCTCTGTTCATTCTGAGGCCTCTGATCTGTTCATTAATTTATTCAACACATGTTACTATGTGCTGAGTACTGAGCTATCTAGACTAAACTCTGTGGAACTTCTTTACTCTAACTTCTTATTAAAATTTTAGCCAACTACTTTCCATTTCCTATGACTAGAGTTAAAAAGGATATCAGAAATCCCTGAGCTCTGATATTTATTACCCAATTTTGATTTACCTTCTTTTTTTTTTCTGTCTTTTTTTTGCTATTTCTTGGGCCGCTCCCACGGCATATGGAGGTTCCCAGGCTAGGGGTCCAATCGGAGCTGTAGCCACCGGCCTACACTACAGCCACAGCAACGTGGGATCCGAGCCGCGTCTGCAACCTACACTACAGCTCACAGCAACGCCGGATCGTTAACCCACTGAGCAAGGGCAGGGACCGAACCCGCAACCTCATGGTTCCTAGTCGGATTCGTTAACCACTGCACCACGACGGGAACTCCTGATTTACCTTCTTGGTTTCTGATTTCCTATATCTGTGTACGCTTATATTGATGTGAGATAATTCTGGATCCTCCTAAACCCCTCTTGACTTCCTTGCCATGCCTGAGTTCCTACACTATAGCTCTGGCACTATAGGATAATAATTTTCTAATTCATATCATTATGAATTAGAATATTTTCTTAGTTAAAAAAAATCTACAGCATAATTCCAAGATAATTCCCCCCCCCCCCTTTTGCTACTCTTGAGGAGAACCATTTTCAATTAAAATGTCTTTTAATGAAAGCCACATCAGTCTACAAAACAGCTGCCAATTTCCAACATGTTGTGAATTTAAGAACTAAATTTGAAAACCTCTTAAAATCAAGGTATAGAATGGAACAGTTGCCAGATATTTCTCTGAAAAATACCCTGACACTTTTCTCAAGCTCACTAATAACCATGGCCTATTCTCCCCCAATTGGCCCGATTTCATTCAAAGCTACCCCTGCACACCTCTAAGGTTTTACACTCACGTTAGCCTGGCATTATGCAAAGTCAGTCAGCTTCCTTAAAAAGCCAGAGAGGGAACAGAGCTAATGTTAATATTGTCTCATGAACTCAAGCAGCCCCCAAAGAAAGGGTCTGTCTGCTCAGTCTTTGTTTAACTGTGGCACCAATTCTGAGTTATCCTTCATTTAAGAGAATTCCATTTTATGTTATAAATCCCACTGATCCCCTCCCTGAGCCTCAGCCCCTGCCTTTCTGTCCTCCCTCTCTCTCCCTCCATCTTTCTATTTCATCCTGATTCCTTTCTTACTCCTCTTTTTCCTGCTTTAGTGTTAATCACCCACTCTCTTTTCTTTCCTCTCTTGATTGCCGACAGAACCTCCTACTAGTGGTTCTGTTCTATTCAGTGATTAAGAAAACATGAGCAAGAATGTATTTCTTTATTAGGAATAATAGAAAGAACTAGGAACTAAATCCAAGTCTCTCTGTGTCCTTATCTAGTGAAGAGACCAGAGTTTGGACCCAGATTTGCCTGATTCCAGAGTCCCCAGTCTTCTGTCATCACACTCTGTCTTTAACCTAAAAATTCTTTACTCATTCACTCCACTGATTTCACATTCAAAGTACATCAGAATCTCTCCAGTAACTACCATAAAACTTTTTAAATTTTTTTCAGAGTATATGTTACTATATGAAATTATTTTTTTCTTTACTGGTTTTCTCATTTATAGACCATCCTTCTTCACTGCACTTAGGATTCACTTCCTTAAGATTACGGTCTTTGGAGTTCCTGTTGCAGCTCAACGGTAATGAAACTGACTAGTATCCATGAGGATGGAAGTTCGATCCCTGGCCCCGCTCAGTGGGTTAAGGATTCAGTGTTGCTGTGAGCTGTGGTGTAGGTAGCAGATGCGGGTCAGATCTGACATTGCTGTGGCTGTGGTGTATAGGATAGCAGCTGTAGCTCCAATTCAACCCCTAGCCTGAGAATTTCCATATGCTGCAGGTGAGGACTTAGAAAAAAAAAAAAATGGGGTCTTTATCTCATTCACCACCTGGCTCATGGTCATTTATCAATAACTATTTCTTCAATAGCTGAATTAATGTATGAATACTTTCTGTATTTCAGCTCCCCACATAAACTTCAAAGCATCTGAGAGATCTACTGATGCCAAGAAATACCCCACATTTTTAATACAGGCTTTTTCAAACCTACAGTAGAATGAATAGTATATGAACCCATATAAACTCCAAATGGATGCATTAACTGTTAACATTCTGCTCTATTTGTTCTCTTCCATTCTTCTTTCTCTCTCTCTCTCTCTCTCTCTCTCTCTTCAATTTGCACATCAAAAATAGCTATCAGACTTCCCTCAGTGGCCCAACAGAACTGGCGGCATCTCTGCAGCACTAGGACACAGATTCGATCCCTGACCCAAGAGTGGGTTAAAGATCCAACATTGCCACAGCTGTAGCATAGGTCACAACTGTGGCTCGGATTTGAGCCTTGACCTGAGAATTCCACATGCCAAGGTTGGCCTGAAAAGGAAAAAAAAAAAAAAAAAGTCAGAATTCCTGTTGTGGCTCCGCAGATTAAGAACCCATAATAGTCTTCATGAGGATAAGGGTTTCATTCAGTGGGTTAAGGATTTGGCATTGCCAAAAGCTGAGGCTTGGGTCACAAATGAGGCCACAGCTGAAGCTCTTGTTCAACCCCTACTCCAGGAAAAAAAAAAAAAACTATCAATTTATATCTAGAAGATAGAAGGACACCCCAACCAACAGGTAAAAGATGAGAAACCCAGGAACACCCAATAGAAAAATAATCATATGAAGAGATGAAAGACTGAGATTATAACACACTGTCACTTATATGAATTTAAAACATATGAATACAAGACAACATTCTATATTTTTGTAATGCATATATATCTGAGTGCAAAGAGTGGGTTTCTGTTTGGGAGGTAGAGAGGAAGATTAAAAGTAAAAAGAAGAAATAAAATGAGAGGGGGTCCTGTAGGTACAGACAATAATATCTTACCATGAAGAGAGGAATGTAGCTGGCCCAATTTTCTGGACATGATTTTTAAAAAAAACTTTTTAACAAAATGAAGTAAAAATAAGAATGACACAAAACTCTTCATTCATTTGCAAATGTTTGTCTCTTACTAATGTTATGCCCATCAGTGATGCACAAGGTTCATAGTGTTTGAACTCTCTCCTTTTCATTGTTTTTCTATTGGATATCAATTTGTTTCTTACTATAAATTCAATGTTTTTAGGCACTCTGCATATGGACATGGTCATATCAATAAAAACCCCATTTTATACTCACAAAACTGAATTAAAGAAAGGAAGGGAGGGAGTTCCCATCATGTTTCAGCAGAAAGGAATACAGCTTGTATCCCTGAGGATTCAGGTTTGATCCCTGGCCTTGCTTAGTGGGTGTGGGATCCAGTGTTGTGGTGAACTGTGGTATGGGTCGCACTTGGATCTCATGTTGCTGTGGCTATGGCTGTGGCCAGCAGCTGTAGCTCCTGTTCCATCCCTAGCCTGGGAACTTCCATGTGACATGGGTGAGGCCTTAAAAAGCAAAACAAGAGAAAGAATATAGATAAAAAAGAAGGAGGCAAGAAGAAAGTAAGTGGACAGGAAGAATCAAAAATAAGGAAAAAGAATATCCAAAGAAAATTAAGGATCCTATCTCGATCTCTCCCTCCTTCCCGCGCCGCCCTACCGAATCCCTCCATCCGCCCGCCCTACACGACTCCCATCCGAACAAACACCGCCACACGCACATCCCTGCCCCCTGCCGCCCTTCCTTCCTTCCTTCCGCCTCCTCCCGCCCTCCCTCCCCTCACTCCACTCCCGCACCAAGAAAAGAAAGAAAGAAAGAAAGAATCACAAATCAGGATTAAACCGATATCATGTATACTTGTTAGTGTGATGCACTGAGAAAGAACTGTATATGTGCTTGCAAAAATGACTCACCTATATTTAACAATGAAGAAATAATCCGACTAATCTTATTTTGACATTCAACATGACAACAAGCATGGACTTTTTTAAAATGTCAGTGTCGTTAAGGACAATAAAAAGGTGAGAAGATTGTTCTAGATCAGTGAATGGCAAGCTATAGGCCAGTGGACAGAAAACCCAGCCTACTGCTGGTTTTTGTACAGCCTACAAGCAGCCCATGGTTATATTTTTTAATTTTCAGGGGGTTGGGAATCAAAAGAAGAATAATATTTCATAGACCATGAAATTTATATGAAATTAAAATTTCATAGTCCATTAATAAAGTTTTATTGGCACACAGTCACACTCATCAGTTTGTATATGGCTCTTTTTGCACTGTAATAGCAGAGCTAAGTAGTTGCAACAGGCACTCTTTTTGGCCCACAAAGCCTAAAATATTTGCCCTCTGAGCCTTTATAGAAAAATATGCCAAGGGCTTCTCCAGATTAAATGAAACTAAAGAAACAACCTCAGGCAATGTATGATCCTTGATTGACTCAAGGGTAGAAGAAAATAAAACACATTATTTGGACAACAGAGAAAATGTCAATATGAGACTGCATATTAAATTAATAGCATTGTATCAATGTTCAATGTCTCTGGTCTTGTGCTTGTGTAAGGGAATTTGTTCACAGTAAATATTTGCCGAAATATTAGGGGTGCAGTTTCATGAAGTCTACAACATACTTTCAATTGGATCAGAGGAAAAATTGTGTGTGTTTGTGTGTGTGTATATGGAGAGAGACAAAACAAATATTGCAAGACATTAAAAATTAAAGAATATAGGCATAAGATATATCATTGTCCATTACACTATTTTTCACCTTCTGGTTTGATATTTTTCAAAACAAAAAATATTAAAAGAAAAAATAAAGTAGACTGTTTTTCTAAATAACCATTTTCTTTTGTGTTTCCAGGGAGCCAAAATAAGTATTTTGCCAAAACGCATCAACTCACTCTCTTCCCTAAGGAAATACATATAGTAAAAGGGATTTCCCCAGTTTAGTTGAGGAACTTAGGCCCCCTTGTTAATTCCTTTTTCCTTTACCCACATCAAATTCACCTTCAAAATCTACCTTCATGAATGTCCAGAAACTCCACTGCCACCATCCCAACTCTATCCACCATCATGTCTCCACTGATGTTAGCATAGCCTTCTTGCTGGTCTCTATCAAATAGCATTTTGCTCAGTGATCTTTTAATCCTGTAAATGAGATCATACAATTTTCTTGTTCCAAACTCTCCCATAGCTTCTATCACATTTAAATAAAATTTGAAATCCTCAGCATAAACTATAAGAGCTGCACAATATGGCCCTTGCTCATCTTCCTGCCAGCATTTCCCACCCCCTCCCCCTCAAATGCAAAAAACATGTTCCTATCTCAGGACCTTTATACTCTCTGTATACATGAATCTTTTCATGTTCAAAACCTTCACATCACTTAGTACTCTGCCCAGATTTGCCTCCCCAAAGAGGACTATCCAGACCACTCTAACTAAAATAACGAAAACCCCCTACCAGTCACTCTCTGTTTCATTTGCTTGATTTATTTTTGCTATAGTACAAGGAAGGTCTGAAACTACACTTGTTTTCATTCCTATTGTCTAGTGTTTTGACTTTCCTAACATTCACATAAGCATTCGAATGTAAACTCTATGAGGGAAAGATAATTTTCTAATCATTCAATGTCGTATTACCAAATAACCATATATTTGCTGAAGAATGCTCAAAGACTTCATTCATTTAATTACTAGTTATTGAATCCCTAGTCTATGAGAGGCATTGTTCTGATTACCTGGTCCATATTAGTGGCTAAAACAACAGTCAGTGCCCTCAACGGAGCTAACACACTGTCAGAGAAGAACATCTAGAGCATGTGGAAGGAGAGGGATCCTGGGGAGGGTGAATGTATGCTTGTAATACTAGACACATGTCTAAGTGACTCTCTATGTAGGCTAAATGTGCATATTATAGCTCTGTGTTAATGACTAACATTAAAGACATGGAATCATTTAAAATGAAATGTGAGCTGCAACTGGAAGGAAGATTTGTAGAGAGAGAGGAAGTAGGGGTTAGAAAGCCCAGAGCAAACAGTATTGGGTTTGGGAGGCATGAGAGCCTGTGTAAAAAAATGACAAGAATATAATGGACTTGGCTGGTCTCTGGATTCCACCTCGGCCATTGATAGGATGCTGTTTCCATTCCAACCTAGACAGCTGTGGTGTGGGAAGCTGAATTTCATCAACAATTTGTGGTGCAGCCCAAATAGCCTTTGCAAAATTGTCTAGTAAGATGCTGAAGAAATTTTGTCTTGTATCTCATCAAAATCAAACCTCTGGACAATTTTATTATATGTATGTAAATTATACCTCGATAAAACCTAATTTTTTTTAGAATATTTCCCCTAGTGGAGAGATAAATCATAGTTGGGACAGGGCTCCAGACAAATTTTGGATTTTTCAACCAACTCCTATATAGTAAACAAAAAATTTTGTTATTTATTTCAGTTTATTTGCATTTTAAAGCCTTTATCTCTAACATTTTGTTTCTGACATAAAGAAGTTCAAGCCTCTATAAGCCAAGTGTTTGAGAGATTTCACTGCGCCTGAGTGGGAGCTGCTTGGGGCCAGTGGGATTCAGTTCCAAATGAGAAAAGATGCAAAGACAGTCCCGACTTATGGTGATTCAACTTATGATTTTTTTTACTTTACTATGGTGCCAAAACAATACATATTCAGTAGAAACTATGCTTTGAATTTTGAGGTTTTTTGTTTTTTGGTTTTGGTGGGGTTTTTATTTTGGTTTTTTGTTTTTTTGTTTTTTTTTTTTTTTTGCTTTTTTTGCTTTTTTAGGGCTGCACCCATGGCATATGGAGGTTCCCAGGCTAGGGGTTGAATCAGAGCTTCAGCTGCTGGCCTAGGCCACAGCCACAGCAACTCAGGATCCAAGCTACATCTGCAACCTACACCATAGCTCATGGCAAAGCCGGATCCTTAACCCACTGAGCAAGGCCAGGGATCGAACTCCCAACCTCATGGGTCCTAGTTGGGTTCATTTTCACTGTGCCACAATGGAAACTCCTGAATTTTGAGTTTTGATCTTTTTCCAGGCTAATGAAACATAGTTCGACATTCTCACACTGCTGAGCAGCAAGAACCACAGTTCCCAGCCAGCCACACAATCACCAGTGTAAACAACTGATACATTTACAAGCTTTCTGTACCCATACAACATTTTCATTTTAAGTATAGTACTCAATAGGTTACCTGAGCTATTCAGCACTTTATTGTGAATAGGCTTTGTGTTAGACGATTTTTCCCAACTGTATGCTAATGTAATTGTTCTGAGCGCTCATCTATGATGTGTGATAGGTTAGGTGTAGTAAGTACATTTTTTATTTAACAGTATTTTCAGCTTATGATGGGTTTATGAAGACATAATGCCATTGGAAATCAAAGAAGATGTGCAGTTAGTCTTCCCTGTTGTTTAACTCCCCCTTTTCCTGGGAAATAAATTCAGGTTGACGATGCTCAATTCCAATGCACCATAAAGTGTTGGGTATTAAATGTGTTCAGCTGACATCACTGTCCCCATTCAGTTACAAATGGTACATCTGGACTTTGAGCAAAGACTCTAACCAACCTATAACTTTCTGTTTCAATAATATCACCTCCACTCTATAAGAGTGGGCCCCAAGGTTCTCAGATCTTTACTCACCTCTCTGACCTTTTAGCCTCTTGAGATGGGTCTCTACATCACTTCGCTGGCCGGCTCAGTGGTGACACTCCCATTGCTATTTGCCCTACTCCAAATCCTCACCCTACCCCCATTCCTTACACAATTACAGTCTCTAGCCCAGAGTTTCTCCTGGGCCCAAACCTGTACCACAACTAGAGGTTAAAAAGAATAGAGAAGTTGGAATTCCCATTGTGGCTCAGCAGTAATGAACCCAATTAGTATCCATGATTAGTATCCGTGGGTTCAATCCCTGACCTCACTCAGTGGATTAAGGATCCGGCTTGCCATGAGCTATGGTTTAGGTTGCGGGTGAGGCCTTGATCTGGCATTGATGTGGCGATGATTCGACCTCTAGTCTGGAAACTTCCATATATATGCTGCTGGTGCAGCCCTAAAAAGACAAAAGTTAATTAATTAATTAATTAAGATAAATAAAAAGTGTAGAGAAGTTGAACAGACAGCTGCAGGACCACTCCTGTGGGTGCCTGAAATTGGGCTGATAGAATAACAATAACAACTCCTTCTCTAGTTTACTGAATCTCTGCAATGTTCCATATCTTGTATTAGATGCCTTGTAAACAACTTATTTGGCTGTGACTCTTCTATTCACAACCATCCTATAACACAAGTATTACTATATCTACACTTACCAAGAAAGTAACTAAAATTTGGAGGTTTTTTTTTTTGAAATTGGGGTTTAAAACCCAGAAAGTTCACCTCTAAAAATATGTAAATAAATAAATTTTTATTTTTTAAGTATCTTATCATTTATGCCAAATTCTGGGCACATTTTTTTTTTTGCTGAGTCTTCATAGTTGCTTGCTCATGGGATGGAATATTGTGCTCATACAATTAAAAACAAAATAAAACATTGAAGTTTAAATGCTGACTGTTGAATTCTGAAAATTGCAGGCCAGCAAAATTATGGAACGCTGATGGAACTGATATCTTGCAAGTATTTATAAAATGGTGATCATCAAATGCCAATAAGGATTCACTAATAATACATTACTATCTTTAGAAATTACTATTGAGTGAATAAATAAATAAACGGATATCCAACTAGCCAAATTTCCATTTTAACAGAATTACTGAACTAGTAGATCTGGAGAATAACAAATTATAGTGTATTTGCTTTAGCAAGAGATTGGACAGACACTATTCTTTGGACCAGATGGAAAAATGTAAACCAGATGATAACACAGTTTCATGCATATTCAACTGATTTCCTAGATAGATCTAAAGAATGTGGATTTCTAGAAAACAAAACTTTTAACTTCCCTATGTCTTTACCTATTGTAGATGTACAAAGAACTTCCATTGGTCCCGGATCCATACTTAATTTGCCACGAATATTAGGTCATTTATTAATTGATCTTTGAGAAGTTCCCTTGTGGTGTAGCAGGTCAGGGATCTGGCATTGTCACAGCAGCAGCTCAATCTTTGAGAAAAGTCAGTTCATATACTTTGAGAAAAGAATTTTTTGTATAACATACCACTGAAAAGTATGCAATAGACTTTTTACTTTCTTTCAGTAGAGTATGAAGCCCTTTATAGAATGGCCAAAACAAGCATTTGTCAACTAACCCAAGAAATTAGCCATAAAAAATGGAAATTTTAGCTAACAGTTAAAACTATTTTATATTTCACTCTACTTTTATAGGGTCTTTTAGTATGTTTATCATTCAGTATCATTAATAAAAACATTTCTAGTGGCATAAGCATTCAGTTCCCCAATTCTCTTAATAATTTTTTAATAATATTTGCTTTTATGAAAGACTTTCTCTATGCCTGATAGTGTGCTAAGACCCTTTCATTTATTTCCTTACTTCTGGGAACTTGGGGTTAATAGATGCAAACTATTGCCTTTGGAATGGATAAGCAATGAGATCTTGCTGTATAGCACTGGGAACTATATCTAGCCACTTATGATAGAGCATGATAATGGGAGAAAAAAGAACATATATATGTAAGTCTGACTGGGTCATCTTGCTGTACAGTTAAAAATCGACAGAACACTTTAAACCAGCTATAATGGAAAAAATTGTTATAAAATAAATAAAATTATTCTGTACTTTGGATGAAAAAAATATTTCCTTACTTAATCCATACATGACAATATAAGGTAAAGATTTTGGGAGTTCCCGTCGTGGCGCAGTGGTTAACGAATCCGACTGGGAACCATGAGGTTGCGGGTTCGGTCCCTGCCCTTGCTCAGTGGGTTAACGATCTGGCGTTGCCGTGAGCTGTGGTGTTGGTTGCAGACGCAGCTCGGATCCCGCTTTGCTGTGGCTCTGGTGTAGGCCGGTGGCTACAGCTCCGATTCAACCCCTGGCCTGGGAACCTCCATATGCCGCGGGAGCGGCCCAAGAAATAGCAACAACAACAACAAAAAAAGACAAAAAAAAAGATTTTTATACACATTTTATAGATAATGAAACTTTATCTGTGAAGTCAATTCTTAAGATAGAGCAAGGCACTTTCAGTGTGAGGCAGTATTATACAGAGTTGATTAATTTTCTTATTTCTTTTGAATTATCATTGTAAGTCCTAGAATTTTGGTTTTATGCTAAAAAATATTAGTATGCACACACATATATACACGAATGCACCACATGCATTTTACTTTTGTGTGTGATTGTGTGTTCTTATGTAAATTAGAAAATTTATGGGACTAATTTTGGTTAGTGTTTCTCTCACAATGTGAACACATAATAGGTTTGCAGTTGCAGTAAAGATTCCTCTTTCCTTTGCTTTTCTCTACTAAAAATAGTAAAATATTTTTGAGAATATTTTTAGGATGAAGGAATTTTTGTGAATTTAATCAATATACATTCACATTCTTCAACTCTATCAAGATGAACTGATATTTCTTCTATCTTATGAACTCTGAGCCTTTTTATAAACACTAAAATTTTCTATATTTTTGACTTATAACTTTCAATTCTTATCTCCCATATCAACCAATCTAATTTAGATTTGTCAAAGGTTCATTTTCTTGACATTTACGGCTTTATATTTGATAGTTATTATAACACTTTTAGTCCCTAGCTCTATGATTCTGAATCTTATTGTAGTTTTGATCCCTTATATTTTGTTTTGTTCTTAAAATTATGCCTAATAAGTTTATGCCTTTTTATAATTTTAATATTTTTAGAGTATGTTGAGTTTCAGTGAATATTTGATTAACTAATGATGATACCTCAACACCAAAATTGAAAATTGCTATTCTAATTATTTTCAATCAGATATATTTCATAAGATAGTCTGGTCAATCACCATTTTCCATTTTTTCTGTATATTTAAATTTCTTTTGCTTGTTGATCTATCTGTGCTATTTCATTTGGGGGACTCCTAAGAAGCTAGGTGTCCTTCAAAATAAAAGTAGACTAAATTCCACAGGTGTAGGTTTTTTGCATTGGTGATCCATTGGTTCTGTATTAAAACCAGTTGCATATATAGTAAATGTTTTTCTTCACTAGCTATCTATTCATCTAAGCTTTTCTAGTTTACCTAATTCTTTAATTTTCCACATTTTCTCTTTGTTATTCAGGGAAAGGTTTAATACAGTTTTAAATTATTATATCTGATTAAATGAAAGAATGAATGCATCTATTTACTTTATTTTTATTTTTCATTAAAGTATCATTGATTTACAGTGTTCTGTCAATTTCTGCTGTACAACAAAGTGACCCAGTCATTCATGTATATATATACACACACACACACGCACATTCTTTTTCTCATATTATCTTCTGTCACATTCTATCACAAGTGATTGGATATAGTTTCCTGTGCTATACTGTAGGACCTCATTGCTTACCCATTCTAAATGTAATACTTTGCATTTACTAACCCCAACTTTTTTTTTTTCACTGCCCCCACAGCATGTGGAGGTTCTAAACCAGGGATGGAACCATGTCACAGCAGCAACCCAAGCCACTGCAATGACAACACAGGATCTTTATCCTGCTGCGCCATAAGAGAACACCTCATTTGCTTTTTAATAATGCACAAACCTTGCTTTTCTCTTGGGCTAATTAGTGAACATTCCTCCTAAGAATAATCCACAAAATAAGAACAGAAATAAGAGCAACCTATCCATGTGTAGACTATAAGGTGTTTGAAAAATCAAAGGTCAAAAGTCAACAAAAGAAAAGTGGAAGATAGAAACATCTTTTCTTGCCAATACTGCATGAGTCAAAGAAAACTGACACACAAAAAAAATTTATATGAGAAACTGAACCTTGATAATTTTTTATTGAAATGAAATTCTTACAATATTTTTTGATTATCATGTCAGTATCTCTCAAATTTCAGGAAGAGATTTTTAATTAATTGATTACAATCAACTTTCCACATTCTTCAGAGTCAGCTAGACTATAGACTAATCCTTTCAGAATACTACCCTTCACATGCATTCTCAGGTGATTTCAAATCTGATGATGTGATGATGAGACACTCAATATTCACCGGCATTCATCTTATTTATCATACTTGGTTCGTTTCCAAGGACTAAAGGCCTAAGTTATTAAAAATTATATGCCCCATTTAAGCAGGTTTTCTGCATACTTTAACCAGGGGAAAAAATGTTGAATGTGTTTTCCCCTTATAAAAGTATGGCTTTTTATGATTTATCAACATATAGAACTTTTTATGATTTATCAACATATAGACCTGATTTATCAACATATATGTGTTTTCCCCTTATAAAAGTATGGCTTTTTATGATTTATCAACATATAACTGAAGGCTTCTCAGCCTCACCCTCATGGCACATAATCCTTGAGAACAACAAATGTAAGTGATAAAGCCATCCTTGCACAGTGTCCCCCACCTATTCCAAGGCAATTCTGCTTGGGGGTAAAAAAAATCCCAGAGGTGTAAATTCCTTTTATCAGTCTATGTATGTTAACCTGCTTTCATTAAATATAAAAATTAGAACACTCCTCTCTTAGGGAAAATTTAACCAACTGATTGTTTCAAAATAACAAATTTTCTATACTCTTATTGTTTCTTTTTAAAACGTGCATGCTTTAAAATTGAAATATGTAGTTTCTAACAAGATTTAAGTAAATGTTTATTTTAAAATGAAAGTTTCTGAGTGCTAAGATTATTCCAGAGAAGAAAAGATGAACTATATCAATAACATTCCAGCAAATCAAATGATACCTATAAAAGATAATAAACACAACCAACATTTTTTATGGCCATACCCACAGGCCAGGGATTGAATCCAAGCCACAGCTGCAGCACTGCCAGATCCTTTAAGCCAGTGAGACGGGACAGGGATTGAGCCCAGGTCTTTGCATCAACCTGAGCCACTGCAGTAGAATTTTTAACCCACTGCACCACAGCGGGAACTCCATAATTAACATTTATATATTGTGTTGTTTAATCCATTCAACGATCCTGTGAGGCCACTTACTATTATTAATACCCTCATTTCACAGATGACAAAGCCAAGATGAGAACAGGCTGATAACTATGGCAAAGATCCCTCAGCTGTACTAGTTTTAATAAGCAGTGGACACAGTATTTTAGGCACACAGGAGCTCAGGACTTCATCACCACGCCCTCCCAATCCATTCTCCATTGCTCCATTTTGCAAACTCACGCTAACAACCTCAACATGGTCTTAAAAATAATCACTTTAAAATTTTGCTTACTTACTCTTTGTAATTACTTACATATTCAATTAGGAATTTTCTCGAGGGTAGGAATTTTTTTATTTTTTTTATTTTTTTCTGTGCTGCAGCTCCAGTTTGACCCCTGGTCTGGGAACTTCCATATGCCATGGGTGCAGCCTTTAAAAAAAAAGAAAAAATTAAAAGTAAAATAATAATAATGATAATGAGGAAAATACTGTACCAATATATACAGAAAACATACAATATAGAAAACAAATATACAAATTATTGACTGTTTCTAAGTTTTCTCATTGATACATACTTGCTATTTCCTCATTCTCTTGTTTTCTACTATCAGTCACTGGTAGACATAAGAAAGGAGGAGGAGAGAATCAACATTTACTGAGTTCCTCCAAGGTGGCACACACTCAGCTTCACACACATCACTTCACTTCAACTTGAAAACAATCTTGACAGAATATGCAGGTAAGTCTAGTTCTCATTGTTTCACATTAGGGAGTTGACTACAAGGCCATATTTTCTCCACTGCATCCTGGTGACGATATAAATTTCAATATATTAGGGAGTTTCTGTAGTGGCACAGCAGAAACAAATCCGACTAGGAACCATGAGGTTGCAAGTTCGATCCCTGGCCTCACTCAGTGGGATGGGGATCCAACATTGCTGTGAGCTGTGGTGTAGGTCACAGACGTGGCTCGGATCCTGCATTGCTGTGGCTGTTGTGTACACCGGCAGCTACAGGTCAGATGAGAACCCTAGCCTGGGAACCTCCATATGCCATGAGTGCAGCCCTAAAAATACGACAAAAAAAATTATTAGCCAAAAATTGTAAATGAACAGAATCATATTATATAATTTGTTTTATTTTTATTGAAGTATATATCTGGACAAAACTCTACTTAAAAGAGACACATGCACCCGCACGTTCACTGCAGCACTATTCACAATAGCCAGGACATGGAAACAACCCAAATGTCCATCAACAGATGAGTGGATTCGGAAGATGTGGTATATATACACAATGGAATACTACTCAGCCATAAAAAAGAACGACATAATGCCATTTGCAGCAACATGGATGGAACTAGAGAATCTCATACTGAGTGAAATGACTCAGAAAGACAAAGACAAATACCATATGATATCACTTATAACTGGAATCTAATATCCAGTACAAATGAACATCTACACAGAAAAGAAAATCATGGACTTGTAAAATAGACTTGTGGCTGCCTGATGGGAGAGGGAGGGAGTGGGAGGGATCGGGAGCTTGGGCTTATCAGACACAACTTAGAATAAATTTACAAGGAGATCCTGCTGAGTAACATTGAGAACTATGTCTAGATACTCATGTTGCAACAGAACAAAGGGTGGGGAAAAAAATATATACATGTAAGGATAACTTGATCCCCTTGCTGTACAGTGGGAAAAAAAAAAAAAAAAGTGCACCTAAATGAAAAAAAAAATTATTAGCCAAAAATTGTAAATGAACAGACTCATATTATATAATTTGTTTTATTTTTATTGAAGTGGAGTTGATTTATAAGGTGTATAGCATAGTGATACAGTATTTTTACAGATCGTACTCCACTAAGAGTTATTACAAATTGGAGTTCCTGTGGTGGCTCAGTGGTTAACGAATCCAACTAGGAACCATGAGGTTTCGGGTTTGATCCCTGGCCTTGCTCAGTGGGTTAAGGATTCAGTGTTGCTGTGAGCTGTGGTGTAGGTTGCAGACGCAGCTCAGATCCCATGTTGCTGTGGCTCTGGCATAGGCTGGTGGCTACATCTCCAATTAGACCCCTAGCCTGGGAACCTCCATATGCCGCAGGAACAGCCCTAGCAAAGGCAAAAAGACAACAACAACAAAAAAAGTTATTAAAAATTATTTCCCTCCTCTTAAAAGGAAGGGTTACACAGAGAGGTGACAAAGATCACCAAGAGGCTGTTAAAAGGGAATAAAAGAAGTTCTTAGATAAATCATGGGGAACACTAGTATTTATTTAAGGGGCCTCCATAGTTCAATATTTTAATTTAGCTTTATCAGAACAAAGATCATGATTCCTAAATTATTTTTTTCTTTTCTTTTTCTTTTTTTTTTTTCTTTTTTGCCATGCCCTAGGCATGTGGAATTTCCTGGGCCAGGGATCAAACCTATGCTATAGTAGTGACAAGGCCAGATCCTTATCCTGCTGAGCCACAAAGGAACTCCTGATTCCTAAATTACTGTTCTGGCTCAAGGGTGTACACTGTTCCCTCAATGCCTATGGAGTCAAGCACAAACTTCTCACTGATATACAAATTCCTTTATAACATATGTTTATGCAACATTATTTCATCCTACCTTCCAACTCAGTTTTTCCACTCCAGTTAGTGTCTGTCTTCCACAAGTGCTTAGTTCATTCTCACTTCCCCAACTTTTTCATAGAAATAGCTTCCTCCTCCTTCTACTATTCCAAATCTACACCTTGTTAAATACATCTATTTGAACCCATTCTTTCCTTCTAGAACTTTCTTTAATAACACTCCCATTTGTCCCTTTTTACTCTTTCACACAGTTAACCCTCATTCATAAAGAATTTAAAATTTTTAAAAATTAGGGAGTTCCCGTCGTGGCGCAGTGGTTAACGAATCCGACTAGGAACCATGAGGTTGTGGGTTCGGTCCCTGCCCTTGCTCAGTGGGTTAACGATCTGGCGTTGCCATGAGCTGTGGTGTAGGTTGCAGACGCGGCTCGGATCCCGCGTTGCTGTGGCTCTGGCGTAGGCCAGCGGCTACAGCTCCGATTAGACCCCTAGCCTGGGAACCTCCATATGCCGCGGGAGCGGCCCAAGAAATAGCAACAACAACAACAACTACAACAACAACAAAAAAATAAATAAATAAATAAATAAAATAAAATTTTTAAAAATTAAAAAAAAAATTTTAGGGCCACACCTGCAGCATATGGCAGTTCCCAGGCTAGGGGTCGAATCAGAGCTGCAGCTGCTGGGCAATGCCACAGCTACAGCAACACTGGATCCAAGATGCATCTGAAATCTATACCACAGCTTATACAACTCTGGACCCTGAACTCACTGAGCAAGGCCGGGATGGCACCAGCATTCTCATGGATACTAGTCAGGTTCTTAACCTACTGAGCCACAACAAGAACTCCCACAAAGAATTTTTTATTGCACCTTAACTTATTAATTTCTATGTATTTTTTCTCATCAAAATTGAGAACTAAGACCATACATTGTCCTCTACTTATATCTTCTTTACTCAGTAATCTACCCTGTACATAGATGTATTCAATAAGTTCATGTTGATTTATCTGATATGAACACCATACAAATACCTTAGACACCCAATTATTATTTCTAGGGAACCCAGTAACCAATGCCAAAATAAAGTTATGTATGGTTGAATTTTATTTTGTTTTTAGGTTATGTTTCTGAGTATTCTAGATTTAAAACAGGAATATTGTGCAGAAATTGTACTTCTAAATGGACGTCTAGGTAATGAGTATTTTAACAACTGAACAATCCTTCGATGTGAGGAAGCAAAGCAGAGCTGGAGAAATGACTGTCTTGGTTTACATCTAACTCAACCACCAATTAGATTTGTTATTTTGAGCAAGTTACTTAATATCTTTCATCTCACTGGTGAAATGAGAATGATAATAAAACCAACAACATAAAGTAGTAAGTGATACAACTTAAATAAAAGAATGTAAATGAAACGTCATGCTTAGCTCATGTTAAATAGCCAGTAAATGAGCAAATCATCTCTACCTCTGTGTATTATGGTGGTGGTTATAAAACTGTATACATTTATCAAAACTCATCAAACATTTAATCTTTACTGTATGTAAACACCATAACAAACGTGAATTTTAAAATAAGTGGGGGCTGAGAAGCCAAAATCATAACCAATCACATCACAGATTCCATCTGCCCATAACCTCACCGCTGATGAAGCTGAGCATGAGATATGAGGTGCTGCTGCTGACACTACCTGAGCTGCCATATTACCAGAACAAATCCTCATCTTTCCCTGCATTTTTGCATCACTAACTCCAGGTTTAAAATCCCAGATGGATGCAGTTGCTGGCTGAACTAGAGCCCATGACTGCCACAATTGCAGAGGATTTTGGGAAATAGAGATCCTATCCTGTTGGCTTCCATAGTAGAAATCCAGCCAGAACTCAAATAAGGAGCATTCGCACACATAAAAAAGAAGAAAGATCAACTCCATGGCAATGCCGAAAAAGTCTCTCAAGTTAATAAGGCAAACACATCAATACAAAATTAGATAAAGTATATAAAAGTGGCTGTATGCATCCCTCAAAAATAAGCATTTGAAAATACTTCATATTTAATCTCACTAGTAATCAAAGTATATTAACAGGTAAGTTGTTTTTAATATACTCAGATTTGGAGAAAATTTGAGGAAATGAGTACTTTTTACACCAAAATAAGCATACACATTGCTATTGTAATACTTCTGGAGGACATTTGGCAATATCTATTAAAAGCTTCAAAATTTTTCATGCTCTTTGACCAAGTAATTTCACTTCTAAGAATTCAACTTAATAACATATTTTCAGAAATACACAAAGACAGATACTCAGATGTTGATGTTAATTCTAATAGCAAAAACTTGAAATTATCAAGGTCCAGCTATAGGCAATTGATTACATAATTTATATGCTATTGCTCTTCTTTGGAATATTAACCACATAAAATTGTGTTGACCCAGTTTTAATATGAGTTTACTTCATTAAGACAGAATTATCAAACATTTATGTATGGTTCATAAAGTATCTTCATTTACATGGAAAAATGTCATAATTACGCATGTAAAATTTTGAGTGCTATCACTAACTGGTGATATCATAAGTGATTTTTGGATTTTTTTCATCTATTTTTCTCAAAATTATTTAACAAATGTGTCTTTTATAATGAGACAAACAACAAACTTATTTTCTGAAGTTAGAACTTGTCCTTTCAGCCTACAAAGCCTCATTTCCCTTAACTAATCACTATATATCTATCATCTCTTGATTTATCCAAGTCTATTTTGAAGTTAGTTCTACATTTCCATCAAAACCTTCTCTTTCAATACCAAATTTCATGTTTACTACCTGCTGCAAAATATATTTCTTTGTATTTGCGTTCAAACTTTCCCCTTTTAAACTACCAAATAAGCTTTCACAAGAAAGGAATTAACATTTATTGAACACCTACTATGTGCCAGGAACTATTTAAATCCCATTCACATATGTTCATTCATTTGCATTTAAGTCTGGTTCCAATTATACATAACTCTCATAATTTGACAGGCATCAATCATTTTTCATTTTAGCCTGCATATTGCCAGACAGATGAGAGCAAATATTTTTAGATTGTCCTCAGATGGCAGCACTCACATTCTCTTGATTCAGTTCAGGTGCCCTTTTCTGGACATTCTCTTAGCTATTCCTCTGGTTGCAACATCCAAAATTCCACACATTGATCTCCTTACTCTAATACCTGGTATGATAATTCCCAGAAATAGCCAGCATTTTGAGAAACATGTTGCTTTCCTGTAGAAGAATCTACTCTTAGAAATCTCTCAAGTAACATCCAGTTATTGGGAATAAAAAGATTAGCAACGTATTTTATCAATATTTTAAAAATATAAATTAAACCAACTTATCAGACATCTGAGGACTTGTTAATTACATAGCAGCAAATGCTTCCATAACAATATCTCTCGGTTTATATTCTTTGTGAGGTCTCTACGTTTTGGGAAATGATCTGATTCATTCTTTCTCTGTGCCTTGTCTGGACAAGAAAGATATTGTTCTACCTCAAATTGATCTGGAAGCCCCAAGCAACGTAATTGTCATTAGGCAACATTTTTGCTTCCAGGGTCAGAAAAAATTCCAAGGATTGAGAAAATAGAAACTAAGTCTATTCTTTTAGTTCAGCAATATGGTAGATCAGTATTAAGAGGTTATGTCTAAAAGTGAGCACAGTTTCTCTCTCTACCTCTCTGTCTCTCTCTCTCTCTCCCTCTTCCCCCTCTCTCTCTCCCTCTTTCCCTCCCTCTCCCTCTCTCTCTCCCTCCTTCCCTCCCTCTCCCTCTCTCTCTCACTCTTCCTCCCCTTTCTCCCCCCATTCCTTCCCCTTTCCCTCCCTCTAGCAAAACACTATAAAGCCATTAGTGCTATTGGCTTAAAGGCTCCTTGAAATATGATTGTGCAAAAAGATGGCAATGAGTCACAGAGTGACTTTGGTAACCCCATGGAGCAGGTGTCTCTACAAGATCAACCTAAACACTCCAGTTTCTATTCTTTAGGAGCTAATGAGGTAAGGAAATTTGATAACTAACACATGATTTTATATCTCATTTTTAAAACTTTATTACTGCAATGAATATGGGTACTGGTCCATAGAGCCAAACCCAAAAAGAACTCCAAATGGAGCTAATGAAAATTATGGGGCAGACCAAGAGGAAATCAAGCAGAAGTCCTAAAATAAATCAAATACTCTATAAAGCCATACATGAATGTCAGTGTCTGTGAACAGGATTATCATATGCCTTAGAGACCATTCATGTTATATGAGGTTTTTCCTATAAAACTCATAGAATCTAACTGATTCTCAGGATTTTAAAGGAATTAGAGTTCATCTAGCCAAAATTCCACCATATTTATAAGATCCCTCTTCAACATAGCCATCAAGGACTCCCAGCTTATGCTTACACTTACCTAGTGATAGAGAGCTTATTAACTCCTGAAGCAACGAATTTCAGCTCCAGAGAGCTCAAATCACTGGAAAGTTCTGCTGTTACTAAATTAAAACCTGCTACTCTGATCTTTCTATATCCATCCTCTAAGGAAAAATCACATCTGGGGGTTTCCTAAAAATGTATGCATATTTTTCCTAAAACTTCCTAAAATATACATGTATAGATAGTATGTGTGCATTTTTCTGCATCAAATGCCCAAAGCATTCATCAGATTCATGAAAGTGTCTATGACACATAAAACTTAAGAATCACTGTTCTGTGGGTAACAGAATGAATCTAAACCCAATTCTGCATAACAGATATTTGAAGACAAGCATCATACTGCTGTGTCTTCTGATTTTAAGCCAACCACATGTAATTCTTTAACCTGCTTCTCATTTTAGTAGTTTAGTCAATTCACCTGTAAAATATGGCCCCCAAACTAGGCAAAATATGCCAGGTATTCTGCAGCACAAATAGAACTAGTTCCCCTTTTGGGATGTTCTACTTCTATCAATGAAGCCCAAGAACTCCAATTATTTCTATCAATTTAGCAATTGCTCATTGTGGTTGCTGAGGCCATCAGATTGTGCTAAATCAATTAGTCTAAGCATGAAGGAAAATGGGGCCATACCCCAGTAAGCACACTCTTCACTTCTCTGGCAAGAGGCATGTCCAAGATCAAGAAAGTCTTGAGGAGTCACTAGGCAGCTCCTCCATAGGTATAAAATCATCCTTACTGTGCTTAAGAGCTGCAAGAGGTTTTTAGGTACCTGCCTTAATACCATCTAAGATTATCAAAGTGCCAGGTTACATTTTTCAGTGGATTGGGTCTACACAACATTTAAGAAAAAAGAATTCTTCTCCCCTCCATTACATAAACTTATTACTTCCTTACCAGAATCTTTGCTGGAGGACAAAGGAAAAGAGATTTTAATTACTCTTCCTAGCTCTTCTGTAGTAATATGGAAAGAAAATTAAGTTGAAGAGAGACTTTCAAAAGGGCATGTAATTGGGCTTTCCTTGTGGCTCACAAAGGGGCATGTAACTGATGAGGAAGAAATTCTTCCAACTCTTCTCTCCTGAACCACTTTCTTCATTAGCGCCCCACTCCTAAAAGTGGCTAACCAGGCTAGTCCATGCACAAAACTTATATCATAGTCCATATTTGCGAGTGGAATGGTATATTCTCAAAACTATGAAACTGTAGTGCCACAACATAGGTCACTGGTTGCCAGAGGTTAGAGTTTGGGGCAGAAAGGATCTATAAAGTGTTAGTATGGGAGAATGTTTTGGCATAAAGGGACTTATTCTGCATCTGAATGTGATGATGGTAACAGGTAACAGGTCCATGTGTAAAACTCATAGAACTGTACACCAAAAAAAAAAAAAAAGACAGTTTGTTTTACTGTATGTTAATTCTAAAAGTTTATCTCAGAGGGAAAGACAAACCTTATCCTGAACCCCTAATGACTGAGAGACAGAGAGGAGAAAAAGGACAATCATCCTTATGCTTTACTTAACTAGAATTAATCCTGCCCCTTCTTATCCCCTAATCCTTACAACTGTTTCTCCATAAGCAATTGAATGCCTAGGTTTTGATCAAGCTCCCATTATAGATGGGGGAATCAAAACTTAACATAATCCCAAGTGATACAGCCCATGAGTGGGAAGAATTCTTGTGTCAGATCTTTTTGCTGTGATCTAAATTTGGCCTCTAACAAACGCAACCTCTAATGACCCAAGACCTAGTTCGAAGGTGCATTACTGTTAATCCACTGACACCATGGATATAGCATTAGGTGACTAATATAACTGATTTGTATCCCCATTGCAATGCCATCAATCAGAGAGCTTGACCTCCTGCTCCAGAGATGATGCCTTGGTTTTCAGACTTTTTTCCTGAATATGATCAGAGCTTGTGAAATGCAAACTGATTCATAAGTCAAGCACAAAAAAAATGAAAAAGAGATGGGTTATACGTTTATGAAAGGAAAGCAAGCTCTATGAAAAATCTACCAAGCTATCTGTACATAAGCATGGGTTTTTCTCTAACACAAGTGAAAAGAAAAGATAAGGCAGATCCAGCAAAGATTTTTGTCAAAGAAACTGTTCCGTCCTAGGAGGCTCCGCCAGCTGTCTGGTTGAGTGAGGAATCCGCAGCCGTGGCTCGCTGGTTGCAAAGCTGGGCAAAGAATCAGAACTGAAGCCTCATTGCCATAGGAACACTAACTTCTGCATTTTCCTTTTCCTCATAAAACCACACATGAGAACTGCTAATAAGTTTCACATTTCTTGGCTTTATAAGAGAAAAATCTTAAGATGTGCATAACTTGGCAGTTCTCTTCAAGTTTTGAGGCTTGATAGAGTTTTCAGAGTATTCCTACAAAATATGTCCTTTTTTTTTAAAGTAGATTTTGTTAAGAAATTCAATGAGACCTGTACCCACCCCACATCTCTTATGGATTGATACCTATTTTTTTCTCCTTTTTTTTATTCCCAGCATTTTATTTTGAAAGGTTTAAAACCTATGAAAAAGTCAGATTGCACACCAAACACCCAAATATCCACTACAGGACTACAACTGTTAACATTTTGCTATATTGATTTTATCACTTATCTATGCATCTAGGATGTTTCCTTCTTATTCACAAATTGGGAGGGGGGATGGGGAAATAGTTGATAAATAGAGCTTACCACATAGGTTCTAAGTCGCATAGGTTCTAAGCCAGTGAGAATTTTTTTTAAATAAAATAATCCTTTTATTTTTTTAATCCTAAGGATTTAAACAGAGGTTTGTAGAGCCATCTATTATCTAATGGGGAGTTCCCATCATGGCGCAGTGGTTAACTGAATCCAACTAGGAACCATGAGGTTGCGGGTTCGGTCCCTGCCCTTGCTCAGTGGGATAACAATCCGGCGTTGCCGTGCGCTGTGGTGTAGGTCGAAGACGCAGCTCAGATCCTGCATTGCTGTGGCTCTGGCATGGGCTGGTGGCTACAAGCTCTGATTCAACCCCTAGCCTGGGAACCTCCATATGCTGTGGGAGCGGCCCAAGAAATAGCAAAAATACAAAAAAATATATATATATTATCTAATGGGTTCATTGTCATGACTCCTTCAAGATGTTTAATCCTGTCATGGCTACTGATCCAAATTTCCTTCTCACTTCTAGGTATTACAACAATCTTTTTTTTTATAAGGATGGCAATTACATTGGTTTTGACACAATAAATATGTATTAATATTGACTTTGTACTACACCATGTACTGGGGGGAAAAAATTGATGACTAAGATAGAGTTCTTGTCTTCAAAGAGTTCGGTCTGATGGGAGAAACAGTCCAGTCAGGAAGATGCTGGACCAAAATACAGTGAGGCAAACATAACCATTCACAAGTCTTACACAGGAAGGATTAACCTTATCAGGTCTTCAAAGTTGTCTTCACAAGAAAATTAAAAATGTGGAACTATGAGGTGACAAAATTACGCTGAAATCACCGTGGTAATCACTTTGCAGTATATACATATATCACATCATCATATACACTTTAAACTGATACAATGTTATATGTCAATTATATTTCAATAACTGTAAACAAAAACATCAACAATAATAACAAAGTCTATAGGAAGCAGAAACTGAGAGAAGGAGGGAAACTTTCCCTGAGACTAACAATAAGTTTCCTATCAACAAAGCATGTGTTGACCAGTAAGACTGATGTGAGAAAAGAACATTCTTGGCAGAGATGAAAATGTGAAACAATCATGTTAAATAGGAACCAGTTCACAGATTTAGTCAAGAACCAGGTGGACCTTCCTATTGCCAAGAGTACAGTGGCTTCTAAGATAATAACACTGCCTGAACTAAAACAGTGAGCAGACTCAAGCTTGATTACATATAAATTCAAGTGAAATAACTCAAAAAAAAATGGGCTTCTTATAGGCTTCAAGCAATTATGATGGTTTACTACAGTATTTGAATGTGGTATATTGATTAAAAAAGAACAGACATTTCTGAATCTATTTGATGACATCTCATCCAGAAAACAACAAAAATGCCACAGTAATTATCACATCAACAATTTGTGTTTTTACAACATTTATATGCTAGCTTTTCTGTGTTCTCTATTTCTCCAAAGAATGTGATTTTTTTTAATAAACACAGCAGTGTGTTAAATATACTATTGGTTAAGTTGCTAATATCAAATGTTTCTATTTTCACCAGCCTAGAAATTAGAAAAGCACAAATATATCTATGACATAATTACCTGTGCCTTTTGGAGAAAATGGATATGTGGTGTGTTGCAGAATAGACACCAGTCAAAAACTACAGGGTGATTAGATGGCTATAAATTAGTTGACAAAAAATAAAATAATATGTTTGAAAATAAAGGCTATTTATAATAAATTTTATAATAAAATAAATGTCCTAGCCTAAATTTAAATTAGTTAATAAATAAAAATAGATGTGTCTCATATTAACAAATAGTATGTAAAGAGTGGGAAAGCCAATATTCTGATAGTTCTCACTAGCTGATGAAATTGGGTTAACTATAAAGGGCTTCATTGTGATGAGACTCATTCCTAGGAAACTGTTCTTATGGAGGCTTCAGAGAAGCTTTAAATATGTGATACCCAAGAAGGAAAAAATGCTCCAAGTTGGAGATTCAATTACCTAATTATTATTAAATTTGCTAGAAAGAATCAGTACCACTCTTCTCATATAATGATAAAGCTGAAATGGCAAAAGTAGAAGTAGTTCCAGGAATTTCATCTATTCAAAAATCTCTGGCATATTTCTGCTCATGAATTAATATCCTGCTTAAGAGTGCCTTCTCTCTAACAGGATGAATGCTACCTTAAGTTGAATGCTATATTAAGTATATATGAATGTGCAAAATCAGAGTTATAAAAAGAATTCATATAATTTTACACTTATTATGTACCATCATTGAACAGTTCTAGTATCTAATTTACCATAATTTGTTTTACTATTAACATGATTTTGATAAAATTATACATCTCTTTTCTACATTATAATGTATGAAAATTCTATTTCTATAATGTTTGCTTTCTTGGTCATAAAATAACTTCAAAGAATGGTTAATTTCTTTGTGCCAGGGCTACTTTGATGGCTTGTCTAAAGGGACACTGAAACGGAAGTTTTTTTTTTTTCCACATCCAGTAAATGTACTCTCATCTAATGGGCAGCTCACAGAGTGGGTTACAGCTATTCGCTTGGTGCCTCAGCTTCCCAAAGAAAAACATGTAAGGTGCATCATTTGTCCTTTCCCCTGTGCTCTCAGAGAGGAAAGACATTCCAACTTCAACTTTGCATCCAAGTTACCACCACATAATTGTATGACTGGCAGAGCTGATGTTTTTTTAGGAAATGCCAATTAAAAAAAAAAAACCACTTCCCCAGAATAAAATAATAATAACTCTAGAAAACAGAGTTATTCTGTTTTCTAGAGTTAAAATATCAGGCAGTTTGTTAAATGTGGTTAAAATAGTCACTGAACTATTGCTAATTTGCCATTATGATAAAGAATAATTTGGGATTAGAGAACAATGCTTAAAGGCTTATAAATTAAAATTACCACAAAATAACATCATATAGGATATATACTCAAAAGTGTGTTGGCAGTCTATAAGCATTAAAACATTAAGCAAGTGGTGAATTTACTCTTCTTCTATATTTTAAGTTGATAATGGGATTTGCAGGCTGAGGAGACAAGAAGTATAGCCTTGTCATTCAATTTCTCTCATTAAATCCTTTCTTTATCTAGACCAACTTGACAAATCAAAGTGTTCTGTTTTGTTTTGTTCTACTTTGGGTCTTCTCATAGTAAATGCAGCATCATTTTCTCATCTAATGGGAGATTTGGAGGCTTTCTCCCTAGGCAGGCACAGTTTGTATGTGGCTCTGCATCACACGATTCCCCAGCACCTGACCAATGTGCTTTATGGACCCCCCTCTTCCCTAGCAGGTTACCTTCCTTAAGGACAGGAATAAGCAAGAACTTTTTTTTTTCCTCTCAAAGTTCTGGAGCCAGGGGTTGAGCCTGTGCCACAGCAATGACAAAACCAGATCCTTAACCCACTGAGCCACCAGGGAACTTCCTAAGCAAGTCTTTCTCAACTTTACCTCCCCAGGGCTTAGGATAGTGCCTAAAATATAGTATTTTCTCAATAAACACTTAGTAAGTGAACAAAAGAACCAACTCAAGGGAAATAAAATTCAATTTAATATGAATTAACATTTACAACTTTCCCTTGTCTTTGCCTTTGTCTTATCCTTTCTCTCCACCTCCCTCTTTGTTCTCACCCCTCCTCCTTCCCCTCCTCCCTTCTTCTACCCCTCAAAATGATATGTACAGTAACTATTCTTTAAAAGGTAAAGACTAGCTTAACTGGTACCCAGCAGTAAGTAGTAACCTGCAGTATAGCACTTTCTTAATAAATGATTACTGAATAAAGATAGGAGAGAGCTAAGTTGGAGAGGAGAAACGGCAACAGTCAAAAACCTTCAGAGAGGATATTTTGTAAGGCATATCACAGTATATTAAAAAAAAACCTTATTACTTTGCCCTTTCCTTCTTTTCCTTTGATGCAATTTATTATCAAGTTGAGGCAAATCATCTACATATTCACAAGGCAACCATGATTATTAATTGTTGGTTGAGATGTGATGCTGTTGACATTCAAACATTTCTACTAACAGAAGCAAAACTGTGCTTAGGTATTATACACACCTTGAATTTTCTCTGCAACTCCTCTTGTCTTACTATAATTTTTAAAAGATTAAACATGATTTAAATGAAAGAAATAGATTTCACTTGAGAAAGATCAGTCCTGGTGTTCCAGATTGTAGCCCATTTCTCTGACTAAGAAATAAATATGCTCCTTGTCTACCAGACTGTCAGTTTGTAGGGAAATCAATTATATCAAATGATGCTCAAAACCTCAGGAGTATAAGAAAAGTCAAACCTACACCCACCCATCCACTTTAACTGAGGAAAAAAATAAACAGCATGTGGAATCTGGATTATGGGTTCAGTTTAATTCAATCAATGTCTGAATATTTGTTTAATTCAATCAATGTCTGAATATTTGTTTCCTGAATGTTTGTTAAATATTTGCATGGGGGAATTAGGTTAATTAATGCATAAAAGTAGTCTGACTTCAGACTAACTTTCTGTATAATTAGGAAGGAAGAAAACCTGGAGATGTTGGCTCTTTATGGAAGTCAATTTCTCTTCTCTGCTGACCAAATAATAGGAAAGAGACAATTTTTGGTGGAAAGATTTCTTATTTTAAGGACACAAGATATAAAAGACATGTTCTGTGTGTTGTTATAATTAGTTTTCCTAGGAAAAACAGATATCAGGATCTATTTCTTGTTGTATTCTATGTACATTTTTAAGATCAATTTTTACCATTGAAATTGTCATTGTTTTCATTCAAAAGCTTATGTAATCGTAATGACATAGTGATATGGTATTGGTGACTTTGTCTTTTGATATACTTTTTAAGAGAAGTAAATCTTTATAGGAGAAATTCATTTGAAAGAGGATTTTAGAAGGATGGTTTAATTTATCAAAAAATCACCCAGTCCAGCAAAATCTTTTCAATGAACATACTCTATAAATCACTGATTATTGTCATCAAAGGGGTGTTCTCAGACTGTCACAGAAGAATAGTATGTAAGATAGACAACGTACCTTTTATCTTCCTTATATACAAGAACTTCATACTTAGCCAAACCACTGCTATCTCCGAAGTCCTAGGTAATGCACATCCAGGGTCCTGGAGTGGGTAACTGCCTAATCTGCAGGACTAGATCAGGGCCCAGAAAGTCTGTACCTGACCCATCCATAAAATATTTGCCTTGTCCCCATGCTTGAAATTCTTTCTTTAGAGATTCATTCATTTGGGTTAAACAGTATCCTCTGATTAAAAAATGCAAATTAATGGCATGAAACATTTCCATATGAACCCATAAAAATCATAAACAACAAGACTGAAGCAGCTCTTGAAATCATTTATTTCCTCCTCTGTTCTGGAGAGAATCTGTGTTAGATGATAACCCTGGTTAAGCCATTTAAAATGGCATGAGGCATGAATAGAGTTCTTGGTATGGCTCAATGGGTTAATGATCTAGCTTGTCTCTGTGGAAGCACCAGTTAGATCCCAGGCCTGGCGCAGTGAGTTAAGGATCCAACATTGATGCAGCTGTGGTGAAGTTCACAGATGTGGCTCGGTTTCCATTCCTGGTCTTCGATTCCCAGACCAGGAACTTCTATATGTAGCCATGGGGGAGGCAGAAAAAAAAAATGGCAGGAAAGAAGAACAGGGTCAGATAGAGAAGGATGAGAGTATCAAAGACAGACCATTTAGTCACCATTCTTAGAAACTGAGTTTGTCTATTTAGCTAATGCTGCTATATTATCTTGCGGCTACATTTTCTTGACATAGTATCAAGAAAATAGATTTTGAAGACAAAGAGAATCACTACCTTCTGCCTATAGAACTTAGGCAAAATTTATCATCTTCTCAGCTTCGGTTCCTTATTCTAAATCGAAGAAAAATAAGACCTGCCTTTAATGGCTATTTCAAGGAAAAAAAGAAGGAATATCTGTGAAAGTATTAGTTTATTTTTATTTTTATTTTTTTAAGTGTCTTCAAACTGTCTAAAATATCTGGTACCAGACTTCACATGAGGACAGCCACTGTTTTCTAAAGTCAAATCATTCAACAACCACGTCATTGGCAAGTTATGGTCGTACTTTCAAAGGTGTGGAAATACTGCTAGATTTTATATCAACTCAGGTTTTTTATTATAAAGAGCTAAACATTTCCATGTGGTTACTCATAACTACTAGAAAGTGTGTTTCTTAAAGGCAGAGATTTTAATTTTGTTCATAACTGTACATTCAGTGTATGGAGTACTGCCCAGCACGTAATGGAGGCACATAAATAGTCAATGAAGAAATAAATGAATGACTGTCGTCTTATGTCTCTAAAAGACAGGGAGAGGCTTTTTAAGGGAGGAAAAGGGCATAATGACTACCATTGAGCTTATTTTACGTAGACAGGCAAAGGTTGTAATAGTGAAGGAAAAGAAAGGAAAGGGTATCAATTAATATTTGCTGTGTCCCAGGTGCTTTATGAACATGACTTTCACTCCTCACAGCACCCTCTGAGATAGACTTACAACCCCCATCTAAGACAGAGACCCTCTATTTCTATAAAAAATACCATTGGGATCTTGACAGAGATTTCACTGAATCTGTTGATCACTTTGGACCACATGGACATTTTAACAATATTGTCTTTCAGTCTGTGAACATGGATGTCTTTTCATTTTTGTCTGTTTTAATTTCTCTCATCAATATTTTGCAGTTTTCAGTGTACAAGTCTTTTACTTCCTTAGTTAAATTTATTCCTAAGTATATTATTCTTTTTGATGCAATTATAAATGGGACTGTTTTCCTAATTTCCCTTTCAGATAGTTCCTGATTAGTGTATGGAATTGTAACTGATTTTTGTATGTTGATTTCATATACTGCAAATTTACTAAATTTGTTTATTAGTTCCCAGAGGTTTTTTTTTTTTCTTTGGTGGAGTCTTTAGGGTTTTCCATACATACAATCAAAATCACAATGAGGAGTTCCTGTTGTGGCTCAGTGGTAATGAACCCGACTAGTATCCATGAGGACGAAGATTGTATCCCTGGCCTCGCTCATTGGGTTAAGGCTTGCCCAGTGGGTTAAGGATCCAGCGTTACTGTGAGCAGTGGTGTAGGTCGCAGACTCAGCTTGGATCCTGCATTGCTGTGGCTGTGGGGTAGAATGGCAGCTGTACCTCTGATTCAACTCTTAGCCTGGGAAATTCCATATGCTGTGGGTGTGGCCCTAAAAAAAAATCGCAATAAGATATCATCTCACACCTATTTGGAAGATTACTTTAAAAAAACAAAACTAGTAGGTATTGGCAAGGATGTTGAGAAGTTGGAACGCTTGTTCCACTAACATTTTTTATGGGAATGCAAAATAGTGCAATCTCTAAGGAAGACAGGATGGAGGTTCTTCAAAAAAAAAAAAAATAGCTCTACCATGTGATTTGGTAATTCCACTTCTGAGTACTTATCTAAAAGAATTGAAATCAGGATTTTGTGGAGATATTAGCACTCTTGCGTTCATTGAAGCACTATTCACAATAGCCATGATGTGGAAACAATCTAAATGTCCATCAGTGGATGAACAAATAAAGCAAATGTGGTATGTAATACAGTGAAATATTATTCAGCCTTAAAAAGGAAGGAAATTTTGCCACATGTGGCAGCATGGATAAACTTTGAGGACATTATCCTGAGTGAAATAAACCAGTTACCAAAAGACAAATGCTGCAGGATTTCGCTTATATGAGGTATTTAAACTATCTAAACTAGTCACATTTATAGAAGCAGAGAGTAGAAATCTAGTTGCCAGGGATTGGTTGGGTGGTGCTGGGAGCGATGAGGAGCTGCCAACCCATGGGTATAAAGTTTCAGTTGTGCAAGAGAATAAGTTCTAGAGCTCTGCTGTACAACATTGTGCCTATAGTTGACAGTACTGTATTGTACACTTAATGTTAAATGTTCTTCCCATAACTAAAAAAAAAAAAAAAAACTTTAAAACTGGATAAAATTCTCAAAAACAATCTCTAGAAATTAAGCAAGGGCAAATAATGACTTGAGAAATCTTTGTTTATAAAAATACTGCTGAATGTTAGGTAAAAACAGTGGGAGTTTGTGGTGTTCTTGCCTGGGGCTCTTTCCTTCCCCACTACTCCTCAGCCTGGTTAGCACAGTAATAAAACCAGGGCTAGCTGTGAAAAACATCAGTTTCACTGCCAGAGAGGGCAGGCTTAACTTGGAATGGAGAGTAAAAAATAACCCAAGCTCATTGGTATTGTCAATAAAAATAGCAAACCTGGAAGAAAATGAATGGAGAAAACCTACATTTCTCCTAAGCTAAGGTTATAGCCCTGTCTAGGGCAAGAAACAGACAAATCAATAAGCACAATATTTAATAGGGAAATTCTGGAAATGAGGTAGTAGCTCTTGGCCTAGATAAGCTCTACACACCTTGCTGGCTGACTAGGAGGCAGTGCACATAAGCAGGAAAGACCAAAAAGGGACTTGTAAAATAGTAAAAGCCAGGGAAGACTTGAAAGAAGCTCTCAACCCACATACAGCTCCATCAACAAAGGGTGGAAGACTTATTAATTCAAGATGTTTGGACACATTCTCTGATCAAGCATTGGTTGGCTGCTATGTAATCAGGATGAATCCTGGGAAACTAGGCTTAAAAAAAAAAATTGAGCAAAGACATCAGTTCCCATTCTTCAAGGAGAAGAAAGTTTCCACAGATTAAATCCAGTCATTAAGTCCAAGTCATTAAAAAGAAGAACAAAACAAAACAAAACAAAAAACGGCAACCATAACCTTCAGGAGGAGAACAGAATCCAGAGTTGCTAAATATTATCTAAGATATCCAGTTTTCAACACATATTTGTGGAAAATTCATAGAAACAGAAAAGTATTTCCCTGAGTACTTTTCCTTTACTCAGAAAAAATAAACAGCCAATACAAATTGACTCTGAGTGGGCACAGATGTTGGATTTAGCAGAAAAGATTCAAAACAGCCATTATGAACAGAATTAAAGCAACTGTGTAATTATGTTTAAAGAACCCAAGGAAAATATGGTGATGATGACTCAATAAAAGTAGAAAAATCTATAAAGAATAGAAGCTATAAAATAGAATCAAGTGGAAATTCTGTAGTTGTAAACTACAATGACTGAAATGAAAAATTTGCTGGTTAGGCTAAATAGCAGATTTGAGATGGCAGAAAATTAGTGACTTCAGAGATATAGCAAAAGAAATTAACCAATCTGAAGAACAGAAAGAAAAACATTTGAGAAAAAAGTGAACAGAACCTCAGAGACCCAGGGGACAATATTTAAATGTACTAACACACGTGTATTGAATGTCAGAGAAAAAAATAGAGAAAGAAATAAAAAAAAATTGAAGAAATAGTAGTGGAAAAGTTTTCAAATTTAATGAAAAACATTAATTTACAGATTCAAGGATTTCAATGAATCTCAAGTAGGATATGCAAAAATATACAAATAAGGACACATCTGGACACATCATTGTCAAACTGATGAAGATGGAGAGAAAATGCTCATCATATACAGAGGAACTACAACATGTTTAATAAGTAACTTTTCTTCAAAAACAGTGGAGGCCAGAAATAAATAGAATGACATATTTGAAATGCAGAAAGATATAAAAGATCTTGTCAACCAAAATGTTATAGTCAACAAAATTATTCTTGACACATGAAGAACTAAAGATGTCTCTAAGTTAAGACAAAGAGAATTTGTTCCTAGACCTGCCTTACAAGAAGGAAATACTTCTTTAGGATGAAAAGAATGATACTAGATGGTAAGTTGAACCTACAGAAAGAAATGAAAAGCCCGCAAATAGTAAATATGTTGGCAAATATAAAGTCTGTATCCATATATGTTTTTCTTCTTTTCTTAATTTCTTTGAGATATGACTTTTAAAACAATAATTATATTACTGTATTGTTTATTTTACAATATGTGTGGGTGAAGTATATGTGTTCAGTAACACAAAGGAAGAGAGAATAAATGGAATGATATTGGAGAAAAAAATTGCTTTCTTTTATTGGAATTAAGGCAATGTTAACACGAAGCAGATTGTGAATAGATGAAGCAGATGGATATTGTGATTTGCACAGCTATCAGAAAATAGGTAAAAAATAAAAAGAAAAATTAGAACAATGTAATAAAAATATTAATTTAGTACAAAAGAAAGCAGTAAAAAGGAGCAGAGGAATGAAAATGGCATATATAGAAAACTAATAGCAAAATGGTAAATGAAAATTTAACCACATCAATAATTACATTAAATTAAATTACATTAAATACAAGGTTGGCTTAAGATAAAAAAAGAGTCAACTACTGACACATGCTACAATGTCAATGAACCTCTAAAACATACTCAGTGAAAGAAGTCTGACACAAAAGACCACAACTTGCTTGGTTCTATTTAGATATACATTTTAGAAAAGGAAAATCTACAGAGACAGATAACCAATCAGTGGCTGCCTGGGTTTGAATGTGGGGACAGAGTTGACAAAAGTGGGCATGAGGGGTGGTTTTAGGGTAATAGAAATGTCCTTAAACTGAATCATGGTAACTGCACAATTCTACATGTTTACTAAAAATAATTGAATTATAAAATTATAATGGGTGTAGTTTTTGGACTATAAATAAGACCTCAGTAAAGCTATTTAAAAGAGCAGTATATCATCATGTTGGTAGACAGTTGATGCTTTCTTGTACAAACAAAATGGAAATGATATTTCAATTTAAGTCTAGTTGTCTTATGAAATCATCAATATATTCAAATTTATTATCATTGTTTGAATTTTTCTGTTAATATTAATGAATTATGCTTTGCAGGTGAAAGAATTTATATTAAGTAGTTATCCTTCAAAATTCTGAGTTAGTGTAACATCGGAAGTATTAGAGAGAACTGCCCTTTAGGTTGAAAAGGGATCCAGACATTTTCCTTGTCATTTCACCATTTTGGGCTTTATGGTTAGGTTTGCCTACTTTTATTGTGTCCTTTTCATTTTTGATTTTCTGAGTTCAGTGACCTAGCTTAACTCTCTCTTGGTTCAGTCCTTCCATACTGCTTGACTGGGTGATAGTTGTTAAGCCAATGTTGTTGTTATATATTACAAAATTTTTTTTTTTGTCAACAGTGTGTACATGTAAGTACATATCACACTGGCTTGCATTGATTACATTTGGGCCTGTGTATCTGGTCTAGCTAACATTAATGTGATTTAAACACTAGCTTGACTTAGTTTGGTTTGGTTTGGATTTGCCCAAACATGTTATCTGTTCATACATTAAGCCTCTAACATTCATTTGCGGTTTTCAGCCATGCCCCTTTCAATCAGGTTAGATAATGTGACTTGGGAAGCAGATTTCTTATTAGCATACTGTCTGATCAGTCTAATAGACTTTAATTCAGTTCGGTTTAGCGTATTCCTCCCCAGGGTGCAGCGTGAGTCTCTTCAAATTGTTGAGGTAAAACTCTACTCATACAGCACTTAATGTGCCCCAGATGGACTTACCTACAGTTCTCCTACAACAAGTTATACGAGGGGCTGCCAATATGTAGCCTCTGGTTTAGTCTCCTAATTATTGGTTTATTGAATCATCTGGTGCACTTTTCCAGAAATTTCAGCCATAGAATTAATGTAGAAGTTATTGAAATGAGTTATAACCATTGAGATGAATATTCGAAGTCATCTGAAAATTCTAGGAAAAAAGCTAGTGAAGGTTTTTTGTTTGGTAGGATCATTAATGTGTATGAACTCAATGAGCTATTGAATATTATAACTAGGATGATATAATTATATCTTAAAAACACTTTAAAAAGTTAAAACCTGTAAAATTTGAATATGAGTTTTCATTACTATATTTCTGAAATACTTTTCTAGACTCAGCTTTTAAAACAGAAGAATTTATGTTCCTTTTTGGTGAAATTATTTTCTACTATCCCTATTCTCCCATTCTACCTCTGCATTTGAGCTTGTCGTTTTGGGGTTTTTTTATTTTTGTTTTTGTTTTTTTTTTGGCTTTTTGCTATTTCTTGGGCCGCTCCCAAGAAAGTATTAGAAGTATTATTAATATTGTTAAAATGTCCATGTGGTCCAAAGTGATCAACAGATTCAGTGAAATCTCTGTCAAGATCCCAATGGTATTTTTTATAGAAATAGAGGTAAAAGACACTTAAAATTCATACAGAATCATAACAGATCTGCCAAAATCATCTTGAGATAGAAGAAAAAGCTGGAGCCATTACGATTCCTGATTTCAAAATACATTTCAAAGCTACTGTAATTATAACAGTATGGTATTGGCATAAAAAGACATATAGACCAGTGGAGTAGAAGACAGAGTCCAGAAATAAATCCACACATATAAGGCCAACTGATCTTCAACAAGGACATTAAGATTTCAATATAGGGGACTTCCCTTGTGGCCTACAGCATAACTACGTGGTATTGCCACTGTGAAGTTGTGGAACTGCAGATACAAGTTGTGCACCAATTTTTGACTGTGCAGAGGGTTGAAGTCCCCTAATCCCCACATTGTACAAGGGGCAACTGCATATTAGGAACTCCTGTAACTCAGTAGCAAAAAACTACTGTTGGTTGTGACGAAGAAGATTTGCCAACCCCCTTCACTTTGCCATCACTGAAAGTCCTGTCTAAATTTACACTCTTGTTTCTTCTGTAATTCTCCCTGTTTTATTTGCTTGAATCATCTGAGCAGGTTCAGTTACTTTCAATTTTGTTCTTTGCTATATTTATCTATTGACATTATGCCTTTTTCTCTCTAGAATATACTTTCCCGTTTTCATTTTTATAGTTATTATTCATTTAAATATTTTTCTTCTTTTTAAGCTACTTAGCATTTATAAATAATTGTTTCAGACTATTACTTCACATACAGGAATATAATGCATAGCATTTTAGTGAGAAAAAAATGATCCAGTCCATTTTTTGCCTTTTTTTTTTAGGGCCACACCTGCAGCATATGAAATTTCCCAGACTAGGGGTTGAACTGGAGCTGCAGTTGCCAGTCTACACCACAGGCACAGCAAAGCCAGATCCAAGCCGCATCTGTGACCTACACCACAGCTCTTGGCAACACTGGATCCTTAACCTGTTGAGCAAGGCCAGGGATCAATCTCGTATCCTCATGGATATTAGTGGATTCTTAACCTGCTGAGCCACAATGGGAACTCCTTGATCCAGTCCATATTTTTAACCTTTATCACAATTTCATATCTGTTCCTATATTTTGAATAGATATTTGATAATTGTCTTAGAAAAAAAGTCTCAAGGTAAAAGAAGCAATCAAAGGGATTTTTAATAAAGGGACTATTTATAAGGTTTTAAAACAGTGGTTTCAACTGGAGATGATGATTTTTCCCCTCAGGAGATATCTAGCAATGTCTGGAGACATTTTTGCTTGTCACAACTTAAGTGTTACTGGAATCTAGAGTACAAAGGCAAAGGGAGGCACTAAGCATTTTATATCACACAGAACAGCCCCATAACAAAAACTATCCAGACAAAATGCCAATGTGCCAAGGTTGAGAAACATTGTTTAAGTTAACCAACAAAGGTGATGAATTCCTCAGGAAATCATAAAATCAGGAAGGGGTTACTACCGTTAGGCCCAAATGGTCAAAGTGAGAGAGCTGTTACCAGATCTCAGCTGAACTACGCTGTGGAGAGGGATCATGATGCAGGTTTTATAGGGCTTATGTTTATATAATTTATAATGCTCTATTAAAAAATTATGCAAAATTCTAAATGTAAAATTAGGCATGAATGTGAATATTTTAAAATAAAAATCTCAAAATTTTTAAATCCAACAAATACCACAAACATAACAAACTTTAGAAAGTAATTTTTAATTAATTAGCTAATAGAAACAGTTTGAAACATCTTTTATCTAACTTCTTTTAGTTGCATATTCTAATTGCTTCCCCATATAGTAAGTTCTACGATTGATTTTTTGATAGGGAGAAGGGGAGTTCCCATCGTGGCGCAGTGGTTGACGAATCCGACTAGGAACCATGAGGTTGCGGGTTCGGTCCCTGCCCTTGCTCAGTGGGTTGACGATCTGGTGTTGCCGTGAGCTGTGGTGTAGGTTGAAGACGCGGCTCGGATCCCGCGTTGCTGTGGCTCTGGCCTAGGCCAGTGGCTAGGCCAGTGGCTACAGCTCCGATTTGACCCCTAGCCTGGGAACCTCCATATGCCACGGGAGTGGCTCAAAGAAATAGCAAAAAGACAAAAAAAAAAATTATGATTTTTTTATAGGGAGAAAATAAAGTCACTATTTTCTCTAACATGATGCATTGGAATTTGTTTTTCATCATTGTATAGTTTATAATCAACTATTACAATTTATAGCTTCACTATTGCCATTGTTAATGTAATATTTTTTTATTTTGTATTCAAATTTTGGAAACACTCCATAAGTGTCCGTCACATATAAACTATGAGATTTCAAGACACTTCAAGTTTTCCTGCGTAGCAACTAGAATTAAATACTGTTTGAGTTGACAATAGTCATTAACCAACTTGTCCTAACTGTCCTCATCTTATTGTGAGTTTTGTATTATGTTCATCGATGTCAGTAATTCATGTCAAAGTGTCAACAAATTTGTATCATTCCCCAATGTGTCTGTATGATTCATTCCTCTTTGTTAATTAGATTATCAAACAATTCAAGAGTCTATTCATTCTTAACACTCATAATTTATCTCTTCCTCTTAATGAATTACAGCTTTTAGTATGATCTGAAAAAAATTTGTTTATTTCTCATTATCAGAAGTTTCTACTGATTTAATCACTCAATTTATCACCTTTGTTTCATATTTCATTAATTGTTTAATTTATCTCAGTTTTTTAAATAAATATATTTAGAGACAATAAAAGAAAGTATCCTTCATTTATCTCCTAATCAGGAATCTTGAAGTTCTTGCTTAGATTTTTAAAATTTGTGGTGTATTATTGAAATATTCTAAAATTTATTTTCTATTATACTTTTTAATATCAGAATTTTTTTTTTCCTTTTCACGAAAACATATGATCATGCAAATATTGTGGGGGCATATTTCTAGGCCTTGGAAGAGCCTGTATTCGTGAGTGGTTCTGAAGCATAAACTTTGTTCATTTCATGGAAATCCTCCTTCAAATTCAGTCACTGCTGAATCTTGGTCCATCAAGGAGAAGTCAGGAAAATAAATACCTCAACCTCTCTCTACTAATGGTGCCTGCAATTTACCAAACCCAAACGAATGGACAGATCTAGAGGGACAAACAGTATAAGAAACCCAGCTAATTGTGGTTGAATAATTCTGTCTTCTAAAACTCCTATTTTATAGTATTTATACTTTATTTTGGGCTTTTGTGCTTGTGTACGTAAAAAGAAAACCAAAATAAAGAATGTGATTGCCACTTGCTCATAGAAATCACTTCCTCAAAAAGCACCTGCTGGCTTAAGTATGCCTGCGAATACTGTAGAATCTTGTTTCAGCAGAGCATATTCATCCCATAATACATTCACATATCATAATCATTTTGAAAGCTTCAACACATGTCTTCTAATGGTGTCACTCTATATAATGAGATATGCAAATTAGAATGTTATAGAGAGTCTTAATTGCATTATATCATTCAGAGTTGTAAATGTTCAGCTAGTTACAGCCCAGGTAGGGCAATCAGAAGAAGAAAAGAAAAAAAGAAATATTCTTTTGGCTGTTTGACCCAAAAATGAAATAGACTTACATTGCTAATAGGCATATTAATATGCTCCTCAGACACATATAATAACAGTGGGTTAACAAGGATGGCCTCAAAAGCTGTATCAGCTTACAAATGCTTTATGAACACCGACTTCCATGTTTTGGGGTCCCTAGGCTCTATTTCATATATTGTTTTAAAGCTTATTATAAACTCCAAGGAATAAAAAAAGAAAATATGAATTGTCAAGTAAAGAGTATAGTAGGGCATAGTATATCTGCTAAAGAAAAAAAATATGTTCCCTTTCATATACTTTCTATGTAATTAAACAATGTTCATAATGTTATTTTCCAAACTCTAAATTCTATTATGATTTGGCAAGGTGAGAAAATAGAACCAGGGAATATTTTTCCATCTCAAAGTATGTGACTTTTTTAGTTATCATCAACTTCTCAGCAGGCAAGGAATCTCTAAGAGATTGTTCTATATGGCCATAGTCACATGCTGTCAATTTTCTTTTTTCTATTTCTGCTGCGCATCATTCTAGGAATACAGGATCCAAAAGACAGATTGGACAGCAAACCTTTGAAATAAAAAAAATAATACCCTGGATAGATCCATTCTTCATTCAATAAGCCACTACCATCCTCTCCAAGACCCACACCCACTCCCTTCTAGATCAAAGCCCCATCATGGTCACCACTATTACTATCCCTGTTACCAAGAAACCACTGTGCTGGAGCCATGCTTTTTTCAGAATTGCCTTTGTCTTGTTCACATCCTGAAGGTACTTGGATAGACTATCTAGAATTGCTTGCCTTCGAATTCATACAAATCTATTTGGCTTTGTTTAGATACATAAAATTCAAGGCAGAAAAATCACAATTTTCGCTAAGACAACCCAACTCTATCATTTAATCCTTGGAAAAAGCCTCCATTTATTCATCTATCTAGTGAGCAGTAACATTTGGGTATTTCACCATTATCTCACATTGAATATATTCAAATTATATGTTTAACTCTCCAAAACAAGATACCTGCATTGAAATGAAGATACAAATGTATATACAAGATACAAATGTATATACAAATGTATATACACATATATACAATATCAGTTTTTCCTACTTCTAACTTCAAATATAAAAATTAAAGTTGGGAAATCATAGCATTCTTGAACATAGTGCTAAGGTTTCACTGGCTTAGACCCTACTAAGTAAATTGATACATGTCTCATATTAATCACTAAACAAATATTTATTGAGCAACTACAATATGTCATAATCTTCTATTTTATACTTAGAGTCAAACATTTTAGAGTTGGGAAATTTTATAGGTTCTTTAATCTAACTCCTAATGTATGGAACCCAAAACAGAGATCTAGAGAGGTTAAGCCCCCTCACTCAAGCCACAGCAAGTTATTTGAACAAACTGGGTGTACTTTACCATTTATTTTTTCATTTAGCTACAAAATGCCATTCTTTCTTCACTGCTTCCTCTCTTCAATATACACAGCAACTGGGCCTGGTTCCACAGTACATCATTCACCCTTAAAACATAAGTCTTCTAAAGTCTACATAGGTCAAAGCTACCGTAGGTTCTATTCAATCCACAAGTCTGTTCTTAATCATGATGCACAATGCACATAACATAACTGCTACTTTTCCTGATTTTTCATGTTATCCCAGTAAGAGAGAGTGAGAGCAAAAGAGAGAGAGAGATACCTAAGAATACCAACCTAACAGAACCAGAGAAAGTGCTAAATGAGAGCTAGGCCGAGGGTGCGACTGGAAAATATTTATGTATTAATTCATTCCAGTGTCAATATAATATACTAATTAAGAGCAATGGCTCTGGGCCTGGCTACCAGGACTTAAATTCGGCCTCCAATTTGTTGGCTGTGTGGCTTTTGGCAAGTTACTTAACCTCTCAGTGCTTCTGTTTCCTTGTCTTTAAAATGAAGAATATAAGACCCTCTTCACAGGATTATTCTGATGATTAAATGAGTTACTGCATGTAAAGGAGACATAGAAAGCACTCCATCAATGAGAGTTGTAAATAATTATTCATTAATTTGCAAGTGGTTGTTTCCAAAAGGTTTAAACAAGCCAGCTGAATAAAGAAGATATTATGTATGTAACCAATTCCATATTTATGAAGTTATCTTTTTGGGAACAATAAACAAAGCAGGTAGTTCCTGAGCAAGAAAAAACAGTTTTATTCATCCACTACTAATTACTAACATCTCAAATCAGATTTTGTAACAACTCAATACTGAGAAGTGACAGCTACAAGCAAAGAAAGAGAAAATATTCACCAACTAGAAAAATACAACAATGGGGGATTGCCTGTTTAGTTGTCTGTATTTCCCACTGGATTGTATTTTCTGGAGGAGACAGGACTCTGTCTTTCTTTTCATTTTAATTCCCAGCTCTGTCATAGCCTGACGCATACTAAGTGCCCCATACACTCTTTTTTTGTCTTTTTGTCTTTTTAGGGCTGCACCCTCGGCATATGGAGGTTCCCAGCCTAGGGGTTGAATTGGAGCTGTAGCTGCTGGCCTATACCACAGCCACAGCAACACAAGATCCAAGCCGTGTCTGCAGCTTACACCACAGCTCATGGAAATGCCAGATCCTTAACTCACGGAGTGAAGCCAGGGATCAAACCCGCAATCTCATGGTTCCTAGTCAGACTCACTTCTGCTGCACCACAATGAGAACTTCTCAATATATTTTTAAATGAATTAACACTAAGAGTCTTGAGTAGCAGAGTAGATTGTGCAAAACAATAAATTTGCATTTGTCTCAGTAATTGCTTCTGTGTGGAGTTTGCAATATAGTCATTCTATACATCAAAGTGCACTAAGGTCTAAAAGTGCTTTAAGCCAATCCAGAACAGCAGACATCAAGCTCATGTCAAGTTCACATGTGTAATATTTTTTCTAAGAAAAATATCATACACCTCGTGAAGATTTAATACTCACGCAAACACAAAGTGTAGAAAGGTAGGAGAAGCAGCTGCACAGTGACTGCATTGCCCCTCCTCCAGGCCCAAGCAACAGCACTGGGATAGGTCTTCCCTGAGCATCTGGTTCCTCCAGTGGGAAAAGATAACCCTGGAGGACAACGAGCCTCCCCTAGCTTTGTGGGTTGGTTTGTGGGAGCCCCTACTCCTATTTCACAGTGCAGGGATTGCAGGGGAATCTCCAGGGCCCAGTTCCTGGAAATCTGACTGGTGGACAAGGGGGAAGGGGCTTGCAAAACCAGCACACAGATCTTGGCAGACTGGGTTCACACCCCCAGTGCCCAAGCAGTAATCCCCACTGGTGGCTCTGCTCATCTGCAGAATCAATAAGAGAGAGCTCGGCAGGGTGTTAATCTGTCTAATTCAAATCCTCCAACAAGGAGTTTGGCAGGCCCTAAAGTCCAGTTTTCCCAGGAAAGGTGATGAGCCACTACTCCACCCCCTGTGGAGAGTTTTCCAGCCCCACTTGACAAGAAGACTTGGTGCAAACATCTAAAAGCTGTGCGGCCCAGAGGTGTTCAAGCCAGGAGAAGGTCCGACAGAGCTGAGGTTTGCAGAGAAAAGCTGGTGGCCCCTTTTGGCCAGGAAACTTGGGGGTTCAGGTGAGCTTGAGTTAAGACAACAAAGAGGCATTCGGTTATGGCTCAGTAGAAATGAACCCGACTAGTATCCATGAGGATGCAGTGTTCGATCCCTGGCCTCGCTCTGTGGATTAAGGATTTGGCATTACAGTGAGCTGTGGTATAGGTCACAGATGGGGCTCGAATCACAAGTTGCTGTGGCTGTCGTGTAGGCTGGCAGCTACAGCTCTGATAGGACCTTTAGCCTGGGAACTTCCATACGAGTCAGTTGCGGCCCTAAAAAGAAAAAAAAGGAAAAAAAAAAGACAAAACAGAGCTTTACTCGTTTTAGAGCTGCTTCCTCCAGGAAGAAATTCATAGCCCTGCTCAATGCAGAATACAGTCTTCAGCCTATCCAACCAGGGAGCCTAACCACAGCCCATGCGAAGCTGTGTAGCTCAATACTCTGTGATAGTCTATATGGGGAAAGAATCTGAAAAAGAATGGATGTATATGTGTGTGTATGGTTGATTCACTTTGTTGAACACCTGAAACTAACAAAACATTGAAAGTCACCTATACTGCAATAAAATTTATTTTTAAAAAAACAGGAATTCTTGTCGTGGCGCAGCAGAAATGAATCCGATTAGTATCCACGCAGATGCCGGTTCGATCCCTGGCTTGGCTCAGTGGGTCAGGGATCTGGCATTGCCATTAGGCCTGGCGTAGATCGAAGACTCGGCTTGGACACCGAGTTGCTGTGGCGTAGGCAGGTAGCTGTAGCTCCAATTTGACCTTCCATATGCCGCAGGTGCAGCTCTAAAAAGCAAAAAAAAAAAAAATCCTTATGAACAGTGGCATTTGAACAGAGAGCACAGCCCACTACATGTCCCATCTGCAGAGCAAAATTGGAGGCCTCACTTGACCAGGCCTGATTCAGGTCCCCAATCAATGGGACATTTAATAAGGTTGCAGGACACAAAATTAGCATTCAAAAATCAATGGTAGTTCTATACTCTGACAAGGAATTATCAGGCTATACACTTTAAACTTACAGTGATGTATGTCAATTATTTCTCAATAAAACTGGGATTAAAAACTGAGTGACACCAAAGTGGGTATAGAGGGAACATTCCTGAACATAATCAAAGCCATTTATGACAAACCCACAGCAAATATAATACTCAATGGAGAAAAACTGAAAGCCTTCTCACTCAAATCTGGATCAAGACAGGGATGCCCACTCTCACCACTGCTATTCAACATAGTTTTGGAAGTCCTAGCCACAGCAATTAGACAAACAAAAGAAATAAAAGGCATCCATATAGGAAGAGAAGAGATCAAACTGTCACTGTGTGCAGATGACATGATTCTATACATAGAAAACCCTAAGGACTCAACCCCAAAACTCCTTGAACTGATTAATAAATTCAGCAAAGTAGCAGGATATAAGATTAACATTCAGAAGTCTGTCGCATTTCTGTATACCAGCAATGAAATATTAGAAAAGGAATACAAAAATACGATACCTTTTAAAATTGCACCTCACAAAATCAAATACCTCGGAATACACCTGACCAAGGAGGTAAAGGACCTATATGCTGAGAACTATAAAACTTTAATGAAAGAAATCAAAGAAGATGTAAAGAAATGGAAAGATATTCCATGTTCCTGGATTGGGAAAATCAATATTGTAAAAATGGCCATACTACCCAAAGCAATCTACAGATTCAATGCAATCCCTGTCAGATTACCCATGACATTTTTCACAGAACTAGAACAAACAATCCAAACATTTATATGGAACCACAAAAGACCCAGAATTGCCAAAACAATCCCAAGAAACAAAAACCAAGCAGGAGGCATAACTTTCCCAGACTTCAAGAAATATTACAAAGCCATAGTCATCAAAACAGTGTGGTACTGGTATCAAAACAGACAGACAGACCAATGGAACAGAAGAGAGAACCCGGAAATAAACCCTGACACCTATGGTCAATTCATCTTTGACAAGACCATAAAATGGGAAAAAGAAAGTCTATTCAGCAAGCACTGCTGGGAAATCTGGACAGCTGCATGCAAAGCAATGAAATTAGAACACACCCTCACACCATGCATGAAAATAAACTCAAAATGGCTGAAAGACTTAAATATACGACAGGACACCATCAAACTCCTAGAAGAGAACATAGGCAAAACACTCTCTGACATCAACATCATGAATATTTTCTCAGGGCAGTCTCCCAGAGCAATAGAAATGAAAGCAAAAATAAACCCATGGGACCTCATCAAACTGAAAAGCTTTTGCACAGCAAAGGAAACCCAAAAGAAAATAAAAAGACAACTTACAGAATGGGAGAAAATAGTTTCAAATGATGCAACTGACAAGGGCTTAATCTCCAGAATATATAAGCAAATTATACAACTCAACAGCAAAAAGCCAATCAACCAATGGGAAAATGGGCAAAAGACCTGAATAGACTGTTCTCCAAGGAAGATGTACAGATGGCCAACAAACACATGAAAAAATGCTCAACATCGCTGATTATGAGAGAAATGCAAATCAAAACTACCATGAGATACCACCTCACACCAGTCAGAATGGCCATCATTCATAAATCCACAAATAACAAGTGCTGGAGGGGGTGTGGAGAAAAGGGAACCCTCCTACACTGTTGGTGGGAATGTAAACTGGTACAGCCACTATGGAGAACAGTTTGTAGATACCTTAGAAATCTATACATAGATGGAGTTCCCGTCGTGGTGCAGTGGTTAACGAATCCGACTAGGAACCATGAGGTTGCGGGTTCGATCCCTGCCCTTGCTCGGTGGGTTAATGATCCGGCGTTGCCGTGAGCTATGGTGTAGGTTGCAGATGCGGCTCGGATCCCACATTGCTGTGGCTCTGGCGTAGGCTGGCGGCCACAGCTCCGATTCAACCCCTAGCCTGGGAACCTCCATAGGCCGTGGGAGCGGCCCAAGAAATAGCAAAAAAAAAAAAAAAAGAAATCTATACATAGAACTTCCATATGACCCCGCAATCCCACTCTTGGGCATCTATCCAGACAAAACTCTACTTAAAAGAGACACATGCACCCTCATGTTCATTGCAGTACTATTCACAATAGCCAGGACATGGAAACAACCCAAGTGTCCATCGACAGATGAGTGGATTCGGAAGATGTGGTATATATACACAATGGAATACTACTCAGCCATAAAAAAGAATGACATAATGCCATTTGCAGCAACATGGATGGAACTAGAGACTCTCATACTGAGTGAAATGAGTCAGAAAGACAAAGACAAATACCATATGATATCACTTATAACTGGAGTCTAACATCCAGCACAAATGAACATCTACACAGAAAAGAAAATCATGGACTTGGAGAATAGACTTGTGGCTGCCCGATGACGGGAGAGGGAGGGAGTGGGAGGGATCGGGAGCCTGGGGTTATCAGTTACAACTTAGAATAGATTTACAAGGAGATCCTGCTGAATAGCATTGAGAACTTTGTCTAGATACTCATATTGCAACAGAACAAAGGGTGGGGGAAAAAAATGTATACATGTAAGAGTAACTTGATCCCCATGCTGTACAGCGGGGGAAAAAAATTAAAAAAAAAACTGAGCGACAAGCAACATTCCAGAATGTTGTTCGTGTATTTAACTTTAGGTATAAAGCATTATATGTAACACATGTATATGATGATCTTATTTACAAATACAAATATTGAGATCATATTATACATACACATCTACATATTGTGATTAATAATAAGAAATATGTATTTGTCTTTGCCCCTGTTTCTGGCCCAGAACCCTTGGAATTTCCAAAGGGCTAAGAGTGATTAAAGTCTTTTGTTATGTGAATGAGGTGACTTTTGAAGCACTTAGGGATGGGGGCTCCTTGCCAGGAGAATCAACCAGGTGATTATAGAGTGTTGGAATTTTTGTCCTCCCAGCACCTCTGGGAAGGGGAGGGGATAAGAAGTTGAGGCCTCCATAATGGGTTGGAGGCTTTAATCTTCAAGGTCCTCCAAAAGGACCACATGAGAGAAGCTTCCCAGATGGTGATTACTTAGAGGTGCTGGGAGCCTGGAGAGGGCTCCCCATGCCTTGCCCTGAGCTTCTCTTTTTGTCTGGCTGTACCTGAGTTACATCCTTTTCCAATAAACCAGTGATCTAGTAAGCAAAATGTTTCTGGGTTCTGTGAGCCCGAATAAACCCATCTGAGGAGGAGGTTTTAGGAATCACTGATATATAGCTAGTCAGCCAGAAATATAGGTAACCTATTGGACTTGAGATTGACATCCTGTGTCTGAGATGTGTGTTGAGGGGGGAAGGTTTATTAGAACCTCCAATCTATAATCAGGTGGCCAGAGGTGCAGGTGATAACTTGAGCTTACAACCGGCATCTGAAGGAAAGGGGCAGTCTTGTGAGACTGAGGCCTTAGCCGGTGGAATCTGACACAATCTCCTGGTAGTTCTTTTCAAGATTGACTTGGATTGTAGGACACCCAACTGGTGTTTGAGAATTGCTTGCTGATGTAGAGAACCCTACCCCCTGCTGGCACACACATTGGAGTTGGTTTTAGAACCATAAGACCTTGGCACACGACTATAGATGTTATCTTAACAATATCCCTTTGTGATATACCATAGCCATATTCATATATCAGACCTCATATCTTCTACCTATTATGTTATATTCCATGGTTTGACTGTGTCATAGTTTATTTAATCATTCCTCTAAAAGACATTTTAGTTGGTTTCAGCCTTCAATCTTAAAGCAATGCTACACTAAGCACCCAAGTGCCATTTGCTTAGAGAATTTCTCTAGGAGGGCTGCTTAATTTTGCACGCAGTACAATGCAGGACTGGGCGCTGTGTATATATCTACTTGCTTATATTTTATCTATCTGACCTAGACTGTTTTAAACAGTGAAGATGTAAGTTTTACTTTAATTGCTTGCCTTTGGTTAGGCATGCCACTATTTGTGCCCTAATTAGTGGCAGAGCAATTTGGTATCTGTATATGTAATAATGTATGTCTACTGCCTCAAGAATTTCCTCTGCATTATGTGCATCTTTCGAACATAAATTATTATTTACTAATCCACAAAGCAAGTGTCAAGCAAAATTGTCAAAAACTCTCAGGTTCATACCAACTCAACAACATCTTATTCCTTGGGAAAAAGTCAATGGAAGTTATTCACATATGTTAAAGAATCATCTCAAAAAAATACTTTTTCTATAAATAAATACATTTTGTATAAGTAAGCCAAATGTACATAATGTAATTTAGATACATTTGGCATCCTAAAAGCACTTGGGAGAGTATTCATGAAATCATTCACTAAATGCTATAATATTCTGTCACTGTATCATAATATTTTATATGCAAAATATGCCCTTCCTAAAGTGGGCCTAAAAACAGTCATTTCTGAGACATTTATCTGGAATATAAATGTGTTAATGCACTATGGAGTAAAACACTTGAGTGCCTAAGTATTTTCACTAGGTCCCAGAAATTTATCAAAAGATAAATCTTTCATTCCTTTTAAAAGCATATTCAAAGTAGTTAGTGTCTAATATCAAAGTGCTCATAAAAACTGTTTTCAAATCCCCATTCTGTGACACAATTCCCTCTATGTACTTGGAGATAAACTGAGATATTGTCTTTGACATGCAAAGGAAGCAAGATAAGACTGGCCAAGAAAAAGAGGGCCTTAGTCAACCTTGTGAGACTACTTTAAGTTCAATTTACAATTCTCTAAACAGACAAGGGCTTATCTTCCTGAGAAGACAACAAATGTTAACTGCCTCAAAAATCAATTTAACTCACAAAGTAGACATTATAAATATTGCACAAGTCATGTCATAGTTAATAATAATGTTCCTGTACTCAAAGAAAATTCATGTGTTGTGCAATGGTATAGTGAATTTGGAAGGACCTAGACAATTCATTTATACTGTCTCATTGCATAATTCCTAGCTTCCTTAACATGACCCCTCCACCCTGGTTGGACTTGTCCTATGCTTTCAAAAGACAAGACTGAAAGGAACCACAAATAGCAAAAAAAATTATGAAAAAAAATACATAATCATTTCAGGAAGTTTTGTGGTCAAAAACCTGAACTCAATATCATGTAAGAAATAAATTGAATAAAAGGTTTAGCATACAAATGCAAGGGTTAGGGCTAAGTTTCCACTTTAAAGCCATGACAAGATTAAAAAGGAAAATGAAATGATTAATTGAAAAAATACTCTCAATTTCACCTGCAATAAATTCCTGGTTATGGAGAAGTTAGAATAATAAAGATACTTGCCATTAGCTGAAGAACTTGGGTCAAATAGAATAATCTAAAATTCAACATTCCTATAAGCTGGTGCAACCACTATGGAGAACAGTATGGAGCTTCCTTAAAAAAACTAAATATAGAACTACTATATGACCCAGTAATCTCACTTTAGGGCACATATCCAGAGAAAGCCATAAATCAAAAAATACATGCACCCCTATTCATGTTTATTGCACCGCTATTTACAATAGCTGGAGTTCTTGTCATGGCTCAGAGGTTAGTGAACCCAACTAGTATCCATGAGAATGTGGGTTAGATTCCTGGCCTTGCTCAGTGGGTTAAGGATCCAGCGTTACCATGAGCTGAGGTGTAGCTTGCAGCCTCGGCTCAGATCCTGGGTTGTTGTGGCTGTGGCATAGGTCGGGGGGTTATAGCTCTGATTAGACCCCTGGCCTGGGAACCTCCATAAGCCTCGAGTTAGGCCCTAAAAAGACAAAAACAAAAACAAACAAACAAAAAATACAATGGCCAAGACATGAAAGCAACCTAAATGACCATTGACAGAGGGATGGATAAGAAGATGTGCTATATACATATATATACTGGAATGCTACCCAGCCATAAAAAAGCATGAAACAATGCCATTTGCAGCAATATGAATGGAGCTAGAAATTATCATACTAAGTGAAGTAAATTAGATAGAGAAAGACAAATACCATATGAGATCAAACTATGTGGAATATAATAGAAATGATACAATAAAACTTACAAAACAGAGAGATATTCAAAGATTTCAAAATCAAACTTATTTTTACCAAAGGGGAAACATGGAGTGGGGATAAGTTAGGCGATTGGGATTGAGATATATATTGGTATATATAATATAGACAGATTATGGGGACCCAGTACTGTAAAGCACAGGGAGATTTACTTAATACTGTGTAATAACATATATGGGAAAAGAATCTGAAAATGAACTGACACATGTATATGTAAAACTGATTTACTTTGCTGTACCCCTGAAATTAACATGGCTTTGTGAGTAAACTATAGTCCAATAAAATTTTAAAAAATAAAATGAGTTCCCACTGTGGCACAGTGAGTCAAGGATCTAGTGTTGCACAGCTGTGGAGTAGGTCGCAGCTCCAGCTTGGATTCCTTCCCTCGCCAGGGAATTTCCATATGCCAAGGGGGTGGCCAAAAAAGAAAAAAATGATTTAATTAATTAAAATTCAACATTCCTTTAAGTGAAGAAAAGAATTAAGGATGTTTGAGGAGTTCCTGTCATGGCTCAGCTTAGTGTCCATGAAGATGCAGGTTTGATCCTTGGCCTCGTTCATTGGGTTAAGGATTTGGTGTTTGCTGCAAGATGCATCATAGGACACAGAAGTGATTGAGATCTGGCATTGCTGTGGCTGTGGCATAGGCCTGCAACTGCCCCTCTGACTCAACCATTAGCCTGGGAATTTCCATATGAGGCAGGTGCGGCCATAAAATTCAACCCCTCTTTTATCCACACTGGTATTTTTAAATGAACAGTTACAGCAGAAATGTTCCTTATTAGAAAAGTTTATCATTAGTTCTACAAGAAAAAGTCAATGATAACAGCTTTGTTTACTTTAATTAATTTTTTAATGCAAAAGTAAGGTCATTTTTCCTCTAAAGCATTAACACAGTAACAAAAGTAAAGCAGTTTAGCAATTATAAATGTTTGCTTACAGTACAGTCTACCTGTGTTATCTCATCACTTTTCAAAGCAAAAATGATTAAATTAAATCTCTGAGCTGAAGAGTTAGCTAAAATAAAAATAAAAATTATAATCATTTACGAAATGAAAAAAACTACTCAACTCTTTTTTATTTTTTTTATTTTATTTTTTTGCCATTTCTTGGGCCGCTCCTGCGGCATATGGAGGTTCCCAGGCTAGGGGTCGGTCAAATCGGAGCTGTAGCTGCCAGCCTACCCCAGAGCCACAGCAACGCGGGATCCAAGCCACTTCTGCAACCTACACCACAGCTCACAGCAACGCCGGATCGTCAACCCACTGAGCAAGGCCAGGGATCGAACCGGCAACCTCATGGATCCTAGTCGGATTCGTTAACCACTGCGCCACGATGGGAACTCCAATCTACTCAACTCTTATAGCATCCTTTTCGTTTGATAAAACTGTCTAGTAAATACAATTCATTGACTTTTATTGCATTTTTTTAAAAAACTATTTTTAGCAAATAATAAAAGAAAATCACCTGGGACCTCCTGCAGCGGACTAAAAGGGTACCACATAGACACTTTATATGTCATCTTGAAATTAAAATTATGTGATAAGTTTTATTATAAAACACACCTATTAGAAATTTAAAGATATTCCAGATGAAACCAGTGATTGACACAAGCTATTATGTTCTGGCTATAAACAACATCTCAAAAAAATGTAAAAACAAATGTTGGCTATTTGGGTTATTTTTTTTTCCAATCAGCACAGTAAATCCACGAGAATTCAGACTTCAGCGTTTACTATCGTAGCTTAAGAGAAAATACCTGTGTGCTCCCCTAGTATGATACCTTACTGTTAGAAGCTTAAATTATGCATATAGGAAATATCAGTTCAAATAAAGACAGACTAGAAGTCAGTATTATCATGGAATCATATGTAGGATCCTATCCAGGAATAATTACACGCAGCCTTCTGCAGCAGGCACGCCCTGGAAGCCTGCATATGTTGGCTTCTCAGCAGCCTGACAGCAGGCAGTTTCAAAGTGCATAGGGAGTGGAGAGCTCATGTTAATGAGATTCTCTTTCTGCATCTCTCTACCTCACATGCTGCATCTTCTAGCACAGAAAAATCACTCTCTTCCTACGACAGGGAAAGCAGGAGCCCCTTATGAGCCTTCAGTTCACTTTTTTTTTTTTTTTTTTTTTTGCCATTAATGTTTTTTAGATCCATTTGTATTTCTCATTGACACCGGAAGAAATATTTTCCTTTGCTTGGCTCCTAGAGTGGGATGCTTTGTAATATCCTTTCCCTCACTTCCTTGCTTGTTATAATTTAAAGTGGTCACTTCATTCCATTCCTACTTTACCCTTCCAAGCTGAGCCAAGTTTCAGAGGGACATGCCAGAAAAAATACTAGTAAAAGACAAATGAGAACACTTCTTGCTTCTTTTATATATTTGATACTGGGCTGTGTTCCGTCAACATCACTTCCATTATGAGGAGAACAATTCCATGAGAGGAATATTTTATTAAAAGAAAACGTTAAAATCCTGTGATTACAATGACCAAGGTATGATTACCCTACTATAGAATACATGGTTCTCCAGCTAAGACCTCTGAAAGAAGAAAAGGTCCTATTTTTAGGATAGCTTCATTTAAGATACATTCTGATTTTTATTTGAATATGCCATTTAAGTTAAACTGTATATAAAATCCTTCATATTCTAAATTGAAGTAAACTATTTTTTTTCTTCATTTTCCTCCTTCTCATTTAAGTTTTCCTAGCAGTGAATAAACGGTCCTTTTTGCATTAAAATAATAACAATAAAGCAATGCAGTATGCTAATTCCTCAAAATTGTTCTCATTTTTCAAGTAACATCATGCAATTTATCTTTCTGATAATCTACCAAATTCCTCTTTATTTATTTTCCTCCCCTTACCTCAAAGTTATCACCACCTTGGACCAATCTAAACAATTCATCTCCTACCTTGGTATTTACACTCTTCAAATAATCATACATGGTTTTCTTGTGTCTCCTCCCCACTCTCCGGCTTGTCTTGTTTGGATAAGCAATACATAATTGGTTCTTTTAATCTTTTCTCATAAGTCAATTGCTCCGGCCCTTAATCATTTTTGTTGTGGTTCTCTGAAACCTGTCCAATTTGTCAACATCCCTCCGGTGCTGGGAAGTTCAGGACTGCATGAGGGATTCAGGCACTGCCTCCCCAACGCTTTCTTGAAAAGGATTTGCACCTCTCTTGTTCTGATGGTAAGAAGTCCCTGGGCATGCAGCTTTACAAAGCATTTAAAGCTTTTCTTCTTTTTTACTCCAATTTTATGTGGAATATTTCTACCAAATTTTTTTTTTAATTTAGCCTTCACTCCAAGCATTAGCATTTTACAAATATTTCCCTTGCGCTCATACTCTATATTTCAAATCCGTTATGCTGAGACCTGTACTGGATATATTTGCTTTCATCTGTCTCAGCTGAGAAGTGCTTTATTTTCTCTGTCTATGCCTGACCTCTCTTTGTGCTTCTGTTATTTCTCCAGTCTCACCAAGTTCTCCATTCAGTACCATTTGTGAGTGTAATTAATGTGATCTTTGCCCATTATTAGGATTATTAATAATAAGGTTAAATAAAAACCTTACAACAGCACCCTCACTGAATCACTCCACACAAATCAACTTATTGCCAGACAACAGTTCAATTTATTTATGTTCTTTCAACCAATTTTCAGCACTCATGACAGTGCTCATGTTAATCTGTATAATATTTCAAAAGAGATTTTGTGGAACTGTATCACAGATTTCATGTTCTTTGTGGTCACCAGTTTTATAATTTGATCAAAGCGTTGTTAAGTTTGACTGCTGGAGTTGTCTCCAAATTTTGGAAGTTACTGTTATTAGCTAGAGGGAAAAAAAAATGGTTAGGCTGTTCATAGTAGTGGGAGATTGATTTTTCTAAGTGAAAGCCATAGGAACACAGACTTTTAAAAATAATAAACATTCACTGTAAAATCACATACATTTAATAATATGCCTTGTTTCCATATTTATGGTCCTGTTTCACTAAGTTATCATTAAAATTTATGAATGTCTAAATAACACAAGCATTTGTATTCTAGTTACAGAAAGGGAAAAAATTCTTATTTACAGCTTCCTGTTTATAGTACCTTGCCTTTTCTATATCATATACTGCTGCTTGCCATCTAATGAATGATGCATTTCTCACCCACACCAACTTTCCTATAGTCATCAAATTCCATAAGTATTTTATATTCTGCTACATCGGAGTGCTTATTTTGAATACATGTTAAGGGAAATTAACTCAAGGAAAGACAAGCACTTGATTTTCTTTTTCTTGCTTTTCTGTTAAGTACATACAAGATATGTAATGAATGAATCAACAGTACATATTTTGATGAAAGCAATGTTAAGCATACAAAACACTGCACATTGAAGAGGAGCCTTGCCTTTTTTTCCCTAACTCATAACACTGGAAATGAGATTCCCTCTCTTGTTAGTGTTACACTCTAATCATTCATAATGCACTACAAATCAAAATATTGTTTTTAAAAGAACAGCACTGTACCTTCCCTGTTAGAGTTTTATGTTGTTTCGTGTCTTATGAATGAAATTTTGCTCAGAAAGATCCTCAAAGGGATGTGAAAGACCTAAGGCTTCACGAGACAGGAAGAGAAACTAGACCATCCCAGTAAGATAGCAGATGGTGCACAAAAGTTGGTCTCTTGACATCATTTGAATTGCAAGACACGACATTAAATACTTGTGCTAACCAAAAGTAAACTTATGGTATTCTTGTCAAACCCCAGGCCACTGTTGCTGTGTGCGTCATGGAGGTGATGTATGAGTCCCCAGGGAGAGGTCACAAAGGAAAGTGCACATAGAACTTCCACTCCAGAGGAAAAGCAGCCCTGACACCCTAGACAGAGCAAGTTGCCCCTTTGTCCTCTCACCTGGAGTTACAGTGCAGACCTGGCATGTGACAACAGGTGGAGATTAAAAACAGGAGAAATATCTGGGACAAAAAAATGTCAAAGCCTGAGAGTCAGTTACAGTCTTAAAGAGATGAACATTTAAAGGGAAGTCACATTATTAGCAACATCAGTTTTACAGGAGGAAAAGGTAACAAGCAATTTATTAGTTCTGAATTACAAAATTTTCTGCCAGATCATCATCCATCCATAGACAAGTGTGAATAGACACTAGAACAGAATTTGTGTAGCACCCATGTTTATCACACAAGGTAAAAAAGTGGTAGCAAAAGCTTTTCAGTCAAAGTTGTTGCCTTTTCCAACACTCAAAAAACAAAGTGTAATTATTTTCCATAGCATGGTTGGTATTCATAAATTCGAAAAACACCTCACCAAAGATTAGCTAAATCTTTTGAACTCATTTACTCAGTTCTACCTGCAGAACTAACATAGAAGATGGTACAAAGGAAAGATAACCACAGTATCAAGACTTTATCTTATTCAGAGAATGCTGTCGAAATCTGATTCTATCTACATGTAGGTTTGTGGGTTTTTTAACAGTATGCTCACGTCAAGGCCACCTGGATGTCTCAGTTCAACTGGAAATTCCCTACGAGGGAATGTTTCACCCCTTCCAAAAATAAATGAATAGAGGACAATTTTAAATGCTACTCAGACAGATTTCAAAACCTCCATTCATTATGCCAGATTCTGGTACACAAATTCCTCAGCTTCTGAGAGTATAATCATTCCATAGAATAGCTTTTCCTTATGTGCTAATCCAGGACTGTAGCAAATTTGGCATGTTTGACAAACATCAAGAATATTTTTCCTTTAAAAATGAAAAATCAAATCATGCCTTCTTTATACAGCTCTCTTTTTATGGTTATTGCAGAGAAGGCAGTGATAATCTAATTCATTAAAATAGTATTTGCATAGATAATAAGAAATAATTCATCCAATAAGGAGACTTATAGGCCCCATATATAAACACCAAGAGCTGCATTTTAGCAGGAAAACATGCACTACTGGGGGAAAAATGCAAGACAGATAGAGCAGTACACCATACATGAAATGTCAAACATGTCAAAACACTCATGAATACCAACATCTCCCACTACACCACGACCAATTTTAAAGGTTATTTAGGGCTAACACATCTGCAAGTGCAGATTTTACAGCAACAGATTTTATTTTTCTCAGATATATTAAAAATAAGTCACTGATGTGTCAAATGTTTTTGATGTTGTTTCCACATATGTGGCCCAGGCACATTCTGCCCAGCACTGCTGAGAGTCGGACAAGTACACAGAACACAGATTCTTGGCATTGGATAGATTCATTATGGATTTCTGGAAGTTTATTTTTAGCTATATAATTTCACTATACAGGGAAGAGCATTCACCAAAAGACCAAGAAAGCAAAGGCAGCTATCTTTATTCCTCAAAAACAAAAACCCCTGTGAAGGTCTCCATAATCCAACTTTTCAGAACTTTGTTTCAGAAAGGCAAAACATGTCACAAGGCTTCCTTGTCCTAAGTCACTGATGGTGAATTATTTCCAGATAGCTGCAGACAAGTAAGTTTTACAAGACAAGAAGCATAACATATGCAGAACATACTTCTCCAATTCCTGGCCCTCAGATAAGTGAAGCTTAAATGAAATGTCAAAGATAAACTAAATCTACTGTATAACCAAACAGCTGACCTAAATCCACCATATTTTGTTTGTCAAGTACAATATTCTAATAAATTGTGTAATACATAATACAATTTTTGCAGCCCTCTGACCATGCCAAGTTAGATGCAGATAGTCTTTTGAAGAAATATTACTCTCTACTTGACACTCTAAGCAAAAATCCATTTATGCCATTTGGTGGACTGTGAGAGTAGTTTTTGAGAACATGTTCATAACAGTTAAACATTGTAGTCCATAAATACAGGAGAAGTAGGAGAAAGAGTGAAGGGATTGTACACCACCGGTTTTTAGAAAGTGGCCTGCTTGAGGCTATGACTGAAGTGAACTTACTGATGTACAATTTGGTTTTCCTGATAGGAAATGCAGAAGCTGACTAAAAATCAAATGATTAATATAAGAAAATTCAAACTGCTTGAGGAGGAGAAACATTTTTCCTCTTTACTACCTTTAATATGACTTTCTTGGTGGCATAAATAAATACAACAGTCATTCCCATTCTTTTCTTGGGCAGCAAAGCAAGTGACTCAAAACTCCTTCACGCATTAACTCTTAAAGCAATCAAAACACAATCAAAATAATCCCCTTCTGAGAGAAGGGAATTATTCTCTGAAATAAGAGAGAAGAGCAACATACTATTATCACCTATTATCACTGCTCTACTATTATTTTAGGTCATTGCTTTCCTCTAGAAGTCAGAATGCAACATCCTCAATGCCCCACAGAAACTCACAGTCAGCTTTGACAGAAGTTTTGGGGAAAGGGTACAATCCTCCTGCACCAGATAGCACAAAACAAAGCAACTGGAATTGTAGCCCTGATTCTGAGTTCAAATTCCAATTATGCCATGTACTTAAAAGCAAAGGTATTTAACAATACCCGTTGAAACTTTTCTCATTTGTAAAATGGAATTAACTTTATGAACATCCCAGGTTGGAGCTGTGGGGATTACATGAGATGAGATCTAGCCTTACAACATGGCAGGCAAAATTATTGTGATGGAGGAATCTCGGAAATCAAGGAAGGTGACCTCATCTGCCATTTGATTCTGCCTTTCCCATTGGCTCAGATCTTCAAAAGGCATCCACATCATCCCTGCCTGGAGGCTGCAGCACCCCTTGGGAAACAAGCCTGCTTTCAAAGCCCTTCAGTTAGAATGGAATAGCAGGGTACATTTCCATGCCAAGGGTTTAATTTCTTTAATTCCTTTATGATGTAACTTGAAACTTCTGTGTGATTTCTATTAACCCAAGGCTGCCCACACCTAAAGCCATCTTCTCTCATATAATCCCTTTACCATGGCCTCCACATCCAACTTCCAGCTCAAATCTGCCCACCAGCATCCTTTATGTGCCCTTTTTATTTACTCTTATCTCTTCTTCTCCTCCTTTTTTTAAGCCCATCTACATTATTAATGGAGCCCTGACATCCTGTATTTCTAAGTCACTTAAGTTCTTTCCTTTCCATCTCTATTTGCCTTCAATTTTAACACTCTGATTAAATAAATCCTCACATGTCCCCTTCCTCTTCCATCTCCTCAGTCCCCACTCATCTGATCTTTCTCAGTATGGTTCATTATCTTTATCCAGCCTTGTCTCTACCTGTTTCCCCTCAAAAGTTTTCGCTGCTTTTCTAATGTTTGGCCAGTAAATGAGAGGGCCTGGCAAGTGGTAAATAGTGTAATGGTTACTCCTCTCCCTTCTCTCTAGCTTCCCCCATGACCTTCTTCACTGTTCGCTCTCTTCCCAGGTGCTAGGTTGCTGAGGGAAAGGAAAAAGAGATGATCTTGAGTGCTTGTCCTCTGGAACTTACCATGCCCAGCAGGGCTCCAGACACCTAACAGGCCAGAAGGTAGAGATGTGGAAACTCTTTGAAGTTCCCAAGAGGGAGGAAGGAGATGGGGGACAAAAAATAAATAAATAAGACAGAAAAGACTGACCACAAAAGCACATTACTGAAATTCTCTTATCAGCATCTCTCAGAACAAGCAACCCCTCTCCTTCACTTCCGGCTCAGTCAGGTTCCTCAACTTTTGACTGAGACCCACACTCATAAATACATTCTGCATTGCAAGCCAAGAAGTTTCAGCCAACAATGCCCAGACATTTTACACTTTGGCTATTCTGTCCAAAACACTTATGATTTCTATTCTGTGATTCTTTTATTTCTTTGAGAGAAAATTCGGATCACAACCCATCATACTGATTTTACAAACCACTAATGGGTCAAGACCCGCAGTTTGAAAACCACTGGCCTACCTGCAGCTTATTGGTAGGGAGTTTTCTCTCCCTCAACCTCCTACCTTTTTGAAAAGTCCAATTTAATTTGAGATAGTTAACACGATCCTCTCTTGGCAGGACCAGTCCCTCTAGAAGTACCTCCAATATCCGATGGAGTTCTCACGAGCACGGCAGCCCCTCGACCACCCCCGCCCCCTACTGCCCCAGGAAAGTCTCTAACAGAAACCCTGTTACGACAGACGGCACATGTCCTGGAAAGCCTAGTTTCTCTAAAGGCAAGCTAGATAGAAATGTAGAGAAACCAGAGTGAGAGAGAACAACTAGAGGGAAAGAAACGCGGAGGAAAGCTTGGAAGCCGATCTCTCCAAGGATCCAGGTCCCTGCTCTGCGCTGTGTCAAGTCCAGCTGAGCACGAAAGATCTCTGCTAAGCCAAGAAGAGAGCAGCCAGCAGCCCGCAGTCGGCGACCTCAGGAATGGAAGGAGCACGCCCGCGCAGGCAGAGAGGTGGACCGGCTGCGCTGAGGCCCCTCCAGGCGCAGCACTCATCTGGCCACCTGAAGAGTCGCATCCCGGGGCGAGCCGGCCTAGGGCTCAAAACCTGTGGTGCGAGGAGACCTGAGAGCGGAGCCTGATGCTCGCGATCTCTCCTCGGAGCTTCGGGGTCAAGAGCACACGTGCGGAGCACACGTGTGGTGTGGGTGCAGGAGCCCCTCTCCCGGCCCTTCCCGCCGTGCGGATGCGCCTTGGAAACGCGCCCTAGCGCCTCTGCCCCGCCTATCGATGCGCCTGCAACTAGGAAAAAAGATTTCCCCAGTGCAGGGTGGACGGACGCTCCAGCCCCGCTCACAGCTAGGGGGAACACAAGACTGACCACTGATCAGTGGGTGCAGGGGAAGCTGGGGGCGCGCTCGGCCGCACGTGCTCGCGCCCCGAAGCACCGGACCTGGCCAGGCGATGATTAGAACCTGTTGCGGCCTCCGGCCCTGGGGCACAAGGAACAGCCGGGAAAAACAGGGAGCATCTGGGGTGGGCAGGGCAGGAAACGGAGGAAACAGAGTTAACCCGGGCGAGTTCGTCAAAACTGTTCCAGGGCTCCCTGGGAAGTCCCTTGATGCAATCTCTAGAGCCAAATTTTAAGTCTCCAAAACGCAGTGGGCAGAGCTGGAGCTCCTGCGTCCCCACATTTGCACCCACGAATCACAGACGCACGTCGTCTCCACTAATCCTGGGGCCTCAAAATCAGACCACGCTGGGGGGCGGAGGGGGGAGCTGGTGAGAAGGCGAGGGGTGGGGAGTAAGTAGCTAGAGCCTCGCTCTCCCGCCACAGTCTGTTGGACCCGGAGCGCACAGCGCCTCCAGGAACCTGGGGTCGGGTCTCCTCCTTATACCCCCGGTGTTGGGTGGGGCCCCTCTTTCCTGCTCCAGGAGGCGCCTTCCGACCGAAGTGGGACTTTCGCTAAAGAAGCGCAAAATTAAAGTCAGAGCAAAGACCCTTCTAGGCCCCAGGGTCATCTCCAGTCGTGCTCAGAAAACGGAGAGACTAAGGGAAAATGGATTTAAATGACAGCCTCTCCATCCTAAGTGGTTATGTGTAGTATCCAATTTGACGTTTCTAGTAAACTTAAAAAGGAAAAAGGGAAAGCGGATTTTTGTGTTTGTTTTATTATTAAAAACGAATTAGTAAAAAATGACGACCCTGTTTGGAATTCCTAAATTTCTTACTAGTAAAGTCAGCCAGTATAGACTGAACTTAAAAAAAAAAAAGAAAATGTCGCTTTGCGAAACGCTATCCCCTGGTTGAGCTCTGCCAGATGCACAGATCTAGGCAGAACCTTTTCCGAAGACTGCCACAACCCGGCGCTCTCTTTTAAGTCCTGGCTGAGACCTATGGGGAGGATCGTTGGCTAGGCATCGGCTGGGACCCCAAATCCCCATCCCTCCTCCGTGGGACACTAAAATTTAGTCAAGTCCCGGCTCGCGGGGTGCTCAAAAGATCTGCATCGCTGAGAAATTTCCGGGCGCGCCCACGCAGCGACAGTTCTTGTTCCCGAATAGCGGGCACAGGTGTGTGGGGGGGGCTTAAAACCCCTTTTGGAGGAAAATTTTTTAGAGAGATACTCACTCCTAGATCTCTGTTCAACCATCAAAATTATACTCAAAAAAAGTTTTTAAATCTGCGGGATTAACTACCCTCTTTCCCCCTCCCACCATGATAGAATCAGTCTCCAGTTTTGAGGTAGCGGCGGACACATAGGGCACCGAGACAGAAGCAGGCACCTCTCTCACCAAGAGGAGCGAGGCCAGCCCGGGAAGCCCCAGCCCTCATTCTCCGCAGCCACCTCCGCGCTGCCGCGCCGCGGATAAAAAAGGAAACGGACGCAAGTGCGGATCCAGGCGCGGAGCTGGTGGCGCAAAGAAGCGCAACACGCGAGATGCCTGGAAGTGCCCTGGTATTGCTACCCTGGATAGGGCCTAGCGGGATGGAAATGTATCCTGTACCTGAAAACTCTGTGATCAAAATATTACAATTAAATAAAAACTTTTCCCTCAGATACCAGTTTGTATCTCGGAAATATTCACTGCCAATACCTATGTTTTTAAAATAATTAGATAAGTAACTGTTCGTGTTAAAGTACCAACAGAGCCAAGAGAGTCTCATGGCAAAGTAAAATTGAACCTTCAAGTGACATTCTGAAGTTGGTAGGAATGTCTGCTTCTCCTTGTCCGGCTCCTTGCACTAGGAGAACCCGTGTCTCATAAGACTTATGATCGGTATTTTTAGTGGAGAGGGCACACCAATTCACCAAGGATGGAGTTGAGCACCAGAAAGAAATACACAAGACTAGGTCGTTGGGTGCCACTGTCACCGCACTGTGCTCTCGGCTCCCTGGACCAGACATATCTTTGTTAGAATCAGGTCCAGTAATTCAAACACTCTCGCTCTCTCTCCGCAAGCGGAAGGTCGGAGGAAGGGCCGCCTGAACACTTTACCCGTGCTTTGAATTAAGGGCAACTCTCCATAAATTCAGGGCGTTCTAAGTAACTACTCAACATGGATCTAGACACCGTGAAGACTTAAAAATAGACCCTCCTCGAGAGCTGAGAAGTGTATGGTCATGTCTTCCGAACAATGATGAAGTTTTGTACATAGCTAGACCGACACACAGTAACTGAAATTCCTAAGAGGACTTGGGGAGAGGAGGGCAATATGAAACTTCCTTTATAAAGTTTTAATCTCTTTCTAAAGAAGTTCCATGCAATGACTGTCTTTTACAAGGCAAGGCAGTGTGTCTGTTGCTTTTCCTGGGCTTTACTCCTAGAAAGATCTGGACAGGAAAATATTCAGCTTCGCGGACCCAGGAAGATGCAGGAGGGACGCCTGCGAGGTTCTTTCCCGGCACAACCTGGTGCGCAGCTGGGAGCTGGAAATTGACTCGGTAACTGCGAAACAGAAAAAGCACTAGCCACTTTTCTATTTAGAAATTAAAGCTGAATGTACGCCGAACCGGTGCAATCTGCACGCAGGCATTGGAGAGAGTCAACCCTCCCTCTTTTCACTCCAGATTCTCCGGAGACGCACTACCTGGCATCCCTTTGGCCTCGGGTGATGCGCGGCCACTTCCTTAAGGGAGAACCAGCAACAGAGTTCGTTTCTGGGTCCAACACTCCAGGATTCTGAGTCGGAATGTAATTGTCTCGGGGCTGCAGACACCTGGGAGACCTGTGCTGACGGCTGTGCAGACTCTCAACATTTCTAAAGAGCTTTCTTTTTTCTCTGCTTATTAGTGTGCAGCTTTGGTTGGGCAGTAGTTGCGAAAATAAAAGGAAATGGCAAGCCCCATCTTTTCAAGAAAGCGAAGAAATTGGACATTTAGCTTATGATTTAATCTCTTATGTGGCCACCCACTTTTGCCCCTCAGAGTTACCTGCAGAGAAATGCATCTCCTAAAAATAACCTTAAGTTATCACGGAGACCTGCTTTCTTTCTTTTGCCCAACCAGCAAAACATTCTTTTTTTCTTTTCTTCTCTTTTTTTTTAATTTTTATTTTTAAAGAAGAAAAGGTAAAGTAAAAATAACCTGAGAACTCTACTGGCGATTTACTCTTCTAACTTTGCATTTTTAAAACAGTAACACTCTTTGTAAATTCGAGTGACCAGGAGACTATCTGTAATTCACCAGGATCCATGAAGAAAACCTTTCCCATCCTACACTTTCTATGAATACACAGCTGGCCTGAGGGAAACTGGCTAGACCTCCCTGCCCAAGGACCAGGCGACTGAGGGGAAGCTCAGACCAGAAATTGCTCCTACAATGTTAGTTACTTTCTTTGCTAAAAGTTGGTGTTGGTGGAATCAACATCAACTATCATATAACTTGTTTGTTCCTGACAAGACATAGGACCTGACAAATGGACACTTTATTCTTTATCTGAGAAACTTATAAGGCAGAATATTATTCTAAAACTGCCAATTGAACCTCATCACTATCCACTCAAGGAGTAACAGAAAAAAAAATGTGGAAAAAGAAAAAAAGCTTTTACTGAGTTCTGCTCTATGCCAAAGACCCACTGGCCCAGTGTCCAAAGGAACCAGACTGCTTGGCTCTTCGTCCAAGATCCTTTACAAGGAATTAGGAAAATAGGAGATTACGTAGAACACACTTCGAATCCATGTTGACTTCCTGAGTCTTAAAAAGATACTTTCTAAACACTATACAAGACAAAAACTGAAGACTTAGGACCCTGCAAAAGTTCAAAAACTCTTTGGTCTCCTGAACTTCTCTTCTGAAAGCTGTACCTACTAGTAAAGTTGACAGGAGAGTTGGGATATTCTCAACTGATTCTCATAAATGTAGGTTGTGGAAAATTCTGGTTAAGGAAAAACATTGTGCTGAACTCTCTGGATAATTTGCTCAATTCCCCAGTTCCTAGGCTGTCATTTTGAAACTCAGATGTTGAATAAGTGACCTCTCCCAGTCATTCTCCAACTCTGTCTCTTGTATATAGCTGTTTAGTCATCATCTTTACCTGACCCAGAACAAAGACAAAATTCTGTTCATTTACATAGTTTATTGTTGTAAACATTAAAATTGTCTTTCTCAAAGAAAGAATTTATCAGAAAAAAAAAATCAGCATCTCTAACTGTCATACACCATAGAAAAAAAGGCAGTGACTCATATCATGTGCCATACTGGAAATATACAAAGAAAAATACTACAGAATATGGCAATATTAAAATTCTTACTCAAACATAAAATAATATATTAACTGACAATCTTAGACATTTTAAAAAAAACAAAAAAATTCAAAGTGCTCAGTAATTTCCAGGGAGTTATGTATATTATAAGCACTCTGGAAACAGTCAAAAGCTGCTGCATGCAAGTTTTGTTTAGCTTTAGACAACAAAATAATCAAGATATAAACTTTCTTTTATCAACATCAACGGTACATACAACACTTACAAACAAGGAATGTTGGACGGTGTTACAAACACTATGTGTCCCTTTTGTCAGGATTTTCTGATGTGTAATACTTGCGCCCACCTATTTTACAATTGAGAAAACGTTTAAGCTCAGATAACTACCAATCTTTATAAAATCTAACAGACTACATAGTGTCTGAAATACTATTTATATAATATAGACATTACTGAAGTAGCAAGTGCCTATAACATTTTCAACCTAGAATCAACATGCTTGTCCCTTTTTTGTGTAGTTATTTCTTTTTTTTTTTTTTTGCAAACACACTTATCTTTTAGAATTTGTAATATTTATTCATAAATAGGCACAAAATAATTTAAAAAGCCAAACTGCATTGGGAAAATTTACAAGCCTTTGCCTTCTTCAACTCATGCCACCCACGCAACATTTAGTTTTACTATATATTACAGCTTTCTTTACAGCAGAAAACTTTGAAGTCTTTTAAAGGGCAATACTTGTGGGTCCCCTTACAATGTGGGTGTGTGTGTATATGTGTGTATGTGTATTACATTTGTTTTAACTGCAACAACCAAACATGGCCAAACGTTTTCCATCATACATCAGGAATCTTCCTTCTGAACAATAAAATGATTTTTAAACTGATAATAAAAAGTTTATACCACTGTATTGTGTGTAGTCCGTGTTCTAAATCCAGGATGCCCCGGAGCCAAAATGCCCTTTCAGGTTCTGCCTGCAGGTTAAGAAATAGCAACAGTTTTTGTTTTTTTGTTTTTGTTTTTCTTTAGGGATCAAAGGGCTGGGAGGGTGTGGAAGGGATGGGGGCCGGCTAGAGCTGAAGCAGCTCAGGGGGATCTCTCTGCCCTTGTGACTTGCCCCGTCTGGGCAGTTTTGGGTTTCTTTCCAGTTCCTCTGAAGTGCATGGAAGGAGGTCTTAGAAAGGTAAAGTGTCCAGGAAAAGTTTGTCAATTATTGCTGGCGGTGGTACCAAGTCTTCCAGTTTCAGGTAGAAAATGCGCTGTAGCCCCTGTGTGCAAAGCGTACGAAGTTCTGGGAGCTTCCCCAACAGTTTGGACAAATAGTTGGGGCGGTTCAAGCCCCCATTATTGAAAGTCACATGGTCTTTGAGACAATTTACAATCTTGTTTTGCAGCTCTTCCACTCTCTTGGGTTCCTTGAGCCCGTGTCTCTCTGCAGAAAACACAATCAGAAACAAAAGAGGAATGCACCAAGTGGTTAGCTAGCTGGCAGGACTGGGGAGGGTCAGCAGTAAGGGAACACTGGGATGAATCCCACTGGGTAGTTCTGGAGAAGTGCCCTGTGCCTGTAGTACTGACCTGTGACCATAGCCAGGGCAGCAATGCAGGAGAAGGCAGAAATGTCGATGTTCATATTCTGCAAGTTGGAGGAGAATTCAACAATGGAATCAATCCATTCCCCAAAGCCACGAACACATTGCAACCTGTGCAAGACCACCCCATTGCAAAAGATGAGTTTACCCTCCACTGGGTTGGACCTGCAATTAATACCAAAGAGAGAGAGGGGAGAAAAGAGAGAGAGAAAAGCTAAACAACTAATTACTTGAAGAGCAATAAATGAGGGATTTAAGAGGCACCTAATTACCGAAGAGTTAATAAAATGTAGACCAGTGGACCTTGAAAGGGTTTAATTTCATAACAATGAAGAACGCCCCCTACCCCACCTCCATTCCATTCATCCAAGGTTTCTGGGCACATTCCTTCTCTTTTCTTCCTTTTATTGACTCACCTCTCCTTTCTTTCCCCCTCTTTCATTTCCCACTCTGTTTTTCTCCCTTTCCCCCCTTTTATTTCCTTTTCCTTTCTTGTTCCTCTCTTCCTCCATTCCCAGCCTCCTGGATTGCCCCCCCACCCCATTACCTGTATGCTAATCGCAGCACAAATAGTTCTAAGAAAGCCGATTCGAAAAGCAGGTCCTGGTCGGCTTTGGGCAGGTCCGCAAAGCCCGGGATCTTCTCCGCCCAGCCTCTGATGATCTCCATGGAGCCAGTCAGGAGATCATAGAATTGCTGGATATGCTGGGTGTCATCTCCACTCATCTGATAGTCAGGGTTCGCCTGGAACTGGAATTTCATTTTAAAAAGCACTTAATGAGGTTCTCTAAAATATATAACCCGTGAAATTGCTAACCTCGTTTCTAGTAGGGGAGCCAGGTTTTTATAACAATTAAACCTCTCTCTGACCAGTAAGAAAATTAGATGTTCCGGGGCAATTAATTCAATTAGGGATGGTGCTATGAGGTCGCTGCTTTAAATATGTAAATTACCATTTCCATACAGACTAAATACAGTGCCAACCAGCCCTGGGAAACATTCACTCTTATCTCCACAAAACAATTGACACGTTAGTATTCATGCCAATCCCAGAGTGGGTCTTGAGCAGAGACGCCCTTTGCAAATCTTAATAAAATTGCAGTGGCTTCTAGGTTTGCTTGACATACTTCCTCCAATTAAAGCCCACACATTTCTCACAGCTGGGGTAAAAGAGAATCTGACCACTTGATCCCCCACCCACAGCTATTGCTTATACCCTCTCTTCCCCTCCCCGACCCCCAAGAAGGCATCCCTCACCCTGATGGCGCCCGAGAGGATGGGGATTAAAGCATCTCTATGGAGGATTGGGGGTAGTCCCCAAGTGGGGGCATTTGGCACAGCCTTCGGTTTGGGCATCAGAGGCGTTAGGGTATGAGTATGTATATGTCCACGGTGGTACTGGGAAGGGGCCTCACAGAGGTTTGACCACTGTGGCCTGGCCTCTCTTCCTGCCTCCACCCTGTCCTCAGGTCTCCACTCCCAGCCTCATTCTGTCTTACTCAGGCCCTGCCTAGAGCTGTGAAGCCACAGTCTTGCCTGCCTCCCTTATCCCTTGGGTCTGGGGGTTAGTGATGGGTATGGGGAAGGGGTCCTGCCCATCTGTTGGTTTGTCCGCAAGATAGCCCCGCCAGCTTCTTACCCTGGAATAGTCCAGGCTGGTCATAGCCGGGTTGGAGTCGACATGGGCCCTGACGAGGGCACTGATCAGACTCACCGGGGGCGAGGGGGGAGAGGGCTCCTGTGGGCTCTTCGGTTTCGAGGGTAAACGACCTCTCCGGCCTTTTAAACTGTCCGTTCGAACCACTGCAAAGGAATAGCCGGGTGAGCTCCGCTTCCCCAAACGGTACCCAGCTGCCTCCTGGATCCCTCCCGGGGGAAAGACCGCGGCCTCAGGCGCACCGGCAGGGCGGCAAAGGGTCCCACTGCTTGTAACATCTTTACTGATGAGAAGCATAAAAAATGCAGGGTTGTTTTATATCCTCTTCCAAATGGGTCGTATAGTTAAAGTCAAGAAGGGCCTGGCGGCTTTCTCTAGGGCAGGATGGGCAACCAGGCAGCTGCCGGGTCTTAGAGGCCAGAAGCGAGTGGGGTTTCTCTCACCCGCCTCGGCTCTGGCAAGAGGAAAGTGGGGTTGGAGTAGGAGCAGCAGTTGCCCTAGGGAGCAGACTCGGGGTGGGGGGGGGGGTGCCGCTTGCCCAACCTACCTTCTTTGACCATCCCAACAGCCAGGCACTTCTGAAATCGGCAGTACTGACAACGATTCCGGCGCCGCTTGTCCACTGGGCAGTTTTTATTTGCTAGACACACGTATTTCGCGTTTTTTTGCACCGTGCGCTGCAAAGGGAGACAATAGAGGCCGAAACAATTTATTTTGAAAATCCAACAATCAAGGGAATCCAGACACAGAACCGCCATGATCCACACACACACTCCCCACAAACAAACACATACACAACTCCTTTTTAATTTTTGTCCTTTTCCTTGTCTTTCTCTTCTTTTTCCTCCCCCAGGGCATTTAACAGAAGAAAATTGATAGCGTTAACATTTGAGCTAACCTTGCCGCTCCTTGCTGTGTTTTATATGCCAAGAGAAAGAGAAGGAGACGCTCAGTAAATACAAATCCGTGGGCATTCATATTATTTACATTCCTTAGAGACCTTCTCTATTTAAAATGATAAGATTATTCAATCAGGATGGCGAAATAAAGAGATCACTTAATTTGACCATAGGGAATTCTGTTCCACTTGGTTAGCTCAGACACGGTTCTCTGTCCTAACCAATTTCAATCTGAACAGAGAAGACAGCTCCTAGCACATGCAAATGACCCTCTTCTAACTGGGCTACAGCAACTTCGGGCGGGGGCCTGCTGGGTCGGCTGCTTTCCGGGGATGAGACCTCGGGTCTTCCCGTCTTCCCAGTTCCCTTTCTCAGGCACCCAGAAGCCCCCGCAGCAGCCCAGGGTCGCCTGCAGGGCAGCCTCCACGGACCCCGGGAGTCGGTAGGTCAGAGATCAGCTGGGGCCAGACACCTGCACCCCGGCGGAGAGTGCTCTCTGAGGCTCTGGGCACTAGGGGGCCCCTACCTGTCTCCTCAGTCCCGGTTCTGGCTCACCTTAAAGAACCCTTTGCAACCCTCACAGGTGCGCACGCCGTAGTGCTGGCAGGCCGCGTTGTCCCCGCACACGGCGCACAGCCCCTCATTGGAGGGGGAGCCCCGCGACGGTGGCGAGGGCACCTGCGTGTCAAGCAGCTGCGACGCGTGGCCGATCTGCAGGCCCGGGAAGCCCATGGACGCGGGCTTTCGGATGGGGTTGGGCACAGCGAACGTCTGCCCGTCCACCACGTGGTGGCTGCCCGCCGGCTCTGGGTTCATGGGAACGTGCAGGGGCCCGTCGAAGCGCATCTGGCAGCTAGACACGGGGGTGCCAGGGGGCGACTGCTTAAAGGAGAAGAGGGAGAGGCGGGAGACCGGCGTTTTCCTCTGCTCGATCATGTGCGTGGTGGCCACGTAGTTCTGGTGGAAGTTGTGGAGCGAGCCTGGGTCGTCCCACATGGGGCTGTGCTGCACCTGGAAGCCCGGGGTGGTGGGCGTCGGGGGCGAGGAGGGCTTGTAGTAAACCGACCCGGAGTGCGGCATCATCTCCTCGGACTGGGGGGGCAGGTGGCTGTGTTGCTGGTAGTTGTGCATCTGAATGTCTTCTACCTTAATGGAGGACTGCTGTCCGGACAGGGGCATTTGGTACAAGCAAGGTGGCTTGACGTCGTAGCCTGTGCTGTAGTTGTCCATAAAGGTACTGAAGCTGGGGAGAGAAGTGGTGGCAGTGATTTCAGTGTTGGTGAGGTCCATGCTAAACTTGACAAACTCTGGAGTTAAGAAATCGGAGCTGTATTCTCCCGAAGAGTGGTAACTGTAGCTCTGAGAAGCGGGGCTGGCTCCTTGAGGCGAGGACCCATACTGCGCCTGAACACAAGGCATGGCTGGAAATGAAACAGGGTAATATACACTCAGCCTGGTCAACTGAACACTTTCTCCCGGGCTCGGGTACACCTGGAGCTACACCGGCAGCCCGCGGCGGTCGGAGAGCGCGTAGGGGCGCGAGAGGAAGGGCGGAGAGCGCGAAGACTGCGGAGCAAAACAGTACAGGGCAAGGAAAGGCTGATCCAGTCAAAAGCTAGAATTAGAAAACTTCTAGGGTCTCCATTCCCGGATATTTCCAACGCTTCCCCCTTCACCCCCTCTTCCGAGCAACCCTGCTCCAAGGAGCCTTTCCTCTGAAGCTCGAGTTCAGTAAGCCCAATCTAGAAATCAAGTTGAATTGCACAATGAGAAACTTGTTCCCGAAGGCGATGGGTTGGGAAAAAACTTAAGTTACAGGGTTTGCTGAGAAAGATCGCATTGCCCTGTTTCTGGACATTTAAGGAACTCGGGGGAGGAAAGGGGGAAAAAATAATATTGCACTAACCTTCAGCCGAGTTACAGGCGTTTTCGAGAAAATTAAAGGTGGACAGTGTCGTAATTCAATGAAGGACAAAGTTTCCAAGATCTTTAGAAAAGCAGTGGAGAGCCCAGCCTGTTGGATCTCCTCCCTGAAATAAAGACACAGGAAGCCTCAGGGTGACTTTCCCTGACAGATTTGGCTGTTGGCTGGGCATCTGTATCACTAAGCAGGCCCTTCTATGCCCTTCTTGACTGTTTAATTGGAAATCAGTGTGTAGCCTTTATCAAACTTAGCAGTTAATATGAATGTGCAAAAGAGATGGCTGGAAACAACAGAAAAATTCAGCCATTGACTCAAATCCTTCTGAGAGAGAGAGTTCTGGAGGAGGAAAGGAATTCCATGTGCTTATTTAATACTTATGTTGAAATAAATTGGCCCTTTTTCTAGGGTGGGGTGGGGTGGGAAGGGAGTGTCATTTCCATTTTAGTTTAATTCGGAACTAAGAAGAAATTAGGGTTTAATTAAAATATACCATTGGAACCTTCTCTTAAATCCCCCCCCCCATGGGTGAAATTGGCTTCTCTTTTAAGGGTGGGGGGAGAAAGTAGAAGTCAAGAATATAAAATGTGAAAACAATCTCTCCCTCCACCCCTAGGAGTTACAAAATGTTAGCAAGGCCTGGGTAGCCCTGAAGGCAATCTGAATGGAAACATCTGGATTTCCCAAGAGCTTTTGACAGAGCACTAGGTTTGGGGATACAGGTGAATTGGCACTCACTTTTCCAGGAAGTTGGTCTTTCATCTTAAACTGCCAAGGAGTGGAAAGAAGGGGCCCTATTTTTCCAGGAGCATCTTAGGTCAGTTGTAGAGAGAGAGAAATAACTACTTATCCAAAATTGGCACCAGTGTTAGAAGTACCTCTCCACATAGCAAGCTGAGCACCTTCCCTATCCAGCCTTCCACAGTCTTGCTGGAACAAGGCATTCTTGTGTTCTAGTAATTTTCAGACGTTCCCACTTAGAAGGCATTCTAGAGCATAGATAATTTTATTACTAATGAAAAAGAAAGCCAAACACCCAATCTTTCTGTTCTCCTTGCTCACATCCCTTCATAATCTTGCTTCATGGGGGAGGGAGGATAATCAGAAAAAGTAGAAAGAAAGGAGACTCTTGACCCTCATAGCACAGAACAGATACGACTGGCTGGAATATTAACCCTCTGGTAACTTCGCAGCTTCAGAGCTGTACTCTTTAAATATTCCGTCTGTCTCTGTCTCTGACAAATTCACATACCATACGCAAGCGCAGCATAGATTAAAACCAGAAATTTCAAGCAACTTAGTAACAGGTCACTCTACCAACTGCCCCCCATTACCCAATAATACCCAGGAAACCTGGGCACGCTGGCCAGCCGCGGTGACACAGTTCCCAAGCAACACATAAACTGAAGAACTTACTCCCTGTTACTTTGCAGCGTCCAGGCCTCCCGTAAACACAGAACTTGGAGTCTACGTGTCCAAAGACCACAATCAAATCCGCACTAAGAGCAAACTTTATGCACATTTCCGCGGCAAGTCCGCAACTCCCCAAACTATGCAAGCCTCCCTTCCACTTCCACCAATGAGGAGCCTGGAAGCCTCTGCTGAGTGGCAAAGCTGAGTTCCGACAAATGTCCTCTGTAGCTGCGCACACCTACTCCCAGCGCTCCGGCCCCACTCGCGTTCCGCGCTTCTAGCGCCCACTTCCAAGAGAACCTGCGCCATACAAACGGATGGAAGAGACACGCAAAAGGAGAAGGAAGGCTAAAGACCGCGAGCCGTATGGGCTGCACCTACTCACTTAGGAGTTCCCCGCGTCTCTCTTCATTCATTCAACTCAGCCGAAGTGTAGTTCCCTCTGAAGTCGGGGCGGCAGGGTCAGGGAGGGGTGGGCGAGAGGGGCGATGGGAGCTGCGACTCCGAGAGCAGGGAGGGAGCAGGGGAAAGCGGCCGGCTGGGCAGGCGAGCGGGACCGCGGAGCAGAGCGCGAGCCACCGGGCGGACTGGCCCTGGCCGCCAATGTGCCTTTGTTTATGTGGCTCGCGCTGCCGCTGCCAACATTCACCTAAAGTCTCCGCGCGTCAGCGCGCGTCAGCGGCCCGCCGCCCAATCGCCGCGCCGCCGCGCTCCCCAGACTCCTGGCCGGCGCTCGCTTTGGTATATTTCCGACCTGACGTCACGAGCAGGGCAGATTTTAAGGTGGGAACCGTTCAGGGTTCACCTTGGTAGCCAGCTAGGTTTTTTTTTTTTTTTTTTTTTCCGAAAGAGGTGTGACCTCTCCACTCAAGTCAGCGCAGCCCGCAGCGCCTCGACATCTCACCTCACCTCCCCCCCTCAACCCCCGCGCCACTGCTGCTGCTCGGCCGCTCACACGTGGGGGAGGGTGCAACAAAAGCCTGGGCGGAAGGGAACCCAGACATGGGCCAGGTAGCCCGCACCTGGAATCGCACGAGATGGGGTGTGCCTGGCGGCACCGTAACCTCACCCACCCACAATTGTCACAATTGTTAACGGAAGCGAATACAGATGTCCCATGACAGATGTTCAGAGGGCTGAGGCACTTGGGATGGGATTTCCCTAGCCCAGTGCATCCTCCTTTTCTCTTTTTCCTGTCCCTGGCCTTACTCCTCTGGCGTGTGTGTGTGTGTGTGTGTGTGTTCTCCCCCTCCCTCCGTCTCCCCCTCCCTCCCATATTCTCTCTCTCCCTCTCTCATACACGCACACACACACCCCAAAGTGGAGAAGAGTGAGTAGGACCCATTTTCTGTGTTCCCTTCTTTCCCTGAAGTGCTCACGTGCGAGGGAGGACGGAGTGCCTGGGGAGAGGAGAGGAGAGGAGAGATGGGGGTAGACAGTGAACTAGCCCTACGGGGACCCCAAAAGTCAAAGTTAGGCGTCGCCCACTTTCCTCTTGCAGATAATGCAGCTGAGCCGCGGGCAACAGGTGTGCCTTCTGCAGAAAGGTGCTCCAGTCTCACCTTTTACCAACTCTCATACTCTGACACTCCTGGGTGCCTATCAACTCGTACCTTTCCACAAGTTTTGGGGAAATAAATCGACCCTCCTCTGCAGCACAAGGGCTTTCGCAGCCTCAATCTGAGAGCCAAGAGGTAAAGACTAAACGTGGGGAGGTGAGGGCTTCATCTCAGCAAAGCGTTCGTACTCTGAGTCCAGCCCTCCCAGGAGAGGGGCCCGGCGAGTGTGAGGAGCTCGCCGCACCCCCGCGGCTGCCCCAGGCACCGCAGATTCAGCTTGGGAAATCAATCCACCCGCCACGCTGAGGGCACAAGAAGCTTTCTAGCAAAGAAACCCCGCTTCTCCCGGGAGCGAACCCCCTTCCTGTCTCTGGGCCGGAGCTGGGCGGGCCTCGGAGCTTCTCTGGAGAGACTGGGGGAGGCACCGGGGCAGGGAGGGTTCGGAAGCGCCCCCTTTTGGCCCCTGGAGACTTCCAACCGCCCCTCCCCTCTCGGCGTGGCTAGCTTCCAGTCTGCTGGGGCCCCTTTGCCCCCCGCCCCCACCCTGGTGTTCCCAGTACTGGCCAGCCGAAAGCGCCTTGGAACTCTCCGGGTTCCTGAGCCGCTCAGCTCTAATCTGCACAACCGCCTTTGCCTGCTCCCTTCGCCTTCTGCTCTGGGGAGGCCGGAGGGGCGTTGCCATCAGATGCCCCGCGGCTGCCCCGAGAAGCCGCAGGCTCTTCTGTGCCGCAGCCTCGGAAAACCTACGTGACCACCTTAAGTTTCCCCCAGATGTTGCGATTGCTGCCGCAGCCGCAGCAGCTCAGTTATGCCCTAGCAAGAGCAAGAAAAAAATTAAACCAGGAAGTGAGAGAGAGAGTGTGTTGGGCGTGTGAGTAGCGGGGTGAGGGGAGGAGGGCGAAGAATAGCTTATTAGCATGAGCTGGGTAGCGTCAGCGCCCTGTGGGCAGAAGCGATTCCACGCGAACGAAAGGGAAAAAGTGAGAGTTTGGAGAGCAGGGGAGAAGGAAAGGGGTGGGGGTGGCGGTGACGCAGGGGCGCAAGCATTGACGCACCCGCCGGGCTGGGCCCAAAATAGCAGCAGCTCTAGCTCGGTGGCGCCCTCCCGGGTTCCCTTCCCCTTCCGCGATGGAGCAGGGCGCGGCCTGGGGGAGCTTTCCTTGATCCCAGCGGTGGGCCAGGTTCCCAGCAGCTATTTTCAGGCAGTCGGAAACTCAAGCGCAGCCATGCTGGGGTGGCAGTTATTATTTTTTAATATATTCCTAGGAAGGCGGGGGCCGGGAGAACTTTAAGGTTGTAACCATCACTCTCCAAACACACATACGCAGATCTAAGTAGGTACGTTCCCTCCACACTCTCCTCCTCCCTTAAGCCATTAAAAAAAAGAAAGAAAGAAAAAGAAAAGAAAACAAACAAACAAAAAAAACATTTGGCTTCAGCCTGGGTTGAGTCTGCGGACAATTTGAAAATTCTCTCTCAGTAAGTGGAAAAGTGTGCTGGACTTCTTAAACTGAGCTCCAAGGAAGACAAACATTGTCATGTGATGCGTTATTCTATAACAGCAACCTGCCGACTCTGGCTTCTAGGTAACAGAGCTTTTGACCAAGTCTCAGTACACTCAAGATTAAGGTGCAGTTTTCATAGCAGCTTATTAATAATTGTTAGTAACTGGGAATGGATTGAATAAATATAACATTTACCCGAGGAAAAAAAGTTGGGTTTTTTTTTTTTAACCTTCTAGTCAGCAATCCAAATGAGTTGTCTTCTCATCAAATTCCTATTCTAGTTCCTAGGAAGTGTGTCTTAGGAAGACACACTGGATGCAAGACTGATCCTCAAACCAATTATTGGGTAAGCTGAGTCTTGGGTTGGTATTTTTGGTAAGGCTCAGATTTCGTCGGGGTAGAAGTGATCCAGCAGATATTAGAGTATAAAGAATGACCACACTCAAAACTCCAGAATCCTATGTCCTCATCAGTAGAAAGGCCAATGTCTGTAGTTGACTGATACTGTCAGTAGGGGGCCTGACTCCACAACGTTCAAGAAAATACATCACACACACACACACACACACACACACACACACACACACACACACTCTCTCTCTCTCTCTCTCTCTCTCTCTCTCTCTCTCTCTCTCTCTCTCTCTCTCTCTCTCTCTCTCTCTCCCTCCCTCCCTCTCTCTCTCTCTCTCTCTCTCTTTCTCTCACTAGCTATTTACTACTTAGGCCAAACCCCAGGAGAGCTTGCTACAGGCCCACATATTTATATTCTGCTGGAATTCATAAATAACTACAAATCTTGATTCTCTATTTTTCTCAAAAAGGGAAACAGTTAACACTGGAATTAGGTTCACAATAGATTTTCTTTATTTCCTCCTGCTCATGTTTAACTCACTGTTAGGTCATAGGGAGAAAACAAAATCAAAATGGTAATAAAATCTCTCACTTTATCACCAAGCAGTTCAAATTGGCATATAGTTTGGAAAAATGAAAGCATGTTTTAAAATCCTATGATTATATGTTTAAATAAATTATAGTTTAGAAGAGGATTCCTGTGGGTGTATTTGCTAGTACGTAAGAGAATGCTTTTGTGCATAGAGGTTTAATTACACGTATAATGGAATCAAAATGTAGAATTGAACAACCTTTTAGAAAATGTTCAAATGATGCTTTAGGCTAAAAGAAACTGAAATTTTGCATTTATATGACTGCAATCCTTCAAGATTCTTTAAACTACTTTATAACTCAATTAATGTGACAATAATGTTTTTCAGGACCCAGAATCCAATATAATTTAAAATTTTTGCCATGTATAAATACACAAAGTTATCATAAATGAAGGTCCTCTACTCTTAACAATTTATAATAAATGGGAGTAAAAAGTGGTCCTGTAGCAGGTAAGTAGTTCCTTGTTTTGAAACCAACTAAAATAAATTACAAAATTATTATTCCCATCAATAAACAATACTAGGTGACCTCAGAAAAGGCATTTAGGAAAGTAATGTTACTATATTATCTTTTATGATATTAACCAATACTAGGTAGAACATATTTGTACATGAATAGAAAAAATATTTTTATAAAAAACAATGTAAATAACACATACTCCCATCTAAACCAAAGCATTTCATTTTATGCATGGCTAAGCAGATTATACTTAATAAAATTGTGCTTTTGGTATAATTTAGAAAGCAAACATGAATTTAATTCCACTGGATTTTCTATCTTAATGCATGGGAAAGTGTTCTTTGGGGATTTATTTCACTATTCTCCCAAAATGTACTCAGAGTAGCCATTAGCCCTTACAATTCAAATATAGTAAACAGACATAAATGTTATGCTGTAAGAATCAAGGTAACTTGAAGATATTTCACAATAAAATTAGTTAATGGAAAAAATGCTAAGCATAATGAGATATATTTTATGTTATATTTGGACAAATTTTATGGCATTTGTTGCCATTCAGCAGAAAGTTTTACATTAGTAATGGATGAAAGAATTTTCACTTTGAAAAAAGTCCCAAATTCTAAAACTACAGAATATTTTTTAATATGGAAGATTTTGGTTATTTGCTTTGCCATTTCACTTGCATTAATAAGATATCAATCAACCAATCATTTGTTCCTTTTCTATGAGATGTTTAGGGAATAAGTCAACCACTTAGGTGATAATTCACATTTTGGGTAGTTGTGGATTTTACTCAGTTTTACCCAGCCCATTTCTCACTCAAAAACCACTTAATGCAAAGACTCTAAAAATTCTTACTTTGATTCAGCACTCAGTTCTAGAAATGTGTAAAGATGTGCAGAAGAAAACAGCACTCTTTTTTTTCTAGAAGTATCTACTTGTAAATTAAAATTATAAAACTGAACATATGGTGAAACCTCATGCCACTCAAAAAGTATTTTGCATAATAAAAAACTTCCATCTTCTAATTCTTGACTCTCAGTAACTATCTCCTAAATATTTGCTTTTAAATTAACCTCGTATTATTTTCTTTTTGTTGTGGTAGTAAAATACACATAACATAAAATTTACCATCTACATTTTTGAGTGTGCAGTTCAGTGGTGTTAAATACATTCAGATCATTGTGCGTGCATCACTACCACCCATCCCCATAACTTTTCATCTTATAAAATTCTAACTCTGGGAGTTCTCTCCTAGTCCAGTGATTAGGGTTTGGCAATTTCACCTTTGCTGCCTGGGTTCAAGCCCTGGTCTGGGGACTGAAATCCCACATTAAGCAGCTGCATGCTGGGGCCTAAAATAAAATAAAATAAAATAAAATTCTAACTCTATACTCATTAAACAATAATTCTCCATTCTCCCCTCCTCCCAGCCACTGACAATCACCAACATTTTCTTATATAAGAATTCTTTTGATTAAGCAAGGAAGGGTTAACTTTAGTTTTAGATTTCATTGATAATTTCAGTAAACATGGGAGTCATTAAAAAGTACAAAGTTCTGAAAGACATTTTAAAGATTCTGAAACTTGCTATATGATGAGAAAATAACAAGGACATTTGAAATTCTAAAAGTAGTTAACAACATTAGTAACCATCACAGTATTACATAGGATTTTCTTTCAGTAGATAAAAAACATATACTTTGCAACAATTTTCATATGTATATGATAGCTGACTTGTTTTTGTTTTACTTTTAACGATAAAATAACTGTTTCGGGATTTTTCCCCTCAGACTAACCGGCATATAGGAACTTCTCAATTTAACACAAAATGAAAATATGGTATTGATATATTAAGACAAAAAAAAATATGTGCCCTTTTCTTCATCATAATTCTGCAATTATCAAGCCTAGAGTTTTAACATTACAAAAGTAACTTATAGCAAGGACCCTTGTAGTGATAAGTAATAAATCTAATTACCATATCCTTTGAATAGATGTAATATAAATTTCATTGCTCACTTAAAAGTTCTAAAGTTAACGGCATAAACTTGAAGTTGAGTAATTAAGTAATCCTTATATAGACACTTATTAAAGTATTTATACATATTATCTTAAATCTACATCTATCATTTTGCCAATTAAAATTAGGACTTTAATTGCAATTAAGTAATTTAATTGCCAATTGAACAGCAAAATTGCTAAGTGACTAATTTTAATGCCTATTTTAATTACCAATCATGACTGGGGAGGGAGCTAATCAAGTTACATCAAGCAGTACCAGAGTAATGATGTGAAGAAAAAAAAAAAAAAGCAGAACAAACATTCAAGGCTACATGCTTTAAAAAAAGAAACATAAATTAAATAAATGCAAACACAATCTTATAAATGTATAAAAATACTGTATTTCAATATCTGAATACAGAACATGAAAGAGAACAAGATTAAAGAAGACCCTGTCAATCTTCCATCAAAGTGAAGAAAACCAAGTCAGATTTTTATGTGGTATTTACATGGCCCTCACACTAACCCAGATAAAAACAAAGCTGCATATAGCAGAGAATAAAAGAATGTTTTCCACTTGGCTGGTTAAATATTTACAGAGTGACAGTTTAAAAAAAAAAATTTTTTTTTAAATCAAAGTCTATAAAAGAGAGAAACAAGTTTTCAGTGCAGCAATGTGGGTTTTGAATTTGAAAAGCAAACAGGGTCAGTGCAGTGGGACTGTATGCTCTTCCCTGAAGGCTCTCCTCCCCACCCCCACTCACTCAAATGAAGTGTCCTGTTAGAGGCCTAATGCCTATCCACAACTTGTCCCATGTTACCTTGAGCAAAGCATAAATCTGTGCTGTCTTTAGTGTTTTAAAATACATTCCTAAGTAAAAATAAGAAAGCAGCTAGGATTACACCACAATTAAAATTACTTGGAGCCTGGGGAATAGACCTTGTCTTAATAGTATTTCTTCATTCTCAGTTAAAACATACTTGCTAGCTCAAGATAAAACTGTAAATCAGCAGGCAGCCAGAAACACTGGTGAAAATCTTGGCCAATACAAACACATTTTCAAAAGTTTTCATATTCAAACAAATTCTCAGATTAGCAATACGGAAGGGCAATATTGAAAGAAGAGCTCAAAAAATAGAAAGTGAGTCCCTGGTAGACAATAACAATGCTAGTACTTTCCAGCTATAGGGATCACCTTGGCAGCCAGCCACCTCATCTAGAGTAACAATGGACATCCATCAAATCTTCATTTAAAATAAATCATGATGCAAGATAAGGATCTTGTTTTTGTTACTATATATGTATACCAAAAGCACACATAGTTTTTGTCTACAAGTGGGCCCCAAATTATTCAGGATATATGTAATATAACTTGAGAAAAAGCAAATAGTGCTGCTTAGTATTTTATGTACCGATGGACTAGAATTCTGAAATAAAGCACAGCAGGACTTTCAGCCTGGCTTTTGAAGAATGAACACGTTAATAATCACGGGGCTTGACAAAAGCCTGCAATATCTGCTCATGACAATAACAGCTTTATAAGGCGAGTTCTGTGTGACTGATTAAACGACACACTCACTGCCTATTCAGAAGTCATGGAGATGGAGTCATTATTGACAAGTTCACTACTGATCAAGATTAAAACTCATTGAATGCTGATGATACAAAGAGAAATACAATCTCAGTCATTAAAAGATTACCAAAAACAGCCTCCACTAAAGATTGCTGTAACTCAGATATATTTTGTTTTGTATAAAATGTGCTATTTCCATACACAAAAGATCTTATATGTTAATAATTATCAAAATTATTGCCCTAACTCAAGCACTAGGTAACAAACCATCAGCCATTACAAAAAGAGAAAGGAGAAATATTACTTGTAATTTCTAAATGATTCTGAGACTTGACAGGATTGAAAATACATTTTAAGATTATTTTGTGTGTTTCACTAGTCTATCAGTTCACAATAAAAATGTGGTTCACATATTGTTGGAGGCAAAATCCTTCAAAAGTTTATGTCTATAGTTTTCAGATATCCCTTAACAGGTAAAAGTTCTTTTAAAAAGTTATTGTAAGTTATTTTACTTTTTTACCCTTAAGTTATTTCTTGATTTTCGGTGTTGTCTCTCTGCATTAGTGAAAGAAAAAGGAGGGATACAGTAAAAGACAACAATGTTTGTAGTCAAATTAGAGGCAATCAATCAACATTTTATTAGTCACCAGGATATTTCTTTAAAAAACCTGTGAAATATTACAGAATCACTCCACTAGGATCTAAGAGGGACTTCAGTATGTTGTCACTGACAAATTAGGGAGCAAAAACAAAGGACCAGTACCACCACATACGGGAGTCAACTACACACATAGTTCAATATGTGGGTGTGGGGGTATATAAATTAGTTTTCTGAGGTCCTTCTTATATTTCATCTCATATTTCTAAGCACTTTTATGAAAGTTACTTTCCTAAGTTTAAGAATGATTGAAGCATTAGAAACCCCGAATTTCAAGTAGTCAATAAATGAATTTAGGAGTTATATTGAAAAAACTCACATATTTTTCTAAGGAGTCCATAGAAAAATTTTCTAGGTTCTGCAGGTATGGTGTTCCTAAAGACTGCTCTTAAGTAACTAGCTCTGGAAATATTTCCGTTTCACCATACCTTCATTGATAGTATTTGGTCAGCTGATGGGCAATTACCAGGACAACAGTTTTGCTAAACTTTATAAACTTTCTATCAGTCGGGGTGGGGGCCAATAGAGAAAAGGATTTTACAGCCGGAATGATTTCACAGCGCCCCTCAAACTACAAATTGATGTTATAAAATTTGAAATGTAGCTCTGTAGTTCAATTTATACCACAGAAACTGAGATGCTATCTTCCTGTTGTTATAACATATCAGGTCAAGGGATATAAATTGTACCAGGTAATTCGTTTTGCCGTTCAGAGAGTCATTAAGTTCCTCCCAGAATATATGTGATTGATATCCCTGGAGGTGAAAGGCTAAAGGAACCATATGGCAACATGTTGCATTCCGTATGCTATCTGCCCATCCGTGCTTAAGCTGCCATTAGCAACATCTGTACCTAACGGAAATCCAGCTGCGCCGACGCCGGCTGACGGAATTGTACTTGGGGGGAAATCTAGCTTAGCGCCATTAACTTGAGACTTAGAGTCTATCTACCAGGACGGATGGAAGCTTTCACAATTAGACGAGACGACACAAATGCTTTATTAAAGTTTAATTTTGAACTCCCAATTAGCGAAACTGCATTACAAATCGATTGCAATTTCCTAGAAGGCACAGCAAGTTCTCTGCCTGCCTGCCACGTGCGAGAGGCTCCCAAGCAAGCTCTCCCAGCTCCCGGCCGCTGAAGGGGGACGGTTCAAGCAGGTCTCCGCATCCCAGGAAGTCCCTAAAATTCTCGCCAGCCCCTCCTTCCGTGGGGCGGGGGCGTGCGAGGACCGAACCCGCGGGGAGGGGGTAGAGGGGAGGACTCCAAAGTCCCAAGCTTCGGGAGAGAGGCAAGGGGTGGGAGCAGACGAGGGAGGGGCGACGGGAGGGGGGAGGGCGCGCGGGAGCGGGGCGGGGGTCCTGTAATATCTCGGCCTCTCCGGTGGCGCCTCAGCTAGTCACGCAGAAGTTTCTCTTTCGCTCTTCGCGCTTACACACCCAGGTTGGCTTCCTGCACGCAGGCGAGGGGGGCGGAGAGCGGGGTAATACTGGAGTCCCGGAAGGGCTGCCCGGCGTCCACACCCACCCCGCTCCCCTCCCCCGAACCCAAACAAAGCCCCGGTTCCAGGTCCGGGATACTTTACCTGCCCGGCGCTCCCGGCCCCTCGGTCACCGCATTCCCCGCTGGGCGCGCCGTGAGCGGGTCCCGCTCCCCGGGACGCAGAAAGTAGTCGCCCCCGGCCGGCTAAATCCCCCTCTCTCCTCATGTTGGGTGGCAAGAAGGGGGTACAGGGGAGGAGGGAGCGGAGGTGGGGGCAGGGGGAAGTTACTGATAAAATCTTAAAAGAAAAAAAACCTGCAGCTGGCGGGCCCCGGCCAGGGTCAGAGGAGGCCGGTTACCTTTCTGGGGGTCGCAGGCGAGAGGGAGGGTGGTCAGAGAGCGGCAGCCCGCCCCCCTCCCCCGGCCCCCAGCGGCGGCGGCAGCTGCACACACAGAAGCCCATTGTCGCCGGCGCCCGGCGCGCAACCCCGCGGACTCGGCCCCGCGGCCAAGCGCGTCAGCGGCCCCGTCAGCCGGGCCGGGCTCCGTGACGCGCGCGCAGCCCGCGCTATAAATAACCCGCCGCCGGGCTGCTCTGGCGGCTTTCCAGTGACGCCGGGGCCAAGCGCGGGAGGAGGAGGGCGAAAGGAAACAATAAAACCGCCCGCCGCCCTCCTCCTCGGCTTCCCTCCGCCCTCCCTGGCCGCCCGCGGCCCTTCCATCCGCGATCCCCTGTCCCCTCCTCCCCTGAGCTGGGCGGGCGGATGTGAAGGACCTAGCGGATCCCGGGTCTCCACAGCCGGCTGGGACACGGAGGGTTGAGACCCTTTGCTCTCCCCCGGGCGGGAGCGGGGTTATTGACACTTGAGGGAACAGGCTGGGGAGGGAACTTGGCGACGAGTTTAGCGAAGGGGCTCTTTTGTCACTTCACTACCAGACTGCTATAAACAACTCGATGCTTTCTCAGCTCTCCCGTACTCATTGTAGTACAGGTCGCATGTGTTTATGGCAGTAAATCCTCCATTCAAAACAAAACACTGCCCCCTTAAACGTCCTGATCTAGCCTCTTTTAAAGTATACGCCTGTGTGTGCATCTCATGGGGTTCAGCCTACATCCCACTCTGTCTGGACCATACCTTTTCTTTCCTAAACTCCACCGGAAAATTTTGTCTGGATTTTTATGGGGCCTGGCCTACATACGTTACTGTTTCCATTTGGGAAGTTGTGTAAAGGGTGCCCGGTAGTAGAAGCAGCGTGGGCAAGGGTTCCAGGACTCATCTTCTCAATCCCAGAGCCTTTTTTGCATGTCTTTTTGTTCTTGAGCAGAGCATAGACCTTAAACATAGAACATTTGAATTTTCCAAAGTCTGTAATCTTTTTGGGGTTCTGGATTTTTCATCAAGGCTGCCATTTGAAAGGGGCTTTCTCTGTTGGTAATTTTTTTTCTGGGGACTTTCTGTCCTAGCTTCCATATTTAGGCAGTTCTGTTCCACGCTCAGATACTCCTCCTCCTCCTTAAGGTGCTCCTATAAAACTAGAGGTAGTCTGTTTTCCTGGAACTATCACCTAATAGACTAGTAAAACAGTAGCTCCACTGGATCAAAAGCCCCAGGTATATAAACTCCACATTTTCTGGGATGCTGATAATGTAATTTGCAGATGCAGGCAAGGTTTTGAAGTGACCAGGCATGGATAGAGTGAGTTAAAAGGGCTGAGGAAATGGTTCTTAGTTCACAATCAAGACAAAATAGTGTAGTGAAGGGTTCACTGGGGTGGTTTATTAGATTTTAATTATATTTTCATTTTACCTCTCTCTGCCACCTTGCAGAAATCACAGCCTAACTCTGCTTCACTATCCTCTTCTTCAAAATGAAGGACGGGTGGTTTCTCAGCCCCTTTCAACACTAGCATTCTAGGACCCTCAGGAATAAAACTGTGTTCAGGTATAAAGTTACTAATGTGAATACCCAGTGTCTCATAGGAAAAGGATAACCAAATGTAGAATAATTCAGCCTTCTTACAATTTATTATTTTGTACATTTTTCAGAAAGAAAATATATTATAGCCACTTCAGAAAAAGAATGAATTTACCTGTACCATTAAAACACTTTTAAGAGGAAAAAATATTTCCCATTATTTGGTTTATTTACATGACTGCAAACACCATTATCATCTAATGATGTCTTAGGACCTTTCCAACACCAGATTCACCACGTGAGTGAATATATTATGAGTAACAAAATGTACTAGGACCACTTTCTCCAGTTTTTCCCCACGCCTGGCTTGTAAGGTCTTTAGGAGGAAATTTTCTATTGAAAGTCACTAAGTTGTTTGTCGATGAGCAGAATTTATGAGACAAGCAAAAGTCACCTGATTGTCCTTTGCCAGAGTCAGAATTTGCCTAATTCTCTATCTCCAGGTTGGTGAAGGCAAAAAAATAAATAAAAGTGACAGAAAAGAGTTTAGAGCCAAAGCATTTGCTTCACATAGACACCACCAAAGTGTGATCACAACTAAAAGTTAACCAGTATTTTCCCGGTTCCAAAAGCACATCTGTCTCCCTTTCCCATAAAATACTCTGTATCTCTGATTTAATTTTGTCTTAAAGTTCTTTCTTCTGCAGCTCGTAAAGAGGCATTTTTCTTCACTGCTGCATTCCTGAAACTTCCAATTTCTCACATAGTTTGATATTAAAACTCTTTTGCTAATTTCTTATCCTTTTTTCATGTGTTCGATTCCTTTCTCCATTATCCTTACCCTTAAAAGTTTAACAGAATGAGAATTAAAGTACACAAGGCTAAAATTGAAATATGCCCAGTTTTAGAGGGGTGAAAAAAAAAAAAACAACTTAGTTCTAAGACCAATAGAAATACAGTGAATCAGTTTCCTCAAAGCAAAACAAAACAAAACAAAACAAAATGATCATGTTGAAATTTGTGTAAATAGGAGGCTGAAAATATGGAAATCTTTTATTTGGGTCTCCTCAGCACCATAAAACTTGTTACAATTTTTTAATCATAAATGTTTTAGAATGTGGACACTTCTCATCATTTCCAAAGTCTCTGTCCACCTGAAGTTAAATCCTTTGAAAAGATTCCTCTGTGGTAAAGGTATTGACAAATTTATTAAAGAAACTACTGTGCACTCGTGCCTTATTACTCAGTTAATTCTGATCTATTTTTAGAGTTGTACCAACCAGGTTGAGTCTTCAAAGACATCAGCACAAACATTTGCCATTTCCTGTGCAGTGTAGTTTTGGTGATAGAAAATTCATTTTGGAAAATATCATTGAAGTCATAGTATAAGCAAATTCAGTGACCTTCAAATGGATAAACAGAAGGTTAACAAGAAAGTGATAATGAATTCCTAGTGTTCTAAATGAAAAGAAAGGGGCAACTGAGGTTATAGAGCTAGGAGCTTTCTTCATTTTAAAAGCCAAGAAATTAAGCCAGGCAGTGTTCTTAAAAACAAGGTCGACTAAATTTGGCAAAATTAACAGGTCTTCCAACATCAGTTCAAAATATGAACATACATATGTAACTGCCCCTTTGAAAATGTCCGGATCTTAATGGTTTATCCCCAAGCTGTAGAGCCTTTGCTAACTCCTTGATAGGGTCCATTGTAAACAGCTTTGTTTTTCCTATATAAATTATAACATCAAACCAGGATTTGTTAACAGTAAATTAAAAAAAAAAATCTTTGTGAAGGTTCAGGGTCCTAAGCCTGTTTGCTCTCTGATTCATTCCTGGCTCTTCTTTCCCTCTCTCTGGTCTGTTTCACAGGACAGCTTATCCTGCTAACACAGCTGCCCTGCCTTCCCTCAAGAATGGCTGCCAACTGGGTATGATTAGTGGGAAGTCAGGCTATTCCGCACTCTACCCTCCTGCTCTGGCTCCCACCAAATGCCCGGTGAACATTGCCTTTTCCCTTTAGTCCTCCCCCTTAAGAACTGTAGTGGCTTTATCCTATTCAGAATCACTGTCCTCTTTTTGGTTTCTCTTCTCCCTTGTGTCACCTGTTTTACAAATTCCTTGAATTAAATTCTCCTGGTGTTGACTACTTAGCGCACTTTCTGTTTTCCTGTTTGGAGCCTGACTCCATATCTTGTTGAAAGACATTATTATTCCTTGATATTCTTTTGCTAGAAATTCTTTATTTTTTACTGTACTATTTAGAAGTGCTAATAAAGGGTTCAGTTCTCAGAAAAGCAAAAAGAAACCCAACACATTTTTTAAAATCAACTTTCCATGGTTATAATATTCAAAACTATAAACACCAAGATATTATAAGCTAAGCTTTACTGTCCATTAGTCAGAACAGGGCTATACTTAGCTGTGACTGATACATAAATTCCACACTAAAAAGGGGTAGCATATAATACCTGTGAAGACAATTTACATTACACATCTTCTATAAGGGCCACTCATTCACCAGCTAATTTGCCGTTGGTCTCTTTGTTTCCTTATATCTGAGAAAGAGAGAGAGAAAGGAAAATAAGAAAAGAAAAGAAAACCCAGAACTTTCTCTATTACTAATTTGAAATATTATATGTGAGTCCTTTTTTTCTCCCTATATTTTCTGCCATTGTTTCTCCTCTCCCTTCCCACCTCTGTAAGCAGGTGTCTTGCTTGCCTTCGTTGTACTGAGAAAATACAAAGAGATCAAACAAAAGTCATCTATGTATTTCTGGCTTTGTTTTCTAGAATCCTAAATTCTCAGGGAAAAGTGTTTCAGGACACAGCCCAACTATCTTGAAGGAGCTTCGAAAGGAAAAGCATTTCCCTGAAACTGGAAAGAGAATACCCATGGGCACACACTGTTTCCTGAGGAAGAAGAAAGGAGCTGGGAGCTAAGGCTGAAGGAATTTCCACAGAATAAACTCAGGGTGGGCAAAGGAGTGCCATGAGGTCAAGGTTCTAGCTTCCAGGTGTCATGGGAGATGAATGATCACATAAATACTACCTGGACCTCATTCATGTGTACCAGCAATTACATTAGTTCTCTTTTTTGTTGACCAGTCAGCACCCCAAGTAGCCACAGTGCCTGGTCAGGATGTGTGTGGGAGCTGCCAAGAAGGACCTCTCCCTTTTTTGTTCTCTGTGCTTGAGCATGGAAAATGTAGTTTGCCACCCCGGCAAGAGTCTTCTAGAGAATCCAGCCAACACAGAGAAAATGGACACAAGAGATGGAAGGGAATTGGGTTGAAGATATTTGAGCCTGGATCAAGCTCTTCTTGAAGTGAGACTTATTACCTGACTCTCAAGTTATGTGAGTAAATAAGTTCTCTTTTCACTAAAGTCAATTGAGATCGCATTTTCTGTCCTTTGCATTGGAAAGAGTCCTAACTGATACATTTGTCCCTAATATTAGTTCAAGAGCTTAGTGCTGGAGCAGAGCAAACTCAGAACTTACCAGAAGACTGATGTTGATACATATGCATAGGATATAATTTATAATGCTACTGCTACTGGACAGAGGGAGGGAGCATTTCATATTCTCACATAAAGAATATGTCAAAATCAAATGGAAATACCCATTTTTGGTTCAATCTCCAGGGACGATGAGACCCTCCTTGCCACAGAGACATTAAACCCTTCTATCACCACAGCAGAGAGTTTAGTGCTAAATGCTGGAGAATGAAACATATCAGCCTTTTTGTTCCCTGTTCATCTCTCATCTCTTTATTTCTGGATGCACCCAGTTCAGCTTCCATTCCTAGTCAGCCAACACTGGTTCCCCCAATTGCCTGTGATGCTTCATCTACCTAGTACCTAGTACTAGTAGTAGTACCTAGGCACTAGCTAGCTCTTTCCTCAGACTGGACTGAACTTCCTGTACTGTCTATGCTTCAAGACCCAGTTCAGGGCCCCCAGGTTCTGTGAAATTTTGCTTGACACCAACACTGCCCTGGTCTTTATACCTCTCATCCACATCTCACCCTGTACATCCTTCTATTGTGACCCATATGCAATTTTTGGTTTATTTCTCTATATCCTCTGCTAAACTGAGCTCCACAAGCTCAGAAATTCTTTCTAATTTTTCTTGGAAGTTTTTGGACCTGGCCATTAGGTCATCTTCAATTATTTGTGGAGAGTGGAAATAATTGAATACATGAAATAAAAGAATGTGGAACAGAAAGAGTCACACATTTTTATAGCTGGGATCTTAGAGTTCATCTAATCCTTGTGAATAAAAATATTTACCACAATAGCAAAAATAGTAAAGGTAAAATTCTAAGAGGGTGGAAGGTTAAATTTTATCAGAACATGTCATATGATAACAATCTTTATTCTTGCACAAATTATAGCAATATATTACAAAGTTTAAGAATTCTCATTTTTTAAATTTGGCTACCTTCCTTCTCTTTTTAAAATTTAAGACCTTCCTTTCCTTTAACTATTTCATTCCCTATGTATGTCTGTGCAATATTTTTGATTACAGAATATTTTATTATAACCAAGAGCCAAAACATTAGTTTAAATAGCAAAGGAAATCTTAGAAGAGCCAAGCTAATTATAACTGGAAAAAAGACCCCACTTTACACACACACAGACACACACGCACATGTGCGCACGTGCACACACACACACAGACATTTATATCTATACTCTTTAATAATTCCGTGATTTCACATCTTTGTGTAGGAAGGGAGTTGCTGTCACTTGAAAAGGTTACTGTAATGCATCCTGTTTCTTACAGACCTATAGGAATCTGGGCATAGTTGGAAGCAGGAGGACTAACAAATTCAGAGTTATGGGAATCAACATAACTCTGAATAAAAATGTAACCAGTTATCTCCATTTAGGGTAGACTCTGTTCAGATTATGTTGTATTTAGGGAAAATTTTCTCTTCCTTAATGTGAAATTGTCTTTGATAATTATTATTTGCCTTTGGGAGATGTGTATGTGTAGAATCCAGTAGATGGTCAAGAAGAATGAGGTGGCAAATCTTCACCACTACCAATAGGCACAAATTGAAATGTGAACCCTATGGGGACTGTGCTGTTAGAGACCCTCGGTAGTATTATTTCATACTTCCTAACCCAGGCTTTGGGAAAGGTGTTGCTACAAATAATAATATGGGTTGCACTGTTTGAGAAAGGGGGCTGGACCCTCCATGAGATTAAACTACTATGAGTAGGGCATAAGGAAGTAAAGATATGTACTGTAGAGTTATGAAGAAAGGTCTTTTCCAAGAGAAGAGTAAATAAGTGTCCTTGAGACAGTGGGGACTTGAAACAAGGAAGCAAGTCTAGGAATCAGGGTTGTTTTTTTTTTTTAACAGTTGATTTATAATGTTCTGTCAATTTCTGCTGTACAGCGAAGTGACCCAGTTGTACAGATATATACATTGTTTTTCTCACATTATCCTCTGTCATGTTCCATCACAAGTGATTGGATGTAATTTTCTGTGCTTTACAGCAAGATCTCATTGCTTATCTACTCCAAATGCAATAATCTGCATCCACTAACCCCAAACTCCCAGTCCATCCCACTCCCTGCCCCTCCCCCTTGGCAGCCATAAGTCTGTTCTCCATGTCCATGAGTTTCTTTCTTTTCTGTAGATAGGTTCATTTGTGCCCCAGATATTAGATTCCAGATATGTGATATCATTTGATATTCGTCTTTCTCTTTCTGACTTACTTCAATTAGTATAAGTGTCTCTAGTTCCATGCACGTTGCTGCAAATGGCATTAATTTGTTCTTTTTTATGTCTGGGTAGTATTCCATTCTACCCAGACATAATCCATTCATCTGTTATTGGACATTGAGGTTCTTTCCATGTCTTGGCTATTGTGAATAGTGCTGCAGTGAACATAGGGGTGCATGTATCTTTTTCAAAGAAAGTTTTGTCCAGATATATGCTCAGAAGTGGGATTGCTAGATCTTATGGTAGTTCTATATTTAGTTTCTGAGGTACCTTCACACTGTTTTCCATAGTGGTTGTACCAATTCAGGGTATGCCCTTACGGAGATCTCTGTGTAAATAATAGGTTTTTTGTTGCTCTTTTCCTTTGAACTACTGGGAAGTTTTATTTAGTGAACAGTTTGTAATCTGTCCTCTTTGTTGTAATTTCCTTCCTTTATTTCTAACATTCAGTTGTTATTAACACCTGCACAGACTAGCCTGGGGGAAGCTTGGGACAATCAAGGAAAAGAAGAACAGCATAGGGAAGTATAACTGTGTACATCTGACCTCCCTGAGGCCAGTGCTGTGGTCCCAACTTCTGGCAAGTAATAGGGAAGTGAATGGTGGCCTGTGAGGGATCGTGAAGGAGAACAAGGCCCCCAAAGAGCTAAGGATGAGCAGTAATGCAGGAGAGGTGGGCAAAACTTTCTTTGCTGAAGGTATCAGAGCTTACTGTCCATTTTAATTTTAACAGTGTCCCTGCACCTCCAACTCCCCTCCTCTCCCCCCTCCCTTCAAAATCTGGCTATAGCCTCTCTCTTCCTTCCACTTTCATCATTTTTACTTGGGTTTTGGCTATAGCTGCCTCTGTTGTCTCCTGTCACCGGTTGCTTCCTTGTCCTGGTCTGGTTCTACTCCACCCTACTGCTGGGGTTGTGTTTCTAAAGAGTGCTGGCCCATGACCTTCCCCAGCACTTGGTCAACACTTCCTATAAAAGCCATCTTTCTGCTTGTTTACTGTCCTTGAGACTTCTATTGAAAGTTGCTCCTCACATTTGGAGACTAGGTATTCAAAGCTAATAGACATTTGTTCATTAAGAGGTGCCATTAAAGTCATTTGTCATGCTAAGAGGATTCCATTTAAAGATTTACCCACTTAAAGATTACTCAAGTTTTCAGTACTGAGACAGATGGCAACACAGTAGAAGCAGTGATGTCCTGGAAAATCTGTCAGTTTTGTTTGGGAAAGTAAATGTTCATATAGTCAAAAGGCTTGTGAGATATGCTTTTTTAGTAATTCCATAATCTCATCAAATATTTCTGGTCCTAAATGAATCTGGGTGGGAAAAGACAGTAAAATAGGGTATGATGGAGCACATGGTGGGATCTCTGAGCAGAGATTTTGGGTAAAAATGGACTAATTCTTGGGCAACAACCTTCACTTCTATACCTTGTCTTGATCACATTACACTGGGAGCTTTTTTTACACACAGAGCTCACTTAATTTCCTGAAAGTTAGTTAGTTATAGCATTTTCAAAAGTTTTCTGTGGAGTTAAGTTCATGCCCACATTTCTGATATGCATAATGTTTTATAAACACATAGACGAGAAAGGAAGAACCAGAAAATATGCCCCTCTAGCCATCCCAATAAGTCATGCTATTGAAAAGGGACCCAAGAGTTCTGTCATGGCTCAGTGGCTAACAAACCCAACTAGTAACCATGAGGTTGCAGGTTCAATTCCTGGCCTCAATCAGTGGGTTAAAGATCCAGCGTTGCTGTGAGCTGTCGTATAGGTCACAGACGCAGCTTGGATCCTGCATTGCTGTGGTGTAGGCCAGAAGCTACAGCTCCGGATTAGACCCCAGGTTGGGAACCTCCTTATGCTGCAGGTGCAGCCCTAAAAAAGACCAAAAAAAAGGGGGGGGGGACCCAGACAGAGCTTTGAAATCCAGTCCGGGGCTCCCATTATCCCTCTTTTCATGTCTTTAGTCTATCTTGATTGAATGGATAGTGTAAAGCTGACATGTGGAGTCACGTATAGAATCTTGTCCTCATTGGTAGAGAAGTACCTCACCGATGTCTTCTTAAGTGACATTGATAAAAGATTTCTCCTATATCAACGATGATGTTATAATACATTCAACTTTGGTATTTAGTTTATATGCCTTAAATTCAAAAGCTCTTCACCCACTGCTGCCCACATATGCTGACAACTGTTCTGATCCCAGCAGGAGTAACAGATTTTATTTCTTAAGCATTGCAGAACTACAACCAGAGTGTTATTATTAGATAAAAGATCTCATACTGGCTTTGCAAGAGAGAAAAAAGAAAGAATCAAGATGAAAATAACCCTGGTTATTTTAAAATGCCCCACATTTTCAAAATTGTAATTCAGTTTGGTTTTTGAAGGTAACATATTCAAATGGCTCAAAATTCAAAAGTTACAAAATTGTGTACAGAAAATCGTTTCTGTCATATCCCTGTTCCCCTGCCATACAGTCCTTTCCAGGCTAAACTAATGTTATAAAATGTTTGTATTTTCTTTCAGAGATAGTTTACATGTATACAAGCAAATGTGAGCTCACACATGTGTTTAAGTATCTATTTTGTCTGTTTTTCTCTAACAACTTACTTTGGAAATAGTTTTGTATCAGGACATAAGGGGCTTTAAAAATATTAGTTTTTTGGTTGCATACTATTCCATTGCAGAAATGGACATAATTTGCTTCTTCAGTACCAAGTGACTGAATACTTAAGCTGTTTCCAAAGCTTTGCTAACGCAAAAGTATCCCTGCACCTACATCTTTTGGTTTGTGGATCGGTATTTCTTTAGTATAAGCTTCTAGTAATTGAGTTTCTTGCTTAAGATTGTATGTTATATTTTTTTTAAGGAATGTAGTTTATTCATTTTTGAATTGTGATTAAAAATTCAAAAGAGTTCGCATTGTGGCTAGGAAGTTAACGAATCTGACTAGCATCCATGAGGACACAGGTTCCATCCCTGGCCTTGCTCAGTAGGTTAAGGATCCGGCATTGCCATGAGCTATGGTGTAGGTCACAGACTCGGCTCTGATCCTGTGTTGCTGTGGCTGTGGTGTAGGCCAGCAGCTACAGCTCAGATTTGACCCCTAGCCTGGGAACCTCCATATGCCTCAAGTGCCGCCCTAAAAAGCAAAAAAAAATCAAAAGAAACAAAAGGATGTCTTGAAAAATAAGACTTATGCACCCTTTCCTCATGCCCCTCCTTTGCCCGGCCATATACTTCTTTTTCCCAGAAGTAAAATGTCATCAACTTCTTGTCCATCCCTTCAGAGATTTTACATGAACACCAAGTACCCATGTATATAGACTCCTATGTGCAAGAATGTTTATATGAGAGAATTTAATGTACTTAAGCAGATTTGAATTTTCTTCTGCATTGTAGTCTGCAAGTATCAGAAAGCTCTTGCAAACATGGCTGAGAGGATTCAGTGTAACTATTCAGGTTAGGAACATACTCTTTTATTGCCTCATACACCATCAACATTTAAAGTAATTCTACCAATTTTCTTTATGCACAGCTGTTTTGTGCGGAGGGAAGGAAGGCTGTGGATAACGAGTCTTGCCTTGTCCTCAGCCAAAAATTGTCTAAGAAGACCCAGTATGGAGTTTGGCCTGTTTACATAAACAACAGTTACCCTGTAATCTTATCCTCTCATCCAGGGCTTCTCTTCCCCTTTCTCCACTGTTGAATTCCCTTTTCACTGTGGTCCCTTTTATGCCTCTTCTTCATAGTGTTCTTCCCCAATTCCTTCTCTCCTCCTTACACATTCTCTCTCTCTCTTAGATTGTATATCTTCCAGAAGCCCCAGAGCAAGCATGTCTAGGAGGTAAATTTATAAAGATCCTGCATTTCTGAAAATCTCTTTATTCTTCCCTCTCATCTGATTTATAGTTTGGCTGATAAAACAGTTTTAGGTGGGAAATACTCTCTTTCAGAAATTAAAAGGCATTGTTCCAGTCTTATCTTTTTTTCTTTTTTGTCTTTTTAGGGCTGCATGTGCAGCATATGGAAGTTCCCAGGCCTGGTGTCTGGAAGCCGCAGCTGCCAGCCTATGCCATAGCCACAGCAATGCCAGATCCAATACAGCTGCAACCTACACCATAGCTCACAGCAACATTGGATCCTTAACCCACTGAACTGGGCCAGGGATCCAACCTCCAACCCGTGTCTTCATGGATACTAGTCAGGTTTGTTTCCGCTGAGCCACAACAGAAACTCCAAGGCATTGCTCCAGTCCTTCTACTAAGAAATATGATGCCATTGTGATTTCTGACCCAATTTTTTCCTCTCCGGAAACTGATCTTCTCTTTGTCCTCAATGTTCTAAAATTTCCCAGCAATAGGAGTTCCCCTTGTGGCTCAGCGGAAACAAATCTGACTAGGATCCATGAGGATGCAGGTTGGATCCCTGGCCCTGCTCAGTGGTTAAGAATTTGGTGTTGCCATCAGCTGTGGTGTAGGTCTCAGACATGACTGGGATCACGAGTTGCTGTGGCTGAGGTGTTAGGCCAGCAGCTGCAGCTCGGATTCAACCCCTAGCCTGGGAACCTCCATAAGCCCCGGGTGCGGCCCTAAAAAGATAAAGAAAGAAAATAAAATAAAATTTAACAGTGATATACCTTGATGTGATTTTACTTTCATCCATTATATTGAGCACTCACGAGGCCTCTTAATCTGGAAATTAACATTTTACAATTACGGGAAATTTTCTTGAATTATTTTACTAATGATTTCCTCTTATATGCTTTCTTTCTTTTTCTTTTCTTTTTTATTTTATTTTGTCTTTTTGTCATTTTAGGGCTGCACCCATGGCATATGGAAGTTCCCAGGCTAGGAGTCGAATCAGAGCTACATCTGCTGGCTTATGCTACAGCCACAACAGTGCAGGATCCAAGCCGAATATTCGACCTACACCTCAGCTCATGGCAACGCCAGATCCTTAACCCACTGAGCAAGGCCAGAGACTGAACCTGCGTCCTCATGGTTCCTAGTCGGATTTGTTTCCGCTGCACCACAATGGGAACTCCAACTGCATAGAAAAGTTCTTGAAGGAGGTTCCAAAGTGTTAAGAGTGATCATATTGGGGTATCTCTGTATTGTTTGAAGACTAACATTAAAAAGCTAGAAAATTCACAGTTTATGTATTTATTTATCTTTTTAGGGTAGCACCCGTGGCATATGGAGGTTCCCAGGCTAGGGGTCCAATTGGAGCTGTAGCCACCAGCCTACACCATGGCCACAGCAAGACCAGATCTAAGCCACGTTTTCAACCTACATCACTGCTCACAGAAATGCCAAATCCTTAATCCACTGAACGAGGCTGGGGATCAAACCTGTGTCCTCATGGATGCTAGTTGGGTTCATTAACTGCTGAGCCATGATGGGAACTCCCTCTTGTATGCTTTATTTTCTCTCCATTTCTGGAAATATATACATTATGTATTATATATTTGACCTCCTAGACTGGTCTTCCAATTTCCTGTCCCTTTTCTACTCATTTTCATTTCACTGTTTCTGCTGTACTTTTTGAGATAATTCCTCACCTTTATTTTCCAACTGATATTTATATATATTTTAAATTTTCTATTTACTTTATGGTGGCAAAATATAAATAATGTAAATTTACTATTTTAACCAATTTTAGGTGTACAGTGTAGTGACTTTAAGTACATTCACATTGCTGTGCAATCGTTGTCATCAGTCACCCCCAGAACGTCTTTCTAAACTAAAACTCTGTATCCATTACATAATAACTCCCATTCTTTTCCTTTCTCAAGCACCCCCAGCAGCCACCATTCTATTTTTCGTCTCTATGACTGATATTTATAGGAACCTCATATAAATGAAATCATACAATATTTGTCCTTTTATGCTTGGCTTACTTCACTTAGTATAATGTCTTTAAGGTTCATCCAAGTTACAGCATATGTCAGAATTTCATTCCTTGTTAGGACTGAATAATTTTCCATTACATGTATATAATACATTCTGTTTATCCATTCATCTGTCAGTGAATGTTTGGGGCATTTCTATATTTTGGCTATTGTGAATAATGCTGCTATAAACATTGGTAAATCATATTTTTAATTTATACTATTATATATATTTTTATTTTTTGAGTCCTCTGTTCCATTTATATAGTATTTTATTCTTTTTTCAAGGCTATAAAATCTTATATTAATTATCTGAGAATATGAATGGGAGTGTATATGTGTATGTATGGATATATGTTTATGAATATATGGGTATGTATTATATATATATATATATATACACACACACACATACATGCACATGTACGCGCACACACACACACACTAATATGTACATTTATTTCTCCCTGTGTGGTATCCATTTCCTTCAAGTTGCATTTGACTGCTTGTTTATTTTGGTCTCTCTTTTCCGTGTTATAGGTTTTCTCAGATCTTTTATAATCCCTGATGTTCTGCTTTAAGAATCGGAGACTAAAGCTGATTGGGAGCTCTGAATATATGCATGCATATGGAACTCACTGATCTTGAGCTTTACTGCAAGGTGATCTAGGAAGGCTGTTTGTTGCCTTGTTAACAGTATTTTAGGTCTTTCCAGGTGGAATGGTCAGGTACTAGAGAAAAGTCCACCTGTCTCCTTTGTGGAGGGTCCCAGGGCTGCCAGTGTCCTGGGACCTGAGTGGGGAAGGAGTTGGAGGGGGTGTTTTCTATAGAATATTCAGGTCTTCAACTGTGACTGGCCTCTATTAGTTCAGAATAAAATATGGCCTTATTCCAAGGTGGGGGAACATCGGCCTCCCACTCACAGCAGGCTGGGAAGGAGATCTAGGAGATAATTGCTTCAGTCTGCCTTCGCCCAATCCTTCTGAAGCACCGACCTTCCTTCACTTCCAGTTTCAGAATTACCTAGGGCTATCATTTCCTGAACCTTTTGAAGTTTCTGCTGCATTAATGCACATGTTTCTCAGCTTTCCCCATTTCTTGCTTAGTTTTTACTCTCTGGGGTCTGTGGAGTGTCTCAGGTTTTATTTACTTATTTTCCAATTTTCAAAAGTATGCTGCTGTTATCGCCTCTCTTCCTCTTTGTTTTTTTGTCTTAAAAAAAAAAAAATGTCCTGAAGATTGCTTTCACAGTATTTCCTGAACTGGTGGCAGTTAACATGTGTATATTTGGTCCTTACCTCAACCCCACACTGGCACAGCATGTTTAATGCTTACCTGGAAAAAAGGATAAGGATCCCCTTGATTCAACAAATTTCCAGTAAATTTTGGGTTTTAGAATTTAGTTTTATGCCATTAACTGAATATTGCCTTTTTGAAAATTCTCTCATTTGCTCATTTTAAGGAAATATTTAGAAACTGGTCTATTTCTGCACCACTAAGATACCAAAGTTGGGCCTAAATCATATGAAGTACCCATTCTGAAAAGGCAGTTGACAAGTCAGCAAATAAATCTATTTTTTAAAGTTGCAATCTGCCTATAACATTCTATTAGGAGGAAATTATATTTACTTATGATGAATTTTTAATTATAAATGATTTGTGTTATTTGGTCCCCATTTATCAAAAAAAGGGGGGCCCTTCTAGGTTTTTTTTTTTAAAGAAGTTTCACATATTTCCTTTGAGGTCATTGCAATTGATCATATTAAAGTAGTATTACAGTAATTGAAGTGAATTTGCAAGTGAAAAATAAACTTAAAAATAAAAATAGCACCTGTTTATTACCCAGATATATCTGTTCCCTCTGCTTCATTTTAGTCATAGCTATTTAATTTCCTGAAACAAAAAACAAACAGATTTTTCACTAATGTCAGTACTGCAGAGCTAGCATAGGACAGAAGAGCCAGCTGTACTCGATTTCGTCTTATGCATCATCAACAAAATTGGCAGCTAAGTTCTGATTTCAGAGCCTTTATGGTTAATGATGATGTACAAGCTGTGCTTGATTTTCAGATACAAGAATGATCTTTGCTGACAGAAAAGTCTATTTTTGATTTGTAAATTGAACAAATTTGATGCAAAATTATTGATGTAGGATAAACGCAGATCATGAAGATAGCATCTTTAGATCACATTTCTAACCTTAAAACCACTTCAGTTTATCATCATCATCATCCTTATAATTAATTATTAGCACGATGATGATGGTACTAAGTATTTAAAGTTGCAGTTTTGTGAATGAGTCATATATCGACAAGTATACTAACTTAAGAATGTGACTGCAATGAAAAGAACCGACAGAACTAATTAGCAATCAATTTTACTAGCATCTCTGTTCTGGGTATAAGGCTAATTCAGAATCATGTTGCAAGAATCGTGGGTAAGATCTTCTTACATGTAAAGAATGGTGGAGCACATAGGTGTGAAATAAGGAAAAAATGCTTCCTTGATTATAAACTCTTGGACAATGGTAATTTAAACTCAGTCATTGCTTAAGGCGGCTACTATATTTTTTTGAATTCATACAGATCAATTTTATCATACTTGCTAATTATGTACATTGAATTTTTTAATAGAAGCAGAAGTTACTGGCCTTGTGCAGATTATGGGGCTATAAAATCTTTTCTTAGATGTTCTCCCATCTTACCTCTGTTTAGGAGCCCCACCACACATACCCACTTCCTTCATTTCCTTCATGCTGCTTGCTTCCTGGAGGTAGAGCTCCCTCCCCCCTGCTTTGGCTTGTTCCTCCCTTATCCCATACCCATCACTCCTTACCGTTATCAAAACTTATCTACCCTTTGTCCTATTCCTTTAAGATTTTGCAAGGACACACATGTTAAGAGCTTGAAAATGTTTATTTTTAAAAATATATTATCCTTCTAGGAGTACAGATTTGCATTTTTAAGAGGAACTCTTGAAGACCTATTGCCAGCAGTAGAAATGTCACATCTTTCTGTCTGTCAAGAGTGGCAAAAATCCATATCCTACAATAACTGGCTTTTACTTATTGATTCTACCCAGCTTAAAATGTGTGTTTCTGAAGCATAATGAGATAGAGATTAAGATCAAGGGCTTTGCAGTCAAATGGATCCAGTTTTGATACTCAGCCCTGCCACTTACTTGCTGCTGGTCACAATTTACTTATCTTTAAGACTGGATACCAATCCCTATCCCATAAGATTGTAGTGAGAGGTAAATAAATGCATAGATGTAAAATTTTTATTATAATGTTGAGAAACAGTAAAGGTTCAATATTTGTGAACTGCTATTATCATTTACATAATTAATGTATATTAGGATATTCTTTTTATTTTTTTCTGTCTTTTGTCTTTTTAGGGCTGCACCTGTGGCATATGGAGGTTGCCAGGCTAGGATTCTAATTGGAGCTACAGCTGCCGGCCTATGCCAGAGCCATAGCAACACCAGATTGGAGCTGAGTCTGTGACCTACACCACGGCTCACGGCAACGCTGGATCCTTAACTCACTGAGCGAGGCCAGGGATGGAACCCGCAACCTCATGGTTCCTAGTTGGATTCGCTTCCACTGCGCCAAGACGGGAACTCCAAGGATATTCTAAATTGTTGATTTTTCTCAGTCTTAAATAGAGATCCAATATAAAAATAACCAAGTAAACCGAGAATTTGTAAGGCTTTGCTTCCCCAAGACTCTGCATATAAAAATTGCTAAATGAATATCAAATTTTTATTTAATCTATCATGAAATGTCTTTGATTAAAGTATGTATTTCCCGTAAAAAAGAAAAAGCTGGAGTTCCCGTCGTGGTTCAGTGGTTAACGAATCCAACTAGGAACCATGAGGTTGCGGGTTGGATCCCTGGCCTCACTCAGTGGGTTAGGGATCTGGCATTGCCCTGAGCTGTGGTTTAGGTTGCAGATGCCACTCAGATCCTACCTTGCTGTGGCTCTGGCATAGGCTGGCGGCTGCAGCTCCAATTGGACCCCTAGCCTGGGAACCTCCATATGCTGCAGGAGCGGCCCTAGAAAAGGCAAAAAGACAAAAAAAAAAAGGGAAAGAAAGAAAAAGGAACTTTAATTAAATCAAACCTTTTTTTTGTGTGTGTGGTTTTCTTCAGTAAGACCAAATGAAATGTTCCCTTAAAAGACAGTCCCATCTCTTTTGTAATCAGCATAACAGAAGCCTTATAAGTTATAAGCAATCAACCAGTGTCCCAGGACCCAATTTACTGTTAAGAAGCACATTAGATACCTTTAGATTACCAGCAAAGTACAGCAAATTCTACTCTGGTATCTCGAACAGTTAATATCTCCTTATAAAGTGCCACCTGGCTTATTATCAGGGAATACTTTAAACATTTGGAGAATCTGTTTTAATAATATTAACCAAAAAAAAAAGAACCAGCATCAATAATGTCTGGTCCAATTCTGTGCAGTATAATTAGTGGTCTGGGAGTTTAAAAAAAATCTTTTAGATATGGAGGTGAAAACGTGTTCAAGAATCATTCAAAATGAGCATCCAAGAGACCATCTCTAGGTAGAGTTTACTTCATATCTGCAGTGAACTTCAGCCCAGGGATTTTTTTTTTTTTTTCCTTTGTTGACTGCCTGCAGTATATGGAGTTCCTGGGCCCCAGGGTCAGATCTGAGCTACATTTGTGACCTAAGCTACAGCTGTGGCAACGCTGGATCCTTAATCCACTGTGCCAGGCCAGGGATCGAACCTATGTCCCAGCACTCCAGAGATGCCACTGATCCTACTGCACCACTGCAGGAACTACCAGGGATTCTTTTTTTAAGTTGAAGTATAACTGACTTACAATATTGTGTTGGTTTCAGGTGTACAACAAAGCAAGTCAGTTTATATATATTTTTTCAGATTCTTTTTCATTATAGGTTACTATAAGATATATAGTTCCTTGCACTATACAGTAAATCGTTATTATCTTATATATAGTTTTATCTATATGTTAATCCCATACTCCTAATTTATCCACCCCTCCCCCCTTTGGTAACCATAAAATTGTTTTCTATGTCTATGAGTCTGTTTCTGTTTTGTAAATTCATTTATATTACTTTTTTTTGTCATTTATAATAGTTGGGGTTTTTTGTTGTTGTTTAATTTTCTTTTTTTAATTTTTTTTTCCACTGTACAGCATGGGGACCAAGTTACACATACATGTATACATACTTTTTCCTCCCATTGTTGTGTTGCAGTGTAAGTATCTAGACATAGTTCTCAATGCTACGCAGCAGGATCTCATTGTAAATCCATTCCAAGAGCAATAGTTTGCATCCGTTAGCCCAAGCTCCCAATCCTTCCCACTCCCTCCCTCTCCCCCCAGGCAACCACAAGTTTATTCTCCAAGTCTATGATTTTCTTTTCTGTGGAAACATTCATTTGTGCTGTATATTAGATTCCAGTTATGTCATATCATATGGTATGTCTTTTTCTTTCTGACTCATTTCACTCAGTATGAGAGTCTCTAGTTCCATCCATGTTGCTGCAAATGGCATGATTTTGTCCTTTTTATGGCTGAGTAGTATTCCATTGTATATATATACCACATCTTCCTAATCCAATCGCCTGTGAATGGACATTTGAGTTGTTTCCATGTCTTGGCTATTGTGAATAGTGCTGCAATGAACACGCGGGTGCATGTGTCTTTTTTAAGGAAAATTTTGTCCGGATATATGCCCAAGAGTGGGACTGCTGGGTCATATGGTAGTTCTATATATAGATTTATAAGGTACCTCCATACTGTTCTCCATAGTGGTTGTAACAGCTTACATTCCCATCAACAGTGCAGGAGGATTTCCTTTTCTCCACACCCCCTCCAGCATTTGTTATTTGTGGACTTATTAATGATGGCCATTCTGACTGGTGTGAGGTGGTATCTCATGGTAGTTTTGATTTGCATTTCTCTAATAATCAGGGATGTTGAGCATTGTTTCATGTGCTTGTTGGCCATCTATATTACTTTTTAGGTTATACGTGTAAGTGATATATATTTGTTTTTTGCTGTCTGACTTACATCATTTAATATAACATTCTCTGGGGCTATCCATGTTGCTCCAAATGGGAATATTTCATTTTTTAAAAAAATCAGGCCAGGGATCTTTTGAAATTGTTTTTATAGATTGAGTTTAAGATCCTGTAATGAGTGACTGGTGAGTGACTCTAAATGCATCTGATGCAAAACACTAGGCCCTCAAAAAGACAGGCTAACAAAATCTAAAGCCTGCTTGATTGGAAGCTGTTGGATCATCTTTAAACATCGGAGAAATCCAAATTCCCTATTTAGTGATTGAGTTTTAGAATATAGACATGAGAGGAGTAAGAAAACCTTGTACATTCCCATATTTACCATTGATTGCATTTTTCCTTCCTTCCTTCCTTCTTTCCTTCCTTCCTTCCTTCCTTCCTTCCTTCCTTCCTTTCTTTCTTTCTTTCTTTCTTCTTTCTTTCTTTCTTTCTTTCTTTCTTTCTTTCTTTCATCTTTTTTTCTGGGTCTTTTTAGGGCTGCACCCGAGGCATATGGAGGTTTCCAGGCTAGAGGTCCAATTGGAGCTGCAGCCACTGGCCTACACCACAGCAACATGGAATCCCAGCCCTGTCTGTGACCTACTCCACAGCTCACAGCTATTCTGGATCCATAACCCATTGAGCGAGGCCAGGAATCGAACCCGCATTCTCATGCAGGCTAGTCAGATTTGTTTCCATTGAGCCACGACAGGTACTCCATCTTCTTTCTTTAGAAAGGCAATGTGTTCTACCTATGCGAAACCTTGCCTTGCCCTTTCTCTTTGAATTGGAGTCAACTCAGTGGAGTCAACAACACTGGGCACTCGGAGAAGAGAAAGTCCCAAGCTTCTAGCTCCAGATGAAACCCATTTGGATGGTTCTAGATTACACCCAGGCCACTCAAAAGCAGAGGTCCTCACCAAAACTAATGCTTCTTGCCCATCTCAGCAGTTCCATCTCAAGGTCGTCTCTTATTCCTGCCTGACACACCTGGGAGTGGCAGGAGTTGATAGATGCTTGGTAGCTTCACATCTTTCATCTTTTTTTTGTTTGTTTGTCTTTTTTTTTAGAACTGCACTCGAGGCATATGGAGGTTCCCAGGCTAGGGATCCAATAGGAGCTGTAGCTGCTGGCCTATACCAGAGCCACAGCAATGCCAGATCTGAACCAGGTCTGTGACCCACACCACAGCTAATGGCAATGCTGGATCCTTAATCCGCTGAGCGAGGCCAGGGATCAAACCCCCGTCCTCATGGATGGTAGTCAGGTTCGTTACCCACTGAGCCACAACAGGAACTCCATACATCTTCCATGTCTATCCTCCTTCTCTAGGAAGGTATCAAACACCTCTCTGACCCACATTACCTGGCACATCATCAGGAACTCAAGCTCACTTTATCACTTGCTCTTTTTATCATCCATGAGCCAAACCCAGCCCACTGCCTGTTTTTGTAGCGTTTTATTGTAACACAAACACTCTCGTTTCTTTACAAATTGTCTATGGCTACTTTCACATAAAAAAGGCAAAGTTGAGTGTTTGTGACAAAGGATATCAGGTTTGCAAAACTTAAAATAGTTACTAGATGGCTCCTTATAGAAAAAGTTTGCTGACCCCTAGCCTAGACCTTCATCATCATGCAACTCTGTACATCCACTCATCTGACCTGATCTTTCACTTCTACTCTGCCACTTGGAGCTAACAGTTCATCAACAGACTTGTCCGAATCCTCAGCTTCAAATCTTTACTTTCTTACTTAAAGTAGACACTTGCTCTAAGTAAATCACTTCTGATGCATTGTAGTCAGTGTAGGCTGTTTTTCTTTTATATCCTACCTAGCTACAGACTTGATCCAGAGTGAGTGTTCTCTTTGCCTCATCATTCCAAACTCTCAGTTCTTTGGAGTTTGTGCCATCAAACTTGGTCACCTTCTCCCCCCTCTTTGTTGTTGTCATCTGGAGAACTCAGTTGCCTTCATTATTTGATAACATCATTGTATTTTTATTATCTGCTGTTATTCTCATAGATTTCCTTCTTGCTGACTTCAGTATCCACATGGATGATACATCTAATACCTTTGGCTCTCCATTTCTAGACCTCCTCCTCTTACAATTGAAGGATAGAATGATGTTATTCTTCACTCACTCTCAGCCTCTTTCATACTTTTGACCTTGTGGTCATTAATATATCCATCATCTCTAAAATTTCAAGTTCAGGCATTCTCTGACTATAGTCTCCTAAACTAAACACCTCATTAAAGCAAATGCAAGTACACAAGCAACATTTTGACTTCATTAAGGTGTTTCAATCTGTTGGGTTTGTGACTGTATCACTATTAATCTGCCCTCCCAGATCCTCTCTTTTCTCTGTACCCAGCTTAGATTCTATAATCAAAGCCGTGGCCCAGGAGTGTTATAGCTCCAGTTCTAGATCTGGAGACCAAAACAGACCCAGTTCTTCTAGTTACTCTGGTGCTAGAGTAATTTCCTCCCCTAATATACCTAGGTCAGCACCAGCACACACAGTGCCTTCAGGGTCAGATTATGAGCTGCCTCTGGTGCCAGCAGCAGCACTGGAGACTTTCTTCCCCTCCCTTATAATTCCATTTTTATTCAGCCACTCTTTGACAACACCCTTCACTCCTTTCTTTCTGCCACCTTCTCTCAACTGACTGAGCTGCAACCCTGGTTACACCCAATGTTCCTCATGCACCAAAACAACTGACCATTAATCTTGTGTGAAGACACAACAAATTTGTTGGCAAACATCACTTTAAATGCTGGCTATAAATCTCAAATGAGTAGTTGTATTAGTCAGGACTTTCCAGAGAAAGAGACCAAAGAGAGAGGATAGATAGATAGATAATAAGGGAATTGACTTAGATAATTAGGAAGTCTGCAAAGTCCCAAGACCTGTAGTTCGCAGGCTGGAAACCCTGGATGGTGTAATTCTGATCCACGTCCAGAAGCCTGAGAACCAGGGAAGTCAAAGATGTAAGTTCCAGGAGTTCCCGTGGTGGCGCAGTGGTTAACGAATCCGACTAGGAACCATGAGGTTGCGGGTTCGATCCCTGGCCTTGCTCAGTGGGTTAAAGGTCCGGCATTGCCATGAGCTGTGGTGTAGGTCACAGACACAGCTTGGATATCTCGTTGCTGTGGCTCTGGCATAGGCTGATGGCTACAACTCCAATTAGACCCCTAGCCTGGTCTAGACCTCTCCATATGCTGCAGGAGCCTAGAAAAGGCAAAAAGACAAAAAGACAAAAAAAAAAAAAAATAGAAAAGATGTAAGTTCCAGTACAAACGGAGAAGAAGACCAATGTCCCAGCTCCAAGACAGTAAGATAGAGAGAGTATATTCTCATTTCCTCAGCCTTTTTGTTCTATTCAGGCCTTGTTGGATTGGATGATGCCCACCCACACTGGGGAGGACAGTCTATGGATTCAGATGTTAGTCTCACCCAGAAACACCCTCACAGATGCACTCAGAATAATGTTTAATCAAACATCTGGGCACCTCGTGGCCCAGTGAAGGTGACGTATAAAATTAACCATTGTGGTAGTCAAGAGCTATCTCATTACTTCCATAGGACTTTTGCATTCCCACTTTTCAAAATGATAATTTCACATTTTGTCTTTACTCCTTAAATCGCCTAACCCCTTTCTACTCTCCATGCTCTCAGTCTGTGACATAGCTTCATCAATCATTGAGAAAGTGGAAGTAATTTGATAAAAATTCCTTCACCTTTCAAACCTAAAATGGTCTACACACCTCACTCTTTGCTTGCTCTCTGCCTGCTTTGTTTTATTACAGAGCAAGTGTCTCTGCCATCACTGGAATAAACCCTCTAGTTTTGCTTTAGATCCCATTCCCTCTGTCTTTATCAAGGGCTTGGTTTCTCAATTATCTCCTCATATTCTCCTGAATCATCAGTCTTTACCAGTTGCTCCCATTGTCATTAAGCATCTCTAGTAACTCCTTTCCTACACACACACACACTACCACCACCACTAACTTCTACTACTACAATAACAATAGCAACAGCAGCAGCAAAAGACCCTTGCTTCAGCTCACATTCTTTTCCAGTGGTCTTTTGGGCCTCCACTAAAGAGTTTTCTAAGAGGAGTCTTCCCTGTCCATACATTAAAAGCAGCACACAGTTACAATTTATCGTAATCTATTTGAAATCTCAACATTGCATTTATCACTCCCTTATGTCTATATATTGATGGTGTGTATTTACTGTTTTTCTCCCACTAATGTTACATAAGCTCCATGAAAGAGGGTATCCTCTCTGTCTTTTCACCTTCATATTATCAGCACATTTCTTTCTCATATATGAAAATAATGATTTTTCAAATGATTGAATGAACTAGTTCCTTTTTTTCTGTCTTTTGCTAGACCATAGGATTTTCAAGGGCAAGGACTTTGTGTCTTAGCTATGTCTTTGTAGTAGTTGATTTCATAAATATTTGTTGAAAGAGTGAATGAATCATTGATATAAATGAGCAATAACCTAAAGATAAAAGTTATTAACATAATGTTCTACTTTTAAAATTTGCATTGGAAGAAATTTGCATTTTGGCATTTTTACTTTAAAAAATCAAAATGATTTCTTTTAGGTTTATACTAATTCCTTTTAAACTAGTGCTAATTTGTTACCCATATGCATCTAAATTAATTTTTCTAACTTTAACTAAGACTTATAAATAAATAAGTGTACATATATGTATGTAGATGGATGGCTATATATACACCTACCCACACATATATAAAACATATGTTAGTCCTGTTCTAAGACTCTGCCAAATTTTCTTGGTAAGACTTGCCAATTGCAATCATGTGACAGGATGACAGTTCTCTTCTCTGGGAGAAGTCCAGACTTCCAGTGTCTGGGACAGAAATAATATAGACCAAGAAACATATATAGCTGATGATGGATGAATTTTGGCTCCTGTAATGTGAGGTTTGGTTTTCTTATTGTGAGACTTTGAAAATCATTAGACCAGAAATTATTTTTATTTCTACTCAGCTGAAAATTTTCTTTCTCATATTTCTGTATGCAGGCATACTGTAAAAATAATTTGCCTGGTCAATATGGGGTTTACACTAAACTCTACCACTTAGTGATAGTATGAGATCTTTTTGCCACTATAGCTGCCTTATTTTTATTGGCATAATAAGTATGTGTCCAGATATAGCCGGTTGCAGATGTTTTTCCGTTGTCACTCATACAGCACTACTTAAGAGCAAAGGTGTTTTCAGTTCTCAGGCAGAACTAATTCTGAGGAGGAGTTCCCATTATGGCTCAGAGGTAATGAACCCAACTAGTATGCATGAGGACTTGGGTTCAATCCCTGGCCTTGCTCAGTGGGTTAAGGATCTGGCATTGCTGTGGCTGTGGCTGTGGTGTAGACTGCAGCTACAATTTGACTCCTAGCCTGGGAACTTCCATATGCCTTAGGTGCAGACCTAAAAAAAAGACCAAAAAAAAAAAAAGGAACTGATTCTGAGGAGATGAGGAGATGATATGGACACTTCAATGATCACATATATGCACACAGAAGAGGTAGCAGTTAGGAATGCTCTTAGCTGCAAGTAACAAAAGAATTACTTAACAGTGTCTTCAACTAGTTTTGGCTTGTGGCTTAAGGCTGCTATCTCTGTAATGCTACTGGCCTTCTCCTTGATGTCAAATGATGGCTGCAGCACAAAAGGGTTCCAGCACCCTTGTCCCAGCAAAAGCATGTTTCTAATGCAGGAAGCAGGAGGTGTGTGGGCAAGTGACTTTCTTCTTGGATGTTGTCTTCTCATCAAGGAGAGAAAACCTTTCAACAGACTTCTCTTTACATCTTCTTGGCTACAAATTTGTCCCACGACAGTCCTTAGACCAGCTGCTTAAGCCACATTTCCCAAGAACTAGAGATTGTTGCCTGATTTCTGAACAAATCTGGGGCTCCATTATGAAAGAATAAAAAGAGGAATAACCTTTTTGCTGGCAAGAAATAGTGTCTCCACAGAAGCTACCAAGAACACTCATGAAGCTTTATGAAGATTGTGCTATGTTGAACCTCGAGTTCAAGTGGGAGTTGGCCAGGTGATTAAAGTTTGGAAACATTGAAAAGGCAGAGAGAGCTGCTTCTGCAAATGCATGGAACAGAGAACTGCAGATAATTAGAGTTTGGCATCCTGTATGTGTAGAAGAGCGAGAGAAGAGACTGTCGAGGTTGACAGGAATCATGCCATGAAGGCAGTGTGGAAGCAGGGAATCAAGTTCTCACACCTGGAGGCATCCATTTTGAGGTTGTTCACTTTGCTAATAAATACCTGTCTGGGCTTTCTCCCTCACGTGTGGCTGAGAAAATCTAGACAATGCTGTTATTTCTCTGTTTTAAAGAAAAAATACAGAGCAGTCATTATTTATGGCTTGCTCTCTCTTCCCCTAGCTAAATCTTGCTTGGGGAGTTTTCAGGTGTTTGCTGAGCAAGACTGTATTCAATGGGTTGTAGAGCCCCAGAGGATAAGCCAGCTACACTCCCTCTACTAAAACCTTTGGAGAAAAGAAGCTGCGTGCTCAGAATGAAACCAGTTCTGCTACCTTGATCATTATTAATTAGACCAAAGGATAAGCAATTGAGTTCAAAGCTGCAAAATATGAATGCATCTTAATGACAGACAAACATAATCCTATCTTCACACTTTGGGAAGGTTAACAGAATGAGGAACAGATGCCAGAAATATCAGTAGCAGAGGCAAGGTGCAGAGAAGGGATAAGGGAAGTGAGAAAAAGGGCTAGAGAAAGAATAGGAGAAAGGGAAACAATAGCTGAGTTCTAGAAATGAATACAGTAAGTCTTTGATCCTGGAAACTGGGGGGAAAAAGAACATAGAAAGTGTCAAGTACTGAACAATTTTTTAGCGATCTGAATTGTATTATCATCAGAGCTCAGGAATCACAGCGTCCGTTTTCAAAATGTGGTATAATCCCATTCCCCCAAAGATTATGATATATTCAGATAAAATTATTGACAAAGGTTGCAATCATAAATTATTCTGGATCAGGTTGAACTGCTCTTCACCTTCCAGGGTAGGTACCTACAGTGTGAGGTCTTTGGGAATAGTCATGCCACTGTTTCCTTTCTCTGAGCTCATAGAGAAGACTTCCTTTCTTCCCTGGGTAGTTCTAAGTAAGAAAACAGTCATCAAAATGGAACCAGGTAATCTTTGAGGAACAAGAGAAAGAGAAATGATGTTTAATTATTAGAGGATCAGAAGACACATGATTCATGGATCTGCCAGGCTGAGAAGTATGGCCTAAAATACAAATACAAATAGAAGCAGATTGGAGAATGGGAAAGAAACCTTTGGGAAAGCAGGCCTCAGGGACCTGTTCCAGTTGAAGAATGCTTGTGTCTCCCAGAATGGTAATTCTCCACCTTGGCTGCTCGTCAGAATTACCTGGAGTGCTTTTGAAAAAACCTATTTCCAGACCTTATTCAGGTTCTGCTGAATCAGGATAAGACACTGACAAATTATGCAGCTGGTCCAACATCCACCCATGATGAAACTTTCTTTCACCTGCCACAGTGAAAATCTTCGTGTTATGACACAACAATCTTTTTTTTTTTTTTTTTTTTTTTTGCTGCACCCGCAGCATATGGAAGTTCCTGGCCCAGAGATTGAATCCAAGCCAGAGCTGTGACCTACACCACAGCTGCATCAAAGCCAGGTTCTTAACCCACTGTACCACAGCAGGAATTCCCAACAGTCCTTTTGAGAACTGTCTTTTGGTCTTAGATCATAGCTATCTTAATTTCTAAGTTGAATGTTCTTCCTTTTATGAAATTATTGTGATAAAACATGGTATTTTTAAACAATGTTCTTAGCAAAATAAAAATTAGCAAAACAATTGCTGGGTTTTGACCTTGGGTAATTTACTATCATTATTCCTATCACAGAGTGGTTTTGTGCAGATTAAATGAGATAAAATGCATACTATGCCTGGTACACAAGAAGCACTGAAAATTTTCTCTTCCTATGCTATCAGGTAAATATTTTGGTTTGCAAAGTTTGAAAACTCCTGCTTAACAATAAAGGTGATTTATTGATTTAGGTAAATGAAAAGTCTAGATCTTGTGGTGGGCATAGGGTATTGTTGAAACAGGACTTGGCTCTATTTTTCTATGATTCTTTTTGTTCTACCCTCCTGTTTTGGTTTTGTCTCTTGGCTAGCTTCTCAATGATCCATATAATGAGAGAGAATGTAGTTCCTGAAACCAGGAACTAAATTCCAGTCCTATGAAGATTGGACCACTCTTGAGCCAGTGGCTCTGGCCAGGGAAAGCCATGCATTGACTCAGTCATGGTTAGTCTGTTCCTGAACCAATGCGGGTGCTAAAGGAAATGGGATTACCCTAATCAATTTAACACACCGGAACCATTCCCCAAAACTGGAGGTGCTGTAAATCCCATCAAAACCAAAAGGCTGCCATGCAATGGGCTGGAGAAGAATTAAAGTCAGAAGAATTACTGCAAGTCCTTTCCATAGCCTTATTCCTAAATAGACTTGCTATTGGCTACCTGCATATAGCAGCCTCCTATATATATCCTTACTGCCTAAATTAAAGTAGTTTGTGTTAAAAAGAAGGAAGCTTCCAGTATTAAATGTTATTTATGTTATTTACATAATAGTTAGAACTGCTAAATAAAGCATTGCTACTGAATATTGAAAAATATAGAAAATTAGAAGGTAGAAAATGCTCTTATCCTACCTGAAGATAAAATTTAGTGTTATCATCATTGTTTTTCTCTTACATGTGGGTATATTATGTTATACCAAATTTTGTGTATTATTTTAAATTGAGTTTTAGACTAATGTATGCCTTTCTTGATTATAAAAGGAATATCTAGTCAAGTTTTTAAAATGGGAAAATGCAGAAGTGCAAAGTAAAAAGGAAGGATGCATGGAAGGAAGGAAGAAAAAAACTCATTGAAATAACATCACTAATTTTTAGTATGCATCAAATATTTTATACAGTTAAGGTAAAGCTATTTATACTTGTGTTTTAAGCATAATTAATGAAGAAATGCTCATTTGTCTTAGATGACAGATAATATTTACCACTGGATGGTTTATTAGCCTTTCCCAATTAAAAAAAATGACTCAGGTAATCAATATGAGTTTTAAAGATGTGGAAACTCATAACTCAAGCTTCCTAGCAATAAAAATGACCACCATTGCTATATGTACCTCTTTTCAATGGTAAGGAGAGTAAAGGCTTACATGTATTAATTCTCTCACTGTGGCTCACAACTGAGTAAATAGTTTAGTCATTTTTAATTTTAATTTTTAAAATCAGAGTAGAATATGCACATAATTTTAAAAGATAAATACAAATACAGAAACCCTCTGCCCCACCTCTCCCAGTAGGCTCCCTCCTAGTCCATCTCCCTGGAGATCACCACTTTCAATTCTTTCACTGTATCTTATAGACTCTACCAACATGGGTCTTAATGCTTTTAATGCCGTTTATCCTTACGAGTTTTAAACATTGATTATTACCTCTCAACTTTAGAATATAAATATTTAGCAATCTTCCACTATCCCCCCACTCTTCAAATAGTATTATATCATAATTTTTCATTAAATCAACATAAATTGTTTGTATTGCTGTGTCCATATAAATGTTTTTATTTACAGAGGAATATATAATTTATTATGGTTATATTTACTCTCTTCTATAACTTCGCTTCCAGAGTTAATTATTGTCTGATTTGGTTGTTGCTATTACAAGTTTTCTTTACTTTCTGTATACCTAACATTGTATTCCCCCCCCCAATTTTTAATATTTATTTTTTTAAATTAAACTATCCCCCTGAAGTAAGAAATGGGTCAATAGAATCAAATATATTAAGTTTGTATTGCTTGGTTGCTTTTTTGGTGCTCTCTTCTCACCCCATCTGTTCCAAGAACACAGACTGAATGTTTTCTAGGTCCTCTGCCTCACTCCTGGGCTTCCCCTCACCACTCCCTGTGTTGATTATTTTCTGAACTGAAGATTTTCCTTCTTTCAGTGTACTCCCTCATTTTAGTAAAGTAAATCATGCATTGGAGGGAATTTTTTTTCTTTTTTGAAAACTTGCTCATCTGATAGATTTTTATGCCCACACATTCAATTAATAGCTTGGCTGGGTAGATAATTCAAAGTTAAACATTTTTGGAGTTCCCGTCATGGCGCAGTGGAAAGAATCTGACTAGGAACCACGAGGTTACAGGTTTGATCCCTGGCCTCACTCATCGGGTTAAGGATCTGGTGTTGCCTTGAGCTGTAGTGTAGGTTGCAGATGCAGCTCAGATCTGGCCTTGCTGTTGCTCTGCTTAGGCTCTGATTAGACCCCTAGCCTGGTAACCTCCATGTTCCTTGGGTGTGGCCCTCAAAAGACAAAAGACAAAAAAAAAAAAGAAAGAAAAGAAAAGCTAACTGTTTTCTCTTGGAGCAATAAAGGCATTTCTCCATTCTTCTGGCATCCTGGGCTTGCAGTTACCCTTCTCGAACAGGGTCTCAGCTCTCTCTCCAGAAGCTCTTACCTCTGTCATCAGTATTCTGAAATCTTATCAAGAGCTTTGGTGTCTGTCTTCTTTCATTTATTGTACCAAGAATTCTGCAGAACCATGTTCTTCAGTAACAGGATATGTTCTTATATTATTTCTTTGATCACTTCACCCCTCTCTTACTCTTCTCTTTCTTACTCTCTCTCTCTCAACAATTTCTGTTAGGATTTTGGACTTCCTGTGTTGGCACGCTTGATTTTCTTATTTTTTCCTCTCCTGTAGCTTGTCTTTTTGCTGTTTCTAGTTTTTTCTCTGGGTGATTTCCGCAATTTTATGTTCTAAACACTCTAATAATTTAAAAAATTCTGCTGACATGTTTTGTAATTTCTATAAACTTTTATTCTTTTCTGTCTTCCTCTCCACTCCCTTTTCTTCATTAACACACCTTTCTTGGTTTATAGATCCAATATGTCACTCACTTAGCTTTCTGATTATATTAATTATACATTTTTAACATATTTTTTCTGCCCTCCACTTTCCTATTTCTTCTGCATTTAATTTTGTCTTTTAAAAAATATTTATTCCAGAGTTCCCGTCGTGGCGCAGTGGTTAACGAATCCGACTAGGAACCATGAGGTTGCGGGTTCGGTCCCTGCCCTTGCTCAGTGGGTTAACGATCCGGCGTTGCCATGAGCTGTGGTGTAGGTTGCAGACGAGGCTCGGATCCCACGTTGCTGTGGCTCTGGCGTAGGCCGGTGGCTACAGCTTCGATTCAACCCCTGGCCTGGGAACCTCCATAATGCCTTGGGAGCGGCCCAAGAAATAGCTAAAAAGACAAAAAAAAAAATTATTCCTATTTTATATTTTGGAGGTTGTGTTCACGTTCCTGGGGATGGTGGACTGTCTATTCAGATCCAAGATGGAAGCTCTATATGCTGATTTGGGGTTCTGTGCTTGTGTATTCAAGGGGGCGGTGTGAAGTGAGAAGGGCTTTGCTGATGTGAGGCTTCTGATGCAGGGGGAAAGGAGAGGGACCTAGCTCTCCAAATGTCAGTATTGTTGGACTTTTATTTGGGCCAGACCCTTTGTATTAGTTTTCTGTGACTGCTATAGCAAATCGCCACAAACTTGATGACATAAACCAAAACAAATCTATCTCATAGTTTTGTAGTTCAGAATTCTAAAACAGATCTCACTGGGTTAAACCAGGTGTGGGCAGGGCTTGTTTCTTTCTAGAGGGTCTACAGGATAATTGATTTTTTTGCCTTTTTCTCTTTCCAGCGACCAACCACGTCATTTTGCTCACGGTCCCCTTCCATTTTCAAAACCAGCAATGGCTGGTCAAGTCTTTCTCACATCTTGTAACTCTTTGTTTCTTTGTTGTTTTGCTTTTTAGGGCCGCACTTGCAGGATATGAAGGTTCCCAGGCTAGGGGTCAAATTGGAGCTGTAGCCGCCCCGGCCTACACCACAGGCACAGCAACGCCAGATCCAAGCTGCGTCTGCAACCTACACCATAGCTTACAGCAACACTGGATCCTTAACCCACTGAGCGAGGCCAAGGATTGAACCTGCATGCTCAGAGATCCTAGTCAGATTCATTTCTGCTGCACCATGATGGGAACTCCCACATCTTGTAATTCTGACACTAACTTTTTCTTTTCTGACTCTTTCCTCCACATTTAAAAGACCTTCTGACTACTTTGAGCCACTCAAATAATCCACTCAAATTTTACTTTAAAGTCAGCTGATCAGTAACCTTAGTTCCATCTGTAACCTTAATTCCCCTTAGCCATGACGCATAATTCCCCCTAGCCATGACAAATAACATATTCACAGATGGGGGGATTAGGACATGCATCTTTAAGGGTCACTATTCTGCCTGTTCTACATTATAATTTCCTGTCTGATGATCTCCTCTGGAGCAGAACAGGGAATAGAGCTGAGATGTCTTGATATTTTATAGGAATTTCATATATTCCCCTTGTTTTCTGCAGGAGCTCACTTCCCATTCTCTGATGTATGAGTCAGTGTTGCTTCCCTGTAGTTTAATTTATCTGGAATATGAGTCTCTGGCTCTTGCCAAATATAGAAAGAAATCCATCCATAACCTGAAACCTGCCTAGAATGGTGATAGTCCCCTAATGGCAGGAGGGTGGGGCATGCTGTGTGGCTGGATACTATGGCATGAGGCTACGAGAGGCTAATAGCTATTTTTTCCTTTTTTTTTTTTCCTTTCTTTCTTTCTTTCTTTTTTTTTTTTTTTTTTTTTGTCTTTTTAGGGCTACACCTGCAGCATGAGGAGGTTCCCAGGCTAGGGGCTGAATTGGAGCTGTAACTCCCGGCCTATATCACAGCCACAGCAACACCAGATCCAAGCTGCCTATGTGACTTACATATACCACAGCTCACAGCAGTTCCAGATCCTTAACTCAATGAGCAAGGCCAGAGATTGAACCCACATCCTTGTGGATCCTAGTCAGATTAATTTCCACTGAGCCATGATGGGAACTCCTTTTTTTCCGCATTTACAATTCCAGCTACTACTGCCACCTTTTAGATACCTGTTGTATTCCTAAGCCTTCTCAGAGATCATCCATCACCATTCCTTCTTCCAAATTTGTTGGCTTCCTCTTTTCACTACTTATCACACTATTTTTCCTGCTATGAGCTTTTATTTTTTCATTCCTTTATTTTTATTTCAGTGAGATTTGGGGAAGGATCAGAGATAAACAAATATAATCATTAACCAGAATATATCATTTTTAAACAAGTGATAAAACTTGAGAACAACAGATATTATTTTAAGTTGTCACTAAACATGGAGAGAGGTTCATTATAAATTGAGAGGGGGAGTTCCTGTCGTGGCGCAGCGTAAACGAATCCAACTAGGAACCACGAATTTTTGGGTTTGGTCCCTGGCTTCACTCAGTGGGTTAAGGATCTAGTGTTGCTGTGGCTGTGGCATAGGCTGGCAGCTGTAACTTCAATTAGACCCCTAGCCTGAGAACCTCCATATGCCGTGGGTGCAGCCCTAAAAAAAAAGACAAAAAGACAAAAAAAATTGAGAGGTACGATTTGCAAATAAATATTCATGCTCAGGTAATTGGAAAAGAGAAAGGAAAAAGAAGAAAGAGGAAAGAACAGATTAAGGAAGCACTGAAGATTAAGAGTGCCCAAAACTGCAGAATTCATCTGATATCGCATTTTCAACTGAACAAATGAAAGAAGTCCACACTAAGTAAGAAAAACTATGCAAATTCTTTTATCTCACTACTTTTGCAATTTTGAAATTTTAGTTTCGAATCATCTCTGAAGTCTCCGGATTATAAGTGCAGGACATGATATTTTCTGAGACAGTATATAATGAAGAATCTCTTCCTTTTTCCTCATACTGAAAGACAGCTTGTCCAAGTATAACTATTTTTACTTATTCTTTAAATCTCTTCAGATGTTGCTCCATTGTCTTGGGAGGGTACTGCTGTACAGATGTGTGAAGGTAGCATTTTGTTCCTTTCTATACAGCCTGCATACATGCTTCTAAGACTTTTTTTTCTTGGTTTGTTTGTTTTAGTTCTTACATTCATAAATGTAGGCAAATTTGGGTTATATGCTATTGATAGTCTAAAAATAATAAGTGGCAAAAGTTATTTTAACATCATATTGACACATTTCTGAGATTAGAGTCAAATATAGAACAATGTTATAACCAAGGGTTCTTCAAATCAAATACAGATGGCCCTGCTTAATGATCTGTTCTAATTAAAAGCTGTCTTAATTTTTAAATCAGATTTTCCATGGATTCACAAGTGAGATTATAAATTAAGGGCCAGGAAAAAGCTGAATCGCATAATTATCTAGAAGTTTCTAACTTGAAAAATCTACAAAAAATCTGTATAACTACTTTACTTTCCTTGTTTTATTTTTGTCTTTTTAGGGCTGCATATGCAGCATATGGAAGTTCCCAGGCTAGGGGTCAAATCAGAGCTGTAGCTACTGGCCTACCCCACAGCCACACAATACCCACAGCAATAGCAACACCAACACCAAATCTGAGCCATGTCTTTGACCTACATCACAACTTACTGCAACGCTGGATCCTTAACCTGATGAGCAAGGCCAGGGATCAAACTTTCCTCCTCATGGATACTAGTCAGATTTGTTACTGCTGAGCCACAACGGGAACTCCTCACCTTCCTTATTTTAGAATGTCAAAGCCATAAAGTCTAATGTTTATCCTTTCTGTAGGAGCTGACATGTATGCAGAGCTTTAGCTTTTATTACAGAATGGATGTTTTTACAATCTGACTTGGTTAATTTATAAGAAAAAAAATTTCATCTGATTTAATCACTTCAATTTTTCACTTTTTTTTTGCACTTTGGAGACTTCCTCTATTTGAATTACAAGTGCTGTTTTGTTTCTTTCTAATTCTGTTTTCTCAGAGTGTCAGTTTTCTGGGGTATCTAGTCCTTAAAGGTAGGGTCAGGTGTCATCCATTTCTAAATTTGCAGGGCCAAGCCCAACCATTGGCTTGAAAGATGCAGAGTGTGGGTAAAATGTGACTTGTGTCATTATACTAGAGTGTACATTTAAGCCAGGAGGCACAATGCTGTTTCTCCTATCACTGTATAGTCCTCTGAGCCTCCCAGAGCAGATAGTCTGCCCTCTGGCTTTAGTTGTGAGCTTCCTATCTGAGTCATTGATTGTAATTGAACACACACAGGATGTTCACCTTTGGAAGGTCCATTGCTGATGTCACCCTTGGTGTTGCCAACAGCATATCTGACAACATCTTGAGAGGCTGTGAGAGGAGGGCAAGGATATCTGTTGTAAATCTCTAGTACAGTTGAATGAACAGCCTGATATAATGCAAGTGCTAAAGGAGTTGAGAAAGAAATGCAAGTCCTGAACCCTGGTGAGGTTTACATAGATGGCAGGGCTAGAGAACAACAGAAAACAGTAAACAAAAAGTTGCTGTTTGGGTACAGGACATAGGTTTGAATTCATATATCCCAAACAAATCTCCATCATTATCAAGGCACTGAATTTTTAGGAACATCACTGTTCTCTTCATATCCTCAGTTATATATACCCGTAGAATAAATTGCACTGTATTTTATCCCCATTGAAGGGTTAAATCTCTTTTAATCTCCATTCTCCAATGTAGAATTCTTTTATCTTAGTCTCTGAACCATTCCTTTAATGAACAAGAGAAGTCTTGTTAATAGCTTGAGTATTTCAATAACAGTCAAATAAGCTTATAAGCAGAGACATCTATGTAATGGCTGGATCATTGGCTTTACCTAACCAAGACAAGAATTAATCATCCTAAATTCCACTCTAAGTATTTGTTTCAGCTTCTGGCCTTGCCACAAGTCTATGAGAGATCTGGTTAGTGTTTATGAATGAACTTCCTGATAGGTAAAAGAAGGCAACACTCCTGCCTTCTCTTAAATTGTCTCCCTGCAGACTTCAGTGTTCCTGGTGCTTTTGCTATGGCAGGATTCTAGGATCATGATGGCTCAGATTAGTCAAAATTATTCAAAAAAGGTTTCATTCACATCCTAACCCTATCAAGAAATGGATATAAAAGTGGATTATAATCAAAATGACAGCCATAAAGGAGTCCTTAAACACCTCTTCCCAAAAGATTATTTCTTTCTTTCTTTCTTTTTTTTTTGGTTTTTTTTTGCCTTTTCTAGGGCCACTCCCACGACATATGGAGGTTCCCAGGCTAGGGGTCTAATCAGAACTGTTGCTGCCGGCCTATGCCACAGCCATAGCAACTCAGGATCCAAGCCAAATCTTCGACCTACACCACAACTCACAGCAATGCTGGATCCTTAACCCACTGAGCAAGGCAAGGGATCAAACCCGCAACCTCATGGTTCCTAGTCGGATTGGTTAGCTACTGGGCCACGACGGGAAATCTGATTATTTCTTTATGATGCAAATTGAAATCCAGAGAAATAAGTAATATTCCCAAGGCAATAAATAAAAAAAAATAAAATAAAAATTCAAAGCAGGAGTTCCCATCGTGGCACAGGACATAATAAGTATTAGCTTTTTCTATATAACTGAATTAAATAAAATAAAATTCAGAGATCAGTTACTAGGAATAAAGGAACCATAGAGTTTATAGGCTATACACATGAGATCCCTGGGATACGTAAATAGGATAATTCTGAGAGGAATTTGAGAGAAGTTCCTTCTTTGTTAATTATTGCTTTGAATTTTTTTTTTGTTTTTCCCCTGGCATATGTTTCCCAGGCTAGGGGTCAAATCGGAACTACAGCTGCCAGCCTACGCCACAGCCACAGCAACTCGGGATCTGAGCTGCATCTGCAGGTATGGTTTTAAGTGATTTGCATTTATTTACTACTCAATCTTCACTTAGCTTTTGTTATTCCCATTTAGAAACTGAGGCCCAGAAAGAATGGCACCTGTCTCAAGGTTATTCAGGGTGGGAAATAAGAAAATGAAGATTCAATCCCAGGAATCTGATTGCAACATCAAAGTGCTTAATCACACACAATAATGCCTCTCTAAAATTCTTACTTTGTTACATACATTTATCAAACCCTGTGATTTTAAATAGAGTTTTCTGAGTAGAAAGAGGAAGCAAAGGAGAGCTGTTCAAAAATGTTAGAAGCAAATGTTATCCTGCTGTGTTCATTTAAAAAAAAATCTTTCACTGCCCTCATGAGTACCAAGAAATGTGTCCCCATCCAGACAAAACAGCCAAACTGGGTGTTCCAGAAATGGATTTGAACTCAGAATCTTTGATGATCAGAGAGAAGAGACTTGGGAGAACCTAGTTTAAACAAATTGATTTGAGCCAAACACAAAGCTCAAATTAATGGTACAACCTAGAAATGCTTGCTGAAAGGCTAAATCTTTGGATTGTTATACTATTTGGAAGAGGACTGGGTTCTGTTAATAGGACAGACTTTGTGCAACATATGTTAAGAAAAAATTTGGAAGCACTTAAAAAATACAAGTTGGAAGCACAATCTTGTAAAAAAAAAGGGGGGGGGGAATCCTTAAAATATTTTGGAGCTTTTAGGAGAAAGTCAATATTAAAATTAGTACGAATATAGAGAAAGGGTTTTATGAGTCCAGTGACTGTTGTTTTTCTAAATGTCAGCATGGAAACCCAAACAGACAGAGGTGAGTTGGGTCCCTGGAAAGACTGACTGGGAAAACTGAGTGTTAAGTTTGTGACGTGGTTGATGGCAACCAAAAATTGTCAAGTGCATGATGACAAAGTATTTCCTGGAACTAGGGGCTGCTTCAAGACATATAAACAAGGGTAGTGTTGTGGGGACCCATGTTTTAAACCAAGAACGTATCTATATGTGGCAATATCACCAGCTGTTTGGACAGTGTTCCCAGAGAGGTCTCTGGAATTTGGAAACCATTCATAGATAGTTTGAACCAGGATTTATACTGAATTGACAGTCTTTGCATACAGCCGAGGAAAATACCCAGTTTTAAAACATAACTTGTTCTCTGCTTTTATTTTGACATCATGGAAAAAAACCATTTTAAAAACATAACTTGCACTCTGCTTTTATTTTAATGTCATAATCTTCAAAATGTAATATTTGACTATTAACAGAGACTAGGACCTATTTCATTATAGCTTTTAGAGTGTAACCTGAAAATCATATTTCATTGAGTTCTTAACTTTAAGTCAAATAAACTTATAGAGAAGTTCCCGTTGTGGCGCAGCAGAAAGAATTCGACTAGGAACCATGAGGTTGTGGGTTCAATCCCTGGCCTTGCTCAGTGGGTTAAGGATCTGGTGTTGCTGTGAGCTGTGGTGTAGGTCAAAGATGAGGATCAGATCCTGCATTGTTGTGGCTGTGGCGTAGGCTGGCAGCTATAGCTCCCATTAGACCCCTAGCCTTGGGACCTCCATATGCCTCCAGTGCAGCCCTAAAAAGCTAAAAAAATAGAAAACTTCTAGAGATATGACCACCTAGTCCAAGGAAAGCAGGAAATTGTGTTCTAGTTCAAAGTTACCAAACCTCTCTGACCTTTAGTTTTCTCATCTATAAAAAGGAAGCTTTGGTCTAAAGCCCCTATAGGAATTTGTGGGGTTTTGTTGTTGTTTTTTTTTTTTGTCTTTTTGTTGTTGTTGTTGTTGTTATTGTTGTTGTTGTTGCTATTTCTTGGGCCGCTCCCGCGGCATATGGAGGTTCCCAGGCTAGGGGTTGAATCAGAGCTGTAGCCACAAGCCTACGCCAGAGCCACAGCAATGCGGGATCTGAGCCGCGTCTGCAACCTACACCACAGCTCATGGCAACGCCGGATCGTTAACCCACTGAGCAAGGGCAGGGACCGAACCCACAACCTCATGGTTCCTAGTCGGATTCGTTAACCACTGCGCCATGACAGGAACTCCGTTGTTGTTATTTTTAATCCTCATAATCAAACTCAGATGTTATGGACATGACCTCCCCAGAGCGACTGTCAGTTCCAACAGAAGAGAGGAGAAGCCTATGGTATATGTGTGTGTGTGTGAGAGAGAGAGAGAGAAAGAGAGAGACATCCACACACGCATACATATTATGTATGTATATATAATACTCATAAGTGATTATGATGCTGAAGAAATTTACCACACCATAAACTAAATAAGAAACTCTCTCTGAGAAAACTAGAAAAGAAACTTACCTAGTATTCTTCTCCAGATCAATTTTCTCCCCATAGAGTAAGAAAAGCACTTTGCAAAATTCCTAAAACATCACCCTAATTAGAGCTGTGATTCCTTCTAGAGCTTGGGTGTTCCTGGCTCACATTTTACTATTTAGGTTACTATTTACAGGAACAATGAAGTGTTTTTGTTTAAAAGTCTTTCTCCTGTAATTAAACAGAGATGGAACTGAGTCAACAATGGAGTTCTAGAAGCTGACAAACTGAAAACGTCAATAAGCTATTAAAAACATGTTCTGTCTAAAGATACTAGGAAGTTGCATTGATCCTGAATTCTTAAGAAGAGAAAAAGACCTTTAGATCAGAAAGCAGACCTTAAGGAGACTGAGGAACCTCAGCCCAATCATGATTCTTTGCCCTTAGGAACTCTTTCTGATCCACAGGCTCAGCAACTTGGCCATGTAGCGATTGCATCCTGTCTATAGTATCTCTTAAGTCTTTTGTAAAATGGAGAACATTTGTCTAGCAGAGGGCCAGCAGTGCTCAGAAAGCAGACCGGTCTGATGGCATGCAGTGGTTTTGTTTTTATCTGTCTTTATACTTAGAGATGGAGGAGGGTGCTTTGTACCTGAACAGCAGAGCAACCTCTACCTCCATGAAACTTTCAATTGACCGAATAAGTTAGTCAACGCTACAGTGATGGTTGCACAACTTTGGAATATACCAAAAACATATAGTGACTTGTACACTGTAAGTGGGTGACTTATATCTCAACAAAGTTGTTATAAAATTTTTAGTATGTATAGAGTCACACTTGTATACAGCTCTTGAGTCTTAGTCCAGAGGAATGAATCTCTGGATGCTGAATCTAGGCAACCATGGTTTAAACAAACATTTCAGGTGACTCCAATGAGATGACTCAAGAGCCACACTTTTAGGGAAATCTAAAAGAGGTGATGTATTTCTGTACTTCCTCAAAACAAGAAAAGAAATTCCACAAAATTTCAGAATAATCAAATAAACAAATAACATAACTATCCTTTAGAAATAATAAATTTTATTCAAATTATAATTCCCTATTATGAATTTAAATATTATCAGTACTTTAGCAACTGTGATAAGTTTTTCTTGGAAGTAGGTCAGGAGTCCCCTCAGATAACTTATATGAGCATTTATAAGACCACAAAGGAATTTCCAGTACATATTCTTAGTGAATCCTCACAAAGAACCTATTGAGTTGTAGGAGCTATAAAAGCCACCTGTCTTCCAAGGATGAGAAGGCAGAGATTCAGCAAGGTTAAGTGTTTTGCCTAAAACACCTAACTGATAACTTACCAATCTGATTGGATACCAGGTCTTCTGACTCTTAATTCAGCATCTTTTCACTATGAAAATCTTTCTAAAGATGCTTCCTCAGCATGTACCAGCATGGCCTGCTTCTAACCTTTAGAAGCTTTTGTTTGAGCACATTTGTGAAGTTTCTATTGTTAATGATGCTAAGAAACTGTACATCTTTTTTTCTATCTGTACCGCAAAAAGAAAACGCACAATTTGACACATTTTCCCCCAGTTTGTATAATAGTTTGGTCTAAAAAACTGAATTGGTATATATCAGCAGTGGGGAGCATATGTGAGTGTGTGTGTTTACGTGTGTGTATGTTTGTGTGTATGTTTAGAGAGAGTAGGTATGTATTGCATCTCCATAGGTTTGGGAAAAGAAGGCTAGAATATTTTTCTAATGCAAAATTACCATATAAAATTATTAATTTGCATGTGAACTGTTAAAAGAAACTAACAGGAGTTCCCATCATGGCTCAGTGGTTAATGAATCTGACTAGCATCCATGAGGATGCAGGTTCGATCCCTGGCCTTGCTTAGTGGGTTAAGGATCCGACATTACTGTGAGCTGTGGTGTAGGTTGCAGATGTGGCTCGGATCCCATGTTGCTGTGGCTGTGGTACAGGCCAGTGGCTACAGCTCCGATTGGACCCCTAGCCTGGGAACCTCCATATGCCACAGGAGCGGCCCTAGAAAAGGCAAAAAACAAAACAAAAACAAAACAAAACAAAACAAAAAAACAGAAAGAAACTAACATTTATTGGATAATTACTATGCAATAAATCTTCCCTTCTGTCACCAACTCCCGCCCCCTTCTCCATTCCTTAAAGACATGCATCTGGCTTACTGCCTGCTCCATCCTAGATTCTGTGTTCATCTATTCAGTCATACCCTTGCCAATTCCCAAGCTTCCTGTCCCCATTTCCCTTTCACCATAGGCACCATCAGAACTCTACACAGACAACCTGGCATGTATCTTTCTCTGCGCCTACTGCTGACCAGTGACTCTCCACATTTCTCTCTGTCACCTCATCTGGGTCTCAGTGCTGCCTTGAAGTCCTTCCAACTCCTTTAGACTTTTTTCATTTTCATCAACTCTTTGCACAATGACTTGATGGCATTCCCGTCATGGCTCAGTGGAATGAACCCGACTAGGAACCATGAGGTTTCGGGTTCGATCCCTGGCCTCGCTCAGTAGGTTAAGGATCCCGTGTTGCTGTGAGCTGTGGTGTAAGTCGCAGATGCAGCTCGGATCCTGAGTTGCTGTGGCTCTGGTGTAGGCCAGGGGCTACAGCTCCAATTAGACCCCTAGCCTGGGAACCTCCATCTGCCACAGGAGTGGCCCTAGAAATAAACAAAAGAATAAAAATAAAAGTAATAAAAATAAACACAATGACTTAACTATAAGGGCAAGTGGATGAACTCTCTTCTTTGCAAAGAAAATAGAAGCTTTTTTCATGGAAATGTCTTCAAATCTATAAAATTAACTGTATCCCAGAACCCATCTGTTTCTGCTTTTTCTTTTGCTTCAAGAATGTAGATATGTCTTTCTTAAGGGAGACTCAAGTTTTTCTTCTCATATCTTTGTTGTCTCCCTCTCTTCTGACTTCATATTTTCATTCAAACACACTGAATCTTCTCCCTCAAAATAAAAACAAAACAAAAAAACTTTATTATTCCTAGACTTTCTCTCATTTAGTTGCTCAAGTCAGAAGTTTGGAATCATTTATTCCTTTCCTAATCCACAGTATCCAATTGATAGGAAAGTTCTGGAGTTCCCATCTTGGCTCAGTGGTTAACAAACCTGACTAGTATCCATGAGGATAAGGGTTCAAATACTGGCCTCTCTCAGTGGGTTAAGGATCTGGCGTTGATGTGAGCTGTGGTGTAGCTAGCAGATACAGCTCGGATCCCATGTTGCTGTGGCGTAGGCCAGTGGCTATAGCTCCAATTCATCCCCTAGCCTGGGAACCTCTGTATGCAGTGGTGTGGTCCTAAAAAGACAAAAAAAAACAAAAAACAAAAAAAAGAAAAAGAAAGTTCTGTCAAACCCATTTCCTTGATATCTCTTCATTCAATTTTCTTCCTCTCCATTTCCAGTGCAAAGTCTCTAAATTAGTGTTGTCCAACAGAACTGTAATGTGAACCATATATGTAAAATTTAAAATTTTCTAGTAATGACAGAAGGTAAAATTGTAAGTGAAATTAATTTTAACAGTATATTTTAATTAATCCAATATATTTAAAATATTATCATTTCAACATGTAATCATGATTTTAAAAAACTACTAATGAGATATTTTACCTTCTCAGTCTGGATTAGCCATATTTCAATAGACATGTATTGCTAGTGGCTACCATATTGGACACGGCAGCTCTCAAACATCTCTTGCCCGAGTCTATCATTTCTTTGCTTGATGCCAGAAGGAAGCTTTCAGTGGTCTCCTTGCTTCCAACAGGAAGTTCAATAAACTACAGCCAGAATGCTTTTCTAAAAATAAAATCTCATGTTCTTTTCCTCTGTAGAGCTCTGCATGGTTTCTTACAGCTCTGTAAGCTCTTATGATATTTACGAACCCCTGCATAAATTGGACTTTGCCTCCTTTTCAGCTTCCTCTCTTCCTTGTCATATTCCACAACACGACACACACACACACACACACACACACACACACCACTAAATATATTTTGTTCCTGAAAAGCTTATTATCTCTTGGCTTCGAGGTTATTGCATATTCTGTTCCTTCTGCTTAGTTTTTTCTTCTTCATCTTCCTTATCCCTACTCATCTTCAAAAGGCTAACTGCAACTTATACTTCAAGTCTCCATACAAATCTTCCCTGATCCCCACTCTGGATTTTGTGTTCCTCCTGTGTGCTCAAATGGAACTCTCAGTTCTTTCTACCATAGCCTTTATTGTCACTTTTTTATCCCCAGACCCAGTCATAGTGCCTAGCATATAGTAGGTGGTTAGTAGATGTTCTCTGAGTAAATGAATGAGTAAATGAATAAATGTGATTCTTTTTAAGGTCAGAAAAGAAAAATAAAAAAAAAGAATCTTTCCTATTTGCAAATTCTCCCATGATTAGAGGTAGTTGTGTCTCTTTTCCTTTCTTGAGTCCTTGGATCTCACTAATTTCCAGATGAATTTGCTTCAAAAGAAAATTTCTTTAAGGAAGGTGTTAAAAGGTAAAGAGCATGAAATAGCTCTTTTGCGAGAAGAAAAACAGGAAAACTTCCCAGAGAGAATAATTGTGAATTCCATGGCATATATTAAACTTATTATTTGATTTTGTAGTAAAAAAAACTTATTAAATCTAACCAGTGACTTCCATGTCACTAAATCGGAAACATTTTAAATCTTAGAAATTTTACCTGATTTCTCAGGGCCCCATATTTTTAAGCTTATCTCCCTATGGTTGAAGCATTCTTTTCAACTGGGATTGCTGAAATCTTATTCTGGTTTTCCTTCTGTCTCCTTTGCTCTTTCTTTTCCTTCTCCCTTCTCAATCTTTAAATGTTAGAGTTCCTCAAAACTAGACCTTCACTCCCTTCTTGTCTTACTCTCTACTCTCTAAAGAGTGCCATCCAGTCCATGCCTTTATTTTCTCTATACCAATGTTTCTCAAATATATATTTCAACACCAGAACTCTCTTCTTGTCTCCAAATTTATCATCTAAGTACCTACTTAAGATCTCCTTTCAGGAGTTCCCGTCGTGGTGCAGTGGAAACGAATCTGACTGGGAACCATGCGGTTCGATCCCTGGCCTTGCTCAGTGGGTTAAGGATCCGGTGTTGCCGTGAGCTGTGGTGTAGGTTGCAGATGCAGCTTGGATCTGGCATTGCTGTGGCTCTGGTGTAGGCTGGCAACTGTAGCTTTGATTAGACCCCTAGCCTGGGAACCTCCATATGCCACAGGTGCAGCCCTAAAAAGCAAAAAAAAAGGTCTCCCTTTGGAGAGATGAGATGAATGCACCCCAAGTTGAACAGAATAAAGATGGAATTAATGACCACCTATAAAGCTTACTCTCCCTCCAGTGTTTTCCGTTTCATTGAATGACACCACGGTGCACCTCATTGTTCAAGCCAGAATCCTGGGAATCATTTTGGACACCTCCTTCTCTAGTAATCCCTATTTTCAGTATATCCCTAAGTCAATCAATAGTGAATTAATATCAGAGATGTTTTACATTAACATATGTTAATGTAAAGTAGAGTCCTTAACATATATGTGTATTATATGTTATGTATTATTATTGTATTGTTCAAATAGAGATCTATATTTGCAGAGCTAGGGAATTTTTTCTGAAGTTCCACACATTTATCTAAGTGCTATTCATTCTCTATCCTTGCAATAGTTATTGGAAACATTAGTTTCCCTCTCTATGTAACAACTGTTTTCTCCTTTCTGTTTTCACAGGAAATCATTGCCTTTCATTCTCCACTTTTCTTCTTTTGTGTATCATCTTGTTTTCTTTTTCAGATGAGTTATACAGTCTGAGGGGTAACTTCTCACTGTAGCATTAATCCCATTCCATTATTAACACATTCCATTCCCTTGCATCCCTCTCTTTTTAAACTTTTTTGAGGTATAATTTACATATCATAAAACTCAACCATCACCATAATCCAATTTTATAATATCTTTTAGAATATCTCCATCACTGCAATAGAATCCTGTATGTCCATTTACCCCTAAACACATCCCCTTTTTTTTAAACCAATTTCCCAACTGAAATTGAAAAGCCAGGATGTATTATATGCCTCAGTAGAACTCAGTGAATGCTTGGTGCTAAGGGGAATTCATACAGAGTAATATATTTTGTATAATCTCAAGGGGGCTAGTTAGTGGATAAAATAAGACCTCAGTCAGAGATGGCTATAAAATATATATATATTTACACACACACACACACACACTATATATATATATATCCTACCTGCAGTTTTTGTGAATGGGCCAGTACTATCAGACTACGGAATCTCCTGTCATGGTTGAGCAAGTAATCTATATTTGGAAAAATCTTTCATATCCCATACAAATGGATTGTTTTTTCTCTTTGCAGTCTTAAAACACCCTTTCTGAAACTGACCATTGATAGTTTTCAAAAGTCTGGGTTTTTTGTAACATCTTTTCTCTCTTAAATGTCATCTTAAATATGTACCTCCTTCTGTTTCCATCTATTTGTAACCAGAATCTAAATTATAGAATTTGCATCTTTCCAAGTAGAATCTAACACTGTTCGATAAATACTTCTAATTCTAAATGCAAATTATGATCACTGTAATTTTTCACTTTGGGGTACTTATTGAAAAGAGTAATGTTTATTAACTTTCTCTGAATTAAATGTAACCAGTAGCTTTTTGGCCCCCAGGTTGTTATTAATGATAATTAACTGGGACGATGAAAAATTCCTAATAGTTTTAACCCTGAGGAGCAAAATAACGTATTTCAAAGAGCTGTCTGTGTGTTTAGGTGGTGGGTAAAGCAAATCAGTCTTTTTTCATCCAGGAAGCCACAAGCACAGGGCCTTCCCAGGTGCCAGGTGCCAGCCATTCTGCTCCCACTCCTTTCCTAGCCTGTCTTGAGCCCAGCAAATCAGCAGGGACAGCTCACGGGAGGAACCCATTCATGTAATATGGGCATGGGGTAGAGGTCACAGGATATGTGAGGTTAAGAAATGCTTGTTTTTAGCACTTAAACACCTACCTCTATCAGTTTTGTTTTATATGAAGGAAAATAGGGAAGAGAGGTTGGAATGAGTTAACTTCTTTCACCCTGTAGCAATGCCAGCTTCCCCATGTGGGGGCCCTGGGCAATGAGTCCTCTTATGTCAGAATCATGGCAGACTTGGCTGCTCACACAACCAAGGGAAGAACTTGAGAAAGTATGTACTTGAACACCATGGTTCTCTACTTTGGCTGCATATTAGAGTCACCTGGGATGCCTTTTAAAATTCCTATGCCCAAACCCCCTCAGACCAATTAAATCAGTAGATAGATTCAAGCCTCAGAATATATTTTTAAAGCTTGCCATGTGCTTCCAATGTGCGGCCACCAGTTTGAAAACTATTGGAGTGGTAATAGATGCCTCTTGGGATTCTCCCCCCCCCCAGTTTTATTAAGATATAATTAACACAAACTATTGTATTAAAGTACACAACATGATTTGATATATGTATGTATTATGAAATGATTAATGCTATAAGGTTAGTTAACAACCATTGTTAGACATCTATTGTTTTGAAAATAGCCCTCAAGAAATGACTCTTAGGCTTAGCTGCACACTGGAATAGCCTGGAAGTTTAAAAAGATACTGATGCCTAGACCCAATCCTAGCAATTCTGACTTAATTGGTTTGGGAATGGGCTCAAGCAAGTATTAGCATTTTTCAAAGGCTCAGTCCGTGATTCTAATGTGCAATCAGGAGTAAGAACTACTGCTTGAATTGGGAATAAACATCTTAATTTGTTGCCAGCTTGGGGGAAAAAATACCTGCTGGACAAAGATTGCCAAGAGCTGAAGCAAAAGTGTGAAAGGCAGTGTAGAAACGGTGCCAGAGGTAAACGTCACCTGCTTCAAAGTGGGGACATATGGTCAATGGTTGTGAATGGTGTGCATGTGTGTGTGTGTGTGTGTGTGTGTGACAGAGAGAGACTGAGAATTGGAGAAATTTGTCCCCAACCAAGAGAGATGTGGAGAGGGTGGAAGATAGAACTGAATTTTTTAATACTCCAGAATTATGGACATTTGGTCAGCCTCTCTTCATGTGCAAGCAGAGCTGGGGCAGTTTTATTTGCACACAGAATAGATAGAATCCAAGAAATATTCCCCAAACCATAGTGGCTGAAAAAAACATCTTTCTCTTAGGTTATGCCAGACCAGGAAATCAATTTCACATCCTCTATTGGCTTTAGAGCTTGGCTTCATTTTCTTCATCAAATGCACCAAGCTAGGTCTTGGACTGGTAGTATAGGAGGAGCGAACATTTAAAAGGAGCCTTCTCTAGGTTTAGCTCTCAATCTTAAGAATTGCCTGAAAAAGAAGTCCCAGAAAGGAAGTGCCTGAGGTGATGGAGAAATAAGCCATAATAGAGGAAGGGAACCTAAAGAGAATGTCAGGGTGTTGTCACCAAAAGCAAATGTGCTTCCTTTACAATTAACTGAGTGCTATAGTTCTACTTTGCACTGGTGAAAATCCTGATTGGTAAAAAATGGCTCCCTGTTTTCCCACTCAGAGTCAACCCAAGATGTTCATGTTCTAATGCCTCCAGATGGAAAGCAGGGGTTGGTTTGGAAATGTTTTAGTTTGGAGCAGAGCTCCTCAATGACTGTCCACTGACGTGCCTTTTTTTTTTTTTTTTTTACTTTATGTATTATAGTTGTATTAGATCAGTATGTGGCCTGTTCTCATTAAAAACAAAATCTCATTATGAGCAATTGTTGAAATTACTGTAAGCAAACTCAGTAACTTATTTATTTTCAATCTAGGACTTGATTATGAAACTTGTGGTTTACCCAGAGTTATTCTGAAACTTCTGCTTTTCTGCTCTGGCTTTTGGCCTGTGGACTCTTACATTTAGGAGGGATGCTCTGCTGAAGTGGGAGGCAGTGGAAATTGTAGGTCCAGCTGTTCCTGTTGGGTCAGCCTTACAGGTCGGTGAGAAGTGTAGGTAACCCAGCTCCCCTGACACCAACTCTCCTCTGCTGCCTCCCATCAGGGTGTCTGAGGCTTCTTCCCATCAGCTTTCTCTTCCCTGGTTGGTGTCAGTTTAAACTGTACAGGGATGGGTCCAACACACGTCATTTCATTATAATGCAAGTTAATTCATCATATTATCTAGCACTCAGCTGGAGAGAGGCGATTTCCGAGAAAACTGGACTCGGGGTGTATTTCTTCATTTGGGGCTGGGAGAACGATTACTGCACGGAAGACCATAAAGATGTTGAGTGACTTATACTACCATTGTATCAGTCATGTGGGTCCAAGGTATAAATATCAAATAGAGGAAAATGCATCTTGAGCCGGTACCTCGCCCCGACTTTATCATCATTTATATACGATTAAGCTACAAAAAGTGTATCAGTGTCATTCTCTTTCTTTCAGTTGGTGCCCCATAACAAAGCATGTTCATTTTTCTCTTCAAGTGTTGCCTGTACCCCCTGCAAAATCCAGTTCATGGGGAGTTGGCGTGGACATGTTTTTTTCCTAAGAGGTGGGTTTATTTCAGTGGTGGTGGTGGGGGGTGCTTCACGGGTAAATCCATAAGGATTTCGGGGCGCACAGAGGGTCCCCACCACTCTGCTTCAGAAGCAGGTCTTGTTTGGCACCAGGGCAACGCTCGCGGCGCGTCCCACATGCTGGCCCCTGGGCCAGGGTACTAGCGGCGGTTCCTTCCCCTCCACAACCTAGCCCCGGGCTGAGAGCCTCCGACCTCCCGGATCAGCGGCGCCTGCGCAATTAGTCTACGGTGGAATCCGACTGGGCATTCTGCGCGCTGCGGTCCCTCCCTCCCAGCGGGGCCCCAGATCCCTCCTTCCTCAAGCTCAAGGCGCCGGCAGGAGTCCTCGGGAGCTGGCCCTGTTTGCGCCCCACACCGCTGGGTGCCCGGAGTTCCGATGCACCCTAGAAGCAATTTAAGACCAGGGTGGGAAGGGTAGAAACAAGCTGCAGAAAGACTTGCCAAAAGAGAATCTTAAACTTGTCTAAAGCAATTGAGGTAGCGCTAGACGGACTGAATACCTATACCAGAAAAAAAGTGTTTCGGCTGGGGGATGTAGCTCAGTGGTAGAGCGCGCGCTTCGCATGTGTGAGGTCCCGGGTTCAATCCCCGGCATCTCCAGACAGTCGGTATAACTTTTTAAAACTACTGTAGAACACTCTATGTCTACTATTGTAGAACACACTATGTCTCATTACGTATTTATACATTTTGCTCACATACTCTAGGGAGCCCGCAAAAATTTTAAAATACGGTGACCCTCAGGAAATCAGCCGTTTCTATTGCTCAAAGAAAGAGTGAAAGGGGAAATTATCCTTAATTAATCTTTCTTTATTTGCATAAAACTAATGTTTCCTTGTGTTTACTGAACTTGTTTTAAAAAACCTGAGGTGCTTAGAAAAAACAGGATAGGAAAACGCTTATGCATTGGCCGGGAATCGAACCCGGGCCTCCCGCGTGGCAGGCGAGAATTCTACCACTGAACCACCAATGCTTACTGTAAGAAAAAGGGTTCCATATCTTACTAGAACAGATATTTCCATGTGCGCAATGTTTTTGTTAGTAATTTTAAATTTCTGTGCTCAATATCAGAAGCAGCAATGGATTTTTTAAAAAATAGAATAACTATAATAAAATATTGGGTTAACATTTACAAAAAAACCTCATTATATTAACTTATGTTGAACACTATGAGTAGATTCTTTCTTCTGAAATTGTCCTTGGTGAAGGAGGCAACTGAAAAGTTTGCTATGTATAGGCAGGAGTATACAATTACCTAGCTGTATTTTCAGATATTTAGATAATTTAGAACAACCCTTCCCTTTTAACTTTTATTGTCTTAGCTATTCAGGCAAGTACATGAAGATATTTGCCAGGGATTAGGAGTAGGGATAAGGGGGCAGTGAAGGGGAACTGGAACCCTGATCCAAGCTATAAAAGTTTATTGGAACTCTGTGATCTGAACAGGGAACCTTGGAGCCTTGGTGATCCTTGACAGGTAATCTAAATTCTCTAAACTGTCCCTTCCTTAACGTGAAAGCCTCAGTCCTGGGACCCCTTTCTGCTCTAATAGGATGAGTCTGACCATTTACCCTTAGTTTCCGTGGAAAGTAAATTGCAAACCATATGCCAAAGATATATGAGGGGGAGAAAGTAAAATGAAGGAAATGCCTTCATGGAAGTGAATCTAAATATGACATAGAAGACTCTGGATTTAGACATCATTGGCCCTTTATATCCGAGGGGGAAATTCCCAGCAATTTGCAGAACCTTTGACGGCCAAGAATTTTTTCAGGGAAAGGAGACAAAAACAACATAGCAGTTACTATGTGTTGCACTGTGTAAGCACATTACATATCTTCAACCCAGTGAAGTAGGTATAGTAATTACCCCCAACTCAACAATAAGAAAATTGAATCTCATAGAGGCAAGACTGGGACACAAGTGGTGACCTGTGTAATGTTTGGTTGCTTAGCCACTGGTCTGTTCTGCCTACAACAGAATAAATCACTATGTAGTTGCACCAGAAATACTGCATGTGTAGCTCAAGAACACTGTATATCAAGAGTGACATTAGAGAAAGATCATAATAGACTGCTGAAATAATGTAAAGACTTCTACCTCAAGATTTATTTTTAAGGACTTTTTAGTATTTGCATACGAAGCAAAATTTGAAGACAAATACATTATGGAATTTTAAAGACATAAAAGTTATGGAGAGATTAAGGAATCAAGAAAACTAGACTACAGAAGAACAAGTTCAAATCATTTTACCTCTCAGAACCTCAGTTCCTTAAAATAAGAACTGGAGGAGAGATGAGATTTTAAAATTGCAATCTGAAGAGATCTAGCCTTCCAAAAGTGCCTCAGGGCCATGAGGTAGTGGATCTGGTAGTAGCCTCACCTTCTTTGCCCAGACCTCTCTTTTACTTCACAGGCTCATTTTTAAACTCTCCATTTATTTGTATGTGTTTGGTGGGTTACAAGTAGTCTGGAATTAAAAAAAAAAAAAAAATTGAAATGCCCTCAAATAAATGACCTAAGTTCATTTGAACTCTGAAATGTCATGATTTAAAATTTACAGAGCAATCTAAAAAACCTCAACATGAGAAACACTACAAAAAATTTAAAACCGGTGGAAGGAATCAAATAAGAAGTGTGATCTAATGGCAAACGCTATTACTGACCTACCAAAAGCCACTTTACTTTTTTTTTACCTAAAAGTCTGGAGGAGTCTACCTAGCTCCAGGTACAAATGTGGTGCATTAAGCCAATTATCCTATTTTCCTTTCCAAGATTGATCCAGGATGAATTTCTGACAGTTTCTGCCAATGAGAGAAAGCAATAGTCTGCTAGGGGCTTCTGGGAAAGATGGTATGGAAGATCTCTTTCTTTCCTGCTTATAACACCACCATGTGAGGTGTAATGCTTGGAGCTGTTCCAGCCATCTTGCGACTTGCAAGGAGATGGAGGATGGATCCCGCAGAAAATTAGAAAGAGATATTGCACAGTCCTGGAAATTTCTCCACCCAGATTTTGGGTTAGGTATGGTAATTAAGGATCTTTATTGTTTAACCCCCTTTGAGTTGAGTATTTTGTTACATGCTGCCAAAGGCATGCAGGGTGTATGTGAGTATGAGTGTGTGTCCAGCAGTTCATACACTTTCTGGTACAAGTCTTCTATACTATAGAGAATCAATACCTTGTGATTTGAGTAAAGCTAACTTGACCCTTCATCTCTGTTTCTCTGTCACATTGAAAGGTCTACTCAAATAATTTCCCTTGCCACTGTGCTTAATTAGAGATGGATATGTGATCATAGCAAGGATAATCAGAGTTCTTACCAGAGCTATAAGCTTTGTTGGTGTGAGCCAACAGGTTGAAAGTATAGCTGGCATTGTTGGTGGCCATCTTACTTGTCCAGAAGAGAAAGAGACATATCCAACCCTAATATGACCTTGAGCCCCTAGAAGTGGCCATGCCTAACTAGAACAAATTCTGGATTTTGTGTTTATGTGAGTTAGTAAGTTGTCCTTATACAATGAGTTGTCTTTTATTTTTTAAGTCGGTTTGGGTAGCATTTATATTGCTTGTATCTGGACAACACAAATTGAGAAGCTATTTTATTCTAAATAGATTAAATTTAGAGAACTCATTACTCCAGAATGCTAGAGTCTGAAAATATGAACATTTAAGAAAAGTTTAAAGACTTTCATCTCCAGTGATTAAATTACCGAGACAATAAAAGCCATAAGAGAAGTTTGAAGGACTCATCCTTAGTATGTTGGACTAGTATTAATTCCCTAGTAAGGGAAGAGGTGGAGGATTTTTTGAGCAAGCAAAGGATCAGAGCCTTTGAAGACATGACCTGGCAACAATGTGTCAGAGAAGTGGAAGTAAAAATGGAAATTCACCCAGGAGGTGGTTCCAATGAGGGTGGAGTGGCAATAAGGTTCTGAATCAGGGTGAGGGCATGAGGTTCCTGGCAAGGCAAGGAGGAGGAAGAAAAATGAGTCTAGGAATCTAGCATAAGTGACTGGAAGAATAGTGGTGTTAAGACAGGGTTGGAAGAAAAGGGTGGAGCAAAGTGTTCACGTCTGGAAATACTGACTAAGGTCAGTAGGGAGAGACACCTACTGGGCAGCTGATGTCTAGATCTGGACAAATTAAGGCTCTGAAGTGGAGTTGGAGTCAACTGCCCAGAATTGAAAGGTAAGAATGTGGAGGAAATCACAGAGAGAGAAGAGGGTAGAGCCTTGGCAAGGTCTATTTTAGGGACTGGCAGGAGTTGAGGTGTCAAAATAGAATAGCAGGGGCATGAGGTGTCATGGAATCTGTGGGGACTTGGCTTCTTCAGGCAGGCAGAACCATCCCCCCTTTGCTAATTCTGAATGACATATCATGACAAATACAGGTATTATTGTGTTTCAGACGTATACTCTGTAATACTCTGTGTTAACACTGTTTCATGTCAGAAATGCTATGGCAGGCGGTGATTTCGTCTTTGGAATGGTCAAACATGGGAAGAACACAAGCTGTCACATACCTATCCCTAGTCTGCTATGCTCCCAGGCTCCATGAGCAGCCCCCAAATGAGGCTGGCAGAGAGGAAGAAAGCAGGGGATGCCATGAAATGTTACACAGTCATGTCTCTTAAGAAACCTGGTCTTTGTGACAGCCCCGTGGGCCAGGCAGAGGCTTATAATTTGCGTCATAGCACCTTGGACACTTACTCGAGGCACCTAGTCCCTGGTTGGTGTTGTATCACTATAGAAAAAAATGTGGCCAGGCTTAGAGTTGAAGAAAGCAAACCATTAAGAAACAGAAATAGTTTCTGTTAGAATGCATAGCCACCAAAGCGATCACTTTTTTTTTTTTTTTTTGACTTGTGAGTGATTGTATTGATTTAATACACACAGCTTATTTCTGTCCCAGGTTACAAACTAGCCCTGGGGAAATGGTGGAGCCAGTCATTTGGATTGCCCTTTACTGGCTGGGAATTAAATCATTACTTATTCCATTTTAGAATCACAAGTAGTACCCCAAGGCCTACTTTCCTGAGGATTAAAATCAAGGCATGGAAATGAAGAATCCAGGTGTAATTCTCAGATGCATGCAGATGTTGAGAATGCAGCAATTTTTCCTGGAAAGCTGTCACTGCAAAATCCTCCTGCTCATGATATGTTCATTCCTAGTCCTTCAACACGTCCAATTAGTCAACACATCTGATTTCCCCCTTTTAAAATGGCACTGAATCTGGCTCTTCCTCCTCATGCCCATTCCTCCTACCTAGTGCAGACCCTTATCAGCTCACTCCTTGGATTACCTGGGAAACCCCTGATTTCCTTTGCCATCCTGCATGTTCTTACCAGTTCAATTTTCTCCCTACCTTTCCTTGTCCTTCCCTCCCTGCATTTCTTATTTCCTTAATTTTTGAAAATGCAATCATTTTATTGCTTATTCAAAAATTAAATTAATTTGAAAGCCATACAGAGTCCTTAGGGTGGAGTTATGAATTCTTTATCCTTCTCTGTATCTCCCGCCTTCTCGCTTTTTTTTTTTTTTGGCTTCCCTGTGGCATATGGAATTCCCAACAGGGGATCAGGTTCAAGTCACAGTTGGGACCTAAGCAGCAGCTGTAGCAACAACAGGTCCTTACCCCGCTGTGCAGGGCCAGGGATCAAACCTGCGTCCCAGTGCTCCCAAAACATTGCTAATCTCTTTGGGCCACAGCAGGAATTCCTCTTTATCCTTCTCTTGACACCCATTTCTGGGTGCAGCATTTATTCAAATACTCCTAACTTGTGCTGCTTGGCCACCCACCATCTAATGGTAGAAATGGTTTTCTTCTCCTTTCCCAAGCGCTCTCTCTTCTTACTCTCAAGTCATTTGATCTTTTAAAATGTGTTTTTCAGAAGTAAACCATGCATATGATAAAAAAAAAAAAATCATAATATATAAGAGTATGCCTTAAAAAGTAAGTCTTGGATTTCCCTGGAGGCATAATAAGTTAAGGATCTGGCATTGTCACTGCTGTGGTTTGGGCTACAGCTGTGCTGTGGGTTTGATCCCTGACCCTGGGAACTTGCATGCTGCAGGCATGGACAAAGAATTAAAAAATAAAAATTAAGTCTTAAAAAAAGTTAGTCTTTATCCCACTGCACTCCAGTTCCTGGGTTTCCTTTCCTAGAGGCAACCCACAGTCATAGGTTTCTTGTGTTTCCCTCTGTAGATATTCTATGTAGATACACATATTACATTTTACCTTTATGCACAAATGGAACATACTGTATACACTATTGTGGTCATTGCCTTTTCTTTTTTTTTCCGGAAAATAGATCTCAGAAAAATTTCCTTCTAACTAAAAGAGATAAAAGAGGTGTGTAGAGCTATCTCTTTTTAATTGCTCTATGTTCTTTTTTTTTTTTTTCTTGTCTTTTCTAGGGCTGCTCCTGTGGCATATGGAGTTTCCCAGGCTAGGGGTCTAATTGGAGGCCTACACCACAGCCACAGCAATGTGGGATCCGAGCTGCATCTGCAACCTACACCACAGCTCACTGCAACGCCAGATCCTTAACCCGCTGAGTGAAGCCAGGGATCGAACCCGCAACCTCATGGTTCCTAGTCAGATTCGTTAACCTCTTCGCCACGACAGGAACTCCAGTATGTTCATTTTTAACTGCCCTTTACTTGTTAGGAATAAAAACATTATTTATTCTGTCTCACAATCACAAACAGTGCCCTAAGGCCAAATTTCCTAAGGATTTAGAATAAAGGCAGGGGATGAAGACTACAGCCATAATGCTAAGACACATGAAGATGATGAGAATGTTCATGGCATGAAAGTGCAATAATTATGTTAGCCAGTTCCTTAGCAGAGGACATTTGGTCTGTCTCTGATCTTTTGCTAGCGGAAACAACACTGTAATGAATATCTGTGAACAAATGCCATTTTGCTCATGTATGAAACCTGTATAGGATAAATCCACAGAAGGGTGACTGGTATGTCAAAGGGTCAGTGCATGTAAAATTTCCATATGTATTGAGGAATTAATCTCAAGAGAGGTCTATATTTTTAGGGAGTTCCCATCATGGCTCAGTGGTAACAAACCCAACTAGGATCCATGAGGACTCAGGTTTGATCCCTGGCCTTGCTCAGTGGGTTAAGGATCCGACGTTGCTGTGAGCTGTGGTTTAGGTTTCAGTTGCAGCTTGGATCCTGTCCCTCATTGCTGTGACTGTGGTGTAGGCTGGTAGCTGCAGCTCTGATTCAACCCCTAGCCTGGGAACTTCCATATGCCATGTGTGTGGCACTAAAAAGACACCCCCCCCAAAAAAAAGGTCTACATTTTTAAACATTGATTTCATTATATCACTCTTGCTCACCAACCCCAGTGGATCCCAGTTGCAACCACATTTTCTAAACCTTACTAGACTCAGGGCCAAGTTCAAAGATGTGTGTCCTGTTCAGTCCCCCAGGACCTCACACTTGTTTTCATGCTTTGCTGTGCCACGCTGTAATTCTTAATTTCTGAACTAGGGACCCTGTGTTTTCATCTGGCACTGGGCCCTAAAAATTACATAGCTAGTCCTTGGCTGGATTCTCCAGACTGCCCAAGTCCCAGGTGCATTTCCCCAAGGCAGCTGTACATTCTTTTTTTTTTTGGAACAAACAGTTTGCTTTATTTTTTTTTATTACTCAAATGAATTTATCACATCTGTAGTTGTATACTGATCATAACAATCTGATTTCACAGGATTTGCATCCCACAGCTCAGGCACATCCCACCACCCTCCAAACTGTCTCCCCTGGAGACCATAAGTTTTTCAATGTCTGTGTGTCAGCATCTGTTCTGCAAAGAAGTTCCGTCTGTCCTTTTTTCAGATTCCACATGTCGGTGAAAGCATTTGATGTTGGTGTCTCATTGTATGGCATGATAGTTTCTAGGTCCATCCATGTTGCAAAAAATGCTGGTATTTCGTTCTTTTTAATGGCTGAGTAATATTCCATTGTGTATATGTACCACATCTTCTGGATCCACTCCTCTGTCGATGGACATTTAGGTTGTTTCCATGTCTTGGCTATTGCAAATAGTGCTGCAATGAACACTGAAGTACATGTGTCTTTTTGAGCCGTGGTTTTCTCTGGATAGATGCCCAGGAGTGGGATTGCTGGATCAAATGGTAGTTCTATGTTTAGTTTTCTGAGGCATCTCCATACTGCTTTCCACAGTGGTTGCACCCATTTACAATCCCACCAACAGTGTACTAGGGTTCCTTTTTCTCCACACCCTCTCCAGCACTTATTGATTGTAGACTTTTGGATGATGGCCATTCTGGCTGGTGTAAGGTGGTACCTCAGAGTGGTTTTGATTTGCATCTCTCTAATAATGAGTGACGTTGAACATCTTTTCATGTGTTTCTTGGCTATCTGTATGAGCCGTACATTCTCGGGGCTCTCTGTCATGTATGAAGCACTGCATGCTCATTGCTCATGATGATGGCTTTGGGTTGCTCTCTCCATCTGGAACATTCCTCCTTCTTCTCCTCTCACCTTTCAAAAGGTGGTTTCAGCTTTATCTCCTCTATAGGAAGCAGTATTCAACTATTCCAACCACCTTGTATTTCTCCTTTTCTTTCTTACTCTAAAAATGTGCCTCTTCTACCCTATACCCTGCTGCTCATCAGTTCTGGTTCTACTCCTCAAATCCCTTTAATAGTAGATGAGTCATTTATTTTCTCTAGGCCTCAGTTTCCTTGGTTGTAAAATGAGGGTGTTATTCTATACCACCAAGATTCTTCTTAACACTGATAATCTGTGAATATTTTATATTGCTTTGAAAGACGAGGAGTTTGAGTTTGTAGAGAAAATATACAAGTTGGACTAAGTGAAAACACAGCTGGATTCTAAGAGAGGTAGCAGAATGAAAGGGTGATAGATTATAGAGTGATAGGTTTGGATAGAGAAGACATCTTCTCATTACATTTTTTAGAGTTCTCAAAGTAATTCATGTTAAAAAAGTAGATAGCACTTTAAGCCTGCTAGACTAGACAACATTAAAAAGCTGTACCATGCCACCACTCAGCAGAGACATGGGAACATTTTTTTTTTGTCTTTTTTTTTGCCATCTCTTGGGCCGATCCCGTGGCATATCGAGTTTCCCAGGCTAGGGGTCGAATCAGAGCTGTAGCTGCTGGCCTACACCAGAACCACACAGGATCCAAGCTGCATCTCTGCAACCTACACCACAGCTCACAGCAACGCCGGATCCTTAGCCCACTGAGCAAGGCCAGGGATCGAACCTGCTAACCTCATGGTTCCTAATCGGATTTGTTAACCACTGAGCCACGACGGGAACTCCAGGACATGGGAACATTTGACCCTAGAGAACTCTGGGACATGGGAACATTTGACCCATAGAACATTTGTCTATGGGTGCAGCCAGGGCAGCTGGCTCCACATGGGCGAATTATGTTTACATGTGAACTTTGATCTAGTATTTCCATTTGGGTTTATTGCAAATAAATTCTTATGTAGGTCAATAAAAGGACTTGTACCAGGATGTTCGTTGCAGTGTTATTTGTGGAAGCCACCCAAGTGACAGACAATTGTGATGATGCATACCATGGCCTGTGTGCAGCATGAAGCAGTGGGTTAGATGTACCACAGAGCAACACGGATGCTCTCTAAAACAGAGTACCTAGTGAATAACATAAGCTACAAAAGGAGATATGACAATGTAATTTACGTAAGTTTAAAATTATGTACTCAAAACAATACATGCTTTGTAAGGTCACATATAAACCAAAAGATGTATGGGGTTTTTTGTTTTTTGTCTTTTTAGGGCCACCCCAAGGCATGTAGAAGTTCCCAGGCTAGGGGGAGAATTGGAGCTGTAGCTTCTGGCCTAAGCCACAGCCACAGCAATGCCAGATTCAAGCTGCATCTGTGAACTAAGCCACAGCTCACAGCAACACTGGATCCTTAACCCACTTAGTAAGGCCAGGGATCGAACCTGCACCCTCGTGAATACTAGTCAGATTTGTTTCTATTGAGCCACGTCGGGAACTCCCAAAAGATGTATGTTAAGCACAATGGAGTGATGGCTTAGGAAGCAAAGGAAATGGAGTAGGGATATGGGGATAAAAGTGAATAAATATATGAACAAAACAACTAAGAGGTGTGGTCAATGGTGTGTCATGAACAGAAAGTATAAGTAGATCAACTATAGACAACTGAGCTCCCCTCAACCAAAAAATGATAAAAATTAAAAAGTAAACCATATATGTTATGAAAATTCAAACAATCAGAAGCATATAAAAGCAAAAGAAAAAATTTCCCTCCATTCTAGAATCTTCTTCCGCATTTCTTTTTGCCATTTCTTGGGTCGCTCCCGAGGCATATGGAGGTTCCCAGGCTAGGGGTCGAATCAGAGCTGTAGCCACCGGCCTACGCCAGAGCCACAGCAACGCAGGATCCGAACCGTGTCTGCCACCTACACCACAGCTCATGCAACACCGGATCGTTAACACCCTGAGCAAGGGCAGGGATTGAACCCGAAACCTCATGGTTCCTAGTTGGATTCATTAACCACTGCGCCACGATGGGAACTCCTTTTCTGCATTTCTTAAATACAATTCTTAAAGTTTTTAGCCATTAATAATTTATTGTTTAACCTATATCTCTGTGTACCTATTTCAGAATAGGCAGATCTGTCCTTGCTATAATTAGGGCAGAGTCCTTCATAGATAGAGAACTGGGAGGAAGGAGGTAGAGAGTGCATGATTTAATCAATCCTATATTGATGGACCTGTTTATTAGAACGTTTCTCATTTTTAAATTGATTTTTCAGAGTATTTGTATATAAACAAACCTCATTTATATTTTCCTCTTCTGAGCTCCTTCAATATTTCTACTCCCTGTCAAAATTTGGCTCTTAAATATTTATGAAAAAAAGTCTATTTTTTTACTGTTATTCATATCTTCTTAATACATTGCATTTGTGGTCAAAGAAACTTATATGGTTGTTTTGCTGTTTGCATGATTGTGTTTCAGCAGTCCCTAACACAATATTGCATAAGAAGTCAGTCTTCTGATATTCTGATTGATACTGGGAATTGCATATGCAAAGTAACCTATCAGTAATCATCAATACATATATTAATGATAATATTTTTTGGTAGAAAACTCCAACTGAAGCCTGGAAATATTTAAAAAGCAATCTTTCTCTCTCTCTCTTTTTTTTTTTTGCTTTTTAGGGCCACATTAGTGGCATATGCAAGTTCCCAGGCTAGGGGTCAATTCGGAGCTGCACTGCCAGCTTATGCTTCAGCCACAGCAATGCCAGATCCATGCTGTGGCTGTAACATACACCACATCTATGACAACGCTGGATCCTTAACCCACTGGGAGAGGCCAGGGATTGAATCTGAATAGTCATGGATATTAGCTGTGTTCGGTTACTGCTGGGCCACAAAGGGAAACTCCCCATCTCACTTTCTCTTTCTCATATCCTATAATGGTAGCACTGAGCATACCATATTCAAATATTGCAAAATCACTGCAAAATCAGAATACGTGTCGTTTTTGGTATGGTTTTTATATCAGGTGTTATGGATTGAATTGTGTCCCCTCAGAATCTATATGTTGGAGTCCCAACCCAGTACCTTTTTTTTTTTTAGAAATAGAGTCTTTGGAGATGATTAAGATGAGGTCACAGGATGGGCCTTAATCCATTATGACTGGGTCCTTACAAAAAGGAGAAATTTGGACATGGAAACAGACACAAAGGGGAGAACACCATGTGAAGATAAAGGCAGAGATGGGACAATACTTCTGTAAACCAAGAAAACCAGAGTTGCCAGCAAACCACCAAGAGCTAGGACAGATTCTCCCTCATGTCCCTCACATGGGCAAACCCTGCTATCAGCTTGAGCTTGGACTTCTGACCTCCAGTCAGGTGAGACGATACACTTCTGTTCAAACCACACAGTTTGCAGTGCTTTGTTGCCTTGGCCAAGCAAAGTACATCAGATTATCAGGAAGAAGGAACTCAGCAGTTAGAATACTAGTCTCAGATTCTCGACATAGCAGAAGATTGTTTGTTTATTAATAACATTGACTTCATTCTTTTTTTTTTTTTGTCTTTTTGCTATTTCTTTGGGCCGCTCCCGCGGCATATGGAGGTTCCCAGGCTAGGGGTCAAATTGGAGCTGTAGCCCCCGGCCTACACCAGAACCACAGCAACGCAGGATCCAAGCCACGTCTGCAACCTACACCACAGTTCACAGCAACGCCGGATCCTTAACGCACTGAGCAAGGGCAGGGACCGAACCCGCAACCTCAGGTTCCTAGTCGGATTCGTTCACCACTGCGCCACGACGGGACTCCTGACTTCATTCTTAATATGAATTCTTGCCTTAATAAGTTTTTATAATTTAAGCAACACAAAGCTGACCCAATAACAGAAAGTCAAAAAACTATTCAACATGAATAATAAGGAAAGAGGACTGAGTTCCGCAAATACACTCTCCTCCAAAAGCAACATCCTGGTTATCAGAGATTTAATTTAAAGAAGCTTATTAAAAGTATTTAAATAATTTATGAATGTACTAGTTCCCTAAATAAATTATAGTGTAGATTCTTTTTCTTTTTTCTTTTTTTGCCCTTTTGTCCTTTTAGGGCCACCCTCGGCATATGAAGGTTCCCAGGCTAGGGGTCCAGTCGGAGCTGTAGCCTCCGGCCTACGCCACAGCCACAGCAACGTGGGATCTGAGTCTTGTCTGCAACCTACACCACAGCTCATGGCAATGCTGGATCCTTAACCCTCTGAGCAAGGCCAGGGATCAAACCTCATAGATACCAGTTGGGTTCATTGACTGCTGAGCCACGACCAGAACTCCAAGTGTAGATTCTTTAAGAAGCTTATAGATGATAAAATAATGGATCACTTAAAGAAAAATAGGACTAACTGAGTCCAGCTGGCTAATTCTAAATATAAAAGTCATCACTAAATGCAAAAAAGTAAATAAAAAATAGCATTTTGCTTCAGATCAATTTTTACAATATTTCCTAATCTAAATGGTTATAGTTCTATTAGCATGATTATTTGAGAGGTTAGAAGCATTAAATATAAGTAATGGTCATGAAGGGTGGCAGAAATAGGCATGACATGATAAGGAGGACATGATACTTTAGGGAGGGAATGAAATATATTTATTTTCACTTCTAAATATCACTGCAAAGTCTATAAGTTCTTTTTGTCAAATACTTTGTTTATTAATCGTACTAGCTTTGTGGTTTTTCTGATTTGTTCTTGAATGTACTATGTTCATTTATAATTGTAAGCCAAGTTTCCACATACCTCATTAACTCTGCACACACACACATTCACATACTTATACATAGATATATATCATTTTTCTAAAAGGAAACAGGTAGGAAAAACCTATGGGGATGTGTGATAACGAAGCAAATGAAAGTGAGATATCCTTGAACATACACTTGTATACAGCTTTGCACTTAAATCATTTAAACATATTTAAACAACATTTAATAAAAAACAGGAGTTCCTGCAGTGGCACAGGGGGTTAAGGATCCAGCATTATCACTGCGATGGTGATAGGTTCAATCCCTGGCCTGGCTCAGTGGGTTAAGGATCTGGTGTTGCCACAACCTGCAGCATAGGTCGTAAGATGTGGCTGGGATCAGGTGTTGCCGTGGCTGTGGTGAAGGCTGGTAGCTGCAGCTCCGATTGGACCCCTAGCCTGGGAACTTCCATATGCCACAGGTGTGGGCATAAAAAGAAAAGAAAAAAAAAGAAAGAAAAAGAAATGTTTTTTTTTAGTTTTGTCAATTGAAAGGGCATGAAATCATTGTTACTATAGTATCCAAGGAGCATGCCTCATGGTTTGGTCTCTAAAGATGTTCATAACGTATTGTGGTGCTGTAGGGCTGGGGAGAAAGTCTCACTATGGAAAAGTATGTATAGTATCATCATATTTATGTAAGGAAAATAATATACCTAATTGTACGGAGAGGACTATATGAAAGAACAGATTATGAGACTAATGCAACGTGGGTTGTAAGTGCATACTCTGCCACTTACCAGCTGTGTGAGCTTTAGGGGGTTATTTAACCTTTCTGCCTTAGTTTTAAAATCTATTAAATAAGGATAACAGTTCCAAACTTATTGGGTTGTTTTGTGAAATAAATGGGATTAATTAATACTTTAAGCACTCAGGACAGTTCCTGGAATATAGCAGCAACCCAACAATTGTTAATAAAAATTACTATAGGTAATTTTTAATTTTGCCTATACATATATTTTTAAAAACCTATACATATTACTTCTGTAATAAATAAAATAATGCAAATTATTTTTTAAAACACAATTATCTGAATATCTTTAATTCAGAGGATAACTATCAGTCATTAGTTGGGATTTTTTTTTTTTAATTTTTTTGCCTTTTGTCTTTTTAGGGCCACACCTGTGGCATATGGAGGTCCCCGGCTAGGGATCGAATTGGAGCTGTAGCTGCTAGCCTACACCACAGCCACAGGAACACAGGATCCAAGCCGTGTCTGCAACCTACACCACAGCTCACGGCAATGCTGGATCCTTAACCCATTGAGCAAGGCCAGTGATCGAACCCGTGTCCTCAAGGATGCTAGTTGGGTTCGTTAACCACTGAGCCACAACAGGAACTCTAATCCATCATTAGATGAGTTTGAAGGAAGCAGATCTCAAAGTCAAGGTCAAGTTGGATGCTTTTCAAGAGTGGTCACCATGTAGCATTTTCCTTGGTTACTTTCGCACAGCTTAGGATCCCGTTCCCAGTTTTGCAAACTCAAAAACTTCATTTGTTGGCATATGGGAAAAAAACACCTCTCTGAGTCAGATACACATTAAACAAGAAAGACTATTATTTGGTTCCTAATTCAAACCACCCTGTTCTTCTTCATTAGCATTATTATCTGTATATGACTAGAGCATTTTTCTTCTTCTGGTCAAAGTTTAAGAGAAGTCAGCTACAATCAGAATGCTGTTAAACATGTAGTTAGAGCGTGAGGGATTCACTGTAAATTCAAATGTTTAATGGCATCAGTTTATGAAATACTTAATGTTTCCATCTTCACAGTGAGCATATATCCCTGTTAGGGAAATTAAATAGGGTCCACGGGGCCCTTCTCATTTTTGAATGAGCTGCAAGTGTGCCTCCCCATTCCAAGCCAAGTGTTCCCAACCCCTTCCCAGAAACACATTTTTTCTTTTGATATAGCATTGATAAAGTTACAGCTGGTTCTAGCTCTTCTGCTCCTTGATGAGGAGATGGTTTCTGGTGCACATAACTTATCGTCCTTATTATTTAAATCCTTTACATGGCCAGACTGCTGCTATTTGTAGGTTACATTTAAAATATGCTGTGTATGCTAAATAACATGAAGGGGCAAGCAAAGCCTCTCTGACCAGGGGTGAATTATCTTCCAGACATCATGGTTTATTCACAACTAGAGAGTATTCATGACAAATTATAGTACAGTTGGTCATAGAAAATTCTAATTTCCCTGTGTTCGAAGCAGTGCATCCTATGTGCTGGCACGCCATAGAATCTCTGCTTCCAAATTTTAGTCTTGTTTTTTGTTTTTTTGTCTTTTTGCCATTTCGTAGGCTGCTCCCTCGGCATATGGAGGTTCCCAGGCTAGGGGTCTAATCGGAGCTGTAGCCACCGGCCTATGCCAGAGCCACAGCAGTGTGGGATCTGAGCCGTGTCTGCAACCTACAGCACAGCTCACGGCAATGCTGGATCCTTAACCCACTGAGCGAGGCCAGGGATCAAACCCACAACCTCATGGTTCCTAGTCGGATTTGTTAACCACTGAGCCATGACGGGAACTCCCCAATTTTAGTTTTTTGGATGTATATTCTCCTCTTTCTTTGTCACTATGGCCCCCAGATATGTCCTTGGAAATAATTCCCAACTTCCCAACTTTTTTTTTTTTTTTTTTGTCTTTCTAGGGCTGCACCTGAGGCGTATAGAGGTTCACAGGCTAGGGGTTGAATCGGAGTTATAACTGCTGGCCTACACCACAGTGCACAGCAATGCCGGATCCGTAACCTACTGAGTGAGGCCAGGAATTGAACCTGCATCCTCGTGAATGCTAGTCAGATTCATTTATGCTGAGCCACGACAGGAACTCCCTTAATAATTCCTTTTATTTTCTCTACCCCAATGCTGTAGGCTCAATTTGCCTCAGTTCCCAAGGCCCCAGATTTGATGCCATCAGCCTTAGAGAATAGGGCCAAGGCAATGTTTCAGAAAATATTGTGCTCCCTGAGCATTTTGCACAGATTTAGTTTTCTGCGCATGCTAATATAATGGACAAATGCATCTTTTCAGTTGCTTGTACATGCCCTGAGCTTTTGCCACCCAAGAATGAGTCATCCCAGCATAGTTGTGAAGTTGTGGAAATGAGTAATGTACCTTAATAGAAACTTACAGATTTAACTGGTGAACACTAAGAACTATTAACACATTTGTCTTTATTTTTTCCTTTACCTCCATTTATGGCAAGGGGCTGTTTTGCAAAATCATATACTATTTGATTTTGCTATGCTCCTTAACATTCATGACCATCTTATCTTGAGTTTATGCTTAAAAGATTAATATTGCTATTAGTTACTTGGAGACCTCATCACTCTTCCTCGTTCCTCTGTTGTATGTATGTAGTATTTACCCAAAAAGGATATTGCGCCATGAGAAGAATGTTCCATTTGGTCAATTAACTGAATGTCTAACAGACAAATTATTTCCAATTTAATGTGATGTTCTCCCCCACTTCAAAGATTAATTCTATGTAATGGAAGAAAAATAACAGGGTTTGTGAAAATAACTAAAACTACATACAGTATTTCTTTTTCTTTTTTTTTTTTCGGTCTTTTTGCTATTTCTTGGGCCGCTCCCACGGCATATGGTGGTTCCCAGGCTAGGGGTCAAATTGGAGCTGTAGCCACTGGCCTATGCCAGAGCCACAGCAACGCGGGATCCGAGCCGCGTCTGCAACCTACACCACAGCTCACGGCAACGCTGGATCATTAACCCACTGAGCAAGGGCAGGGACCGAACCCGCAACCTCATGGTTCCTACTCAGATTCGTTAACCACTGCGCCATGACGGGAACTCCCATACAGTATTTCTAAGAAATTATTATCTGTTCATCTTGAAGTAACAGCAAAATAATTACCATAAACTAGAATACATCTAATTAACAGATGAGAAAATTAGGGTTTAAGTAACTTCCTTAAGTAACTTCAAAAAGTAAGTGGAGGGTTGGAAGTATGATTCCAGAGGTTATATTTTTAACAACTGGTCTATAATAGACCATAACAGATTTACCCTGTATTTGATTTGCATAACTTCCCAGTCATTTTAAGTTTTTACTTAAATTTTAAATAATTTTCCGTTAGCACCAAGTAGCTGGAAGACATCGAGTTAATCAGATGTCTTCTAATATGACCTTAAGGTCATTAACTGCAATTGTCCTCAGAATAAAGAATTCCAAATATAATTGCCATATTCTGGCTTGATGATCCCATCTTATAGAACAAATACATGTTATTAAAACAAGCTTCGGAGTTCCCATTGTGGTACAGTGGAAACGAATCCGACTAGGAACCATGAGGTTGTGGGTTCGATCCATGGCTTTGCTCAGTGGGTTAAAGATCTGGCGTTGCTGTGAGCTGTGGTGTAGGTGTCAGTTGCAGCTCAGATCTGGCGTTGCTGTGGCTCTGGCGTGGGAACCTCCCTAACCTGGGAACCTCCATATGCCACCAGTGTGGCCCTGAAAGGACAAAAGACAAATAATAATAATAATAATAACCTTCAAATGTTTGAATCATGGATAAGGAGTCTTCCTTGAGAATGCTTCATGTTCTTGAGGAATCATGTCTGGCCAGAAAAGCTGAGTCTGCTCAGACACTAAGTAGTTTCCTTGGAGTGGTTTTCTATCCTGAGTGAAAGTGCTTGCTCAAGTCAATTGAGAGCACTGCTAAGTACCCAAAGCTTCTCCTAACAGCTTTGAGTAATAAAGAGGTAGGTTTTATCAGTCAGCCTTAGAAAGTAGCTATAGACAACTGTATGAAACGTTTGTGGCATGGTATAATAGTTAAACATTCAGGATCAAGTCAGGCTACCAGGGTTTAAATCCTATTTCCATCTCTAGCTCGCTGAACTTAGGCAAGGCATTTACCTCTATGTGTCAGTTTTTTCCTTGGTAAAATGAGTACACAATTATACTCACCTCTTAGGGTTATTGCAAGAAGTAAATGGACAAATACACATGAAATTCTCCCAGTATCTGGCAAATAATAAGCTTAGTTCAATAAATGTTAGCTATTAATAATAGTAAATGAGAGCCAATGCTGGAAAACCTGCTTATAATCAGTATAAAGATGAGCAACATAGTTATAAAGACCAATTAGTATAAAACTGAGACAAAAAACTACATAGTGCCAAAGTATATTTTTGGCTGAGTTAGCAAAAAAGGCAGTTCTTATTTCATCATTATTTCATAATCTTTGCTTACACTTTTGGGGAATATTTTGGTAGGGGTGATGGCAAAACTAATAATCGTGATGGCCTTTTATATTTATAGTATATATATATATATATTTGTTTTTTGTTTTTATCTTTTTGCCTTTTCTAGGGCCACTTCCAAGGCATATGGAGGTTCCCAGGCTAGGGGTTGAATCAGAGCTGTAGCCACCAGCCTAAGCCAGAGCCACAGCAACATGGGATCCAACATGTCTGCGACCTACACCACAGCTCACAGCAACACCAGATCCTTAACCCACTGAGCAAGGCCAGGGATCGAACCCACAACCTCATGGTTCCTAGTCAGATTCGTTAACCACTGCGCCATGATGGGAACTCCATATGTTTATAGTATACTTATGTCATGAAGAACTTTTATAGGCGTTTTGCTTTGCAACAACTCTGATAGCTAACATTTCTTTGTTTTAATAGTGTAGAAACTGAAGGTTAAAAAAATAAAACTACCATTTTAAAGGGGCAGAAGTTTTTTTTTTTTTTTTCATTCTAAATTCCTGAATTCTCTTTCATGGGTGTGTGGTGAATGTAGATAAAGTGATTTATATATTTAACACAGTGAATCAGCAGAAAGTATTCAATTGGATTTAGTTTGCCTCAAAAGTTCAGTCACTTTGGTTTCAATGATTTGCAATGATAAATTCAAAAGTTTTGATGCAAATGCACAAATCACTTGGAGACAAGCTTGATTTTTCTTATAATCAAGGACAGAGTCTTCAATAAATTATGAACACTATATCCAATGCTCCTTAAAAAAAAAAAAAAGATAGAGTCTTGATGTTATTCTTGCTGTTCCTTAAATTTTGAAACTGTGATAAAAATACAGGGAACAGGAGTTCCCGTCGTGGTGCAGTGGTTAACGAATCTGACTAGGAACCATGAGGTTGCGGGTTCGGTCCCTGCCCTTGCTCAGTGGGTTAATGATCTGGCGTTGCCGTGAGCTGTGGTGTAGGTCGCAGACGCGGCTCGGATCCTGCGTTGCTGTGGCTCTGGCGTAGGCCGGCAGCTGCAGCTCCAATTAGACCCCTAGCCTGGAACCTCCATGTGCCACAGGAGCGGCCCAAGAAATAGCAAAAAGACAAAAAAAAAAAAAAATACAGGGAACATATGTCATTAATCTGCTCTCATTTTAGCTTTCAAGTGAAACTGCTTTCAGAATTGATGTTTTAAAGCAGACTAAAACATAAATAACATAAAATTTACTGCTCATCTATGTTTCTAATTCTTTAAATTGTATATTAAACACAACAATTCTGTAATAATTGATGCTGAAGCACAAGGAGAGAGAACCAACATGTGAGGTCAGACATTAAATTAAAATTAAGCTATAGATCTTATCATCTGAAAATGTTCATAATATTTCTTATAGATATATCTAAATGTGTTTCTATCCTAAGAAATTTGTGGGTCCCAAATAGTTTTGATATTTACATGCTTTATGGAAAAGTGTGAACCAAATGATCTCAAGTTACTCTCTAGCTCTGTAGCTCTGTGACATTTTAAAGGCTTTATCAGCATAATATTATTGGTGGTATTTGTTTAAAAAGAAATCAACTTTTTCATTCAAAGTGGATGAGATCTGGAGTTCCCTTGTGGCTCAGCTGATTAAGGATCCAGTGTTGACACTGCTTTGGTCTTGGTCACAACTGTGGTGCAGTTTCCATCCCTGGCCTGGGAACTTGCGCATGCTGCTGGCAAAGCAAAGGAAAAAGGAGATGAGGTTTAAAAACTTTTTCAGGGAGTTCCTTTTGTGGCTCAGCAGTAATGAACCCAACTAGTATCCTTGAGGACACATGTTCAATCCCTGGCCTTGCTCAGTGGGTTAAGGATCCGGCATTACCATGAGCTATGGTGTAGGTCACAGATGTGCTGTGGCGTAGACCGGCCAGCTATAGCTCTCATTTGACCCCTATCCTGGGAACTTCCATATGCCGTGGGTGCTGCCCTAAAAAGACCAAAAATACCCAACTTTTTCGAAGGTTATTTAGTACCAATGAGTACTTACTCTTTAAATGATTATAATTTCAATGCCATTTTGTATTTTTTTAAAAACAGGGAATGTTGTCAATTACTCCATATATATTCTAAATAACAGTGACAGTCCTAGAAGGGATGCATAGATCTTTAATATATGTATTAAATAAGAACATAAAGGTGTACATAATATCTAACTAGATTCAGAAATTATATGACTGTGAAGATGAGTTAATGTGCTCCTATTTCTTTTAGACAAATAAGGATCACACATGCTGTTATTCATCTGTGGAAGAATTGAACAAGAAGAAAGTCTAGTTCAGAGTCTTTATTTTCATTAATTACTTTAATCATTCATGAAGTTGTTTTTGAGGCTTTTATGTGCCAGATACTCTTCAAGTTACTGAGGCTATATCCTGAATAAAACAGACAAAAATCCCTACCCTTGTGGCACTAACACTTTAATATGAGAAGACTAAAAAAAAGATGCACTAAATAAGATAAAACGTATTGTTCTCTAGTGATAAGGACTGTGGGAAAGAATAAACCAGGGAAAGGGGTTAGTAAATGTTAGTAAGGGACTAAAATTTTAAGTAGGGTGGTGACTGAAGCCCTCACTGAGGAAGTGACATTCGAGGGAAGATGTCTCAAGGGGGAAGAAGACTATTCTTGCAGAGATAATGTATGGTAAATTCCAAAGTCTCTGGTGGAAGGTGCTTTTTTAAAAGAAGCCGCAAGGAGATCCTGTGGTTGGAATGAAATATAGGAGGGTGAAGGTGATGGGAGATGAGATTAGGGAGATAGGAGGGTGGGTGGTGTTCATGACAAGGAATTTGGCTTTTGCTCTGAATGATATGGAAAGCCATTGGAAGCTTTTAAACAGAGGTCTGGTTTCACTTAACTGATCTTTCTTAACAGGCTGTTGAGTTGAGAATAGAGCGAATGACGGCAAGAAAGGCAGCAGGGAGTCAAGTTAAAAGGTTATTTCAATAATCCATGCAAAATATGATGGAGACTGGGACAGATGGTAGCAATGACAATGGTGAGACATAGTAAGTCTCTGAATACATTTTGCAACTGTAACCCATATTTAGATGCTTCCAAAGCTGAGAAAATTCAGGCCCAGAGAGGCTATGGTTTGACCAAGAAGAGAAGCCAGTTACTGGTAGAGCTGTCATCGGATTACAGGTCTTCTGCCCCACTTTATGCTTTTCCCAATCATCTCACTTGTCTAAGAGTTAAAATAACTCATGCTTTGAAATCATATTGGAAAATGAAAAATACTACTTAAATGTAATTTGGAATATGTGTATTAGGATTCATTGCTTAAAATTAAATGAGAATGCTTGAAAATCTCCACATGTTTTTTATCACTCTATTCTAAAATTCAAACTGATTTGCCTGTTGTAATGGACAGTTTAAGTCCGAATCTATTTTTTTCCTGCTTGTCCAAATGGTTAACATCTGGCTCTATTCCTTCACTCTTCATGAATTTTATAAATGACTCTTGAGTGCCTTGCATGGTGCCAGATCCTGGAGTTTAGCTGATACCTGACTCCACTGAAACTTCATCTTGGCTGTCCTCAGGCACTGTTGGTCACTTACTCCTTTGTACTCCTGAGGCCCTGATGCATACCATTCTTATAACTTTTTTTTGCCATTTATCTGTTAACTGACTTGTTTCCTCATGAGATTTTAAGCAGTTTGAGCTCAGGATTAAGTGTTATTTATTGTCACATTTCAGAAGCCAGAACAATGCCTCACCCACAGTAGGTGTTCAGTGAAGGATGAATCTATCAGTTTTACCCAGAATTTGGTTTGGGGTCACTTTTTTTCCCCCCTTAGATCTTTGCAAGGTGAATGATCCATGAAAAAGATAAAAAGGATCACTGAAAAGTTTAAAAATACTATTTGATTATTACCAGTAATTAGGCAGAATGGCTGTATTAAATTAAACAGATGCCAGAAGATGAAAATTATGATTGATATGATGGTTTGGAGAAAAACCTCAATGAACAGGCAATGATTTTCCATTTGTATCTTGTGTATTCACTGTTCATAAACAAGCTACTAAAAACAAGTTGATTTTGTTAATTTACCAAATATTTATTGAGCACCTATTGTATCAGGAGTTGCCAAATCCTGTTGGTTCATGAAATGCTTTTAGGTGTATATTGACATTTATTTTTTTATTTATTTTAATTTGTTTATATTAATGTATAATTAATAGAAATTATTTCTTAAGTTAACTTTTTAAAAAATAAATTGAAAAAATGTTATCAAAAGAAGCATAGTGAAAGACAGATATTAAAAGTTTGAGAAATATTATACCATGAATCATAAAGTGGTAAGTAATGAAGGCGTTCCCATTGTGGCTTAGTGGTAATGAACCCAACTAGTATCCATGATGCTGCAGGTACAATCCCTGGCCTCACTCAGTGGGTTAAGTATCTGGCATTGCCTTGAGCTGTGTTGTATGTAGGTCACAGACACAGCTCATATCCTGCGTTGCTGTGGCTGTGGCCAATAGCGGCAGCTCACTATTTGACCCCTGGCCTGGGAACTTTCATGTGCCACGTGTTCAGTCCTAAAAAGGGGGAAAAAAAATGGCAATCAAGAGATTTCCAGAGACCCATTCTCCCTGACTAGCCAAATGGACCATTAAGTATTATAGCTGATAATGAACCTTAATTTCAGGCAGAAATAGCATTTCTTTCCAGTTTTAATGAGAAAATAATTAGCACTCTGGCTCTTTTTCTTCTCGTTACTGTTGGCTTTAAATTTAAATATCTGAGTGAAATAATGCCTCCCTACTGACTGATCTCATCTGGATCTCTGGACTTCCATTCTGTTTTTCTTTTTCTCTTGACCTCTTTTGTCTTTTAAAATCACCCTTACCCCCCCTTATCATTGACTAGAACAAGTTTGAAGAGACAGAATGTAGTTAAATTTGCATTAAGAGAAATTTTACCTGTTTTTTTTTTTTAATGGTGAAATGAGCATTGGCATATACTTTTAAGAACTAATCAAGAACTTAATATGGCTCAATGATATGTCTTTCTTTCTGTCTGTCTGTCTGTCTCTCTCTTTTTGGTTAATCAAAATCAACCATTGCCTTATTCAAAATAAACTTAGAGGGGGAGTTCCTGTCGTGGCTCTGTGGTTAACAATCCAACTAGGAACAATGAGGTTTCGGGTTTAGTCCCTGGCCTTGCTCAGTGGGTTGAGGATCCGGGGTTGCCGTGAGCTGTGGTATAGTTCGCAGACTCGGCTCGGATCCCACGTTGCTGTGACTTTGGTGTAGGCCAGCGTCTACAGGTCCAATTAGACCCCTAGCCTGGGAACCTCCTTGTGCCATGGGAGCGGCCCAAGAAATGGCAAAAAGACAAAACAAACAAACAAACAAAAACTTAGAGGATGAGGACAACCAAAGTTACCTTGCATCTTCAAGGTCTAACAAACTCTGAAACTTTTTGGTAAGTTATATCTGAAATGCAAGAAATTGCAGGATGCAATATTGGTGCTTGACCCAACATATATTATTTTTCCCCTTGAGTTTACTCTAAATCCCACCATACCTACCTGAAATAATTATTTAACTATTTAATGAAACTTTCAATATCCCAACAAATGTTCAGATTTGATTACAAAATGGTTATCTCCAACTGGATTCCTGTGGGAGACTAATACAATGAAATTTGGAACTCAACAAGATGTATTTCTACTAATTTTGAACTTCTTAAAATATCAACTAGTAATGCTAAATAAAAGCTCCATCATTTCCTCTATTTGCTTTTGGTTTCAGCAGCATCATTTTATAATTTGAAAGTTTCATCGATAGAAACTGACAAGAGAAATAAAATCAAAACCAATTTTATTTCATTTAGTGTCTATTGATCATACTTCGAGCTATTAAATTGTTCTCGCTGCAACCTCCCATAAAGTCCATCATACCTAGAAAAGAGTTAGAAATTGATATACACATAGAAAAGAATAACTAGAGAACTATGAATAGATCATTTAGGTCTCATTTTTCCTCACTTTTCCTGGAATGTTAATGAAGGAGTCTTATATATATGGTTTGTACTTCTAGGATTTTTTTTCCCCCAGATTATTCAAGTGAGGCTGGAAGGAATGTAAGATACAAGGCTTCTTGCTGCATATTCTTAGTGTCCAGTATTATATGAATTCTAGGTCTCCCCCAAAACCAAATGGATGGGACTTCTACATTTCATGGGAAATTTTTTCTGTATTGAATCTACTCACAGATTATTTATTATTTATTAATAGTTAACTTACAGAGTAGGGTTTATCAAAATTTAATGTGAATGTGAATCATCCAAGAAACTTTTTTTGTGTGTGTGTTTTTAGCTTATGGAGGTTCCCAGGCTAGGGGTCGAATTGGAGCTGTAGTTGCTGGCCTCCACCACGACCACAGCAAAGCAGGATCTGAGCTGCATCTTTGACCTATACCGCAGCTCACAGCAACACCAGATCCTTTAACCCACTGAGCAAGACCAGGGATGGAACTTGCATTCTCAGGGATGCTAGTCAGATTCATTTCCACTGAGTCACGATGGGAACACCCAAGAAACTTTTTAAAGTGCAGATTCTGTCCAGTAGGACTGGAGTGAGGTCTGAGATTCTGTATTTCTAACAAGCACTCAGGTATTGTGTTTGTTTCTTATACAGTAACTGCCTTTGAATGCCAAGGGACTATAGCAGAGTTGTTCAACTCAGTGTAGTCTAAAGACTACCTATATCCTAATTAGGTTGGGGTGTTCATTAGAATGTAAAGCCTCAAGGTCCTGTCGTAGCTCGCAGACGCGGCTTGGACCCCGAATTGCTGTGGCTGTGGTATAGATAGGCTGGCAGCTGTAGCTCTGATTTGACCCCTAGCCTGGGAACCTCCATATGCCACAGGTGCGGCCCTAAAAAAAAAAAAGCAAAAAACGAATGTAAGTTCTCAGTCCCCAAATTGTTTGTTTTTTGGGGTTTTTTTTGTCTTTTTTTTTTTTTGCTATTTATTGGGCCGCTCCCGCGGCATATGGAGGTTCCCAGGCTAGGGGGTCGAATCAGAGCTGTAGCCACCGGCCTACGCCAGAGCCACAGCAACGCGGGATCCGAGCCGCGTCTGCAACCTACACCACAGCTCACGGCAACGCCGGATCGTTAACCCACTGAGCAAGGGCAGGGACCGAACCCGCAACCTCATGGTTCCTAGTCGGATTCGTTAACCATTGTGCCACAACGGGAACTCCCCCAAATTGTTTTTTACTGAGATAAAATCTATGTAGGTAGTACCCTTTACTTCCAGGAACAAACATTTTCAAACAAGTGCTCCAGGTTATTTTTAGGTACATTAAATTTAAAAAAGAAAAACAGGAGTTTCTGTTGTGGCTCAGCAGTAACAAGCATCCATGAGGATTTGGGTTCGATCCCTGGCCTCGATCAGTGGGTTAAGGATCTTCGTTGCTGTGGCTGTGGTATAGGCCAGCAGCTGCAGCTTCAATTCAGCCCCTAGCCTGGGAGCTTCCATATGCCTCAGGAGCAATCCTAAAAAGAATAAAAAACAACCAACAACTTTGTATCAAGCAATTCTGTAGTTCTGTACTTTTCCTGGGAGCAGAGAAAGGGTTGAATAGGCATTGGAAGAGTGGGCTAAGAGGTAACAATGGTTTGCCGTCCTTGAAAATTCTGTCTGGTATTGTGGATCATGAAAATGTTCATGTTAGCTCTCCAGGTCTTCCAACTACTTAGAGTATTCTTGAGTGTTGAAAGAAAACAAAACAGAACATTATATCCTTTACATCCTTTACCTTACATTACCTACAGGGTTCTCTTTAAAACTACTGCTCCTCATTGTCTATTTGGCCCAAAATATGCCTAGGTTTAGAGTATGACCTCAGAACAACTTGAAGATAATAAAATCCTTCCTGTTGATGTCTTTCATTTACTGGATATGGATACAAAGATATTCAAAGCAATGTTTTCTATAATACAGATTAGAAGCCATCTTTGCAGTTTCTTTAATAGGAGATTAGCTGAATAGATTGTGATATAGCTTCTCACTGAAATGCTGTGCAGACAGTAAAAATAATGATATGGATCCATGTCTATATGTTTATTCTCTTTTTTTGTTTTTGGGATTTTTTTTTTTTTTTTTTTTTTTTGCTTTTTAGGGCTGCCCTCGAAACACATGGAGGTTTCCAGGCTAGAGGTCCAATCAGAACTACAGCTGCTGGCCTGTACCACAGCAATGCAGGATCTGAGCCTGCACCATAGCTCAAGGCAACACCACAGCTCACGGCAATGCCGGATCCTTAACCCACTGAGTGAGGCCAGGGATCAAACCTGCAACCTCATGGTTTCTAGTGGGATTTGTTTCTGCTGTGCCATGACAGGAAATCCTGTTTTTTGTCTTTTTAGGCCATACCTGCAGCATATGTAAGTTCCCAGGCTAGGAGTCGAATCAGAGCTGCAGCTGCTGGCCTATGCCAAAGCCACATCAATGCCAGATCCGAGCTGTGTCTGCGACCTACACTACAGCTCATGGCAATGCCGGATTAACCCACTGAGTGAGGCCAGGGATTGAACCCACATCCTCATGGATACTCGTCGGGTTCATTATCACTGAGCCACAATGGGAACTCCTATAAGTTTATTTCCATAGAAAGATGTTCTCTATATTTTGTTAAATGAAAGAGGATTTATAGGACATGATAATAATAATAATATTTAAAATCAATACCATATTTAATTCACTTATGTCATCTAAGTTCTTATACGGAAAGCTCTTAATAAATACTTGTTGGAAGAATGAATATGTTGAGTACTTTATAGCCCCAAACATTGTTCTAAGAATTGTACTTTTTATCTTATTTATCTTTACAACAATCCACTGAGATAAGTATTATTACCTGTATATTATAGATGAGAAAACTGATTAAGCAGATTGCCCAAAGTCATTAAGTGTATTAAATAGCAAGCTCTGGTTTGGAACAATCTAACTCAAAGCCTATGTCTTGACAAATTTTTTGGTTTTTATTATTTCAGAAAGTTATGCATACACATCATAGAAAACATTGTTAATATGTTTATAGCAAACTATTAACAGTGGTTAATAGTGATCTAAGTAATGGAAATATAGGTATTTCTTTCTCTTTTTTGTCTGTATATAAAATGAAGGTGGATTATACTAGTTATTCCCCCTTATTCACGCAGTTTTGTTTTCCACAGTTTCAGTTACCCACAGTCAACTGTGGTCCTAAAATGTTAAATGGAAAATTCCATAAATAAACAATTCTTAAGTTTTATTTTATTTTATTTTATTTTATTTTTTTTATTTTCCCACTGTACAGCAAGGGGGTCAGGTTATCCTTACATGTATACATTACAATTACATTTTTTCCCCAGCCTTTCTTCTGTTGCAACATGAGTATCTAGACAAAGTTCTCAATGCTATTCAGCAGGATCTCCTTGTAAATCTATTCTAAGTTGTGTCTGATAAGCCCAAGCTCCCGATCCCTCCCACTCCCTCCCCCTCCCATCAGGCAGCCACAAGTCTCTTCTCCAAGTCCATGATTTTCTTTTCTGAGGAGATGTTCATTTGTGCTGGATATTAGATTCCAGTTATAAGTGATATCATATGGTATTTGTCTTTGTCTTTCTGGCTCATTTCACTCAGTATGAGATTCTCTAGTTCCATCCATGTTGCTGCAAATGGCATTATGTCATTCTTTTTTATGGCTGAGTAGTATTCCATTGTGTATATACCACATCTTCCGAATCCAATCATCTGTCGATGGACATTTGGGTTGTTTCCATGTCCTGGCTATTGTGAATAGTGCTGCAGTGAACATGCAGGTGCACGTGTCTCTTTTAAGTAGAGTTTTGTCCGGATAGATGCCCAAGAGTGGGATTGCGGGGTCATATGGAGGTTCTATGTATAGATTTCTAAGGTCAATTCTTAAGTTTTAAATTTGTGCTGTTCTGAGTAGTGTGATGAAATCTCAAGGTCTTTTGCTCAGTCTTTCCCTTCCCCTGGGGCATGGATCATCCCTTTGTCCAGTGCATCCCGCCAGCCCAGTAATCACTTAGTGGCTATCCAGGTTATCAGATCAGATAGAGGATTGCATGCTTCTGTTCTAGTAGCCCTTATTTTACTTAGTAATGGCCCCAAAGCTCTAGAGTAGTGATGCTGGCAATTCAGATATGTCAAAGAGAAGCCATAGTTGAAGCGGAGTAGAAGGTTCTCAATGTAGAAAGAAAAAATTCGTATGCTGAGGTTGCTAAGATCTACAGTAAGAAGGAATCTTCTGTGAACTTGTGAAGAAAGAAAAAGAAATTCGTGCTAGTTTTGCTGTTGCACCTCAGACTGCAAGTTAGAGCCACAGTGTATGGGTAAGTGCTTAGTTGAAATGGAAAAGCCATTGTTCAGTGAGATATTTTGATTAAGAGAGGCCATATTCACATAACTTTTATCATAGTATATTGTTATAAGTGCTCTACTTTAGTATGTTACTTTTGTTAATGTCCTACTATACCTAATTTATAAATTCAACTTTATTATAAGTATAAATGTATAGAAAAAACAATACCTATAGGGTTCAGTAATATATCTGCAGGTTCAGGCATCTACTGCGGGTCTTAGAAGGTCCCCCTGCTGATTAAGAGGAACTACTGTACTTTCATAATAAAATACCTACATTGAAGAGGGACTTCTTGGAATTCCCATTGTGGCCCAGTGGAAATGAATCCAACTAGGAACCGTGAGGTTGCATGTTCGATCTCTGGCCTTGCTTAGTGGGCTGAGGATCCGGCGTCGCCGTGAGCTGAGGTGTAGGCTGCAGAGGCGGCTCAGATCCCACGTTACTGTGGGTGTGGTGTAGGCCGGCAGCTATCACAGCTGTAGCTCCAGTTAGACCTCTAGCCTGGGAACCTCCCTATGCTGTGGGTGTGGCTCTTTAAAAAAAAAAAAGAGGGACTTTTTTGTTCATTTCAACATTATCACCAACAAAAAGGCCTTTCAGGCATTTTTCTTTCTAGAAAGAATAAATCTTTCCCTCTCCTATGGTATATCAAAACCCAGTTCCACATTTATGTTTTGCTCTTTTCACTCTTTTATACTAATTACTGTTTTAATTTCCTTTCCAGCTTAACCAAATTTGACAGTGTTTTGCTTTGTATGTGTCTTTTGCCCTTTTTTTTTTTAGGCTGCCCACTGGCATCTGGAGGTTCCCAGGCTAGGGGTCGCATCAGAGCTCTAACTGCCTGCCTACAGCAAGGCCGATCCGATCCACATCTGTGACCTACACCGAAGCTCATGGCAACTTCGGTTCCTTGACCCACTGAGCAAGCCCAGGGATTGAACCTGCATCCTCATGGATACTAGTCTGGTTTGTTAACCACTGAGCCATGACAAAAACTCCTAGAGAGTGTATTTTATTAATGTTTTTATTTTTAGGGCTAATATGGAGCACCAGACATATATTAAAAGAGATTTATCTCGGAGTTCCCGTCGTGGCGCAGTGGTTAACGAATCCGACTAGGAACCATGAGGTTTCGGGTTCGAACCCTGCCCTTGCTCAGTGGGTTAATGATCTGGCATTGCCGTGAGCTGTGGTGTAGGTTGCAGACGTGGCTCGGATCCTGCGTTGCTGCGGCTCTGGCGTAGGCCGGTGGCTACGGCTCCGATTCGACCCCTAGCCTGGGAACCTCCATATGCCGTGGGAGCGGGCCCAAGAAATAGCAAAAAGACAAAAAAAAAAAGAGAGATTTATCTAAGGAAAAATAAAATAGTCAAATCACTGTTCATCATTCTATTTTTCTTTGCCCCTTTCCTTTTGCGGTAAAGGTTATGTTTTTGTTCCTAGCCTCTGCTGTGGCAAGTTGAGTCTCTACTGCCATTTTATCTCCTATTGCTAAGAGTGGTAACCACTAAGTGTAAAAAATCAAAACAAAGCACTTTCCCATCTCCCTGGTGGAGTAAAAGCAGTGAAGCCCAAATAATGCCTAGTTACCAAAAGCCATGCCAGGTGTCTAATCGAAACAGTATTGATTTTAGCTAGTAAATAGCCCTTAATATAGTTGGAACCTGGGTTGAATATGCAGCCTGGTAATCAGCTAATAAAGCAAACAAGGCCTGGAGAGAACATGGTGCAATAGGATAAACAGCAGCCTGTCATCCTGGAAGCTTGCCTAGGTCTAATACCGGCTCCCACAGAAGACTCAAGTTACCTTTAGGTCTCTGTGTCTAGTGTTTTTAGCTATTAAATAAGGAAAAATACCATAAACTTATCATAAGATCTGAGATATAACTAAAAGCAGTTGTAAATGTTTTACAAATGTTACATTCAATAGCAATGCTTCCTGAAGACAGATGTTGCAATTTAATAATCTTAAGTAGGAAGGTTTAATAACTACTTTAGATCATTAGGATACTGTTTAGTGCTCTAGAATAATTATTAAGCAATTCTTAGTTTGCTAAATCATCTGTTATTCCAGGAAAATCCATAGCCTGATTAATTCTCACATTGTCTGCCAAATGCTCAAAGCAGTAGAAGCCATTTGGGAAAAAAGAAGAGCGAAAGTGAGAAAAGGACTAAGTTAGCTAGATGTCACTTTGAGAAAGAAGAAAATCAGGGATGGAAGGTCAGAGCTAAGGTGTAAGGAAAAGGGTTACGGTGCAAAGAATCTAAATCAGAGATGGTGACTAGAGCCTAGAGCTTCTCTTCCATATGCTTTGTATCAGGACTACACAGAGGTGTTGTTTATTTTTATTTTTATTTTGTCTCTTTAGGGCCACACCAAAGGCATATGGAGGTTCCCAGGCTAGGGGTCAAATCAGAGCTGTAGCCACCAACATATACCAGCCACAGCAATGTGGGATCCAAGCCGCATCTGTGACCTACACTATGGTTCACAGCAAAGCCAGATCCTTAACTCACTGAGTGAGGTCAGGGATCGAACCTACGTCCTCATGGATACTAGTCAGATTCGTTTCCGCTGAGCCATGATGGGAACTCCTGTTGTTGTTTACCTGCTTTTAGATTTAGTTGCTAACTAATATTTTAAGTGGGAAAAGCATTTTATAAAAAATTTTCAGATTTCTAGCTTCATTTTAAAAATTCAGAGTAACTAGTTACGCTGGGCCTAATTCTTCCATGACAACAATGTATAAGAGCTGTGTATGCGGAGTTCCCGTCGTGGCGCAGTGGTTAACGAATCCGACTAGGAACCATGAGGTTGCGGGTTCGGTCCCTGCCCTTGCTCAGTGGGTTAACGATCCGGCGTTGCCGTGAGCTGTGGTGTAGGTTGCAGACGCGGCTCGGATCCCGCGTTGCTGTGGCTCTGGCGTAGGCCGGTGGCTACAGCTCTGATTCGACCCCCTAGCCTGGGAACCTCCATATGCCGCGGGAGCGGCCCAATAAATAGCAACAACAACAATAACAAAAAAGACAAAAAAAAAAAAAGGAGCTGTGTATGCAACAGAAGAAAGGGTGGGGGAAAAAATGTAATTGTAATGTATGCATGTAAGAATAACCTGACCCCCTTGCTGTACAGTGGGAAAATAAAATAAAAAAAATTATATATATAAAAAAAAAAGAGCTGTGTAAAGCCTGCCCTATCTGTTTTTTCTCAAGATTTTTTTTTGGGCATGGTTGTGATTCAGGCATTTTATTAAGAATCACAGAAAATGAAAATATCTAAATATAAGAGGGAGCGGATTACCTGAGATTGAAAATAGCCTGGATCATCCAAGAGCAGAAGTTACCTTGTCATTTTCTCTTTTCCATCTCTCTGCTACAGCATTCCTATCCTTACCCTTCTGAGCTTATGGGCTCAATCAGACATATATCTTGGGAACCCATCATGGTCCATGACACCAAGAGTTTCATTATGAAAATCATAAAGTTAACTGGCAGGTAGAAATACAAATAAATATCTATTCACCTACCTCTAGATTCAGTAATTGTTGATATTTTGCCATATTTATTATTAATATCTATACCTATATATTTTTGCTGAACCGTCTTAAAGTGGTTTTATTACTTCATCTCTAAATATGTTAGCATGCATTTCTAAGAATAAGGACAATTTCCTACATAACTGTATTTTTTTTCATAACTGCATTATTATTATCACACTGAAGAAAAAAATCAATCATAGCTCCCTAAGTTCATCTTTACTCAGTCTATATTCAAATTTCCCCATTGTTCCCCAAGTTTCTTTTATATTCATTTTCTTTCCCACCCAGAATCCAATGAAAACGTATGTATTACATTAAGTTATGTCACAAAAAGTATCCTCCCCCCCTTCCCCCCTTTTGTTCTATGACATTGGCTTATTGAAGGGATTAGTTATCTTGTTGATTGAAGGCTTAATTAATTTTAGGTTAAGCATTTGTAGCAAAATAATTCCAAGATGATAATGCAAACTTCATATTACATAAGGATACACATAATATCTGTTGTCCTACTTGGTAACACAAAATTTGATCACCAAGTTTAGGGAGGAAGGAAGCTAATCTCTTTAAATGTGGTCTGCTCTCTCCAGTTTGCTCCAGACGTACCACACCTTATTTCTTTTACATCTCGTCTAGTTAAATTCATTTTACCTTGCCTGGGAGGCATATGTAAACGTAAACCTAGAGTATATAGCATGCTATAATCTGGACTGTGTGATAAGAGCACTTACTGCCCTAACTCTTGGACAGTACCATAGTGCCTGGTGCATAGGTGATACTCAACATATAGCCATTGATTGACTAAATTTGAAAAGTTTGAAAGGAAGTGGGGTTTGGGAAAAAATATGGCCACTCATACTTATGTGGTTCAGAGAAGCCTTGTAGCCTTAGATATGTAGAGCAGATTGTAAAGGCTCCTGGCTCTAGAGAATGATTTTATTTATTTATTTATTGTCTTTTTAGGGCCGCTCCTGGGGCATATGGAAGTTCCAAGCCTAGGGGTCAAATCGGAGCTATAGCCACTGGCCTACAGCTCAGACACAGCAACTTGGAATCTGAGCCACTTCTTCCACCTACACCACAGCTCATGGCAACACCGGCCAGGGATCGAACCTACATCCTCATGGATACTAGGCAGGTTCATTACTGCTGAGCCACAACAGAAACTCCTAGGGAATGATTACTTGAGCTGGACAGAAAAGTATAATCCCAGCGGATAAATGAGAACAAGGAAAAAGATGAATTTTAAATATTGTGGGACTCAAGTGTTTGGTTACCAGGGCTTCCCATTTACTAAGGGCTCTGATTCAGCTTTGGTTTTCTGGAAGCAGATGCTGAGACAGAGTATGACATGCAGGTTATTATTAGGAATGTTTGTGAAAAGAAGAGCACAGAAGCAGGAGTGCGCAGAGAGAGGAGGAGAATTGTGACGCAAGCCCAACAAAGCCTCATATACCCACTCTGGGTTCTGGAGCATACATGTTGCTGAAATCTGGCCTCTGCCTGCCAGTGCCAAATTGAAACACAGAAACAGAGTTTTGGATAAAGGAGAAAAAAAAAATAGCTTTATTGCTTTGCCAGACAAAGGGGGCCACAGCAGGCTAATGCCTTAAAGACTGTGCCCGCTCACTGGCCTCGCTCATTGGGTCGGAGGTGGGGCGTTGCTGTGAGCTGTGGTGTAGGTCGCAGATTTGGCTCAGATCCCGAGTCGCTACGGGGCTGTGGCATTCGGCTGGCAGCTGTAGTTCCAGTTCGACCCCTAGCCTGGGAAGTTCCATATGCTGTGGCTGCAGCCCTAAAAAGCAAAAACAAACAAACAAAAACACTGCCCCTTTTGGAAGGGGTTAGGATATGTTTTATAGTTTGGGGAGTGGAATAAGGATCAGGATCATAGATAAGGATCAGGGTAGAGGCAAGCTTGCATTGTCTCTCAAAGCTGGTGTTGAGTGGCCCCAGGACTGGTTGTGGTGGTCCTCCTCCTTCCCTGAATGATGAAAGCTTTGTTAAGTAGCCCTTCCATTTGTTGGGGGTTTCAGTTGTATAGAAAGGCTCAAGCATATTCCTTGAGGATGAACAAGGACCCTGCCCCAAGGTCGCACTGCTCCTCCCTGGTCTCTGCATCCCTTCCCTTCCTTGATTAGCAACTGCCTTTGGAACTCAGGGAAGGTCATGGAGGCTGAGGCTTATTCCCTGAAAATAATCAGTGGAGGACACAGAAAGTCTTGGGTGCCTAGGCGCCTCACAGGGCACTAGCTTGGTTACGTACACATCCTGATAGAATTATCTCCCAATTACCCAACTGAGCCTTTATCTCCCTGCTTCACTCAATCACAGGGTAAGGACTAGTCCAAGAAAGGGATGGCATTGAATGGGGCTGCTTTCTGCAGTAGAGGCACATTCTGAAGGAGTCAGCAGCTAAAGGTGCTTCCAGCAGGTGGTGAAAGTTCTGCTTGAATGAGGATCTGGGTGGTGTAGCAATCTGTCTACCCCAGACTTTAGATTAAAAATTTTGTTCTTGGGAGTTCCTGTTGTGGCTCAGTGGTAATGAACCTGACTAGGATCCCTGAGGATTCGGGTTCGATCCTTGGTGTCGCTCAGTGGGTTAAGGATCTAGTATTGCTGTGAACTGTGGCATAGGTCACAGATGAGGTTTGGGTCCTTTGTTGCTGTGGTGTAGGCTGTCAGCTGTACCTCTTCGACCTAAGCCTGGAGCCTCCGTATGATGCGGTGGCCCTAAAAAGCAAAAATAAATAAATAAATAAAATTTGTTCTGGAGTTCCCGTCGTGGCGCAGTGGTTAACGAATCCGACTAGGAACCATGAGGTTGTGGGTTCGGTCCCTGCCTTGCTCAGTGGGTTACCGATCCAGCGTTGCCATGAGCTGTGGTGTAGGTTGCAGACGCGGCTCGGATCCCACATTGCTGTGTCTCTGGCGTAGGCCAGCGGCTACAGCTCTGATTCGACCCCTAGCCTGGGAACCTGCATATACCACAGGTGCAGCCCTAAAAGCAAAAAAAAAAAAAAAAGTCCAGACATCTCTCAAATTTAGGAAGGCTCTGGTATTACTTGAATGACCCAGAGGGCAGAAAATTGAGCCCATTTACATGGCTATAAATTGCTTTGGCATTTTGAAGCATCCTGAATGATGAATACCCCACAAATGGCATGAGGTACTGAAGGGCTAGCTCTCCAAAGATAGATTGGCACTGATGTCAAAGAGAAATAAATGAAGCTATGAAAGGAGCTGTATTAGTTTCCTATAGCTGCTTTAACAAATTACCACAAACTTGGTGGTTTGAAACAAGAGATAGACTCTCCACAGTTTTCAAGGCCGGAAGTCCAAAATTAGTATCACTGGACTGAAATTGGGGTGGGCAGGGCCCCACTCTCCTCAGAGACCTGGTGGAGAATCCATTCCTCACTTCTTCTGTCATGGCTGCTGATTCCTTGGTGTGTCTGCATTCCTTCCATGTCCATGGTGACACTATCTTCTACTCTCTCTTTTTTTTTTGGTTTTTACGTTTGGACCCATGGGATATGGAGATTCCCAGGCTAGGGGTAGAATTGGAGCTATAGCTGCCAGCCTACGCTGCAGCCATAGCAACTTGGGATCCAAGCCGAATCTGCCACCTACACCACAGCTCATGGCAACGCCAAATCCCCAACACACTGAGCGAGGCCAGGGATCAAACCCTCATCCTCATGGATACTAGTTAGATTCATTTCCACTGTGCCACAGTGGGAACTCCTCTTCTATTCTTCTGTCTGTGTAAAAGCTCCCTATTACTTCTTTCTTATAAGGATACATGTGATTGCATTTACAGTCCACTCTGATAATTCAGGAAAACCTCTCCATCTCAGGATCCTTAATTAAATCAAATCTGCTGATACTCCCCATCCCCCCATAAGGTGACATCCAAAGTTTCCAGGGCGGCCACTATTTAGGCTACCAAAGGATAGCTTTTACATTTTCACTTTAGCTCATTAAGCCTGGGGACAGTTTTCTTTCACATTGCCTAAATGCAGGAATGTAAATTGCATCTAGGGTGAGGAAACTGATCGAAAAGCTAGAATTCCACCCTGTGGCACTTTAAGAGCCACTGTGGGAAGGACATCATTGTGAATGTTGGACTTTTACTTTATTGCAAAACTCCAAGAGAGTCAGGTTGATGGTGAAGAGCACCTGCTCAGGTAAAAATGCTTTCCTTCACATTTGACCATTGAAAGATATTTTTAGAACACACATATACTCAAAATTGACTAGAAAAAAAATTTTTTTTCAGATTCCTGATGCCAGTTTCTAGCTTTTTGTATGTCAAGCTGTCTCAATTCTCAGAAACTTGACCAGGATTAGAAGTTAGGTAGAAAGGAAATGGATGACCTATTTACAGTGTGGTCTAGAGAATGTTAAAATAATAGATTTTCTATTAAATTTTCAAATTTCTCTTTGATGACAGTTGCATTGAACCATTCTCTTCTGTTTTACTGACCACAAAAGAGCTATTTCAAAAATAAACTTCAATATACAACCCAAAGTTGGAGAACAAAGATTCTCTACTTCTCTGTGGTTCATTTTTCAGCTTTGTATGATGCTTTTGCTGATAGGGGAGGAATGAAGGAGATTCCCTTTTGAGTCCAAGGAATTTGCTGAGGGAACAGCACCTGTTACTCTCTGGCCTGTACCCCTGTGTGTAAAGGGCCTTCCTCTTGGCTTAGCAGAAATTAGGTCAATGCCCTTGTGCTTCAAGGCTGCTGAATTAAGACACAATGTTCTCCTCATTTTAAAGCTAATCATGCACAGACAGAAACCCTGTCCAATGCTATTATTGCTCTATTTTTTTGCTGTTCAGATTCATTTACCTTTTTAAAAAAATCACACCATAACATTACAAACTGGGATCAAGTTTATTTTAAGCATTTACTGCTGAGATTTAAGCCATCTCCAGGTTATATAACAGGTATTCAGATGTGGAACTGAAAAAAATCTCCGGTTTCCTGGGCTGTTTACTCTTGGCTCAGTCGTCTCTTTCGCTGAATCATAACCGGGGTTACTCTGAAGGACCCAATTCTCTGTTTTGTTTCAGCTCCCACAGAACCTAATACTTACTCGTGTTCTCTGCATGCGTTATTTGGGACATTTCTGCTTGCCCACAGCCTTCTTCCTGCTATTAACTAGGAGGCTATGTTCCAGAAACAACATTACTCAATTTACATCAACAACATTTACAAAGGCTTGTTTTCAGTGCTACCCCTAGGAACAGAGTGGACGCCTGCCCAAGGCTGGAGTTCACATTTCCTTTACCCTCAAGACTTTTAGATCTAAATAAGTTTGGTGCCACTTTATACTGACACCTTAAAAATTTATTTAAAAAACACTTTCCCAGATTCTTATAAAGTAGAAATAAAACTTAAAGCCATGAAAAATTATCTTTAAGTATTTTTCATCTTTTCAAGGATCATATACTGTACTATCACCTCATTCTTGATCCTGAGAATCTCTGATGCAGGAAGATTTTCTGTTGGATTTATTTATTTATTTTTGCTTTTTAGGACTGCTCCGGTGGCATATGGAAGTTCCCAGGCTAGGGGTCTAATCAGAGCTACAGCTCATGGCCTAGGCCACAGCCACAGCAATGTGGGATCCAGGCTGCGTCTGTGACCTACACCACAGCTCACGACAACACCAGATCCTTCACCCACTGAATGAGGCCAGGGATCGAACCCGAATCCTCACGGATACTAGTTGGGTTTGTTAGCCGCTGAGCCACAAAGGGAACTCCATGTTGGATATTTTTAGATACAATTCTGCTTTTAAGAATTCAAGTAACAAGGAGGTGGATGAGTTCCTGTCGTGGCTAATACAAACCCCAAATGCTGCCAAAACAGCCAACTCCATGAGTCAATACTGGCTTACAGAAATCAAGAAATTTCGGAGTTCCCGTAGTGGCACAGTGGTTAATGAATCTGACTAGGAACCATGAGGTTGTGGGTTTGATCTCTGACCTTGCTCAGTGGATTAAGGATCTGGCGTTGCTGTGAGCTGTGGCATAGGTCACAGACGCGGCTTGGATCCCATGTTGCTGTGGCTGTGGTGCAGGCCCGCAGCTACAGCTCTGATTAAACCCCTAGCCTGGGAACTTCCGTATGCCGAGGGAGCAGCCCCAGAAAAGGCAAAAAGACAAAAATAAATAAATAAATAAATAAATAAAAAACAAGGAGGTGGAGGCCACTAAAGGATAACTGAGCTGCTCTAATCTCCAAGCCCCAGAGGTACTGGTCCTGTTTAAGGATTTCTTTTCTTTTTCTTTTTAAAATCTTTTTGTCTTTTTAGGGCCACACCCATGACGTGTAGGTTCCCAGGCTAGAGGTCGAATCGGCCTACACCACAGGCACAGCAACTCGGGATCCGAGCCACGTCTGCAACCTAAACCACAGCTCACAGCAACATTGGATCCTTAATCCACTTTGCCAGACCAGGGATCAAACCCGAATCCTCATGGATGCTAACCACTGAGCCACGACTGGAACTCCCTGTTCAAGGATTTCTGTTAAGATTTTCGTGGACACTACTACTAATCTTCTGAGGATTAAAGATTACATGTACCCTGTTAAGACTAGTGCCTGACACAAAGTAAATAGTATTTCATGTTCACTATTAACATCCTTGCTGATGAGGAAACTGAGATTGTAGGAGGCTAGAGGTTAAAGAATTTAGAAGGGATGGATTTGAAACCCAAACTCTGTTCTCTGTACCAAGTGATTTCTCATTTTAGTGTTGGCTCTATGTTTAGCCAAGTCGGTTAACTTAGATAAAGAATTTAATACCTCTGGGTCGTGGTGTCATCATTTGTAAAACAAAAGTGTGGGAGTTGATAACATTTATGGCTCCTTTCAGTCCTTACATTTCATAAATTTTCTTACGAGCTTTGGTAACCAACGAAAAATTTTTCTCTCTAGAAAGGGGCAGTGACTAAGAGTTGACCCTGGGCATGTGGTGGATAGTCATAAAAAAGCATGTAATAGTACCAGCAGTGGAAGGTTCCCCATGCTGGGTAAGGTAAAACTCACCCCGAGCAGTTGGGTTTAGATGTCTCAGCAGCAGGGAACCTACTCCCCAGGCTTAGGGAGGGAAGAACTTCTCCCTTGTTTTGTTACAACAGAATATAGAAAATAAGCCAAATTTACCTAACAACACCACAAACAAAAGCAAGATAAATTAATGGTGGGCAAACCTAGGCTTTGTTAAGGTAGGCATGAATGAAAAGGGGAAAGCTTTTTACATTTCAGTAGTCATGTGAGCCTGAAAACCTATGATAGTCCTGAAGTTTTTGTAGGCACAGGAGAAGAGTTAGGTGGCACCAAAGTTATTTGACACTCAGTCTGAAAGACAGTAAACATAGTTTCATTCCAAATGCTGAGTCATGCTTATGATGACAAGGAGAAATACTTAAGACTCTTAACTTCCCTGAGATATTCGTTGTCAGTAGATCGCCTTCTGTTGAAATAATTACTTCATAGTTTTAAAACTTGATTATGATAAGTGCTTCCCCTCCTACACTCTCACCCAGTTTTCTCCCTTTTTAGCCCCCAACATGTTTATTTGTTCAGTTTTATTTTAATTCCATGTTTCAGCAAGTGCATGTGTATGTGTGTGTGTTTGTGTGTGTGTGGGCAAGGAGTTTTTTTTTTTTTTTTTTGTCTTTTTGCCATTTCTTGGGCCGCTCCCACGGCATATGGAGGTTCCCAGACTAGGGGTCCAATCGGAGCTGTAGCCACCAGCCTATGCCAGGGCAACTTGGGATCTGAGCCGTGTCTGCAACCTACACCACAGCTCACGGCAACGCCAGATCCTTAACCCAACGAGCAAGGCCAGGGATCGAACCTGCAACCTCATGGTTCCTAGTTGGATTCGTTAACCACTGCTGCGACGGGAACACCTTTTTTTTTTTTTTTTTAATATTGTTTGTGGATCTAGTATAGTAATTCTGAAGAGTAATTCTTAAATTAACAATTACCTCTTCCCCACAAAATTATTTTTTCTTAATTTTTTGTCTTTTTAGGGCTGCATCTGTGGAATGTGGAAGTTCCCACGTAGCGGTCTAATAGGAGCTGTAGGTGCTGGCCTACACCACAGCCACAGCAAAGCAGGATCCGAGCCATGTCTGTGACCTACACCACAGCTCACGGCAACCCTGGATCCTTAACTCATTGAGCGAGGCCAGGGATCAAACCCACGTCCGCATGAATACTAGTTGGGTTGTTTCTACTGAGCCACTACAGGAAATCCCTCACAAAATTATCTTAATACTGAAAAAAAAAATTGCTTAGGCATATGGGAAATTTCACTCCTGTTAGATAATTCAATCAGCAAACTCCGTGGAATTCTTTTTTTTTTTTTTGTCTTTTTAGGGCTGTACTCATGGCATATGGAAGTTTCCATGCAAGGGGGGTCGAATTGGAGCCTCAGCTGCCAGCCTACGCCACAGTTACAGAAATGCCAGATATGAACCTCGTCTGAGACCTACATCTCAGCTCATGGCAACACCAGATCCCTGACCCATTGAACGAGGCCAATGATTGAACCCACATCCTCATGGATACTAATCGAATTCATTTCTGCTGTGCCACAATGAGAACTCCTCAGTGGAATTCTTATCATAATAAGGAAGACACAGGAGTTCCCATTGTGGCGCAGTGGTTAATGAATCTGACTAGGAACCATGAGGTTGTGGGTTCGATCCCTGGCCTTGCTCAGTGGGTTAAGGATCCAGCATTGCCGTGAGCTGTGGTGTAGGTTGCAGAGGTGGCTCGGATCCCGAGTTGCTGTGGCCCTGGTGTAGGCCGGCAGCTGCGGCTCCGATTGGACCCCTAGTCTGGGAAACTCCATATGCCTTGGAAGTGGCCCTATAAAAGGCAAAAAGACAAAAGAAAAAAATTAAAAAAAAATAAGGAAGACACAGGGGCAGAAAGAGACAGGGAGAAAGCTACTTTAGGTACTCATAAATCATATCCTCAGTTTTAAAGTGTTATGTTTAAGGCTAAAGGAAAATTTTATTTTACGCTTAATTCCTTCTAGAAAATATTGATGGAGTAAATGTGGAATACTTCTTGATTGTGTACGTCTCTGTGGCTCTTAAAGCAGAAGTATTATAAACCTCTGAATTTAAAAATTATCCACTATATACATTTAATGTTTTAAAACCACTTTTGCCTTGAATAAAAGTGGATGGTTAACCTATGTTGGATAATTACAAATCTGCTATGTGTTTATGCATTGGACATAACTATTTTATAACAATCTCTAATTTTAAAAAATTGTTTTTCAAGGCTTTAGCTGAGATTGGTTGTGTCTGAAACATGGGGAAGAAGAGGGCTGAGGTAGGTCATTTAGAATGAAAAGATCTAGAGTTAAGTTGTATGTTTATCTTGTTAAGTTTTCTTATCTCTCCTCGCTTAAGCCCTCCCATACACACCTTTTTCCTTCAATGCCTTTTCTGAATTCCACTGATGTCTAGTGTCCTTCTGCTTTCCTCTGGTTGCTTTGGGCCCCAAGTTTGGCAAGTGAAATCATGACTGATGCTTCTGACTTTCCTTTCCTTAAAATTCTCTACCTCCCCCCATGTCCTATTCTGTCAGGGTCAGACTTGTATTGGACCATCATGGATGGTCACAGCTTATTGATGAGATCTGAATCCCTCCTGGCTTGTTAGCTAGCAAGGTGATTAGGACTTGTGGGGAAAATAAACCATGGACATAACAGGGCCTAGAACAAATCTTACCCTAGGCATTCATTTCATACCAATAAACAATGATCAAATATCTATTATGCTACAGGCACTGTGCTAGGCACCGAAGTACAAAAGTGAATAATAATAGGTGGTCTCCACTTTCCAAGTACTGAAATGTTCCTGGAGAATTAGTGGGAAGGTAATCCTGGACTGGCATCAGAAATCAACATGATTATTACTTTTCTGTGTAACATGTTGTTCACATCTTTAGAATATGAAAACATGTAAAAGCAATGATCTATTTCAGGGGTTCTCGACCCTGCCTGGGTGCTCATGTGAGTCATCTGGGGGAGCTTTCAACAGTGGTTCTCAAGAGATATTGTGCGTCTGAATCTCTGGAATGACTTGTTCAATCAGCTAGGCCCTGGCCCCAGAATTCTCTGGTAATGCCCACTTCTGCTGGCTCCCCCAGATACACTTTGAGACACACAGTTTTAAAATATAAAGATTTCTAGGTTCCATCGTGGACTGATTCCATGGATCCAGGGGATGGAAACCTGGCACTGATCATTTAATACCCCTCCCCCATCCCCCATGGTAATGTGTATCCAAGGCTGAGAACCACTGTTCCACTCGATAGACTACCCATTGGATGGGCTGGTTTCCTGGTATCATTTGGGACTCAGTGAATCTACACATTTCCTGGTCAATTATAATAATTATTTGGAATGTAAAGAAATTAGTGAGTGACAATAAATAATTGGCTGAAAAAAACCCATGCTTTCTATTCTTTGGAACTAATCTGGCTCCCCGCCCCCCCCATTTTTCGGAAGGCCTTTCCAACTCTTCCTGGGTATTTTCCAATAGCACGGTAGAAACATTATGTGCAAAGCTCCCAGAGATCTTCGTGGGAAAGACCTTAAAGAAATGGATCCATTTGAACCCCATCTTAGCCTTCCTTGGGTCCCCTCGAGCTCCTCTAGCACTTGGAGTTTCCAACAAGTGAGCTGGGCATGCTCAGTGGGCAGGGTCGGGTTTGGGGTACAACGGGGAAGCCTGCTACTCTGCTGCCTGGGCTCTCCCCTCCCCCCACCTGTACAAGGTTGGGCCTGAGGAGCCTAAACTCAGCATCCCGTCCCCTGAAGCTTGGGTTTGATCTTCCCTGCGGGTCTCCCCGCTGACACTGCCGGGTGGAGGGTGGGGGGCGGAGGCGCAGTGTCAGCAGGCCAGGAGCACCTCCAGAGAGCAGGGACGGGGGGACGGGGGGCGAGGGGGAGCCCTGGAGAAGGCTTTGGCTCTGACGGTGGGGGCCCAGGGGTCCGTCGGCATCTCCCAGACGCGTTTCTAGGCCAAGAAAAGGCTTTCTGCCGAGTAGGGGAGGCCAGATTCGGGGGCAGGTGACGAGAAATCAGGTAAGCCAGCCCCGCCGGCCTTCGGGCAAGCGAGTGACTCCTCTCTCCCCGGCAGGTGTGAGGGATACCCTCAAGGCGGGGCGGGGGTAGGGGAGGGAGCCGAGAAAATCGGACACCTCCACAGTCTTTCTCCGGCCTAGCTCAGCCGGGACTTCCCAGCCCGCAAGCCGGCTGTCAAGGCGGGTGGTGGGTCTGGAGTGCAGCCCGGCCAGGGCCCAGGGCAGGAACTACAGCCTGGAGCGAGGACCATACATCTGCCACGCCGCGGCCCCACCCGGCGGGCCCCATGGCCCGGTGGCCAGGTCTAGTCACGTTCATTGGGCGGCGGAGACCTCGCTCGCTCGCCTCCCGCTGGTTCACAGCGCTTTTTCCCCCACCCCCCCCGCCCCGCCTTCCCGGGCGGGGTCCCCCGCCTCCACTTCCGCGTTTCCCCGCTGGGCCGGAGGAGCCAGGGCCCGCCGTATCCGCCTGGATGAGGCGGCCGCGCCGCCAGGCTCGGCCCTCAGGGAGGGGAGCAGGAGGAGGAGCGGGAGGATCAAGTTGCCCGGGAGGCGGGGCGCGGCGGCGCTGGGCGCGTCGGGTTACGCTTGCCCTGCCCTCCCCAGGGTGACATCCGCGCGCTCCTCGCCGCTGGTACCGGGGCCGAGGCTCTGATTCAGGAGGGAAGCAGACTCCGCCCCGGCCGGAGGAACCCAGTGCTCCTGCTCTTTCCCCTTGCGCGAGAGGACCAATCTCAGGTGTGTGCCTCCTAGGAGACCCCCCTGCCCCCGCCCCCTGGGTTGTAGCGGGGAATGGTCTCTCAATCACCTCCTGGAGTCCGGTGTTGGGGTGGGTGGTGGCTGAATCTGGGGCAAGATTTAGAACTTCACCTACAAACGTGGGTCAGTCTTAGACGGTTTAGGTGTTTACGTTTTGGAGGGCAGTGGGGTGTAATGCATTTTCCTCCTTAGTAAAGCAGCAGGACTTTTGGGCGAGGGTTGGTATCTAATTGAAAGTTTGCTGCAAACTTTCTGCTTGTGGATGTCGCCTGTCTTCTAAAAAAGGATTGTTGCTCCTTTCTGAAGCAAGAGAGGGAAAGATTCTAGAAGGGGACATTCTCTAAAGGGACAGAGGCTTTTTGGAGATTTCACTTGCTGGAGTGCAGTTCCAGGAGGAAATGAAAGATGTACACTGATGGATTTAAAACAGCCCCAGCTCTGCACGTAGTAACTTCTACGAGCAAAAAATAGATTTGCGGACTACTTTGGCTGTGAATGATCTTAGCCTTTGGTCCCTAGACAGCTATCCACCTTAAATTGAGGAGCATTTATTCCCTCCCCACCCCCCAAATGCCTTCCTAAGAAGTTCCAAAGAAATTTACAAATGCAAATTCTGAGTAGTCTTAGTGACTGGGGCCCACCCAAATTACAACACTTTATCGTGGGGGGTGGGGCAGGCTATGGAAATAGCCAACAGCTAATTTGGTTAGTTTTTATACTTGTATAAAATAGGTGGGAGAAAGAAGGGTAAGTTCCACTGAGTCTTCATTGCTTAAAACAAAACGTAATTTTGCATATGATCCCCAGTTTAATAGAAGTGAGGTTTCCTTTTGGAGTGTGGAGGGTAATGGGAAATGCCGAAATGGGGCCAGGCACTTCCTGGTAGCTACTGATCACTCTAGTCTCAGTTTTTGCTGACTGAATGCTGGATTCCATTGCTCAATGGATATCAAGTGTACGCTGGGAAACCTTATGATGAGAATGTTGAAACCCTCCTGTGTTTCTCCTAGGGGGATTATGTCAAGTTACAACACTTCTTTGATTTTTCCAAATCAACTCTTCAAATAATGCAGCAATCCTTAGTAATAATGGATAAAGATGGAATTGGTGGTTTGAGAACCAACATTGTTGGAGCTGTCCAGCCTGATATGTTACATAGTCACTTTAGCCACTCTATAGTCACATAGACATTCTGAGCAGCGCTAAAAGATGCAATGGCGGCATTCCCATTGTGGAGTAGCGGAAACGAATCAGACTAGGAACCATGAGGTTGCAGGTTGCGGGTTTGATCCCTGGCCTAGCTCAGTGAGTTAAGGATCTGCCATTGCTGTGAGCTGTGGAGTAGGTCACAGACGCAGCTTGGATCCTGCGTTGCTGTGGTGTAGGCCAGAAGCTGCCCCTCAGATTCCACCCCCAAGCCTGGGAACCTTTATTTGCCATGAGTGCAGCCCTAGAAAGCAAAAAAAAAAAAGCAATGACTTAGCTCAGTAATTGACCAGAGGGCTGCAGTGTTTCCAGTTGTCAGTGCCTCCCCCTCTGCCCCACCCTTGTTTTGTAACTATTTAATCTCATAGATATTTAGAAGTATTTGTCTATCATTGTATATAAGCCATACTGGTAAACTACTATAACTCTGAAATTATCCTGTTTGGGTATTTGGTTTCCGCTTCCATCGCTGGAATGTAAGTAATGTGAGAAGGCTTGGTCTGCCTCACACACTTTTCATATTTGTAATGCTTAGAGTAGTGACTAGCTTGAGATAAGGGCTCAATTAATGTTTTCTCAATTACTGAACTGTGGGACAAACTCTAGCTGAGTGTAATCAGGGGAAGAAAACCAAAGACTTTTGGCCTCTTCAGCCTCTCAGGGCCTCAATTGTCTCATTGACAAAATGTGGGTAATAATATATGATATGGCACATGTAAAACTCCTAGTGAAGTTCCTGTTAGATAGTAGACGTCAAAATATTAGCTTTCGTCTTTCTCATATATTTTACTTCAAGAAAGGAAGATTTGGGCAAAGAATGCAGTTAGCCAGATAATTTTGCTCTTGCATTTTTTTTGGGGGGGGGGTTATTCTTGTTTTTTGGGAAGGGGGCATGCCCATGACATGCATAAGTTCTAGGGCCAGAGATTGAACCTGCACCACAGCAATGACAATGCTGGATCCTTAACCCACTGCATCATCAGTGAACTCAAGCTTTTGTATGTTGTGAATGAATCATCCAGTTTATTTTGTGTATGTGATGGGGGAAGGGCGGAGGGGGAGGTTAGTGGCAGCTATGGTTATTAGAGAAGGGAAACAATTTCTAAATCATTATCTAACTTCTCTTTATTTTATTTTAATGTGATGAAATTTCTGCTTAGGTTTTCCAAAACTTGATTTTTTTTCTACTTGTCAACAGCCATACTCACTAGATTGTCCTAAGCACAGAAACAACACTTTATACTTTCATTGTGGTGTAGCAAGCTAAGGATCTAGCATTGTCACTGCGGTGGCCTAGGCCACAGCTATGGCATGGGTCTGATCCCCACCCTGGGAGCTTCCACACTCTGCAGGTATGGCCAAAAGGAAAGAAAAAGAAAAGAAAGGAAACACAACTTTACAAAGAAAATTAGAAATCAAATATGCATAACACTTGACTTTTTTTTAAAATCTTTTTAGGGCTGTACCCACGGCATATGGAATTTCCCTGGGCTAGGGAGAGAATCAGAGTTGTAGCTGCCGGCCTATACCACAGCCATAGCAATGCTGGATCCTTAACTCACTGAGTGGAGCCAGGGGTCAAACCTGCGTCCTCCTCATGGATACTAGCTGGGTTCGTTACCATTGAGCTCCCAACACTTGACTTCATAAATGAAATATTCTGTAGGCTTCTGCAGCATTCATTAAACAGTTAACAAGTGCTAGGTAAAGAAAACAGTATGGTTATTCCACTTTTGAGAAGGTGTGAGTTCCTTTAAGAAGGTAAAACATATAGATGTCAAACAATTAGAGACCAACATAAGATCTTAGGTAGTCATACAGAGTGGTAGAATGTTAGGTGTAAACAGTTGTGCTATGGAAGGGAGAGGTAAAAATGGGCTCAAGTAGTTGGAGAGACTTGATGTTTCCTGAATATTACAATAGATCATCCTTGTTTCAAGAATGTTTGCTATTTTGTAATTCAGTGTTATTAAAAAGCGAGCACAATCATATATACTTTCAAAAATGAACTCTATGGAGAAGTGTATTAGAAACCTACAATATAATTCTAAAAATATTTTTCACTTTCTCTGAAGTTTTAAAGCCCAGGATTGGAGTGAAAAGTGATAACTCTTCATTCTTGCCACTTTTTACGTGTTTGGTTTAAAGCAGTGTATCAGTCAGCCTGCTTATTACTCTGTCCAATTATGTGCAATAGGATATTGTTTTCATCTGAAGTTTCAGGGGAAAAATCACTAGTCATTAAGTCTGGGACCCCTACGACTAGTTAATTTTAGGATTGTTATTTTGGAAGATAGGCAAAGACTGAATGGAACTAAACTAAGATGGTATTTTAAAACTGATTTTAGATGCTTGTCAAAATACTTAGAAAATTCCATCAAGGCTCATCACCTTTACGAAGGAAACTTGGAAGTTGTGTTATGAGGAAGAAGTTAATAAAGGGCATTTATATTTCCTTGTTTTAGAATTGTTGACATGATGGGGGAGAGAAATGTAGGAGGCAGAAATGGTCAGATTCAACTCCAAGTGGAAAAGAAAAGGGCCCAAATGGCCACAAACCAGGAAATTTCCAACTTTAGACCTCTTCGTATATAACCTGACCAGGGACTGATTTCAGGACCATTTAAAGAAAAGGAAATGAGGAGCGGATGGTTTGAATATCTGAGGATGTTTAGATAATGATTGTGGTCAGTGTTTGTCCTTAACTAAAATTTTGTGTCCTGAGATGAATGCAATTGTGGTTTTTGGGGTTTTTTCCCTTGTATTCCAGGATTTTCATCTTTTGTTGATGGGTTTTTGTTGTTGTTGTTGTTGTTTTTGCTTTATAGGGCCGCACCTGTGGCATATGGAAGTTCCCAGGCTAGGGGTTGAATCGGAGCTGCAGCTGCTGGCTTACACCACAGCCACGGCAACACCAGATCCAAGCTAAGTCTGCAACCTATACCACAGCTCATGGCAACACCAGATCCTTAACCCACTGAGCAAGGCCAGGGATCAAACCTCATGCATACTAGTCGGATTCATTACTACTGAGCCACAACAGGAACTCTGAGAATCTGTTTTCTGAAAATGAGATTTCTAGAAGGTGCTGCTGTCAAATGAGATGGCCTTGAAGTACTTGGTGACAGATGCTTAGAAAGCTTTCCTACTTACCTCATATGCACCAGTGACCACAAAAGCTGGTTGGTTATATACAGTAGTAATAAAAGTTGATGTTCTGAGTTCCCATCGTGGCTCAGTGGTTAATGAATCTGACTAGGAACCATGAGGTTGCGGGTTCAATCCCTGGCCTTGCTCAGTGGGTTAAGGATCCAGCATTGCCGTGAGCTGTGGTGTAGGTTGCAGACTCGGCTCGGATCCCACGTTGCTGTGGCTCTGGTGTAGGCCAGCGGCTACAGCTCTGATTAGACCCCTAGCCTGGGAACCTCCATATGCCGAGGGAGCAGCCCTAGAAAAGGCAGAAAGGCAAAAAAAAAAAAAAAGTTGAAGTTCAAGATAAACATTTTAGGAAATTTTTCATTAGGATTTTATGAGTCTCAATAAAAGACAACAAACTTCTAAATACATTTGAAAAGTGACAAAAGTAATACACCAAAGTCTCTTTCCTTTTATTTAAACTGAAGAAAGAAAGGATGTTTTGTTTCCCCGTGGTAATATCAAAACTGCTTTGATCTTATCACTCTTTGTTCCACCCTTCCGTGGGTCACTCTGCCCTGTTGCACCAAATTCTAAATACCTGTCTTTGAATTCATGGACCTTCCAGTCTTGCCTCTTATTAAGATTCTGCCTTTCTCTTCCCTGTGATCCAGTCCAACTGGACTACAGTGGAATTCCTAGATCTCTTTTATTCCTAGTTTTATTCATAACTATCTCAAAGGTGTCTAGATCCTAAGACAAAACCTTGGGGACCTTTATGTAGGAGCTTTGGGGTAACAGTGTTTATTTGTGCACATCCCTGAAGTTACATTAGAGCCACCTAAGTGTGGTTTTGGTCAGTCTCTGTACCTGTCAGTTTCTTCCTCTGTAAAACAGGGTAAAATGGCAGGACCAAATGAATTTAAAGCTGTAAAAGCATGCAGTGTCTTATTGCTCTTGTCTTGCCTAAGAGGAAGCCAGTCTTGGCCAGTGAGTTCTGTTCCCCGCTGGACCTGGTCTAACTTTTCCTCTTCCTTTCCTGAGTTTGGGGTGTCCTTCATCTCAGCCTGTCCAGGTTTAGCATTCATATTGGAAGGATGCAGCATTTTCTGTATCTGCCTCCTGGCTTGTGTTATAGGATCTGTGATAACAGGTATATTTTCACTTCTCTCCTCTACTGTATTTGCTAGTATTAACTCCTTTTCCCCATCCCAACCCACTGGGATATATATCTAAAAAATATAGATTCATAGAATCTTAACATAGGAAGAGGGTCAAAGATCTAACACAGTCCTGCCTTTTTACAATCAATAATAAATAGCATAATTTAGAACAAGAGCCATTTACTAGGCTCTGTGCTAAGCACTTTGCACACATTATTCCATATAACGGTGATCTCATATCAGTGAGAAAGCAGAGTTCCAGAGAACTTACATGACTCACTCAAAGCCAAAGTTAAGTTTTGGTATGACAGAAACTCCCTTGAAAACTATGAAGAAATAATAGACTGAAGAGATAATCCCACCTATATTTTTATAATCCATTTCCTGCTTTTTTTGCTAAAAAAAAAAAAAAAAGTAGTGATAAAATGAATTCCCTTGCTCAACTTACTGAACTTCGTCTTTTGACACTTCCATTTCCCAATACTGTGGTTCAACAGTTTCCACAAGTGATGCTTGTGAACCTTTTCAGACATTGAGTGCCTAGCACAGTATGCCTTCCTGAAACAATATTCCTTTTGATTTGACTCTAGGAACCCGTGACATTGTTATAATCCTCTCTGGTCTTAATGGATGTGCAAACAACTTGCAACTAGGTATCAGTCTGCCTTTTCCACTCCTACACCTGCGTTTGTGAATGCTGTTGGAAAAGTGAACAAATGTTCTTCATCTTTAGCCACAAGTCCGTTCTTTTACCTGTTTCTAGACAGCACCTATTCCTATTTGTTGCCAAATTTTTTCCAAACTTTCAAGCATTTTCTTTGAGCCTTCTACTCCACTGTGCTTTTTTTTTTTTTTTTTTTTGTCAAAAGATAATTGTTAGTGGTTAGAGCAGACTGAACTGTTATAACAGATATGAAAATAGACAAAAGCACAAACACAGCAGATGTTTACTTCTTGATCATGTCATAGTCTTGGTGGTGGATGGCTTTCTTCCAGTTGATGATTCAGGCACCCTGAAACCTTTCATTTTGTGACTCTGCCATCCCTTAGGGCTTTGTTTTCAACTGTCTCCGGCATCTCTGAAAGAAAAGAAACACATCCACTTTCTAAATACTTAGTCTTGAAATGAATGTAACTGTTCCACTCACATAACAGTGACCAGAAATCAGGTGCACAGTCACACTTATCAACAAGGGAGATTGGCGAATGTTGTTTAGCTGGGAGCAGAAGAGATTATGGGTTTTGGGTGAAGAGTTAACTGTCCCCTTCACAGTGTCCTTGCTTCCTGTCATACTGAGAAAACAGTGGTCTCAGGCCAACTCTTAATATTTTTTTCTCCTTTCCACATCTTCCTTGTATCTGAATCCATCAACTCTATCAACTACAACTTAGAGGTAGAGTTTTCCAGAGATGATGCTTTCCCCAATACTCTGGAGCCCTCACCCCTTCAGCTAGCTTACTCTATGAAATTTCTCCATGTTCACCTGCGTTTGAAATATTTATCAGAGTAGTGAAGATTCTCCCATCACAATAACAATAAGACTAAAACCCTAAACTATTCCTCTTCTCTGCACTCCCTCTGGCTACTTGCTCTCTTTCCTTTCTTTCAAGCTGTACTTCTGAAAGTATATTTAAAATACTATTTTTCTTCTACCTACCTTCCATTCACCCCTCAACTGTTGGAGATTTTACTTCTACTTTAGGTGTTCTGTGTTTTTTTTTGTTGTTGTTGTCTTTTTAGGGCTGCATCCATAGCACATGGAGGTTCCCATCTAGGGGTCAAATCGGAGCTGTAGCTGCTGGCCACAGCCACAGCCACAGGAACGCCAGATCTGAGCCGAACCTGTGAACTACACCACAGCTCACAGCAATACCAGATCCTTAACCCACTGAGTGAGGCAGGGATTGAACCTGCGTCCTCATGGACACTAGTCAGATTCATTTCCACTGAGCCATGGTGGGAACTCTCAGCATTTAAATTTCATTTTAATGTTATATAAGCCATTGGAAGATTATGTGCTGCTAAATGAAATGATGTGGTTTTGCTGTAAAACAGTGTTTCTCAACTTTTTAAAAAAAACTATGTCTTTCTAAGAAGAAAAATTGCTACAGTTAATCAATTAAAAATTTAAATTAATTTTTCCCTAGCCAGAGAGTATTCCTTAAATATTAAAATAATAAGATTTTGTTGGTAGAGTTGATTTTTGGAGGACCACAATTCATTGTAATATGTAGGATTTTTCACTGACCCCCACCAAGAACCAACTTTGTCCCTTTGTGGGTGTTACTGTTCCCATGGAGAATGTGTGCTGTCAAAGACTGCTCTGGCTCTACAAAGTAGACTGGATTATGGTAGGCAGGGCAAGCAAGGTTGGAGCAAGACTCCAGGTAAGAGGCTGTTTTCTTCTTTGCCCAACTAAGGAATTGTAGTTGTATGAACAGGTGTGTATTATTATTATTATTATTTGGCCATGCCCATTGCATGCTGGGAAGATAGCATTAATAGGCTTCAGCCTTCAAAATTCAGATTAAATTTTGCTTTCTCCATGTGTCTGTATTTTGCCTAGTGAAAGGAGCATTCAGAAAAGAAAAGGATAAATTTAGGAGATTCCATAGTGGCTTGGTGGTTAATGAACCCAACTAGAAACCATGAGAACGCAGGTTTGATCACTGGCCTCACTCAGTGGGTTAAGGATACGGCATTGCCATGAGCTGTGGTGTAGGTTGAAGATGAGGCTCCCATTCCATGTTGCTATGGCTGTGGCTAAGTCCTGTGGCTACAGCTCCAACTCAAACCCTAGCCTGGGAATCTCCACATGCTGGGGGTGCGGCCCTAAAAAGACAAAAAAAAAAAAAAGGATAGAGGGCTTCAATGGAGGGGGCAGGGCTGACAAGGTGAGAGCAAGAAGGAGCAGATTGGGCTCCTGGTGAAGATTGGGGTAAAGAGGATTGTGGAGCATAATGGGATTAGTCTGGGGGAGGTCTTGAGGGAAGCTGGACTCTGACCTCTGGCAGCTCCTGTTGATGGTAATTGGTGGCCAAGGGTGAGCAAAAGCCTCCTCAGAGTTATCTGCAGCCCTAGGGCATCTCTTGATGGTGTGGTGGCCAAGGGTGAGCAAAAGCCTCCTCAGAGTTATCTGCAGCCCCAGGGCATCTCTTGATGGTGTGGTGACCATGTGGAGTATAAAGGCCTCCTTGGGGACTGCCCTTAAGTGGACAAGAGCACCAGGTGGTCTGAGGGCCTCTTTTCAGCCAAGATGGTGCCACAACCCCTGGGGAAGTTACTTTCTCCTATTTGGCAGAAGCAAAGGAATGCTGCTTCTGGGAACAGTCACCTTAGCAAGTGTATTTAGGCTCTGTGCTCACTCTCCACTCCATTTTCACTGCCATTGCTTAGTATAGACCCTTAGGAGTTTGTGTTTGGTTGTTTATAACTAGTCTCCTGATTTCCCTTCTCTCAGATGCATATATTTTTAGTTTATCTCCCAATACTGCTTTAGGAAATGGGGAATGGGAGAATGGTCTTAATAAATTCAAGTGTGCTTCCATCACTCCTACTAGGAATGTTGTAAGGATTAATGTAACATATGTCAACTGACTTATAACACAGTATGTAGCCAACAAATATGTTTAAAAGCCTTCCTTGGCAATCCATTGCTTACTGGACAAAGGCCAAAGCCCTTAGAATGGCACTTAAGATCTCCAGAGAATTACTCTGGCTTGCCCGTTCAGTCTCCTCATCTCCTCACTTAGGACTACTGTGTTCCATCCTGTTCTCTCAACATACATATCACACCCCTTTGTTCTTGAAAATGCAATATTCATTCTTACCATCATGTCTTTGCTCATGTTCACCTCCATCTGTTGAACCTTCAGCGTTTGAGTCAATTATTACTTTCTCCATAAATCTGCCCTCATGATGTTTCCTACTTTCCCTTAACCCCATGTTCTCAGTTAGTCCCTTAGCTTTTGCTTTTTTTTTTGCTTTTTAGGGCCGCACCTGCAGCATATGGAGGTTTCCACGCTAGAGATTCAATCGGAGCTGCAGCTGCCTGCCTACACCACAGCCACAGCAACTCGGGATCTGAGCCCCTTCAGTGACCTACACCATAGCTCATGGCAACAGATCTTTAACCCACTAAGTGAGGCCAGGGATCAAACACACAACCTCATGGTTCCTAGTCACATTTGTTTCTGCTGCACCATGACAGGAACTCCCAAAGTCAGAAACTTCATTCATCTTTGTTTACTCATGGTCTAACACAGTAGGTGCTGAATGAATTTATTGAATTAAGTTAAGATTTAATACATATTAAATTTATGTATTGCCTTCTTGTTATGACATCTAAATTATATTTTGTGTTCCTTCTTTTTCTTTAACAATGAAGGCAAATTTTCTAATGACGTAGAGGATAAATGCAGGAGAAAATTGGTGACCATATAGTTAATTAAAGTGGGAGGCAGACATAATCCTGTGTTTTCTTTTACTGAATGACTTTTATTTGTTATCCAGCGATTTAGTCCACCATTGTCATTGTTTTATGTTGGATTGTAATCATTTTTCAGTTATACAGATAAGAAATGCAAACACCAAAGAAATGGGGATTTCAGGTATTGTTTAAGTATGATTGTCTGGGCGGTTTGTAGTGCCTGCTTATGATTTCAGGATTGGTGTGTGGAATGTTTTAGAACTTTGGTAAAATTGTCCAGTCCCTTTTATGTCTTTTTAGACCATGCCTTCCTTGAACATAAATGTAAGAATTGATTAGCTATATGTAACAGAGAATTAAGATTATGTAACTCAAATGTCAGCAATAAGAATCTAGTTGGAGAAGATTGGGAAGAGCAAATATGAGATGAGGTGGCAGCAGTAAGTCAGTCTTACTTACAATCTTCTTAGAGATTGATACAGAATAGGGCAAGGATGAATTGAGGGGGTGGTGGAGGAGTCTGTGGGGTGTAGAGTGGATGGTCTGGACCTGGTTTGGGCAGTGCAATAGACTCTTGGACAGGAGTTGGCAAGCACTGAATAAATGGCCAGACAAGAACCTTTTGGCACCTAAGATGCCTCTTGTTTGCAAGTTCTTGCTGCCTGGTTGGCACACCCAAGTCTTGGTGTGTGTGTGTCTTTTTTAATTATTTTTTCCCATTATAGTTGGTTTACAGTGTTCTGTCAATTTTCTACAGTACAGCAAAGTGACCCAGTCACATACACATATATACATTCTTTTTTCTCACACTATCGTGCTCCATCATAAGTGACTAGATATGGTTCCCAGTGCTATACAGCAGGATTGGTGTGTGTTTTTACCTCTGGAGATAAGGGAGGGCGTCTGCCTAGAAGGAACACATTTTCTAGAAATTTCTTGATTTCTGTAAACCAATATTGACTCATGGAGTTGGCTGTTTTGGCAGCATTTGGGGTTTGTATTTAGTTTTTTTTTTTTTTTTTTCCTCCCACAATAGGTGGTATTCAGGGTTTGTGATAGAGCTGGAGAGAAACTCCTCACCCTATCTGAACTAAAAATAAGTGCCGGGAAGTATTCTGAATATAGGACAAAAAAATCCACTCTTTAGGGGGTCAAAGTTGTCCCAGTGGCTTGGGTTAACTCAGGACACAAACCTTAGATCAAGCCTCTTACAGGGAATGTTTTAAATCCTCCAACTAAGTGCACTCCTTGAGATAGACAGATGTATAAACATTGGACTCAACGTGATCAGAGTCTGATCTAAAGTGGAATAGAACCTGCTGCTCCCTGTGACCTCTGTGACAGGTAACCAATGGCCTGGAGTTAGATCTGTGTTAGAGCTAGACTTTACAGGGTTTTCATGTTTGATAGAAAGCTCCGCAAATAACAACATTCCTTCTGTTGAAGAGAATGGTTATTTTGGGGAGAGATGCTAGAGAAATGCTGGAAGGGGCCTGCCTACTGTTTTGTTTTGTTTTGTTTTCCCAGGGAAATGACAGGATTCATTTCCCAATGTGTGAGTGTGAGTCTTAAGTGCCCTTGCTTGGTCAGAGCCAAGTGCTGCAGGGGCTAAAAGCGGGGCTCCAGCTGCTCTTGTTCTCTCTAACCACAGTCTTTATGGCCCTGTTCAGCAGATGTAGAGTTCTAGCAAATGTGGGAGCCCATTGTAGGTTGTTTATTAGCAATGGGAGTTGTTGATAACATATATAGTTTCATACCTTTTTTACTATATCTCAAATTCTCCATGTAAATTGTGAAATAGATGAGACTTTATGCGTAAGAAGACTAAATTTCAGAGTCAGTCACACAGCTAGTAAGTGACTAAGTTGGAATTCAGTCCAGCGTTGTGGTCTCTGATGACTTCTCCACGGGCTGCCTCCTGCAGAGAATGTTCTATTAACTGGTCAGTGGTGTCGTTTGAATATGCCAAGGACAGCACCCTATGACTAGAAGAATCCCAGCTGTGCCCACGGTAGTAACTGTGTTTCTGCCTGTGAGCACTGAGTTATCACAGATGCGGACGGAGTGAGAATGTTGGCCTCTGTCTAGGATGGTCTATCCTTTCTCTGTGCACCTATAGGTGGGCTTCCTTCAGGGATGGCACAGTCAAGGGGCCCCTGGGTATGTTGTTGGCTGAAGAGATTCTATACTTACGGAGTTGAACCCTGGTGAACACTAAATTCCAGTAAGTTCAATCAGCTTTGCAATTACTTCTGATGTGATGTTAAACTTTAAGTCCCTGAAATGATGTAATATGGAATAACTAAAAATTCGAGGCTAGTTTAGGCATAGTTTAACTCAGGCTTAAATAGTTATTATATCAGATGTTGGAGGCTGATTCATTCCAGTTAGGGTAGAGACTGGTCTTCAGAATCAGGTAGATATTTCTGTGACATTTTCTAGTTCGTGCTCCAAGATGCCTAATAAATTCTAAAGGCAAGCTATCTTTTCCCTTTCTCTGTGTGGGTCTTTTACTCTAGTTCATTAAAGATGAGAAAAGTTTTGTAACAGAAAATCATTCAAGTAGTGGTCAGATGATATGGGATTTAGTCAAATGTCAGCTATCTATCTGAATGGTGCTCTTTAGTGCTCTTTTTTTTTTTTTTCCATGTCTTTCACATATAGACACACATAGATTGTTTTTTTTTTTTTTTTTTCACAAGAAGAATACATGCCCACATGAGAAATTTAAAAAATGATTCACACAGGATGAAAATAAATGACTTTCAACCCTACCATTCACAGATGAGTTTTTTGTTGTTGTTGTTTTTGGTCTTTTTAGAGCAGCACCCGAGGCATAAGAAGGTTCCCAGGCTAGGGATCGAATTGGAGCTGCCACAGCAACCCAGGATCTGAGCCATGTCTGCAACTCACACTACATCTCACAGCAACGCTGGATCCTCAACCCACTGAGCGAGGCCAGGAATCAAGCCTGTGCCCTCATGGATACCAGTCAGATTCGTTTCTGCTGAGCCACCCTAGAACTCCCATAGATGAAATTTTAAAGATTCTCGGTTATGTCCTTCCAGCCTTTGTGTGTGTGTGTGTGTGTGTGTGTGTGTGTGTGTGTGTGTGTGTGTGTATTCGTGTATTCACATGTTCCTTTTATTTTTATTATTTTTTTTTCTTTTTATGGACCCATCTGCCACATTTGGAAGTTCCTGAGCTAGGGCTCACATTGGAGCTGCAGCTGCCAGCATACACCACAGCCACAGCAATGCCAGATATACATATATCCTTTTTTTTTTTTTGTCTTTTTGCCTTTTCTAGGGCTGCTCCCCCAGCATATGGAGGTTCCCAGGCTAAGGATCTAATCGGAGCTGTAGCTGCTCTGGCCTACGCCAGAGCCACAGCAACTCGGGATCCGAGCCGCATCTGCGACCTACACCACAGCTCATGGCAACGCCGGATCGTTAACCCACTGAGCAAGGGCAGGGACCGAACCCGAAACCTCGTGGTTCCTAGTCGGATTCGTTAACCACTGCGCCACGACGGGAACTCCCAGATATACATATATTCTTTAAAACAGAAACAGACACAGATATTACTTTATCTGCTTTTGCTCTCTTCATAGTTAATTTTCTATTGCCTGTTACCCCATCTACACCCAGAGTGTAATTAACCGGAGAAGAATTAAATCCCAAGTAATCAAGAAATCTATAAAGAAATCTAGAATGTGTAACTTACTTAAGGCTGTCCACTTATTTCTAGACCTTTATGATTATTACCAGCATAAAAATGTTGCTTTTTCAGAGTTCCTATCATGGCTCAGCAGTAATGAACCCACCTGCATCCATGAGGATACGGGTTCAATCCCAGGCCTTGCTCCTTGTTTAAGGATCTGGTGTAGGTCCAGGCATGCCTTGGATCCAGCATTGCTGTGGCCGTAGTGACCCCTAGTCTGGGAACTTCCATATGCTGTGGCTATGGCCTTAAAAAGACAAAAAAAAAAAAAAAGTTGCCTTTTCAAGTCAGAGTGGGGTAAGAGTATGGCAGTCATTTGGGCCTGGTGGGTGCCCTACCTTTATTGTCCAGTTTGGGTGGGCAAAATGCAAGAGGCTCTGGAGACAAAAGACCAGGGTTATGGGATCTAGCAGTGCCTTGAAAAAGGAAGTGCAGATGATCTCAATCTTTTGTGTGCGGAATCTAAGGTCAGGTAGTTTTGTGGAGGCTGAGGTTGTCACAGCATGGGTGTCTGGCTCCAGGTGCTGACTGCCCAATCTGTGATCGCTGCTGAGCACTTGCCTGCCTCAGGACATAGTCTGAAAAACAAACTATGCTGCTGGAGGCTGCTGAATTAATGACCAAGGAAGGGGGTAGGCACAAGCGCACTGGGTAAGGTCACCCCGGAAGGTCACCGTGTTGATACTGGAACCTGGCATTTTGACAAGAACCCTATTAGAAATGTCATTTTGTAAGTCATCGTGGAAGTCCTTATGGTCCCGTGGTAAGATCGCAGACTCAAACCATGAGCTAAATTTTTGGGATTAACTTTGGGTTTTGCTTAACATTATCTCAAAATTTATGGTTGAGAAGAGGCTGTTGAGTATAAATTGCTAATGTGCTCTCATGATTTCCATTAGCTATGTGCTTTGACTGACAACAGTGCGAACCTAGCCCACTGGGGTCTGGTGAATTACATATGCTCTGCCAGAGTGTTTCTTGAGCTGGAATTGAAATGCACGGCCCTTTAGTTTTCAGTGTGATGCCAACACTCAGGCAATTGACTTTTGCTCTTCAGTCTTCAGCAGGGGGAAAATTATGAAATAAAATAGGCAGAGGCCAGGCATCCTCAAGATTTCAAACCCATAAATATAAATAAATGTAATTAATCATATGCAGTCTCTTGTCTATTACATTTCTACTCAGTGTGTAAGTTCCTCACAGCTCTTTAGCGCCCTGCCTTGTGGTTGGTGGGGATTGTTCTAAGTGCTTCTGCTTGTTGAGATATGACCTAGTGCTCCTTTCCAATACGGCTCCAAAATCAGTTCAAGACATAGTGAATTGTGGGGGAAGAAGTTACCTGCCACACACCCCAGCCCAAGGGGGAGTAGAAACATAAAAAAGACTTCTGCTGTTGGCATTCGAGAGGCTCTCTCAGATGGCATTCTGTTCTTCGTTACCAGCTTGTCAGATTGAATGGGGGGGAACAGTCTTTCAAGTGTATAAGTTCAATAGATATTTATATTCAAGATTATCCCCCAAGTGTTTGTTTTCTTATTGTAGAATCCTGTTTGTGATTGTGGTTTACATTTTTGACAGTTTTCTCATGTGATTTGTTAACTCTTCCTTTCTCTCTCCCCATTACATCCTTTTCTCATACATTTTTCTACTTATTATGAACATGGCCAATGGTGTCCTTAAGAAAAAACAACTACTTTTACTCTTATTACCCTAAAAGACATCCTCTACACTGTAGCTAGGGTTAGTCTTCTCCCTCCCTCTCTATAAATTCCGTCATATCATTGCACTAAGACCTTTCATTGATTTTCTATCTCTATCTTGTCAGAATAAACACTTTGCTAGGAGGAGGGCATATATGACTTGGCGCCTATCTGGCTCACTAACCTAATCTGGAACCCACTGCCCGAATCATTTCCTGGGCTGCCACCACCATGGCCTTTCAGTGTCCAATAGAGGCCAAACTAACACGTGTTATGTATCTTTGCATGCCTGTCCCCTCTGTGTGGAAGGCCCTTCTCTTAGACCCTTGTGTGGCTAGCCCTTCCTCCTCAGTTACATCTCTGCCAAACAACCTCCGTGAACATTTCTATCTAAAGTAGATCCCTCCTACCCGAGTCACTCTCCAACATAGTTATTTTATTTATGGCACTTGTCAGTTTTGAAATACTCAATTTTAAAATTTGTTTACATGTTTATTTTTTGTTTCCCCCAATTCATGAGAGCAGAAAAATTGCTGGTGCCCAGAGCAGTGCTGAGGACATAGGAGGCATTCAGTCAATTCCACTTGAATGCATGTTGTCTGAACAAATGTCCCTCCTTTCATCTTCCTTATTGGGGAAGGTCCTTCAGTGATACTTTTCCAACTATTTGTTGAACTCTTGCTTGGTTGTTTTCCTAGAGTGTACAATTTTTATTTTTATTTTTGCTTTTTTTAGGGCCGCACCCACGGCATATAGGGTTCTCAGCCTAGGGGTCTAAAGGGAGCTTCGGCTGCTGACCTACACCACAGCCACAGCGACACCAGATCTGAGTCGTGTCTGTGACCTATACCACAGCTCGAGGGAACGCCAGATCCTTAACCCACTGAGCGAGGCCAGGGATCAAACTGGCAACCTTATGGTTCTGGATTCATTTCTGCTGAACCACAACAGGAACTCATAGAGTGTTCAATTTTTATCTTTCACTCACCAACAGTATGTGTGTTTTTCATAAGCCAGTTTTCAGCAAGGAAGTTTGAAGTTTTTTTAAGAGTGGCAGATAGATTCTTTTTTGGCCCCATTTATCTGTAAACTTTTCTTTCTTCCTTTCTTCCTTCCTCCCTCCCTTCCTTTCTTTTCTCTTTTTCTCTTTTTCTGTTTATTTCTCTTTCTTCAGGGCTGCATGTGTGCAACATAGAGGTTCCTAGGCTAGGGGTCGAATTGGAGCTGCAGCTGCTGGCCTGCACCACAGCCACAGCAACGCTGGATCCAAGCCGCATCTGTGACCTACACCACAGCTCATAGCAACGCTGGATACTTTAACCCACTGAGGCCTGGGATCAAACCTTCGTCCTCATGGATCTTAGCTGGGTTCATTACCACTGAGCCACAACGGGAACTCCTGTAAACTTTCTTTACATCCAAGGGAGCACAGAAAAAGTTCTAGTTGTTTCCAGAATAGAAGCAAACAGCTTTGCCATATTTTTTTTCAAGATAAGTAATGTGAGTTTGTTCAGATGAGGTAGAAATTGAAATAAGAATTGTCTTTTTCTAATCTCAGACTATGTGCTTGTACCAGGTTTGCAATTCATAATTTTCATAAGAGACTTGTGTGGTTTGTTTCATCCATACTGCATACAGAAAACTTCAGAAATTATCTGGCAAGCTCCACTGACCTAGAACAAAGGAAGGAAGGAGGAAAAACGTTCTTGGATGGATAAAGCCAGAGTGTTGAAAATCCAAACACTAGAATGCTAAGAAGTTGCTCCTTTGGCCTTGCTCAGAGTTAAATTTATTTCTATTTTACTTTTTTTTGTCTTTTTTGTTGTTGTTGTTGTTGTTGCTATTTTTTGGGCCGCTCCCGCAGCATATGGAGGTTCCCAGGCTAGGGGTCCAATCGGAGCTGTAGCCACCGGCCTACGCCAGAGCCACAGCAACGGGGGATCCGAGCCGCGTCTGCAACCTATACCACAGCTCACGGCAACGCCGGATTGTTAAGCCACTGAGCAAGGGCAGGGACCGAACCCGCAACCTCGTGGTTCCTAGTCGGATTCGTTAACCACCGCTCCACGACAGGAACTCCAAATTTATTTCTATTTTAAACACAGCTTTCACTAACTTGGCTCTCAGTTTTCTGACTACACTGGCAACAAGTTAGAAGTGAGCTGGAGAACTCAAAGATCAAAAGGGAAAATTACCATCAGCCTGATTTTTTTGAAGAAATAGGAAAACTTAATAAAGCAGATATAGGAAGAATTCAGATGGGAACAGTCTGTGGTTTGGGGGCACTTAGTAAAGAAATAACAGTATTCAGCTATTCCTGAGGGCATTGCCCTATCAGCATAGTCTAATTAATGTACCTAAGGATGGCTCTAAATCATCAATAATTGAATTCATGGTTAATATTCTTTAAGATGACAAAGTGTGACGTAATTTTAAAATATTTTAAATCAAAATAGTTTAGACATTTCTTCCCTTTTTTTTTTCTTTTTAGGGCTGCACCTATGGCATATGGAATTTTCCAGGCTAGGGATTGAATCAGCTGCACCTGCCAGCCTACACCACAGCCACAGCAACTTGGAATCCCAGCCGTGTCTGCAACCTACACCACAGTTCACAGCAATGCCGGATCCCTAATCCATTGAGCATAACCAGGGATCAAACCCACATCCTCATGGATCCTAGTCTGGTTCATTAACTACTGAGCCACGAAGGGAACTCCCAAAATAGTTTAGACATTTCTTTAAACTGTAAACTCCATTCAAATGGAAGCTCTTGGAAGGCAGAGATTTTTGATATGTTTGTCCTCAGTCATATGTTCAGTGCTTGGCACACATTAAATGATCAGGAAACTATTATTGAATGAAAGAATGAATGTAAGCTTTAATCACCTAACAGTGCTAAATAAATAGGACATTAAGGTAGTACTACCTTTAGAAGGAGTTTTTTCCTCTTGTACTTACTGAATAAAGAAAACCATAAAATAGCACAAAATTAAAGTTGAAATAGTTTTGGACATTTTCAGAGATACTTCATTTATAGGTGGAGTGAGGATCAGCTATAGACAGAATTATAAGGCAAGTGTTCTTAATCTCTCCTAGAATTCCCCCAGGTGATTTTCTTTTTAATCTGATGTTAAAAGAATTAAAAGAATATAGATGTTTTTGGTGTGTGTGTACTTTTTTTTTTTTAGGGAGGGGGATGGCAGTTTTAGCAAGAATGTTGAGTAGAACCCTTATCTTCTCCTGTGTGTGCTATTTACATTTTAGACTGTCAGATAGATGCTAGAGTATTAGCTGTGTAATGTTGGTACACAGTGTCTCATGCACAGTGACTAGGCTTGTTTTATAGTCTAGCGCTTAAAAGCTTTCCACTTAGGGTGTGCGCCAGTCCTTTTAAAGAAGAAAAGAAAAGTCTAAAAAGGAGAGGCTTGGAGAGGAGGTTTCATTTCAAGTGGGGAGAATAAGATCTTATGACCAAGACTGTTTTAGCCAAGATAACTGAGGTGGGAATGCAGCTTTGTTTGTTACTTTCACTTAGGTGAAAGAAGACCAACTATCTTTTCCTTTTTAGAGGGTCAGGGGATGGAACATTTACAAAATGTTATACAATTTGTATTCTATACTTTTGAAAGAAATTTTTATTAGGAATACAAATTATCACAATTTGTCTCTCCTGTTGTCTGATCCTTCCTTAAGGGTCAGACATTTTTAGGGAATGTCATTACTAAGCTATATAATGCAATATATTTTGCATATATCAAAATAATATGATTATTTCATATGTTGATATATTTCATATATTATTTAATATGTAATAATCACATATTTTGACATGGTACATCCTAGGTTTTCTTTGCATCTATACTTTGTGTGTATAATTTGACTCTTTGTTGGTGGTTACATTTATACCTTCAGTGGGTTATTAGTTATTCAGGGGAGTGAGTTTTAAATGAACATTTCAGCAGGCTAGAGGAGGGGGAAAGGCTACAGGATGTAAAAAGTGGTTAGCTTTATTTCCTGAAGATCTTCCCCAGCTGAAGGAAGCAGAATAACTGGTCTGCCCACTCTATATGCTTTTTGGTCTGTTATAATTCTCAGCCATGGCTTATGCATTAATAGAGCGGTAATAGAGCAGTAATTAAATTTGGAACTTTTTTTTTTTACAATGTAAGTAGATTAAATTAACTGAAATTATTGTGCTATAACTAATTATCATAAAAATTATGTCATAGTTTTTTAATGAGCTCAGGATTTCATAAACTATCTTCAACAAGTATTTCCTAAAATGCATTTTTAATGACATATATAATGTGATTGCTACTGGAACTTATGAAAGAACTGTTACATTTTCCTCTTATTCAGTGATAAAAATAATGAACAAAAGCTGAATTAACTCATTTGGCAGCAGCATTTTAGAGTAAAAAAAGAAAACACCCCCCCCCCCAGTTTTTCAAAGTTTTGTTTGTGCTTATTACATTTGAAGGCAGAATCTCAAACCTTCCACATTTGAGCTAGTCAAAAAAAGATTTTTGGAGTTCCTGTAGTGGCTCAGCAGTTAACAAACCCAATTAGTATCCATGAGACGTGGGTTCGATCCTTGGTCCTGCTCCTTGGGTTAAGGATCTGGAGTTGCCTTGAGCTCTGGTGTAGGTCACAGATGCGGCTTGGATCTGGTGTGTTGCTGTGGCTATGGTGTAGGCTAGCAGCAACAGCTTGGATTCGACCCCTGACCTGGGACCCTCCGTATGCCATGGGTGTGGCCTTAAAAAAGACAGAAAAAAAAGAGAGCAGTTTTGGAATAGTGATTACTAGAGTCTCTTTAAAAATTTTCTGAGTCTTAGAAAAATGCTTACATTTAGTAGATAGCTTTTCCTAATTCATACTGCTGTATTTCTTAACAATATATGATATTGGATAACAACAAAAGAAGTCTCTGATTAAGATCCAGGCAAATAGAAACTTAATTACCTTAAGCACTTTTCTCTGAACATATTATTCAATTGAAATTTTCTTAAGATATATTTCTTTTGACTAAAGTTCATTATCGCTTATATGTGTTAAAAACCCTTTCATTTTATTCACAGTGCCTGCACATTATTTTATAGCACCTAAGCGCTTTTTAAGTACGTTTATTTTTATGGTGGAGTTGCTGTTTCTTATGAAACATTTGGAGTGTGTATATTCAGCAGCCTTGATGGCGATTACTTTACAAGGCTTTGTTTTTGTTCTAATAAATCTGGATGAGAGGCTTGATGTTTTGTATTTTAATAGAAAGGCAGATATTTTGAGCTCTGCTGTTTAGATTTAATTTATTCTATAATAAAGTTTTTTTTCTTGTCTTAATTACTGAAGTAGATTCTGTAACAGCATGAAAAATCTCAAAGTTTTGTGTTGCCAAAGGAATGTGAACTATTGTCCTAACCCAACAATAGGGTTAATAAAGGGGCAGGAAGGGGAAGCTCCCCTTGTGGCTCAACAGTAAGGAGCCCGACTAGTATCCATGAGGATGCGGGTTTGTTCCCTGGGCTCAGTGGATTAAGGATCTGGTGTAGCCCTGAGCTGTGGTGCAGCTGGGATGGATCCTGCGTTGTTGTGACTGTGGCATAGGCTGGCAGCTATAGCCCCAATTTAACCCCTAGCCTGGAAACATGGGTGTAGGGCTAAAAAATGAAAAAGGCGCGGGAGGTGGGGGGGTGGGGGAGAGCATGTGAAGGTTTCCAGAAGCATAGGACAAATGTGGTCTGTTTGCCTAAAGAACTTTTTTTGTGACTCTTGGGTAACATTTCTTCTTCTTCAAGACAGTTAAAGCTTTTTTCATTGTCTGTTGTATTCTTTTTAAGTGAGGCACTTCTTGTTAGTTGATCCTATAAATGCACTTTTGTTATTTCATATCAGTCATGTTATCCACTCAGTTCTTTAACCTGACTTGTGTCTTTATAAAGTGTGGGCTTTTTGGGGAAGGAATGCTCCAGATTTTCATTCATGAGGGGCATTTTATTTTATGCCTCTTAGGAATACCTTAAATTCCTGTTTGGTAAAGAAAGAAGGTAGACATAATGTTTAGGTAAAATTAGAACTAGGATTTTACAACTTTAAGCAAAAATCCATAAGCATATCTAGGATGACAGAGAATATATATTAATTTCAGTTTTAAAAAGAATTTAAAATGGAAAATAAATTTACTTGCGTGAACTAACTATAGTTCTTTATGATTTTTAATAGCAATTATATGGAGAGCAAATACAACAGAAATCATTCCATTATGAATTAAACTACGATCATTTGCATTTAATGAATATAAATCTATTCTTAGCTGAGATGAGCTCCATTGATTTCTTGTAATTCTATAGTGAACCTTATTAAAATAAGGGAAAAAGATCAAATTTGTGACTCTGTAGTACTGGTACATTTCAGAAATGACAGAAAACATAAATACATACACTGAACAGAATAGAAGTTGCCTTGGAAACACTTTTTGAAATTGAGTCTTATGTAATAAACGGTGACTAGAGTCAGAGCATGTATCCTCTTGTTCCCCTTGGGCCTTCTTCCCTTTCAATATGTTTTTATTTTAGAGGACTTTGTGGGATAAATGCTTTAATTGGTTATGGCATTGTATATTAAATTAAAAAAGAAATTGTCCACAAAAAAATTCACATGATTATGTTTTAGTTGGATTTTTTATGAACATATGGAGACTCAACTGCCTCACTGTAAATGATTGACCTTATTTTGTCTCTCTTCCCCCCCCCCCCTTTTTTTGGTGCCTGTTGCTTACATTTCTTAAAGTCTGATTTGAACCGCTAGAACCAGCTCAACCCTTTTCTGTGCCAACTCCTCCTTCTGTCAAGCTTCCAGGTTCCTGCCCTCCTTTGAGCCTGAGGACTGATCCCAGGCTAACCTCTTTCTCAGTCATCTATAGGTGTGTGTTATGTTTGCTCTAAAATGATGTAACTGACCTAAAGGTGCCCAGAGAGATGAAAGTAGGAATCATTTCCAGAGTACCTTTGGCTTGAAGCTGTGTGAACCAATACAAATAGAGTGTTTGTCTTCATTAACTTTTTCTTTGTTTCCTGACTCTGTTTCTCTTTTGTTTTTATTAAAATACTCTCCCTTTGTTAAGATGGTTTCCCACCTTTTGGGTTGGGCCCTTCTGGCATGAGATTTTCTGGGGAAAGAGACTGGAAAGGGAACCTACCCTTCCTTAGAGCAGTTCTCTTTTGCATTGGGTGTGAAAGACAGGGACCGCAAGAGGGTTTGGATGCTGTGCTGGCCATGTGTGATTAGGTTACCTGAACTTCTCCATCAGCCGCAGACATAAGTTTTCTACTGATTTTTACTTGGTTCTTTCATTTTTATGGTTTATTCTCAGTGATTTCAGAAAAACCATTTTTTTTGTCCTTTGATATCATGTTCAGTGTGTGTATCTTATATAACTATAGGTTGTTGTATTTGTGGCTTGGGGAGGAAGTGTGTGTGTGTATGTGTGTGTGTGTGTGTGTGTGTGTGTGTGTGTGTAGTATATAATGGAGGAAGGGCTAGGGAAGAAGGTGAATGAAGGATAAAAATGTCTTCTGTTTTCTCAGGACTTGATTCATTCACTTATTTCCACTGGGATAAATCTTTTCTTTTTCTTGTTTTTTTTTTTTTTGTTTTGTTTTGTTTTCAGGGCTGCACCCATGGCATATAGAGGTTTCCAGGCTAGGGGTCCAATAGGAGCTGTAGCCATCCGGCCTACATCACAGCCATAGCAACACAAGATCCCAGCTGCGTCTGCGACCTATACCACAGCTCACGGCAACGCTGGATCCTTAACCCACTGAATGAGGCCAGGGATCAAACCTGTGTCCTCATGGATGCTAGTCAGACTTGTTTCTGCTGAGCCACGATGGGAACTCCTCTGGGATATATCTTTTGTGGATGACCTTTGGTCCATTTCCTATCCAGACCTGGCCTAAATCCTTTTTAAAAATGTTTAAAGCAACCAAAAAAAAGACAATTTTTTTTTCAGTTTATGGACTAGGACTCCTTTGTTTGTAGAGTACAGACTGATGGGTCTCTGATGTTGACTGTTTTGTTCATTTAAGTCTGACAGCTTTCAAAAAGCATGCTTGAGGGCCTGCTATGTGTTTCTGTAGGCATCAGATGCTGTTGTGTAAGATCTGTGTGTGCAGAAGTGCCTCTCTGCTTGGCTGGGGAGAATGCATTTATAGGCAGAGCACTAATCATTCTCCCCTTTGTGAAGTCATCCTTGGTCAAAGAGGAGGCAGTACATGATGTGCTTCTGATGGTACTTGTCTATGTAAGCACTTTATCAGCATTCACTTGGTGTGCTTAAACCAGGATGTACTTTTTTTTTTTTTTTTAAAGCTTTTTAGGGCTGCACCTATGGCATGTGGATGCTCCCAGGCTAAGGGTTAAATTGGAGTTACTTCTGCAGGCCTACACCACAGCCACAGCAATGCCAGATCTGAGCCATGTCTACGACCTATACCACAGCTCACGGCAATGCCAGATCCTTGACCCACTGAGCGAGGCCAGGGATTGAATCTGCAACCTCATAGTTCCCAGTCAGATTCATTTCTGCTGTGCCACAAGGGGAACTCCAAAATGTACTTTCTTATAGGAAGGTATGCAAAACATTTGCTATTGCATCATTTGGAAGAATAAAGGGTTTGCTTTGTTGAAACATACCTAGGTTAAAGCACCCCCCCCCAAATCTTGACTTTTATAGTTAAAATTGCTTGAGTGGGAAGGTGCTTTTGTGCTCACTCCCTCTTCTTCCATTTTGCTCTGGACTTGCTGCCAGGTACCATGATTAAAGACCTCTTGGGTAAGACTTCCTCTGATGAGGCCCTGAGCCCTTATTAGTAAGATTCATCCACCTTTCCCCCTTAAGTCACTGAATTTGTATGCAGGTGAACCTTGAGCCCGGGCCCTCGGAGTTGTGCCTTCTGTGGGTATGACAATGTCATGACTCAAAACCAGTGAGGGTGTGGCTTTCCATGCACAGCTATGGGTGGGTGGCTGCACAACTAAAGTATAAGGAGCTTCCTGTTACCTTTGGACCTGCATCTGCTTAGGTAAAGGGCTTAGTGCAGTAGCACATGCTACATCTACTACATTCTGGGAGCTTTGTTTTATTTTTTTATTGAAGTATAGTTGATTTACAGTATTGTATTAATTTCTGCTGTATAGCAAAGTGATTCAGTTATACGTACATATGCACTTCTATATATTCTTTTTTTTTTTTTTTGTCTTTTTGCCTTTTCTAGGGCCACTCCCACGGCATATGGAGGTTCCCAGGCTAGGGGTCTAATCGGAGCTGTAGCCATTGGCCTACACCAGAGCCACAGCAACGCAGGATCCGAGCTGCGTCTGCAACCCACACCACAGCTCACAGCAACACCAGATCCTTAACCCACTGAGCAAGGCCAGGGATCGAACCCGCAACCTCATGGTTCCTTGTCGGATTTGTTAACCACTGCGCCACAACAGGAACTCCAGCACTTCTATATATTCTTGCACTTCTATATATTCTTTTCCATTATGGTTTATTTCAAGATATTGAACATAGTTCCCTATGCTATGTGGTAGGAGCTCATTGTTTATCCATTGTATGTGTAATGATTTTATTTTATATTTTTCTTTTTTTCTTTTAGGGCCCCACCTGTGGCATATGGAGGTTCCAAGGCTAGGGCTTGAATCAGAGTTGTTTCTGCCGGCCTATGCCACAGCCACAGCAGCACCAGATCTGAACCTTATCTTCAGCCTACACCACAGCTCACAGCAACACCAGATCCTTAACCCACTGAGGGAGGCCAGAGATTGAACCCACGTCCTCATGGATGCTGGTTTGGTTCATTACTGCCGAGTCATAACAGGAACTCCCTGGGAAGATTTTTATTTCTGCTAAATTAGAAAAGTTAGGTCTGTGAGAAAAGTTAGGTCTGTAAGGTGAAGAGAGGAGTTTGAGAACTCTATTTTGAGAATTCAGGGGCCAGGAAGTATGCTTTTGTTCTGGAATAAATTTGCTTGTGAGCGGTTGCCTTGGGGAACCTCGGCCTTTTTCAGTGGGTGGTTATTTTTTTGTTTAACTCTCAAGTATGTGGTTAAGTCATTTAAATGCATGATTTAGCTGGCAGAGTAGCCTTGCCTCTAAGGGGAGGAGGCAGAAGTGATGAGCACTCAGGGACTATCTGAGATAGGATCTGAGTGCTAGTCTTCATTGTTGAAGTCACTGTGTCTATAGTGGGAGTCCTAAAAGGACCGCTAAGAGTTCTGTGGAGCCAGATAAGTTGCAGGGTCAGCTGGAAGCATGGGTCTACAAACTCTGAGAAGTGGCAAACCCGTTTTGTTTTGCTAGCAGTAAGTACCTTTTATTGTGTAGCAGTTCTATCAATTCTAGGCAAAATATTCCCCACACCATACCTTTAGCTTGGATGACTCCTGTAAGTTTGAGACCCACCTATTTGCTGTTTTCTCTCTGTAGGTGTTCTGTCAAGATCTTAAATTTTCTTGATTCCAAATGAGCTCCTCTTCACCTTTAAACTTGCTTCTCTTTCTTAATGTTGTAATGTTGGGACAAATTTAATCCAGTTTTATTGAGGTTTAATTGACATGTATTAATTTAAGGCATTCAACATAATGGTTTTTTATATATGAAACAATTATTACAACAGGTTTAGCTAATATCCATCACTTTACATAGTTAGAGGTTTTTTCCTTGTGATGAGCACTTTTAAGATTTCTTCTCTTAGCAACTTTTAGATATAAAATTCAATATTGTTAACTAGTTGCTATGCTGTACATTATATCCCCAGAACTTACTTATTTTATAACTAAAAGTTTGTGCATTCTTGGAATTCCCGTTGTGGCACAGTGGAAACAATACAACTAGGAACCATGAGGTTTCAGGTTCGATCTGTGGCCTCTCTTAGTGGATTAAGGATTAGGCGTTGCCATGAGCTGTGGGGTAGGTCGCAGACACGGCTAAGATCTGGCATTGCTGTGGCTGTGGTGTAGCTTTGATTGGACCCTTAGCCTGGGAGCCTCCATATGCCATGGGTTTGGCCCTAAAAAGCCGGAAAAAAAAAAAAGTAAGTTTGTGCATTTTGACCACCCTCACCCATTTCCCTCACCTCCCACCCCCTCCCTGTCTCTGGCAACCACCAATCTGTTCTGTTTCTATGAGTTGGGATTTTTTAGATTCTACATGTAAGTGAAATCAAACTATTTATCTTTGTCTGGCTTACTTCACTTAGCAGTGATGCCTTCAAGGTTCATCTATGTTACTGCAAATGCATGGTTTCCTTCCCTTTTATATGGTGGAATTCTGTGTGTGTGTGGGGGGGGTTTATCACACAATGATGATGATGATCTCAGGAGAGCCAGATGAAACTGACTGATACTGTTTGTTTCTTTTTAGAGCTGCCACCACGGCATATGGAAGTTCCCAGACTAGGGGTCCAATTGGAGCTGTAGCTGCTGGCCTGTGCCACAGAGACAGCAATAGAGAATCCAAGCTTCATCTTTGACCTATGCCACAGCTCATGGCAACACCAAATCCTTACTTAACCCGGTGAGCAAGGCCAGGGATCTAACCTGCATCCTCATGGATGCTGGTGAGATTTGTTAACCGCTGAGCCACAATGGGAACTCCTGTGCTTTTTTTTTTTTTTTTTTGCCTTTTTGCTATTTCTTTGGGCCGCTCCTGCGGCATATGGAGGTTCCCAGGCTAGGGGTCCAATTGGAGCTGTAGCCACTGGCCTATGCCAGAGCCACAGCAACGCGGGATCCGAGCTGCGTCTGCAACCTACACCACAGCTCACGGCAACGCCGGATCATTAACCCACTGAGCAAGGGCAGGGACTGAACCCACAACCTCGTGGTTCCTAGTCGGATTTGTTAACCACTGCGCCACGACGGGAACTCCATGCTTTTGTTTTTGATTACCTATAAGAGTGGCTTATTTATTACAACTTGCTAGATTATCTTACAGATGAATTTGATCACAATAGAAATAATAGTATTGCTTAAGCATAGGTTATTTTATGAAAATACTGAAAAAAAGAAACTATTACAGCTACTATTATCACTAAATTCACAAAGCAATATGTTAATGCTGTTTTTCCATAGTATGAGTGGCTCATTGAGAAAACCCATGAAAATATCCTTAGCAAGTTTTAGTTTTAGACAAATCAAATAGAAGCAATATAATAAGGTGAGCAGGGAATGTAGAGGCATACACAGTTGGAAAAACTAGCTCCACACTTATCTGGCTGAATGAACACCTCTGCTGAGACACTTTAATTGACCGTGTTGTACAACATCCCTCAGTTAGCTATATTGATGTGTGGAATCCTTTGTGAAGTCATCAATGACATTATCAACAAGCCAGAAGGAAGGATGCTGAGCTAAAGTCAACCACCTACCAAACTCACATCCAAGGAACCACCAGGCTGCTATCTCTATGGGGTGGGCCCTGGCTTTATTTAGGTAAATAGAACCAGGTCTCTGTTCTCTGTCCCTTTGTCAAGGGAGCCCAGTTAGCCTGGGGATAGCATGTTGTCTCTGGACCGCTAGGGTTTCTCTTGTGCAGTAGGCACCCATGTGTACTAGGAATGGTGATGGCGAGTTGTGACAAATGGGTATTTTCCAAGTTGGCTAAGTTGCAGTTTTTACTATCAGAGCAACTATAGAAGTTAAGTTTTGCTTAGGATTGACTGAATGATAAATGGAAGCTCCATCGGCATACACCAACACTTTTGTATAACAAGGTATGGGGGGGAGATGGTTGGTATAGAGAAGGGACATAGGAAAGAAGAGACCTCCAGCAGCAGAGAACGTAAGCATGTGAAATATTTTGCTGGTGAGACTTTTTCTTTCTTTCTTTCTTTCTTTTTTTTTTTTTGTCTTTTTAGGGCTGCTCTCATAGCATATGGAAGTTCCCAGGCTAGGAGTCTAATCGGAGATGCAGCTGCTGGTCTACACCACAGCCTCAGTAACGTGGGATCCGAGCCACATCTTTAACCAACACCACAGCTCACAGCAACACCAGATCTTTAACCCACTAAGCAAGGCCAGGTATCGAACCTGGCATCCTCATGGATTCTAGTCAGGTTCGTTAACTGCTGAGCCACGATGGAAGTCCCTGAGGAAAATTAAATTTTAATAAATGCCAACTTTTATTTTAGTATATAATTTATAATATTCCAAAATGAATTTTCTATAGAGTCATATCAATTGCACTGAAATTTTTTGATTTAGGATAGTTATTCTAATAGATCCTATCTATTCAATATGAATGTAAACATTTTATCTATATCATAATTTATGCTGAGATACTGTATATTCTTTACTATCCTAGGTTAAAATTGACCTCATATTTAAAACTTTGAGTTGTGAGATATCTGTGGAGTATAAGTTGTGTTGTCCGGACAAGTCAGCACTCCACCACTTCAGGAAGGTAGGGTAGTGGCTTCCTTGTAAGGTGTGCCAGCTGCTATTGTGAGTAAAAGGCTTAGGAAGGTCAAATTGCTCAGTGTCATCTCTAAGTTAGAATTGTTTTTAGGTGATTACACAGTGGATTTTGTTTTGTTTTATTTTTGTTTTTAGCAGAATAAAAGGGAGCAAGAAGTTTTTTGGTGGAATTTTCCTTTTTATTTTTGGTTTCTGAAAAGACTATTTAAGTCCTCCTTTAAATAAAATTAAGAAACTATATTAGAAAATTGACAGAACACTATAAACCTACTATAATGGAAAAAATAAAAATCATTAAAAAAATTCCATCAGTCCAATAGTGGGAAAAATAATTTTTTTAAACAAGTGAGAAGAATGTCAAAAGCTAACACAGTACAAGACTTTATTTAGAAATACACAGTGAGCATGAAATTGTGATCTGGAGGGTTTCCCCTTAAAATTGCGGTGTCATGCAACTCTGGCTAAAAGAAAAAAAAATTTTTTTTTTAAGTTTCCTTTAATGAAAGGAATTATAGCAGTGTTAAAGCCATCATTTTGTAAAAGAATCAAGGCCTGGTTTTTACTGACTTTTTATCTGTCTAGTATTGACTCTTCTAGGGATAGAGATTTAAGCGTGTTGACTTTCAGTTCTAGTGAGAATTTCATTGGGAAGGGAAAAACTCTGGAGGGGAGTTGTTCCAGAGTTGAGTTAAACACTTGCCAAAGAAGCATGCTTGAGGTTCATTGTCCTGTTGAGTGACAGAAGACTTAGACCAGTTCTTTTTGTGTAGGGGATTAGTGGTTGAACAAATTTGCAAGTACAGCCTGCAGTTTTGTCAGATACGCAAAGACTTTTTTACAGCTCTCTTGACTTTATACTATTTAAATATCCTCAGTTGTCTCTAATTTTCCTTTCTTTCTTTCTTTTTTTTTTTTCCTTGTCTTTTTAGCTATTTCTTGGGCCGCTCCTGCGGCATATGGAGGTTCCCAGGCTAGGGGTCGAATTGGAGCTGTAGCCACCGGCCTACGCCACAGCCACAGCAACTCGGGATCCGAGCCCGGTCTGCAACCTACACCACAGCTCACGGCAACGCCGGATCATTAACCCACTGAGCAAGGGCAGGGACTGAACCCGCAACCTCATGGTTCCTAGTCGGATTCGTTAACCACTGCGCCACGACGGGAACTCCTAATTTTCCTTTCCTTAATTCCTGTTTTATGTTAAGTTTTATATAGACAATTCCCTAGGGTTTTTGTGGGTATTTTTGAATTATGGTGTACAAATTCGTATGTAAATAAATACCTTACTATTTGTTTTCTAGTTTAACATGGTTTCATAATCTACAGTCTCTTTTTATTATTGGATTACTATATGATAAAAATTCCCGTTAACTTTTTTATTTCCTTTTTTGTCTTTGTAGGCTAAAAAATGGCATTTCAAAAGGCAGTGAAAGGGACAGTTCTTGTTGGAGGAGGTGCTCTTGCAACTATTCTAGGCCTCTCTCAGTTTGCTCATTACAAAAGGAAGCAAGTAAGTAATTGTACGCATATTGATTATAACATGAAACTTAAATCAAAGAGCCGTGTATGGGGCGTGTGTAGGCTAATGGCTTTGTTTAGAAATTACTGTCTCAGCTTGATCTGCAAGACACTAATTTAGAATACTACCATAATGACCCTTGAGAACTGCATGTATCTCATTTTTTAAAAAGTGAATTTCTTTATCAGAAAGCATTATATTATTTAGCCTCTATTTCGGTTCTTTAGTTTCAAGACCGCTTCATTTCTGAGCGCCAGGGTTTATTCATTTAGACTTTCCTTGTCTGATTTATTCACATGTCTGGATACTTTCTATGTTCCTGCCAAGAGTTTGTCTTATTAGAAGGCAGGCAGCTGAGAAAGGAAATGGAAAAGAAAGAGCCTGTACAAAAGGCCCAACTTGGAATCTTGGGTTTATTTCTGAAAAGTTCAGTTACTCATGTAGTATTACTTTGTATTGATTAAAATGTTTAGTGGGAGAGGGCTGAAAATGAGATTGGCCTGAAGTTTCCAAATAATATGTTCAGTTTATTTTTATTTTATTTTTTTCCCCTCTGAACTACAGCTATGCTTTCCTGTAGTTCAAATTGATGCCGGGAAATAACTTTGGTGAATGATTTTATTCTTTTCAGGCTTGAAATACTAACCTCAGTAGTTAGTAATAATCTCCTAATCCTGAGTCTTCATGTCATTAGGGTGTTTTGTGATACCCACCAGTTGGTGTATTCCTTATTCAAAGATGGAGGTGAAGTAATCTGGGAAGCTGTTTGTAGCTGGGCTATCTATGAACTACTCATATCCTGCATTTTTGTGAGAACCTTCAAGCCCTGGGTGGTCTTGTACTTATTTCTATTTCTTTGAGCTACAAGGTGAAGGAGACAGCCACATGGCTTGGAGTCCCATGTCCTCAATGGGAAATACTACATTAAAAAATACATATTAGGAAGAATCAATTTGCTGCTTTATTTATTTATTAATTTATTTATTTGCTTTTTAGGGCTGTACCTGCAGCATATGGAAGTTCTCAGGCTAGGGGTTGAATCAAGGAGCTGCATCTGCTGGCTTACACCACAGCCACAGCAATGCAGGGTCTGAGCCTTGTCTGTATCTTATACCACAGCTCATGGCAATGGCAAATCTCTGACCCACTAAGCGAAGCCAGGGATCTAACCCACATCCTCATGGATACTAGTCAGGTTTGTTACTGCTGAGCCACACGGGAACTCCCAACTTGCTGCTTTATTAAAAGAAGAAGGAGAAGAAGAAGAAAAAGCCCACTTTCACTGCTACCTCCTGAAGATGGATGATATTGAATAAGTTGCACCAGTCTTTTTCAGTCTTAACTTCGAGCACATGACTCTTAAGGTTTCCCTGGGTATATAGTTAGCAGGTATTATTGACTGATTGGCTATTAAAACTCATTCTCACCCACTGAACATGATTGATTCTCTAGTTCTTTGAAAACAATTCCTTGGTTCTTAAAAGAAAGTGTGAAAAGATGACTGCTGAGGCTGATTCAGGTGTGCAGTTCTGTTTGTGACCTGGGCTTTAACAAATTAGATTACTTCTGCCATCTTTCCCAGTGCTGTATGAAACGATACTGGGAAATGCCAGTGCCAAAGGTCACGATGCCTAATGTGATGAGTCGTTGCTAAATTTGTACTTGGTATATATCTGTTAACCATAATAAGCATGTTCTATTTCAGAGTTTATAACTTAACTTTAGACCTAGGTAATACTGTTTGTTTAATTTCTCTTTTTATCTCACAGAGTATAAGAAGCCTTTGATACTGCTTCCAGTCAGTCAAGTTAGGGGTTAATTTTAGGCAGTACAATCAAGCAAAACAAGGGTCTGTTGATTCCTGGGACATTTTTTCATTTCCTCCTTCCTAAGTTAGACATCTTGACCACCCTAATAGGCAAATGAAACAGATGCCAGCAGTTCCAAGTCGTTTATAATTTTAATCTGACAAGTTCTTTTGAGAAAAATCACCATAGGCATATTCAATCAATGAGTTGCATAAGACATGCACCCAAGTGCGTGTATGCTCTTGCGGTGATTCCTGTCCCTTTAAGCCACTGCTGTGAGCATATTTTGGGTAGCAGGTTTGGATGTAGCCATAGGGATTAGCAAAAAAAAATAATAATAAATAAAAGAGAAAGGAGTGTGTGAGGAGGGAAAGAGACCAACTCATTGGAGCCATTGACATAAAATGACCACAGGCCTCAGCTGTCCTCTCTCAGAAAATATCTGCCAATCAGAGCCATTCTAGGGTAGGAAATTTTCCTGACTTAAATAGTCAACAAAAATCTGCCCCTTATACCCATTATGTGGCTATATTTTAAAGAATCCATGGCTGGCCTTCAATGGAGTTGGACATACTCTGTTTTCTATAGAGCAATGCATAAAATATTGGCTTGTGTTTTTATATTTTTTCCAGTTTTATGAGATGATTCCAACCAATGAAGTGTCCTTTTTTTTAAAAGAATAAGTTTGTGTTGAAAGCCCAAGATACTGATGGATGAGAAAACTGTCTGCTGACTTTTTAAGTTCAGGCACATTTTGCTGGCATTCCTGCCCACTAGCTTGTGCTCATTTGATATTCCTGGTACAAAGCTTCCCTAAAAATACAGGCAGGGGTTGTATTCTAAATAAAAATGGGTTGATTCGAAAAATTGGGCTATTGTTTCAGCACACTTTGTGATGGGATAGTGCCATAAGTGTTAAGGTGCCAGGTCAGCTCACAAAAGCCTTTTAAATTAGTTTGTATCTGCAAGGAAAAGTATAGAAGGAAAACTCATATACACTTTTTTTTTTTTTGGTCTTTTTAGGGCCACACCTGCGGCATATGAAGGTTCCCAGGCTAGGGGTCAAATCGGAGCTGCAGGCCTATACCACAGCCACAGCAATGCCAGATCCTTAGCCCACTGAGCAAGGCCAGGGATCCAACCTGCCTCATGGATTCTAGTCAGATTCGTATCCACTGAGCCACAATGGGAACTCCTTATATATACTCTTTTTTTTTTTTTTTTTGATTAATTAAACAGAAAACACAGTGAAATCCACTAAGATGTGGTTCACTTACCTTTTATTCCATTGCTTGAATAAAAGCTACTGTTGGTGAGGAAATAGAGACATTGGTGAAGACTCTGGCATTTCTTGGGGCAGGTTGGGGGTTAAAGGTGATAAGTATTTTGTTACACTTCATGGTGTTGCTTTTCTGCATGCAAGCGTATTTTCAATATTTATGCTATGTTTTTCTGTGGTGTATTGTCTACACTGTTGACCCAAGTGAAGCCTAGAGATTTTTCTTTCTTTTGAGGTAAATAATATCAGATTTAGAAGGGATGGAGATCATGGCCTAAGGAGAGAGCTATTGTTGCTGTTGTTATTATTATTTGATTTTGAATCTGGGGAACCTAAATCTTGAGTTCCAGTGAGGAAGCTGATGGGGAAAGAAGATGAATGTCTCCTGACCTCTTTTGACTATGTCCACCTGCAAGGAATGAGGTTTATATTTACAAATGGCATCCACACTCCAAGCCCTCTCCAGGTATGCGTTTAGGATTTTATGGAGTGGTCTTGGAGAGGCTTCCTCTTCATTTTATTTTCCCTCTCTTTTTATTTCCTCATTCACAGTAGGTGAGTAAATTTACACAAAGCCTCCTTTTTTTTTGTCTTTTTAGGGCCAAACCCATGCCATATGGAAGTTCGTAAGCAAGGGGTCGATTCTATAGCTGCTGGCCTATGCCATAGCCATAGCATTGTGGTATCCAAGCTGTGTCTGTGGCTACACCACAGCTCACAGCAACGCCAGATCTTTAACCCACTGAGCAAGACCAGGGATCAAACCTGTGTCCTCATGGATACTAGTTGGGGTCATTACTGCTGAGCAACGATGGGAACTCCCACAAAAAGTTGATGCCAAGGAACAGAAGGCTGAGCAGTGGGATGTCAATATCCCAGTACTGTCTTAACTCCCAGCAGGGCTGTAGCAAGCAAACCCCTCTGCAGTGGTGAGCAGATTTCTGAGAGCAAGCTATTTGTCACCCACTGTTTAGTATAGGCCAGTTAATAATAAACTTTTGGAGTTCCCATTGTGGCACAGGGGAAACGAATATGACTAGTAACCATGAGGCGAGGAGCATCACTCAGGGCTGCAGGAGGGCTTCTCAGGGGTAGGAAGAATGGGCAGAAATTGGGTAGGGGGGCAGAAATTGTGTTGGAGTGCGGAGTTTTCACTGAGGGCCTTTTTCAGGCTTTGTCTTTTCATTAGAGACCACAGGCTTTTTTTTTAAACTTAAAAAATTTTTAAACTCCATGTTTATTTCCTACCTTCCAGGTCTTAGCTGGAAACTGGTGTGACTGTGTGGGCTTCTTTTTCACCTGAGTGCTGTGGTTCATGTAACAGAGATCTATTCAGGTCTGAGGGTGGCCCTGCCATGTACCAGGCAGGCAGTAGGTTCCTTCCATTACTCACCCTGGAGTGGCCCTGTGAGCCAGCTCTGAGGTGAAGCACGAGAACCACAGAGGTTTTTCTTAAAGCCCGGATGTGGACTTTTTTTTCCTTTTTTTTTTTTTCTGCAACATACGCAGGCAGGGAGTCTCTTTTCAGTGTGAGGAGTGATATTATTAGAATGAAGGAAATGAGAGATTCTTGTTGACGTTGTGGTCTGTGTGCAACGTAACAGAAACAACAGGAGTGCGATCTTTGCAGACTGCCTGCATCTATCGCCAAGCCCTACTTCTGAAGAGCTGAGTGATCGTGGGTGATTTTCTTAAATTCTCTGGGCATCATTTTTCCCATGTGCAAGATGGGAAGGACAGTAGTAATTCTCTCATAGGACTGTTGGAGAGCAGTAAAACCTGGAAGACTTCCTGGAACACGGTGAACTTGCAAAAAGTATTAGCTATTCCCAGGTGATATGAATGTGACATGTGGTTGTAGTTAGGAAGAAAGTTGCTCCTCATCACCAGAGAGAGATCCTGGCATTCAGAGACACCTTGTTCAGACTTTGAGGTTTAGTAGCAAATGGTGTGTCCTTCATCTGAGCTTGTAGGAGAATGACTGAAAAACAGTCACACAAACACCCCCTGTTTTCTTTTCTCCTTGTTTCCTGATCTGAAGATGAGCCAGTAACAAGGTAGACAATCCTACTTATTGGCTTAAACTCTCTTCCTGTTGTATGTAATAAAAGGCTTGAAGTTCCCACTGTCCCTTTTCTTTTTCTATTTAAGCTTATGTAAGTTGTGACAGACTTGATTTATATAAGGATATAGTCCTAAAAAGTTGTGTGAATATAGTCTTTTTAATAAGTATAGAGTACAGTGCTATTTGTTGTAATTCTATGATGAAACAATTGAAAAAGCTCTGTTTTTCAAGGGAGGAGTAAAGCATATTTTTGAGGAGTAAATCAGAATTTAGCTTGAAGGGGAATGAAATTAAACTTATTCATTCCCAAAGCCAATGATGTAGTAATATTTGTTAATGACAAGATCTTCACACATTGCAAAATTGCCTACCATTTTGTAAGAGATGGCAATTCTCTGTACTTTGAGGGGGTTACTAAATACTGTAGTTCACTTGGTAATGTGTGGTAATTAAGGGAATATGAGAAAATAATAGGCAATGTGTTAGGTGAGTTGAAATGTAGGTAAATCTATACTATGTGAAGAAAAATATTTGTGCTAATGAGAAGCAAATTGATGTATGATGAATGGTTAAAATCCATTGGAATTTTGAGAACATTGTTTCAATTTCAGTCCCTTCCTCTCAATACATTATTTGTGAGAGATTCTAGTAAACCCAATCTTTTGATTGGCAGTACCAGTGACTCAAAATTCAAAAGATAAGGTTGGTGCAGCAGCAAAAAATAGAATTTTATCTGGTCAAAGTAAGATCTGCTCTGGGATTTATTTATTTATTTAATTTTCTTTTTCTTTTTTCTTTTTTCTTTTTTGCTTTTTAGGGCCACACATGCCGCAGATGGAAGTTACCAGGCTAAGGATCGAATCAGAACTACACTACTAGTCTGCACTACAGCCACAGCAACACCAGATCCAAGACATGCCTGTGCCCTGTACTTGCTTGGGGCAATACCAGATCCTTAACCCACTGAGTGAGGCCAGGGATCAGACTAGCATTCTCATGGATGCTGGTCAGGTTCATTTCCGCTGAGCTCCAGGGGTTAATTCTAATGGATCCCCCAAATGAAAAGATATTTAGCTTCCTGAATGTGTCTGTTACACAAGTGAGGCGAGGTTTTGGTGGTGAGGCCAGGTTTTGGTGAGCTTGTTATTGTGTATAGGTTATAAAAGTTTCCATAACTCTAGTTTCTTTATAAGGTAAGGATAATGTCACTTTACTCCCAGGATTTTCCTCTCTGCCAAGCACTAAATCAGAATATACAACAAGCCAATGATCACAGCATCTGCTACATGGCAGGTCTTTAGTATCTATTGTGCTTCTTTTCCTTTCCTTGATATGTTACGAATAATTGAAATAGACCTAGCTTTGTTGGGCTTAGTAAGAAAGTTATAACACCAGTTTTCCTTAAATAGCTGAGCTTTTGATTGGCATAATGTTGCTTATATTAACTGCTGGCCAGAGAAACTGGTAGAAGTTAGAGAAACTTGAAGAATATCAATCAAAGAGAAATCAAAATTACAAGTATAAGCAGTCAAAAGCTCAAGCATGCCAAATATCGATGAGGATGTGGAATAATAAGAGTTCTCATTCATTGTTGGTGGGGATATAACATGGTACAGGCACTTTGGAGGATAGTTTGGTGGTTTCTTACAAAACTAAATACATTCTTGTCATAGGATCCATCAATCACACTCACTGATATGTACTCAAAGGAGTCAAAAACTTATGTCCACACAAAAACCTTCCAAGGGTATTTATAGCAGTTTTATTCATAATTGCCAAAACTTGGAAGCAACCAAATGACTTTCAACAGGTGAATGGCTAAATAAACTGTGATCTGTCCAGGAAATGGAATATTATTCAGCACTAAAAATAAATGAGCTATCAAGCAATGACGGAATATGGAGAAAACTTAAATGCTTTTCACTCAGTGAAAGAAGCTGATCTGACAAAGCTACATACTGTATGAATCCAACCATATGACATTCTGGAAAAGGCAAAACTATGGACACAGTGAAAAAGATGAGTGGGTGCCAGGGGTATGTGCAGGGAGATATATTGGTGGTGCATAGAAGATTTATAGGGCAGTGAAAATACTCTGTTTGATACTGTAGTGATAGATACACGTCATTACACATTTGTCCAAAAGCATAGTTTGTACAACACCCAGAGTGATCCCTTAAGTAAGCCCTTGACTTTGGGTGATTATGATGTATCAATGTAGGTTCACCTGTGGTAAAAAATGTGCCATTCCGGTGAGTGAGGTCGGTAATGGGGGAGGTCTGCATACTAAGCCACTACAGGAACTCCAGGGGTTTATTCTAAATGTGGGGCAAGAGGGAAATCTCTGGGACTTCCTTTCAATTTTGTTATAAAAATAAGTGTTCTATATTTTTCTTTGTTAACTTTTTTGTTTTTAAAATTTTTAAATTAAAAAAAATACTTAAAATCATAAGCATAACATCTAAGACGTGACATCAACTGAGAAAATTTCAGCTGTAAAACTTCTACTTAACCATCACTTTTCAATAGTATCTTTGAATATAACTGTTTATTTTTTGGAACATGTTCAATATCTTTAAGAATTTAACCTCAGTTCTAAATATTCTTTTGGTTCCTAAGCTAAAGAGTATCTGTGCGTTTGAATTCAGTATAAATCTTCCTGAGCACCAGTGTTGCTGAAATTATCACATGACGCATTTGCTTTATGCTTCCCAGATTTCTTTGAACTTCGTGAGGCAATTCTGACTACCAGACTTGTTTGTTTTCTCTGAGTAAATAGTCTTCCATCTCCAGAGGCATTTTTTCATAGGTTCATAAACAGCCTTTCTCTTAAAAAAAAAAAAACTTATGAAGTGCTGTCTTCATTTTTGTTGATTTTCATATTTAGGTGGAAACTTTAGCGTTAGATACCATGTGAGGAATGTATATGTAGGGGGAGAAAGGACCAGTGGTTGAATAATAGTTTCTTGGTTCACCTGCCTGCTTAAAGAGCTATCAGTATCAGCATTATGTCAAACATGAAGGTAGAAATATCTCTGTGGAGTTCCTGTTAAGAACCGGACTAGTATCCATGAGGATGTGGATTTGATTCCTGGCCTCACTCAGTGGGTTAAAGATCTGGCGTTGCTGTGTCTGTGGTGTAGGTCAGCAGCTGCAGCTCTGATTTGACTCCTAGTCCAGGAACTTCCATATGCTACAGATAAGGCCCTAAAAAGAAAAAAAAAAAAAAAAGAATATATGAAATATCACTGCCCCATGGTTTGGTGGCACCTGCATTTGACTCTCTATCCTTTTGGAGCTTTATCTCTATGAATTTATTTTTCTATAAATTGTGGGGCCTGACTCATCAGAGGAAGATTCTAAACCATGTTTGGACTGTATGCAAAGTGGGGAATTGCAAATCTTGGTTGTAATGCTAAACACATCTGATATTCTTGTATTAATTTGTAGGCTAGTTGGTGTAATAAACAAATCCTAAGGCTCAGTGGCTCATCACAATGAAGGTTTCTTTCTTATATTACCCTTCAATGTGGATAGGTGGGGAATTTTTTCTTAGAGTCATTCAGGGACTTTGCCACATTATACGGCTTTTAAACCCACTGGATCATTTACAGCCAACTGTAATGAAGGGTGGAAAGTGTAATAGTATTCTCTGGAAGTAGAGAAAAAGTTTTGTTAAGAATCCAGCTGTTGTATCTGTGTCCTGACTTCAGCTTCTAACCTAGTTGACAAATGTATTTTTTTTTGATTAAATTTATCATTAAAGTTTTTGACAAGGAATGTATCATTCATTTTCTTGTTTAAAACCCTGTACATTAAAAATCCAAAAAAAAAAAGATAAATAGATTCCTGGAAAAATGGTTTTTATCCTAAAAACACAGCTAAATATGTTGGGGCTGTGTCTGATATCTAAAGCTTGATGAAGATTCTGAATATACTGTATTCCCATAAGGCCAGTTGAAACTCTTCTCCCCTAACTCTGTGTGGTTAACCATTTCTCACAGGCCTGTTTCATTAAAGCACTAAAATTATGCAGACAGAGTTGGAAATGTTCTTTGAAGTGCATCCTATCATCGTCCTTATAATTTTGGTTTTTATTTAACACTTAGCTCCCAAAGTGGGACCATGGCAATCTTTGAGTTATAATTCACATCAGGCCTTCGAGGAGTTTGTGATGCTATTTTATTGCTGGCATACAAAATCCACGAGGTTAACTGTACTGTGATAGGTCACATAGTGAGTCAACGACTGAGCTATGATTAGCGTTGACAGCTGGTGAGCTTCTAGGCTGTTGCTAACTGAGCAACATTGACATTCATTTTGATTTGACTTTGCATTTCACTTTCAACTATTTATCCATTTTAAGGCCTCTTTAAGAAACTTTTTAAAGATATTGTGGGACTGAGGAAAATTTCTATAAATGCTCTGGGAAAAGTCCTTTAGTGTTTCTCTTCCCATCTTCCTGCTTAATAGTTAAACTGTGTTAATGCTAGGCCTCCTCTTGATAGAGTTTGCAAATTGAGAAAATAGATGCTTTCAGATGTTAGGCAAAGTAATTTTCCTTGCTTTATTTTGAAATATGTGATTTTTCAGCAAAGAAGTTCTGAGATCCATTTACATGCTTGTGAATATAAACTAGAAACATAATGTGTATATATTGGATGAAATAATTCACAGAGAAATGGGAAGTGTGCATCACAAATTTACCGCAAACTTTTTGTTTGTTTTGGTTGTTTTTTTTTTTTTTTTGCTTTTTAGGGCCACACCCAAGCTAGGGGTCAAAATGGTGGTACAGCTGCTGGCCTACGCCAGCCACAGCAGTGCAAGATCCAAGCCACATCTTCAACCTACAGCACAGCTCATGGCAATGCCAGATCCTTAACCCACTGAGTGAGGACCAGGATTGAACCTGTATTCTCAGGGATCCTGGTTGGTTTCATTACTGCTGAGCCACAATGGGAACTCCCTGATTGCTATTAAAAGAGCTTCTTTGTGATTTCTCAAAGGATTCACAGCCACTTAAAGGTGGGATAGCACCTTCAGGGTAAACTCAAGCTCTTTTCTCAGCCATCTTAAAAGGATGGACTTGTTTTATTTTCTCTTGTCTGGTCCCCAGTGGAAATGACAGACCACCTATTAGCAACTCTTCCTACAGAGTAAACATGAATCCCTCAGACAGTATGTTCATACTGAGAAATGTTGCTTACGGTCTTGTAAGTACAAGAAGAAACATTATTGTTTGGAATTACAAAGTGATTTGGGAGATGCAAGGTCATAAAAACATCTCAAGATTCACTCTAAGGAAATGCTTATTGCATTTTCTTTCCAGGAATATAGAAATATAGGATTTTTTAATAACAACAAAACATGAAGCAATTCCCCTTAAGTTGAATGGTTTCACTATCAATATGTGATTGAATCATGTAATATGAGAGAGTGATAGTTGCAGTATGAAGTGATTTGCATGAAACTCTGTTTTATACTCCAATTATTACTCTGCATGATTACAGGACAACCTGGTTGTTAATTGCCTGTGGTCTTTAAATATGCACTTCTTTCAGAAATAGACACTAATTATTAGATCTTGTTTTCGGTCTCACCCGAAGTTGCAAATGTCTAGGATTTTTTTTTTTTTAATTTGCAAGTCTAATGGTGTACAGACATAGTAAAACCAATCTCATTCTGAATCCTGTTCTTTTTTCTGGGATGTAAAGTCTCAAAGATTATGAACTTAGCTTTCAATTCTATGTAGGTGTTCTGTGTGCCAGTCTTTTGATAAGAGCCATACGTTTGCTATCAGAATTCTGGAGAAATGTAATCTTTCTAAAATGTAGAGGAACATTTGCCTACAACTTAAAGAAAAAATACCTGCTTCCCCACAGCCCATCATAATTAAATATTATCAGAAATAACAACATCAAAGTAATATTAAATATTAGATATTTTCTTAATTGTGCCAAAACAAGAATTTTTTGTTTGGGAGCTGTGCTTGGACTTATGCTAGGCATAAGGCAATTTGCTTTGTGTCTTGGGCTCTCCTTTTTTCCAACATCAGTGGCTGAATTAGGTAACAGATCCTAAGTAGTGTTTTAAAAACAGGACAAGCCCAGCACTACCAGATTTAGGATCTATTACCTAATTCAGCCACTGATGTGGGTCAGACTGATATGATGGAAGTGTGAAGCCAGTGAGTGGGAATCCTGGGCTAGCAAGGGTGCACGAATGCTGCTTAAGGGCAGCAGCTGCTGTTCAGTTTCAGCAGATCCTAATTTTTATGTGAAATATGGTAAGTTTTTGTTATGTGTTATTATTATTGTCTTTAATGAAGTATATCTGACTTACAATATTATATTAGTTTCAGATGTACAATGTAGTGATTTGATATTTTTATAGGTTACATGCCCTACAAACTTATGATAAGCATTAATGACTGTATTCCCCATGGTGTATATTACATCTCTGTGACATATTTATTTTATAACTGGTGGTTTTTATTTATTTATTTATTTATTTATTTATTTTGTCTTTTTAGGCCTGCACCTGTGGCATATAGAGGTTCCTAGGCTAGGGGATGAATCAGAGCTGCAGCTGCTAGCCCATGCCACAGCAACTCGGGATCCGAGCCACATCTGCGACCTACACTGCAGCTTGTGGCAACGCTGGTTCCTTAACCCACTAAGCAAGGCCAGGGATGGAATCTGCATCCTCATGCATGCTAGTCAGATTCTTTTCTGCTGAGCCACGATGGGAACTCCCAAACTGGTAGTTTTTAACCTCTTAATTTCCTTCACCTGTATCTCCCATCCCTGCACCCCCCTCCCTTCTAGCCACCTAGGTATTTATCTGAAGAAAATAAAAATACTAATTCAAAAAGATATTTGCACCCCAATGTTCATTGCTGTATTATTTACAGTAGCCAAGATATGGAAGCAACCTAAGTGTCCATTGACAGATGAATAGATAATGAAGTTGTGGTATATAAATGCCATGAAATATTAGCCATAAGAAAAGAATGAAATCTAGCCACTTGTGACAATATGCATAGGCCTGGAGGGTATTATGTTCGGTGAAATAAGTCAGACAGAAAAAGACAGGCTGTGTATTGAAATCTAAAAAACTGATCAACAGATAGAACAGAGACAGAACAGTTTTTAAATATTGGATAGGTAACTCATGCTTTTAAGAAGGTATGTATGCTGACCAATTCACTACAGTGACTTCTGGTTTTAGCACATGCTATTCCTACTTCTTTACCTGGTATTATGTCACTCAGCAAATGCCTATTAGTCTTTCTTGACCTGATTTAGCAATGATTTCCAGGAAATCTCATGTCTGGATGAGGGATTCCTCCCATGGCTCTTGTACCTTCTTCTCTATCTTAAATCTCCCTGTTAAGTGATATTATAATTGCCTCTTTATCTTATTGGCTTGTCCTCCAGTCTATAGAATCTTTGAGGGCCTTCACTGCTTCCTGATGGGTCAGGTATCTCCTCAGGTGAGGGCGGGCACGTTGCCTTTTCAAGGCTTCTCCCAGAACCTCTGGAGTAGTCCTTTCATGGAGACTCTTCCCCACATTCCTCTATAATCAAACTGCTTTTGAAAGAAGGAGGGTGAGGAGAGGGCAGGTCTAGGAAGATTTGGAGCTTGGAGGCTGGAGGCCTCTTTTCTTAAAGCTTGTTGTTACTTACCTCTACTCTTTTATTGCTGCTGCTTTTCTCTTCTTTTTTCCCCTCGATCAACATATTCTAGGGAAGGTAGAGTGCAGATGTGTTTTTGTGACTCAAAGCCATATGAAACTCAAATGAGTCTCTCTCTTGTCATAATTATAAGGAGGGCCTTAGGCTGTGTTTACTGCCTCTAAAATAAACTTGGTGCTTAGCTTCTCAGTTGCAACACTTTCCAGCTTTTATGAAAAAAAATAAACAAAAATAAAACATTTTAAATGTAGTGTCAGAAATTAAATAAATTACCCTCAATAGCGCCGTATATTTAAAAAATATATTTTTGGAAGGACTATTCAACAAAACCTCCACAACAGAACCATACCAAAAAAACAAAACTTTCTGTATTTGGCAACTGGTGATATCTCATCCTATTATAATTATTTAGTCTGCTCCTTTATTTTTTTCTCAAATTATATGTAGAATCAATATGGCATAGTGCTGTAAAACTTAGTCCCTATCACCAGGCATGTGGTTCAATTCCTAGCTCTACCATATACCAGCTGTGTCATCAGGGGCCAAGCACTTAACTCCCGTGTCTCAGTTACTCTTCCTGTAAAATGGAGCTCATAGTAGTACGTAACTCATAGAGTCATTGTAAAGATTGCAATGAGTGAAGAAAGTGAAACCTTTATAATAGTGCCTGATACATAATTACTATGTGCAGTTACTTATTATTCTATTATATTAATAAAGTCAAGTTTGTTGAAGTGTAACTTGGGGTATAATTTGCATGTAGTAAAATTCACCCTTTGTAAGATACAGGTGTTTGAGTTTTGACAGGTGCATATGGTTGTGTAATCATCACCACAGTCAAGATGTAGATCATTTCGTTCATCCTCAAAGGTTCTCATGTGGGTCTCATATGGGCCATTTCAAAACCCTGACAATCACTGATCTGTTTTCTGACCCTATGCTTTTGCTTTTACAGAATGCCATGTAAATAGACCCATGCCCTATAGAATCTTCTGAGTCACACTTCTTTCATTTGACACAGGGATTGGCAAATGTTTCCTTAGAGAGCCAGGTAGTACGTGTTCTAGGCTTGAGGGCCATACTTGCTCTGTTGCAGCTACTCTATTCTGCTGTTGAAGTCATGCACTACATATGAATGATTGGATGTGGCTGTGTTCCAATAAAGCTTTGTTTATTAAACAGGTAGCTGCCAGTTGGGTGGGAAACCAGAATTTGCCAATCTGTGTCCTAGCATAATGCTTTCGAGTCCCATTCATGTTGCTGCAACTATTAGTAGTATGTTTTTTTTTTGCATTTTAGGGCCACACCCATGGCATGTGGAAGTTCCCAGGCTAGAGGCTAGGGGTCAAATTGGAGCTATAGCTGCCAGCCTACACCATAGCTCACAGCAACACTGGACCCTTAACCCACTGAGCGAGGCCAGGGATTGAACCTGCAACTTCATGGATCCTAGTCGGGTTCATTAACCACCGAGCCATGAAAGGAACTCCAGTAAGTAGTCTGTTCCCTTTTTTGGGGGGGGAGGGGGGCTTTTTTTTTGTCTTTTAGGGCCACACCTGCAGTATATGGTGGTTTCCAGGCTAGGGATCCAATCAGAAGTGTAGCCGCCATCCTAGCCAAAGTCACAGCAACACAAGATCCAAGCCACCTCTGCGACCTACACCATAGTTATGGCAATGCCAGGTCCTTAACCCACTGAGCGAGGCCAGTGATTGAGCCTGCGTCCTCATGGATGCCATTTGGGTTTGCTAACCACTGAGTCATGATGGAAACTCCTAGTCTGTTCTTTTTATTGTCAGTTATTATTCCAGTGTGTAGATACACCAGAATTTGTTTAGTCATTCAGCAGTTGAAGGATGTTTGAGTTTTAAACTAGTTTTTGACAATTACAAATAAACACACTGGAGTTCCTGTTGTAGCTCAGCAATAATGAATCTGACTAGTAACCATGAGGATGTGGGTTTGATCCCTGGCCTTGCTCAGCGGGTTAAGGATCTGGCATTGTTGTGGCTGGAGTGTAGGCCAGTAGCTACAGCTCTGATTCAACCCCTAGCCTGGGAGCTTCTATATGCCATGGGTGCGGCCCTAAAAAGACAAAATTAATTAATTAATTAAAAAAACAAAGCCTCTGTGTACATTTGCCCACAGATATTTGTGTGAACCCAGGTTTTGATTTCTCTTGAGTAAATCACCTGCCTGGGGTCAGGGGAACCAGTGGAGGGGTTGTATGGTAAGTGTATTTATATCTTTATTAGAAACTCTCGGGAGTTCCCGTCGTGGCGCAGTGGTTAACGAATCCGACTAGGAACCATGAGGTTGCGGGTTTGGTCCCTGCCCTTGCTCAGTGGGTTAACGATCTGTCGTTGCCGTGAGCTGTGGTGTAGGTTGCAGACGCGGCTCGAATCCCGAGTTGCTGTGGCTCTGGTGTAGTCCGGTGGCTACAGCTCCGATTGGACCCCTAGCCTGGGAACCTCCATATGCCACGGGAGCGGCCCAAGAAATAGCAAAAAACAAAACAAAACAAAACAAAAAAACTCTCAAATTGTTTTCTGAAATGGCTGGATTATTTTGCATTTCCATCAGCAATGTAAGAGAGTTCCAACTGTGTTGTATCTACTCTGACACTTGGTATTGTCCATTTCTTTTTAAAATTTAAGCTACTCTGAAAAGATATAAAGAATCTTAGGCATGAGTAAAGATATTTACCTTTAACTCATATTAAATTGAAAGCTCTTGAAGGGTTTTATACAGGGAAATGACATGCTTTGAGTTTTTAAATAATTATACCAGCTGCAGTATGGAGAATGCCTTGGAAGAAGGAGTGGTATATGTGTGAAGACCAGTAGGAGGATATCATTTTAGGAGAGGAAAGGTAGAGGAAAGGGAAGATACCTTGACTTGAAAGTGGGTGGTAAAGTTGATGTGACTAGGTGTGAGAATTTTTTTTAAGAGGTGGAATTTATAGAACTCAGTGGTTGATCAGATATAGGACTTAAGAGTGTGGCAGAAGCAACTAGTGTTAAATGGTACCTTTCTGAGATCAGGAAATTGTCAGGGGAAAAAGTTTGGGGAGATAAAGTTATCAGTTCAATTTTGAGATAAACCCCGAGAGACATCCAAATGGAGGTGCTAAGTAGGTAGTTTGATATCCAGATTCTGGCATATGGGGACACAACTGAGCATCAATTTTGTATGCAATAATATGGTTGAGATTCCCTGGAGAGGATTTTGAGTGATCTGAAAAGAGTAAATAACAGATGCAAGAGGAACCTCAGTGTTTAATGTTGGACAGTAGACAGATAAACACAGGAAGTAGAAGAGAGTGGCTTCAAGCGGCTAGAAAGAGATGGAGGACAAAGAGACAGAGAGATCGCTTTAGACAGTCATCTTCCAGGTACTGAGGTGAGTGATCAGTCAGTCATGTGCTGAGGTGACACTACAAGAGGAATGAGAGTAGTTGATTGGATTTTGCAGCACAGTGGACCTTGGTCAGTGGTGGTGGTGGTCATGGAGGTAGTACTGGTGTGTATGTGAAAATCTATATTAAAGTGAGTTGGGAGGTAAATAGGAGGTGAGGCATTAAAAAAAGCAAGTTATACAGATCTTTCAAGAATTTTTGGGCTGATTGTTAAAAACATAAGTCATAGACATTTCTTACTGTTTGTTAAGATGAAACAGGTCAGAGCATATGCATGAGAAAGATGAGGCAGGGGATGAAGACAGGACAAACAGTGTTGTCAATGGAGAAATGCAATGCATGAGAAATACCCATCAGATCTGGGGTACTTGCTGAAGGAGAGATTCAGTTGAGTTTAATATTCATAGTTATGACCTATTAGCAGCGTAGAATGGGGGCTTTTAGTATTATCAAGTTCTAATGAATTCTGTCATATAGTATAGTCCTTACATTTATTTTAAAACTATTTCTAGAAAACTTACCAAGCAGCAAATGTCAGCACAATTCTTTTGATGTGTGAAAATGCTCTGGCGGTTTAGTCACTTGTCATTCTCATGTCCAAGTCTTACCCATCTGTCATGGCCCAGTTGAAACCCTCAAGTGAAAGACTCTCCCTAATCTGAATGGTCATAGCCTAGTAATTTTTCCCCCTGTTTTGGCATTTGTTCTGGTATGTATTTACTGTGTGTGTACACATGTATGTTTTTTTCTCATTTCTTCTCATATGTTGAAAGCCAAGGACCATGGATAAAAGGTGTTATATTCTTTTTAGCACCTAGCCAGTTACATTTATTTAGCTTGTGACCTTAAATGCATGTAAATGTGAACATGGGAAAGTGGTTATTAGCAGACAATTAGGAGGAGTTATGTAAGGAAGCATAAGATTTTTGTGACTTGGCATCTGAATTAACAGAAAAATTATGGTACTTGATTATAACCCTGTGTTTTTATGATACTTAGTAAAATATGTTTTGTATGTTCCCTGTTATATGCTATTAAGGAATTAAATTATTTAATACAAATAACTCTTTGGTGGTACTTAATAGTTTGCCAACTACTTTCATATCATTGTTTCATTCAGACTGGGGCTAACTCGGAGATGTAGATATAGAGACATATCAGGGGTTTGATCCCGTACTGCAAATCAGGAAACCCAGGCCCAAAGAGAAAGTGAGTCAAAAGTCCCTTTACTGGTAAACAGGAGTGCTAAGACCTAAGCCAGGAGCCTCTGATTCTAACCTAGCCTTCTTTCAGTGTACTCTCTGGCTTCTAGATTTATTTTTATAGAAATCCAATTGGCCCAATAATAGTTAAATCCAATTGTAAGGAGCACTTTGGTCTAGTTTATGTAATTGAATAAAACAATCACTTATCAAAACAATTATCTGATCTCTCTGTCAGAGCTAAGATCACCTTTTCTAGAATAAGCTTAGTTGTGGTTCAGCGCTTCATATGTGGCCCTTACAGCAGAATGGGAAGAATGCTGCCCTTATGGAGTATGCTGATGCTCTGATTTAAAGAAAAGAAAAGAGAAGTCACCTATCTGTGGATAACTTACTACCAGAACAATGGTAGCCAGCACTGTCTGGTATAGTGAACTGACCTAGTATTGGCATTTCAGAAAAAAACCCAGATTCTTACGTGTTTTTCTGGGCTTTTGATGACTTTTGGCAACTTTTAAGACTAAGGCATCCTAAATAAAAAAATGGATGATAAGTTATATTCTAATGAAAAAACCTGAAATAGGGAAGGTCATTATCCTTTAAGGGGACTATGGCTGGCTTTAATTATATTATTGTTAAAGCTTTCCCAAATTTAAATCATGTGTATTAAATATATAAAAGCTATAATTTTATGTTAAACCATTTAATGAGGAAGCTTCTGACTAAAATCTTTGTATAATATTATTCCCATTGGCCATAGCTGATTATTAAACTGGATAATAACTTCTGTTGAGCAGACTCTTTTTAATTGTACTGACTTAAACTTATAGATCCCCAAACTCTAGAATATATTTTTGTCAAGGGAATTAAGGAATGAAGAACATATACTTTTAAGAAATTGCAGAAAGGCATAAAGTGCTTTTTCCTCCTCCTTTCTTCAATTTTATATGTTATCCAAATGAATGGCTGCTACTGGGTAAAACATTTCCTTATGTTCTGCTATAAATTGTCTTAGACAAGGTATTTGGGAATTGCTGTACAGTATGGGAAGTAGTTGGACTTGGCTCTACATGAAACCAAAACAAACAGTGGAGGTATTGACTCTGAAACCAGGTATTTCATGGTTAAATAGTTATGATTCATGGGGAAATAAATACACAGAATTTTAAGGACTTCTTTTTTTTTCTTCCAAAGCAGATGGTTCTATAGAGCTTGTGGACTGTGGACTATGGTCTTGCTCTGGTATTCCTTATCTCTGCTACCAGTCTCCCTTTTGGTATTTTGCAAAATATATTAAATTGGCATTCCAGACAAACACCTAAAAATGGTCTCCTTCTACCCCAGGTGAACCTGGCCTTTGTTGAAGCAGCAGACTGCGTTTCAGAACCTGTTAACAGGGAGCCTCCCTCCAGAGAAGCTCAGATACTGACTTTGAAGAACACGACTGAGTTCGATGTCCTTGTCATTGGAGGCGGAGCAACAGGAAGTGGCTGTGCACTAGATGCGGTCACCAGAGGTGAGTCCTGGTGTGGGCGGGTGTAGCACAGGTAAAGGTTTCATTGGTCCTCCCGGTATAAACACACAGTATGCACTCTGTTCCGGTAAAGTCACCTTTCTGTTGCATTTCTTAATTCTCCATCCTTTGTGAAGCACCTTCTCATTTTTAAAATATAGGTACTTGCACAATTTTAAAATTAAATGTAACTTGTCCTTTACACTGAAATGAATTTATTTAAAATGAAAGCTTTATATTCCTGTGAATTCATTGCTTTGATATTCTGGTTGTTGCTTTTTTTTTCCCCCTAATAAATAGTAAAATATTTTTATATGAAATGAAACTATTTGTGTATCACCTAAAATCACATTTATGTCAGTGAAGGCTACCCTTTATTAAAATTAATTAATCTTGCAGTTCCTGTTGTGGCTCAGTGGGTTAAGAACACAAAAGAGTATTTGTGTGGATGTGGGCTTGATCCCTGGTCTTGCTCAGTGGGTTAAGGATCCAGCATTCCTGCAAGCTGTGGCATGGATTGTAGATGTGGCTCTGATCTGGTGTTGCTGTGGCTGTGGTGTAGGCTGGCAACTGCAGCTCCAATTAGACTCCTGCCCAGAAACTTCCGTATGCCTCAGGTGTGGCAGTAAAAAGAAAAAAAAAAAAAAGAATCTATTTGAATAATTCTTTTTGTTTCTGTGTCTCCAAAAATCATCTCTTCCAATGAAGTATGGACTAAAGTTTGGGAAATTCTAGTTTATGTGACTAAATAATGGGAAAGACTAACTAACCTACAGTTCTGTCTCATTCTATTAACTTTAGGAAAGACATTATGGCACATTCTTTCAAAATGGAAGTAGGATTATAAAAAAAAATGTTAATATGGAAGACCAGTGCTCTTACATATGACATATTTAATGATTTGTTTCTTTTGCCTGTGGTTGTTAGTTTGGAGTTTGGAATCAGAAATCTGGGTACATATCCTGGCTTCGCTGCTTTGTCAGATATATGTGTTTGTATATATACACACACACACACACACACACACACTTGAGCCAATTACTCAATTTCTTTAAGGTTCTTCGCCTTTCAAATAAGGAAATAATACCATTTGTTAATGATTATTGTGAGGATTAAATGTGTATCGTGAAGAGGTGCTTGTCACACAAAGTAGAAACTCAATAAGTTGTAGATAATATTATAGGTGCCATTATTAACACGAAGGCAGAAAGCTTTTAGAACCAGTTGTGGAGAGAGAAGTGGAAAGACAGGGTTGGGCTTGGTAGGCCAGGGAAATGCCTCTGGACTTTACTAAATGAGGAAAGGATAAGCAATAAGGAAGAAGTAGGCATGGATATAAACTTTTAAGACATCTAGAAAGAAATAAAACAGAAAGGAGGTAACGATATGGTAGAATATGAAGAGGGGCAATGTGTGCCAGAATTGTATTTTATTTTCTTTGTTTTTTCCCTTAAGGATAGGAACCATGGGTGAGGGGAGTTCCCATTGTGGCTCAGTGGTAGCGAATCCAGCTAGTATCCATGAGGATGAGGGTTCAATCCCTGGCCTTGCTCAGTGGGTTAATGATCCAGCGTTGCCTTGAGCTGCGTTATAGGTTGTATACACGGTTCAGATCTGGCTTTGCTGTGGCTGTGGTGTAGGCTGTCAGCTGTAGCTCTGATTTGACCCCTACCCTGGGAACTTCCATATGCTGTGGGTGCAGCCCTAAAAAGACCAAAAAACAAACAAACAAACAAACAACCCACCCCCCAAAAAAACCCCAATGTGAGATGTGCTACTTATGGAAAGGGGTAGGAAACTTGAATGGAGAAAAGGCTTAGAGAATCCAGTAGGAATAGGGGTACTTTGCTCTGGTTAGGAAAGGTTGTGTGTGTGTGTGTGTGTGTGTGCGCGTGCGTGTGTTCCCACGTGTGTCCAATGTTACTCAGAGTTGGGGCAGAGAAAATACACGATAGGGTAGAATCCCAAATTGAGAATTGACTGGGTATCAATGTTAGAAAGAGAAAATGAGAAAAGCTTTTGTGAAGGCAAGAACTTGTTTAAATAGAGTCTGAGGACTGGTTGGGGGAGGTAAGGGGAGTAGGAAAGCCAGCTTCCTTCAAAGAGTTAAGGTAGGTTGTGGGATCATGAGTGCAGCACTAGTAAGACAACCACTAATTAAGTGCCTTTTAATCTTCTTCTCCTTTTGAGGAGTTTCACCTATGCTTGCTTTTGTGTATTTTCTAGATTTATATCTTTTTAAAAAAGTAGACAAGATCATGCTGCAGTTATTACTCTGCAGTGCGTTACCTAAGATAATAGTATATTTAATCAATCTTTACACATTTTATGGTACTCATTCTTTTTCATGGTTGAAAAATTCATCCCGAAGGTGTTCTTATTAATGATTCTTTAGATTGTTTCCAGTTTTTTGTTTTGTTTTATTTTTCTATTTAAAACAATATTGTCTGTGAGTCAACTGCTGAGCCACCTCTGAGAACATAAAGACTCATAAGATGTGTCCTTGCCTTCAAGGAGCTTATAGTGTTTTAATATTTGCTGAACATTTTTCCTTTGGACAGTAAAGGACATCAACTAGTACATTAGCAGACAATTGTGAGTGATAATAGTGACAATGATGATTTTGAAAGGGTAAGAGTTTCCAGAACTAGAATGTTGACTAGATTTTTAATACTTATAGTTAGTAACAGCTAAGAAAATGTTATGCTTTTAATATCTCCTGGCATATCAATTGCTATCTTTTAAAATAATTGAATGTCTTATTTTACGTATATGGAATTATGACTTAGAAAAGGGATGGATAAACCACACTTTGTATTTCCTTTATTATGCTGGTAGCCTTTAGGGGTAGCATTTATAATTAAAATGTATAGAGATGCTGAAGTTAATCTATATTTATCCTTTTACTACAATTTCTGATCATATCAGTAGCCCTCTGAAGTGTGAAAGAATCATGGGCATTTGGTTAATGAATTGTGCATTGTTGCTGTTCATTCATGGAATTTGCTCTTTTATTATATTTGATGCTTCGCTTAACAACAAATTTTGCTTTCTCTGCATTTGATATGTTTTTACCAAATTATTCCTGATTGTATCCATTAATCTTTAGTCACATTTGACAAAAATAAATTACTGTGATCTTTTAAAGTTACCAGTAATAATTAGATTTTTCAGGACATCAAAGTTTTGGGGGAACCACTAGATGTTAAAGGGGTTGTATAAAAATGTTTGCACAAGCTTTTTGATAAAATACTATGCCCAAATGTAATTTTGGTAATGGATAAACAAAGACTGTAGAAGGAAGACAAAAAGTCATGAAGTTTTCATGACGAACATTTATTTGCATTCTTACCATCTGCATTTTCTTCATGAATCAATTTTCATTTGCTTCATTTGGGAATATTATTTTATAAACATAATATGCACAATTCTCTGCACGTTCTCCTGCAGTTCTCTAGGATCAATAGAAATTGCTTCTGTTTAACACCTCTGTGGCCAGTCCCTGGGCAGAGGCCCAGCCTCCAAGCACAGTGATAGGCGCTTTGCCCCCAAAGAGAGCTAGAATGAAGAGAATCTGATAAATATAGTCACTCCCTCATGATGCTTCAAGATGTTTCAGTTCTGTTTGTTCTTTTATGTGACTTTACCAGTATGTGTCAGAGATCACTTAATACATTTTTTGGTTTTAAGTCTGATTTATTAACTTAAGCTTTATGGCTTTGATTCATATTCCAGAGAAGACTGCCTCTTACTGGAAAAAAACATTAACTGTAGTTCTCTGGTTTAACAGTGTATATGTACTTTTAGTTTATGGACGGTGCCAGGCTAGTAATTCCTGAATTGTTCCTTCATTTCGTCAAGCTTAAGATAGTATATAGTGAGTAAGGACCCAGGCTATGAAATTATAATGAAGTGGCATCAACTAGGTTTTATCTAGCTAGCTCCATGACCTTCAATAAGTGTCTTAATCTTATAGAGAGGCTCAAACTTCTTAGACATAAATGGAGGGTAGCAACAACACTTCTGCATAAATAAAGGTTTATGAAGGGAAGGAGGTATGTGCATTCCAGAAGACATGTAGAAAAGGGAGAACCATGGAAGATAGTGAATTCTGGGAATTACAGGTCTCCACCCCACCCTCCTACCACCACCCACCTTTCGCCATGAGGGTAGAGAAAATCCTATTTCAAGACAGTAGAATTGCAGCAGATGAAAGTTTGCTATTTGCCAGACATTGCTAATTAGACCAGGTTGCAAATTGCTACTACACTTGATCTGGAAAGTTAATGTAATTTAGTGATTATGTTATAAGTGATTGTCTTTGACAGGAGTGGGGTGGGGAAGATTTGAGAAATTGTGCCAAAGTTATCTGGAATAATAAGCCTTTGATATTTACTAGATTCATTTTGAAAAAGCATAATGACAAAGGAGATAGAGCTCTAGCAGATATTGAAGTGTATTCTAAAGCTATTTTAATTAAAATAGTTTGCTAAAGGAATAGAGAGGTCAGTGAAACAAAAGTAAGGGCCTAGAAATAGATCTAAATATGGCACATTGAGAATATGGTAAAGGCAGTATTTCATAGCTGTCATTATTGGTTATTTAATGTGATGTTGGAATATCCACTTTCCCAAATTTATGTATATATTCTGTTTATCATGCTCCATGTGGATCAAGAATTTAACAATAAAACACCACAAACTTGGATTAGAAGAAAGTATATGTAAATTTTTTTAAAAATGGAGTAAGAATGATGTTTTTAAGCATGATGCCAATAAAGCAAGTTTCCTTTTGGAAAATCCTGTTAAATCTCATTTCATAAAAATTAAAATTTATTAAAGGTAGAAATACATTTACACATGTGAAATTGGAAAAATAACATGAGGCAGCATTTGTTTCATACTATTTTAAACTTTTTTTGTTGGTTTAATATGTCTATAATAAAACACATATAGATGGATTCTTCCTTTTTTAATACTTAACAAATAGAATCTACCTTTCAATAGGTGCTTTTGGCCCATTTCTGTTTATTTTGATGCCATATGCTTTTATTTTGTATTTTTTTACCTTCCATCTTTTTTTGCTCCATTTCCTTCCTTCCTTTCCCCCATATTAAATCAGTTTTGTATTGCTCTCTCTTTCCATATTAAAATCGGTAGATATAGTTGCTGCCATCTTTAAGTCCCATCAGAGCCTTTTTTTCAGAACCAAGTTGAGATTCCTGCCCTGTTTTGATCTTGGACATCCTACCAAATGCCCTGGCCTGACTGCTGCTCTCCAGGCTGTGCCCATCTTCCCTCCTGCTGGGTGTGTCCCAGCAAATAGTCCACAGCCCCAGATGGCTGTTAACCAAGGCTCTTCAACCCTTTTTCAGTCCCAGCATTCCAGCACTGGTCTGCCTGCTTCACCTCTCCCTGCAAGGGAGACTTGCATTCCTCTTGCCTTTCAGGAACTGAAATCCTGGTTACCTTTGTCTGTTTGTAGACCTAGATTCCACCAAGAGAGAATCTTTTGGCCCAACTACTCTGTTCTGAGTTTCTGCTACATTTCTAGTTCATGAATTGTTTATTTTTGAGTCAACCATGCATTGAAATCTGTGTATGTATGTGTAGGAGTGTGGGTTCATGCACGTGTATACATAATTGTATCTTTGTTTGGAGAGGCAGAGGAGTTTAAAGCTGCACTTACAATGGTCAAAACTTACAAACTGGTCAAAATTTTACTTATAGCAGCATTTATAATAGCAAAAAGAGTGTGGCTGGGTTTAATAAATTGGGTACATTCCATTATCAAAAAAGAGGTTTATAAGTATAGGGAAAATGGCTAAAATGTATTGTAAATTGAATAACAATTTGAAGAATGAGTTTGTTAGTTTTACTTGTGTTTGAAGCAAAAAAAAATACACAGGTTCATAAGCACAGGAAGTTTTTGGTAGAATATATAGAACACTTTCTAGTTAAAATTCATTGGCTTTTGTAACTAGGAAACCAGTGGTGTATTATTCTTTCTTTTCACCCTTTTATATTGTTTGGATATTCCTTCTCTTTTAAAACATTGGTTGTTTCTAAAATAAAATAGTAAAAATAGAAAGGAACAACAGCAACTCCCTTACTCCCCTGAAACTGCATTACTATAATTAATGTTATGACTTAATACATTTTTGTGCCTCCATAAGCATGTGTGTGCTTAAGGAACACAAAGTACGTTAATATATTCTAACTCAACAGTAGTATCTCCATTAATGGTTTATTTGTTTCCAACATAAAAATAGAAATAGGTATTAAGTAACCAATCCAATATTATACAGTTCTGTAAAATGTTAACATTTACTGTTAGAAAATACTAGGTTTAAAGCACAGGAATCCTGATCATGGGGATTAACAAGGCAGGATTGCTTTGCAGCCTTACAGGAGTGTTATTTTTTAGAGAAATTGATCCTTCATATAAAATGCTCAGACTTTGAGTTAATTCCTTTTCTTTCTTTCTTTCTTTCTTTCTTTCTTTCTTTCTTTCTTTCTTTCTTTCTTTCTTTCTTTCTTTCTTTCTTTCTTTCTTTCTTTCTTTCTTTCTTTCTTTCTTTCTTTTTTTCTTTTTTTGTCTTTTTGCCATTTCTTGGGCTGCTCCCGCGGCATATGGAGGTTCTCAGGCTAGGAGTCGAATCAGAGCTGTAGTTGCTGGCCTACGCCACAGCCACAGCAATGCGGGATCCGAGCCGCATCTGTGACCTACACCACAGCTCACGGCAAGGCCGGATCCTTAACCCACTGAGCAAGGCCAGGGATCGAACCTGCAACCTCATGGTTCCTAGTTGGATTCGTTAACCAGTGAGCCACGACAAGAACTCCTCCTTTTCTTATTAATGGCAATGGCTTTCTGAAATCCAAAAGTAAGTGCCCAAAGCTTTTCTAATGAAAACTAAACTCCCCTTTCCTTAACTTAAATTGTTTTTCCTTCATGTGGCATGTGGCTTTAATAACTGCTCAAACTACTAATGTACAGTGTCTAAACTTTCTGATTTGTGTGTTATTACCTTGATGCCTCTGATAGTTATTCCATAGCTATTACTCTGTCCTTTCTATTTAAGAACAATTAAATAATACCACATCTGAAAATTTATTCTGAAGAAATGAAGATGCAGAGTTTAAACAAAAATGCAGTCTTGCAGTACTGTGATAGTGAAGGTAGGAAATAACCTTTGTATGCTCAAAAATAGGGAATTGCGTAAATAAATCATTGAAAATATTTAATGTATTACTATTCACACATTAACAATGAAATTATAGAGAAATATGTATTGACATGGAGAGGTGTTTACAATAAACAATGTTAAATGAAAAAATAAATGGAATATATCATATGATCCAATTTTGGTAAAAATGTGCATATGTAATTATATACATAAACAGAAAATGTGAACATTTAAACACCCAAATGTCAACTGTGGTTATCTCTGAGTGGTGTGATTACAGGAGAGTTTTATTTTGTTCTCTTTACTTCTCTGCATTTATTATATTGAGCGTGTTTGCATGCATAATAAGATAATCAGTAAAAGGTATTAAAATACACTTCTGTTCTATTTCATGTTGTGAAAGTTAAATGTCGTACCATTCCCCCCCCCCCCTTAGATGGTAATTATCCCTCTATATTCATCCAACTGTCTTAATCCATAAGTTGGTTTATTTGGAGGTGCCTGGTAGCTAGACTGTCTCACTCAGGGCAGAAAAGGCAAATCTGTAAAGACCTATGTTTAGTTCACACCCCTGGCCCTACCCGGAAGATACAGTTTTTATCTAAGAGATGGAAAAGATAGGCTGAAGATAACTGAAAGGTGTTACAGTTATATATATATATATATATATATATATATATTTTGTATATATATATATAATATATTTTGTGTATATATATATATATATATAATATATTTTGTGTATATATATATTTGCTTTTTAGGGCAGCCTGTGGAGGTTCCTAGGCTAGGGGTCAATGTGGAGCTGTAGCCACTGGCCTACACCACAGACACAGCAACACAAAATTCTGAGCTGCATCTGCGACCTGCCGCACAGCAGCAACGCCATATCCTTAACCCACTGATTGGGGCCAGGGATTGAACCTGCGTCCTGTCCTCATGGATGCTAGTCATACTCATTACAGCTAAGCGACAATGGGAACTCCTGAAAGGTAGATTTCAAGTTGACTTTCTTCTTCTGCTATAACTAATATTGTTATTCCACCTAAGAATTTCAGAGTGATCTCATTCCAAATATTAATACTTAATACTTTACCACTACCATGAAAATTCCTGAGAATACCTGCTAAAGCCATCAATTATAAAAGCAAGAAGTCAAATGATCATACTACTCCCAAACGTTCTGGTTCATCTATCTCAGTGATAGAGTGTATTGCTTCCCCCCAAAAAAAACGAAAACAAAAACTATTTCTCAAAAAAATCTTAAATAAGTTCAGTGAATTATCATAAATGTACAGAGAGAGGCCAGCCCTTCACTGCCGAGCATATGGGAGGTCATTCTTTTTACTCTAAGGAAAGATCTTCCCCACTGCCTCAAATCCTCAGCCAGACACACTTGCTTGAAGCTTGGATGCATTATTTTTTATCTCTTCCAAATTTAATTATTTTACCTAAGATGCAAAATGTTAGCATTGACTGTCACTTAAAAATAATGTTCCTTCTCTTCGAGAAGATAAAAACAGCACTTCTGTTCAGTTCATTGCTTTATACTTAAAAACAAAAACAAAAAAACCCCAAGCTCTTAATTTCAGATTAGAGGGGAAAAGATTTTTTAAGAGGTGAAACAGAAAGAAACATATTGGGTAATGGAACCACACAAGACTGTTAAAAGGCTTTAAAAAATTATTGTCTTTGCTGTAGTCAGTTAATCAGTTAAGGAAGAAGTGGTTATAACTTCTAATAATGTCTTGATTTTGCATAACTTTCCTCCTTCCTCATTCCGTCTTTCTTATCTAACAAAAAACAAGAAATCCAGGACATTTAGCATGAGAACAGCTGAAACATTTTTAAATGTTTTCTTCTTTTATTTATTATTATTGTTATTATTATTATTATTATTTTGTCTTTTTGTCCTTTTAGGGCCATGCCCTTGGCAAATGCCCTTGGCAAATGGCTAGGGGTCTAATCAGAGCTGTTGCTGCCAGCCTATGCCAGGGTCACAGCAACTCCAGATCCGAGCCACATCTGCGACCTACACCACAGCTCATGGCAATGCCAGATCCTTAACCCACTGAGTGATGCCAGGGATTGAACCCGCAACCTCCTGGTTCCTAGTCAGATTCATTTCCGCTGTGTCACGATGGGAACTCCTAAATGTTTTCTTTTTTTAGAGTTTTAGGGTATGTGTATGTGTGTGTGTGTGTGTGTGTGTGTGTGTGCATGGTTCCAAAACTTGGTAATACTTTTAGGTTACATGGTGCTTTAATATATCAATTTAGCTATAACTTTAGAGACTAAAATCATTTCTCTTCAGAAATTCTGGTGGGTAGCTTGACAATAAGTCATTGGAAATAATGGGACAAGAAAAAACAGCCTGGTTTGACAGAGAAGCTCATTTTAAGTCTTGCTGGTATTCACTAGGGTTTCTCACATAAGTGCATGTGAATAACTTTTTAAAATGTCCAATTCTTGCAAAAGCAGTTTTGAGGCTTTAAAGTGTTAGCTCTCACTTAAATATCCTGAAATATCTTCTGGAGATAGCCTGCTCATTCCTCCAGTAGTTCCCTGCCTCAAACTGTGTCAGTTTAAGAAAAAAAAAAAAAAATCCACCCTAATGACACAAGCCCATAACATTCTGTCTTCTTATCACTCTCCAATACTGCCTTCTGCCTTTGAATCACCATTGCCCTTCTCATGCTCTATGGCACCAGTCCCCTAGATGGTCTCCTGCCTCCAGCCCCACCTTCACCTCCACCCTCTTAATCAGAGAAATCTTTATAGAACATTAACCTGATTTCTCAGCTTAAAACATTTTGGTGGTTCCCCTGATAGGCAGCATAATAGTATTTCATATCTACTGTGTACCCGCACTCAAGCCTCAGTAACAAGCAGACCCTGAATAAGCTGGGCCATTCAGTCATTTGCTTTTCTCTTTCTTAAGCTTATCTTTGTCAGTGAGAACTCCCATCCTCCTCCCCTCCGTACATTTGAATCCATCCTCCTTTGCAGACTCAGACTTTCTCGAAGACCTATCCAGAGACATAATTAAAAACTCCTACATTGGCTGTCATTATCGTTCATACAGGGGATTATATCATTAATAAACTACCCTCCAAATTATGTGACTTCAAAAACGACATTTATTCTCACACAGCTTCAGTGTGTCAGGAATCTGCTTCTGCCATGTCCTGGGCCCTTGGCTCTCAGCACTTCCTAGCAACTCACGTGGTGGTTGGCAGGATCAAGGTCCTACAAGTTGTTGGACTAGGTCTCAGTTCCTCATGAGCTGTCGACCAAGGGTCTCTGTTGGTTCCTTGACTCAGAACAAGACAGTTTGCTTCATCCAAGCAGAAGAAAGTCTCTTGTAACCCAACTGCACAAGTGACCTGCCATCATCGTTGCTGTATTCTGTTGGTTAGAAGCAAAGCATCCCACACTCTAGGCTACTACATTACCTACTAGGAAGTGGAATAACTGAGAACTGTCTAAGACATCTTCTTCCACAGCCTCTGAGTACCTTTGGGCAGGTGGGAGCCATGGGCTGAATGGGAGGCTGCTTACCTTCTCTCAGTCTTATGTCCCTGCCTCTCATGGTGTGGGCATGGTGTGGCATTAACATGACCAATTCTAAGATTGGAAGAGAGGTGCATTTTAAATAATTCAGCTCTTAAATGCCATTTGAAAGTCAACTCCCTCGTCTGATCTTCAACTGAAGAAAAAATGGTCTATTTTAGTGCTGGAAGAACTCTCTGTGTTGGACTTACTAAGAAAAGGAGATAAGGGAGTTCCTGCTGTGGTGTGGTGGGTTAAGGATTTCTCATTGTCTCTGCAGGGGCTTAGGTTACTGCTGAGGTACTGGTTAGATTCCTAACCCAGTGCAGTGGGTTAAGGATCTGGCATTGCTACAGCTGTGACATAAGTTGCAGCTGCAGCTCAGGTTCAATCCCTGGCCTGGGATCTCCATTTGCCATGGATGGGACCAAAAAGAAAATAAAAAAGGTGATAGAGCTCACTAAGACAGTGCATTCATATGAGACTGCAGATGTAATCTTGAGCAAGCAATTTTGGGTTTATGCACTTTAAGATAAGTGTCCTCTGCATTTTCAAATGTAGCACCTGTGATACTTTGCTTCATTTTGTTCACTTACCTCTCTTTGGTCTGGGAGTTACTTGACAGCATGGTCCATGTTTATTTCATTTCTAACACCAGCACTTTGCCTGGCACTTAGTCTTTCAAAAATATGTACTATCATGATGCAATTTTCTGTGTGTTTAATTCATGCTGTGCTAAATTCACTAAGCATTGCTAGGGTTTTCGTAGCTGAGAATTCTGCAGATCTTTTTCTGCCATAAGTGCTTAAAAAGAGTGACCTGCGTCTATGATACCTGTAATTTCTCTGTTATTTTGCTAGTTCATTAGAGCATTAGCAGTTTTTGCCCTTGAATCAAAGTTCTCTACTTCTCTCTCCTCAGTTTCCAAATATTTTGTCCTTTTGAGTCAAGGGAATTGCCCTGATTTTATGATGACATTTGGGTACGATATTTAAACTGTTAAAAGTTATAAAAACGACCCTTTGGTATTAAATGTAATAAATGGCTCTGAATTGAATACATGCACAGGTTCTCTTATATGAGCTTTGTGAGCCCAAACTGCTCCAGTTACATATTCTTATTGTAATTGGATTCTATGACATTCTCTCATCCCCCAAGAGTATGCCAGGCCATGAAAATTCCTCCTGGCTTGGTGGTGATGTATACTATGGGTCTTCTGAAGTTTTAGATTTCATCTCTAACTAATGTATGGGACTTGTACAACTGGCGGTCTTCCCAGCCCTGAAGAGGCAGGGCTGTCTGCAAGAAATCAAAGCGAAACAAAACTTCTTTCATTCCTAAGAGATTTATTGCAACCCTCAAAGAAAGGGAGTGGAGGGGGGCAGGGAAGATTTCTAGAACTCACCTGTCTTTGTTCAGCCTCACCTTTACCCAAGTATATTGTCTTTCTTTGCTCATGGATACTTTATACTGGGTTCATTTTTTTCTGGCTTGCTTGTATTTTTCTTTGTAATTCTATAACATTGTGCTTTTCATGTCTTCAGTTAGACTACAAACTCCTCAAGGTCAGAGGTTATTCTCTTCTTTCTTCTTCTGTTTTGATGTTTTTGATCTCTTTTCCCATTTTATACCCACTCCTCACACCACTCCAGAAATAGGAGCTGGCATAAAAAGGGCCAGACTATATTCATGGATGATGCGTTCAAGTTGACTGGTGATGAGGGGCTGGCATGTGTCTGGACAGATGTAGTGAGGGATGCATATGAGTTCCCAAAGGCATTGTGACAACCCTGAGTTCACTCTACATGGATAAAAATGGGTGCCAGGCTCCCCTTCGACCCTTTAAATGCACCCGAGTATGTTACTGCCATGAAATTGCAGTGTAATATTTTCCAGTTGTGATTCATTCACAGTTTAATATGCTTCTAGTTCTGGTTTGACTTTTCCCCCAGGAAGAGACTAAAATCTCTTCATTATAATATAGACAGTGTACTGCACTTTGAATACAAATTTATCCATGTTCAGAGTAATTTTTCTTGTGATTGTCTCTACCCTGGAGAAGTGCCTTTAATGAATTACATACAAATTGTGTAATTTAAGAAGTTAATTTGGTTTTCTGGTTACACAGGACTAAAAACAGCCCTTGTAGAAAGAGATGATTTCTCATCAGGGACCAGCAGCAGAAGCACTAAATTGATCCATGGTGGTGTGAGATATCTTCAGAAGGCTATCATGAAGTTGGATATTGAGCAGGTAATTGTGTATGCCGGTTGTTAAACAAAAATTGCTACCATGCTTTTTTTCTACCCAATTAAATCAGGGTTTTGTTTTGTTTAGTTTTAAATGGCTTTAAAATTTTTTTTCCTATTAGAACTACCTATTTAGTGTTTTCTGCTGGAGTGTCTTTCAGGAGAGGTGTGCCATGCCAGTTCTTTTTTTCCTGTAGCATTATGTTGATGGGTAATCAGGTTTTGTTTTTTTTTTTTTTTTCCTACACAGGTATGTCAAAAGAAGCAGATTTACAAAATCACTTTTGGATATGCTACCTTTTAGCAATTGTGATTGGGTTTTTTTTTTCTTTTTTTTTGGTGGTTGTGAGTTTTTTGTTTTTGTTTTTGTTTTTGCCAATGGCCACTAAGTAGCTCCTTCCCAAGCAGTTTCAGGGCAGCTATGTTGTAATACATGAGGAGTATTAAACTGATTCTCTTAACTGCAAATGCAATCATACCGCATATTGTCACTGACATATTCTTAAGGGAAAGATGATCTGAGTCATGCTTTTTTTTTTTTTTTTTTTAATGTCACACTTTGTTGTGTCCAGTCTGCCACCATTTGAAAACTGCCAAGGCAGTGTGGAAGATGACATTTCCCAGAGGGTTAAAAAAAAAAAAAAATCCACTGAACTCCCTATCTGCTTTTCATACATGAAAAAAACACAACAGCATAACTTGACATTGTCAGCTTTGAATCTGTCCTCTTTTCTTACGTGTCTGTTTGGCTTCATGATAGACGCAAAGAAAAGAGCATAGGATTTAGAATCAGATGCCTTATGATGTGTTTCAGCTTATTTATTCAATTTCTATGAGCCTCAGTTTTCTTTTTTGTAAAATCACTATTATGATATTAATATTGGTCCTTCAGAGACAGGAAATGAGGACTAAAGAATTAAAGATAAAAGCTTTTAAATAATCTATGAAATACTGTGCAACTCCTAAGTATCATCTCTGCTTGGGCTAGTGGAGTCAAGAAGGAAACATTTAACATGAATTTAAACAATCTGTTATCTCTTACATGAGAAAATATTAGGGGAGACTGAGAAAAGGGACAGTACAGAGAATGCATGATAAATTGTTACAATAATCTTGTAACTCAAGTCAGGAAAATATCTTACACCTGGGAACTCTGACAGCATGTTTTTCTCCTATGCAAATACAGTTAAGGTTTCTAAAAAATCTTTCAGGTTGACAGCATGATGTATTATTAGAAATTTGATTAGGAAGGAGCTATCCTCGCTCAGAGGTAGAGAGGTTTCTGTGTATCAATCAGTTGGCAGGGTGTCTATTTGCCATTTGAAAATATTATGATCTGTTACTGCCAAACTAATTTTCTCTGTTTTGCTTTTCAGTATAGGATGGTAAAAGAAGCCCTTCACGAGCGTGCCAACCTACTAGAAATTGCTCCCCATTTATCAGCTCCATTGCCTATAATGCTTCCAATTTATAAGTAAGCCTTTTGGTATCACCTGTATACTGTTTACTTCTCGAAGTCAATAGAACAACACAGTTATAATGGAAATAGTTCCTCAATATGATTTCTTAATTTTAGTTTAATTGGTTTAATTGGTCCTGGTAGTTTTAATTGGCCCTGATTTTTAATCCTTATAAAATATTTTCCTTGCTTGTATTTTAGAATGTGTCCTAAATTGCTTTCTGCTGACCCACTTCTCAAGACAGACCTTGAAGGCAAAGAAAGTTGTGTTCTGTATTTATCATTAGTTTTTTCCTCTAATTTCCAGGAGAATACAGAGGAGCAACTACTATTTTCACTGGGGAACTCCATAAGAGGGTCATTTGCAGACTAAACTGCAGAGCCAGAAAGAATCCTCCTGCAAAATCTGAACCTCTGGAATGCTCAGAATGCCTCTTTGTGTCATTTTAAATTCCCTAGTTAACCCAAACTGAAATTTGGTTTGGAGGTGTCAGATTATAAATTATTAAACCTAATATTCCAGATATTTAGAGGTTTCCATGAAGGTGCCCTAGGTTAGAATACAAGTAATAGGAAAAAGTAGATTATGTAACTCTGTTAGCTCCATGAGTGTTATGGAGCCCTTGGAACAGATTTTATAATTTTTGTCTGTATTTTGTCATAAATTGCTTTGGACACCTTAAGCCAGTGATTCTCTACCCTAGGTATTCATTAGAGTTACCCAGCCCATGCCCTAGTCCAGTTAAACTGATCTCTGGAACCACGAGGCCCAGCATCTATATTCATTTTTCATGCACCCCAGAAAATTCTAATACACAGGTTGAGAATCACTGCCTTAGAGATGATTCACTTACATATATAATTCAGTGGGGCTGCTGTCAGAACAGGCAGACACTTATTTCTTTTGCAGTACACTTCTAAGAATACTTTGCTTTTCTTAATAGAAAGTATCTTATTACCTAAAGCAACATTTTATAATGTTGTACTGTGTTTCTAAAGAAACCTTTTCCCCTATTTTTGCTATAGGTGGTGGCAGTTACCTTACTACTGGGTAGGAATCAAGCTATATGATCTGGTTGCTGGAAGTAATTGCCTGAAAAGCAGTTATGTCCTAAGCAAATCAAGAGCGCTTGAGCATTTCCCAATGCTCCAGAAGGATAAACTGGTGGGAGCAATTGTGTACTATGATGGTATGTGGTGCTTTTTTTTTTTTTTTTTATGAAATACTTTCCTCTTACTCATGACCCTTCCAATATATTCTTAATGAGATAGTTTTGCATTCTCATTAATGCTAATCTTACACAGCACACACGCACACAACGGACACACATGATCACCGTTTCCTCTCATATAAGCTGAAAATCTCCAGGTAGTGTTTTGCTTTTAATTCTGTTTGCTTTTGCATATTCCTTTTCCTCTTTGAATTTGACTTTGTATCTCATGGTTGGTTTGGTCTGTTTTCCATCATTGTGAATTTGGACCCCACCTTCATGCCATTTAATCTGTTATATGTTTGCCAATGAATATATTATAATGTTGAAAGCAGCTGAGGATGTGTTAGGTTTTCTAGATGAAACCTCTATTTTCAAGGGGTTATAAACCTAGAGAAAAATGCCCCCTAGGCCAAAATTGACGTATTTGTATTTCGCACAGGACACAATTCTTGAACATATAATTTATGTGATGAAGGCAGATGAACATCATTCTATTAAACCAAACCCTCAGTTTTTATTGCTTATTTTATTGTTGTTAGATGTTTTCTAACAGTGGCATTATCTTGTGCCCATTTGCCATGTGTTCAGTGTTCATTCTGTGTATGTGTGAACAATTTAATTTAATTTTGAACTTATTTGAAGGAACTAACCACTTAATATATCTACAGACAGACCACAATACCATATAAAACAACATGGGAAAAGCCACTTATGAAATTTTACTGTAGTTTTAAAGTGTGAATGGAATTGGAAGCTAGTCCAGGGATATCTATTTGTAAGGAAATAGCCAGACACAGATAATTGCACATGTTCAGAAAAGTCTTAGAAATTTTGTGACACAAAGGACAGCTTAGGCTCTTTAGCTCAGTAAGTTGTTTTTTTTTTTAACTCCCATGATGTTTTCTCAGCATGAAGAATTGTTTTTTGTTATTTTATTTTTCCAGGAGACTTTGATATTTATACTTCATTATATGGGATCTCCTTAAGGCGACCACCACCTTTTTTTCCTCTTTTCAGTGTTAGATTTCTGAATCAATTCAACTGCCTACCAGGCTTTCATATATAAATATAAAATGTGTATATGCAGATGGAGCAAAGGGGACAAATTCAAGATGTGTTAGGAACAACAATATTAGAAAAAAATGTTAAGGGTCTTAGACAATCATTAAAAGCTAGAAAATTCACAGGTTATTTATTTATTTATTTATTATCTTTTTAGGGTCGCACCCACAGCATATGGAGGTTCTCAGGCTACGGGTTGAATCTGAGCTGTAGCCTCTGTCCTGCACCACAGCCACAGCAACGCAGGATCCAAGCGGTGTCTTAGACCTACACACAGCTCACAGCAACGCTGTGTCCTTAACCCACTGAGCAAGGCCAGGGATCAAACCTTCATCTTCATGGATGCTGGTCAGATTTGTTTCCACTGAGCCACAACGGGAACTCTGAAAATTCACAGTTTACAGTGATTTTTAGCATCTAAACACCACAAGGGTGGGAGCACTTTACTTTTTGGGTGCCTGATTGAGCCTACATGTTAAAGGACAAACTTAACTGTGAATTTTCTTTCTCTGCTGCAGACTCATAATGTTAATCCATTGTGGTTTGTTGGGTGATTATATTAAAGAGGTTTTTGGTCCAGGAGAAATAAGGCATTCTATAAATGACCCCCTGCCCATCGTGACATGGTAGTATTTCTTCCCTTTGCCTCTTAATTTTAATCCCTCCTGTGCAAACTCTCTCAAGTACTTGGTCCTTTTCTCTACCATGTGGTACCTTGAACACTAACGATTATTTGTTACTTTTTTTTACATCTCCTTAAGAGGAATGTTAGTAGGTATCATATGTGAATGTGTGACATCCTGTCTTATGTTGATTTGATGTTGTTATGAATGATAGATTCTTATCACTTCTACATGGAGAAACCAAGGGAAATCTACGTCACAAAATGCAGGAGGAAGAAGAATTTTGTTAATCTAGAATGCCCTTTAGAGCTTGTTACAGGTTGCAAAATTAAGAGTTCAGTGAAGATTATTTAAAATTTTTATTTTATTTTTTTTTTAGGGATACACTCGTGGCTTATGGAGGTCCTAGGCTAGGGGTCAAATCAGAGCTGTAGCCACTGGCTTACGCCATAGCTATAGCAATGCCAAATCTGAGCGGCGTCTGCAACCTACACCACAGCTCACAGTAATGCTGGATCCTTAACACACTGAGTGAGTCCAGGGATCCAGCCTGCATCCTCATAGATACTAGTCAGATACGTTTCCGCCGAGCCATGGCAGGAACTCCTATTTAAAAATTTTAAAATGATTATTTAAAATGATTTCAAATTGATATTTGAAAATTGATTTTGAAAACTAAGTCTTGAAAGAGTAAAAATAATTTAGTCACTGAAAGTAAATAATTTCTTTTCTAACCCTGTTTAAAAATGATGTGGGCCCAACTATGTCATGTTTGAGATAAGACAAAACAAGAATGTGAAACACAGTTCAGTTCTGTTTTCATAGCTATATTCACAAATAGAGAAATTCTTATTTTTAATGGTATGATGAACAAATTAAATATCAACATGGAAATAAGGTAGAAAGGAGTATATAGTAAAGAATTAAATGCCATAAATATGTGTTCAGAGAAAGGAAAGGATTACTTACCCCTCAAGCAGAAAAATAACACTATTGTCCTGCTACCAAAGTATTTCAGAGAGGAAAAACACTTCCCAAATATATACCATTGCAACTGAAGTCTAAACATTGTAATTTATAAGGTAAACCTTTCTGGAGTTCCTATTGTGGCTTAGTGGGTTAAAGACATGATGTTGTCTCTGTGAGGATGCAGGTTCCATTCCTGGCCTTGCTCGGTGGGTTAAGGATCTGGTGTTGTCGCAAGCTGTGGGATTGGTTGAAGATGCGGCTTGGATCTGGTGGTGTTGTGGCTGTGGTGTAGGCCACAGCTTCAGCTCTGATTCAACCCCTGGCCTGGGAACTTCATCCATATGCCACAGGTGCAGCCATAAAAAGAAAAGAAGAAAATATATAAACCTTTCTTAACAAGAGCAAGAAAAAATACTTTTCTTAAATAATCATTATGAGAATATAATAATAGCACTCACCCAAAAATGATGTCAAAATGCATTTGGGCTTTGTGAAATAACTTTTTTTAAGTTACAAAATAATTTATTGGGGTGAAACTCACATAACACAAAATTAACCATTTAAAAATAAACAGAAATAATAACTTTTATAACTCCCACCTTGGAAGAATCTTGTTTACAATGAAAAAATGGCTCAAGTAATTAAATAAACTTTTAAAAGCTACAAGAAGTTTTGCTATTTAAAAGCTCTTACTAGTAATACATCACACAGCTACTTCAGCATCAGTGAAAAATGAAATATAATCGCATGAAAATATAGTCAGTCAGACTAGTAAACCTCACTGTTAATGTGGATGGACCTGGCTAAGACAATCTTTAAGATTCTTTCAACACTGAGATTTTAGGAGTGTAAGGTATTCCCTCTGAAATACAAAATGTACAAAGGTGAAAAATTTTAATTACTCATGCAAACAGTTTATCTTAAATAAATAGTGATGACCATTGCCGATGATTAAGGCAAAATCTTTTCCTCCACAAAAGTCCATAAAGGTAATTAAAATAAATTTCATACACTTTTTTCTTTTTATCTTTTTTATTGAGATTATAATTGACATATAACATTATGTTGGTTTCATCTGTACAATATAATGTATATATTTGTATATGTACTTGTATATATATTGCCAAAGTCTAATTAACATCAATCACCATACATGGTTGCAAACTTTTTTCTTGGGCTTTTAAGATTTACACTCTTAGCAACTTTCAAATATATAATACAGTGTAATTAACTCTAGTCACACTTCTCTACATCACATCACCAGAACTTACTTATCTTATAACTAGATGTTTATGCATTTGACCACATACTTTTCAATGTCATAATTATAGTGGGTATTCTATGCTTGGCCATAGGTATGATCCATTGCCATATTTTGTTGTTAACCACTGAAAAACAAGCTCACATATGTGGAGGAATAACTAACATCTTTTTCAGTATAGGTAAAGTAAATGTCAAATTTCTCAGTAAAATCCGTAAGAAATGAAAGTTGGGATAGGAAGTGACATGTCAGGTTATATTTTCTTTTTATATTTTGTTAGAGAAAATGAATAGTCACCTCACTGGATTTCAGATTTAGACATGACCTAGTGTTTCCTCTCTGGCCCTCATCATAGGCAGCCACTGGCTGGACCCTGTCTGTCTGTGGTCATCACCACTGATAAGGAGGTTTCCATGTAGAGAGTGTGGTGACCAGTGCAACTTTCCCATGTTCTAAAAGTGTTTAAGAGATGACAGGCTTGGGTGCATTAGCAGGCTGTGAGGTTCTGTGAGTCAGCTGTGGAGGGGAGCCAGTTTCCTCAGAAACTTCCCTCATCTTCCTCTGTCAACTTAACTTCAGTCTCCCTACTCCCAGAGAAGATAGGTTCTAGTTGGACTTTGGTCATCCAACCCAATGCACAGAAAATGAGATATAATTAAAAATCGTTAAATATTTAAAGCCATTAGATACCCCCATTAAGCTTCCGTAAAGATGAAACTAGAGAACAAAATTACAGCTTTAAAATTCTTCCTTCTGAGAATCCAGGCAGTGACAGAGAGGGATGTCTGTTACTTCATACCCAGGATGCCCTTCAGTATTCTTTAGGCACATATGAAAATAGCAACCTATGAGAAATTACATTGGCTTTCCTAATGTAAATAAAACTTGGTTATAGTCATGTTTCTGAGGGGGAATTAAAGCCCAGGTTTCACTAGAATATTCATTTTTATTCCAACCTAAAACTCACAGCATACAAATAGATGAATTCAGCTTGTGAGAGAGCAAAGCCAATTTAATCTCTGGCTCCCCTGAGGTAAATGTAGTTCACGGTCCTGCCCCCACCCCAACCTCAGCTATAATCCCTGGCTCCTGGAGGTAAAAATGCACTGAAGTGAGGAAAATTCTGCAGCAGGATATAATGATCCAAAATGACAGGGACAATAATGACAATGAATTTCATGTCTCCCAGTCATGAGCTGGAGATGCTTGACTAGGCTGACTTATACAATTAAATTGTTACAGGTACAGCAGGAGATGCAGTTAGCTGTGTGCTTTGGGGAACGATGCCTCCAGCAAAGGCATATTGTGGAATCCAGACTCTTTTGTTAGGAACAAACTATTATTCCTCTAGGCATGCGCCCACAATTGTACACTTTAATAAAAGAAAGCCTGGGTTAAAGACAAGTCTTTTAAGGTGTTGATTTTATCTACTTTGAAAGCTTAAAAAAAATCAATTACCCAATAACAAAAGGGTGTTTTTTTTGTTTTTTTTTTGTTTTTTTTTGGTCTTATGTTTTTGTTTTTCCATTGAGTTCCTGGAACATAAGTCAATCTAAAAATGGTGCCTTTAATCCTCATTTACATTATTTGCAAATGCAATTGTTGGACTATAATTGGGTGTTACCTATTTTAATTCTGAGAAACATGTTAATTTCTTCAGAATAGAAACAGGTTGAATAAATAGCTGAATAGTATGGATTTACAAACAAAATAGCAGGTTATTGCAGGTTTGGCTATGGGCTTCTTAATGCAGTTCTTATGAGTTGTTATGGTGATTCTAATGTAGTTGTGTGAGCCTCCGGGGTTGCATAAGACCATTCAGAGGGGGTAGGAAGAACATATTAGAACTTTAACTTATCTCTGTTTCTTCCAAATTCCTTAGAAATGTCTGTCTTACATATATTTAAATGTCTCTAATGTATGTAAGTACAGTAGTACAGATATGTAATTTATAAATAAATATCCATAATGGGGTTATATGCTCACATTTACTGTGCTTCCAGGCTACTCACCTTGATTTTTCTGTTTGAACCACTGGATTAGTAATTCGTCATCCTTTTATGTCTTTTATAATTGACTAATTTGAATATTTTCGAAATAGATGTATTTAGCAAGAGGAAAAATACCTCTTTCTCTGAAAGCATAAACATTACCAAATCCCTTTCTTCGTTTCTCAAGGTCCAATTTCTGTGAACTTTGACTGAGGGGAGGCGGTCTAAAAAAAGAAAAAAAAAACCAAAACCCTATTGATTAAGAGGGGGCATTATCTTGGGATCCTTAAAATAATCAAAATTTGGCATGATATATTAGAATATGTGTTTATTTTTGTGTTTGTTTCCTTCTTAAAACCAAAATATAATAAATTCAATTTAAAACATGAAGTTCTATTTGCCAGCAGTTCTCAAGGTTCCCAAACCTTTTCAAATCCTTATTACTATACATACAAAGGTTTTGTGTATATGTATCAAAAGTAATACGTATAAAAGGATACATATAACACATATATAAGTTGTCTTCCTTTTTTTTTTGCCTTTTTGCTATTTCTTTGGGTCGCTCCCACGGCATATGGAGGTTCCCAGGCTAGGGGTCGAATCAGAGCTGTAGCCACCGGCCTACACCAGAGCCACAGCAACGCGGGATCCGAGCCGCGTCTGCAACCTACACCACAGCTCACGGCAACACCGGATCTGTTAACCCACTGAGCAAGGGCAGGGACCGAACCCGCAACCTCATGGTTCCTAGTTGGATTCGTTAACCACTGCACCACGACGGGAACTCCTGTCTTCCTTTTTTTATGTAAACATTTAAAAATAAACTATTGTTTAGTTTGTATAAGTAAACTTTGTACAAGTGTAATGTGATGTGTTACATAAGTTGATAACAGCTCTTTGGAAAACACTCAGTAAATTTGAGTAGGCATCCATCTTGTGATTCAGTTAATTCTACCAAGTATATGCCTCAGAGAAACTCTTACATGTGTCAACCAGGAGATATGTACAAAAAGTTTATTGCGGCACTGGGAATAACTTCGAGAAGGGAAAGAATTCAAATATCTATCAAGAGACAAATGAATAAATATCCTATAGTGTGTTCACATAATGGAGTAAAACGGAACATTGAAAATGAATGAACTAAGTTAAGCTGAACAATAGGGATGAGAAAAGATAGGTTGAAAGTGCCGTGATAACTCATCTCACAGTTTTTGTTTGTTTGTCTTTTTAGGGCCACACCTGCGGAATATGGAGGTTCCCAGGCTAGGGGTCCAGTCGGAGCTGTAGCTGCCAGCCTATACCACAGCCACAGCAACACAAGATACAGTCCTTGTCTGTGACCCACACCACAGCTCAGGGCAACACCGGATCCTTAACCCACTAAGTGAGGCCAGGGATTGAACCCCAGTCCTCATGGATGCTAACTGGGTTCATTAACCACTGATCCATGACAGGAACTCCTCATCTCACACTTGTAAGCATCATAGTCATATTTGAAAACTGCCTTCCAAAGTACTGTAGTATAGTTGAAACAGTCAACATTATGGAAGTAGATGACTTAGGTTTATAAACTTTATTGAGTTTTGAGGCCTACCTTGCACATCTATGACTTTAGGCTTATAATATTTTGCTTATGAGGTATTTTGAGATTTAAATGAAGTAGTAAGTGTAAAATAGTAAATATAAAAAATTATTTAAGTTTTAATTGTTTCATTTGGGTCAGTTTTATGGATTTCTATGGTTCTAAGATGTCCCAAAGTGAAGCATCAGTTCCACAAATGTCCTTTTGTATATTTAAGATTTGCAAAATGTACTTAGGAAAAAGGAAAATACTGGGCACGTAAACATGCTTCATATAAGTATCTTTGAATTTTAAGGGTTAAAGAGCACATTAAAAGAACTTACTCTAAAACTGTCTACCTCTTAGATGTTGATTTAAAACCTATTTAATATTTTCCTTGTCCATATGCAGTTTTACACTTATAAATTAAATGAATAATTTTTATCTTGATTTCCTACTGTCAGCTTTTCCATTGTATTTTCTCCTCTTGTTTTCTGTGAGTTACATAAATGAAACTGACATTATTGCTCATATAGCAGGCATATATTTTGCCCCCGAATGCTGCCTTTTTGCTATTCAGTGTATCTGGATACCAGCTAAGGCTAAATGAAGTTTGACATGTACCCCTAAGAAATAAAACTTATAAATTGTGGCTTCAAAGGAAACCTTGAATAAATAGGACACATTTATGTCCACCCAGGCTAACATCCAACATATGCTTTAGCTTCCTGATGATGAGGCAGAGCAAAATAGCCCCTAGGAAAGTTTGCGATTTGTTTATTGCTCATTTGACCAGTGTGTATTAATACCTCTGTTCATTCTCTTAGAATTAATTTTTTTTAAAGAAAATCAAAATCACGCAAAAGTAGATTTGATCAGGTGTAGCATACTGAGGTAGTAATTCGTCTGTACTCTGCATAAAAAAGCTTAAAAACAGTGCTAAAATTCACCAATAGAAGGATATGTATGTTTATATGTTGTTTGATCAGATAGTTTTGGTGAGTTTACAGTAAGCTATTTACCCGTCACACTCTGTGGCTCAATTGACCCTTTTCAAAAAGATGCGGGATTAAAGGTAAAAGCTAGTGTATCAAAAGTCTCCATGTACTCTTTCCTCCAGTTTACTCCTTCATCCAAAAAATATTTATAGAGGTTCTATTTTCTAGGCACTGTGTCTGGTATTAGGACCAAATCCATTAAGGTCAGAGTTCTGAGCTTTCAGGTTTTGAGAGAGTTCACTGCATATATTCCAAATATTGAGCCAAACACATGGTCCCTACCACCAATCATGTTTTGTGTTTGTGTAGCAGAGCATGGATTTTAAAACATTTTTCTCAGAGCTCCCGTCATGGCTCAGTGGTTAACGAATCCAACTAGGAACCATGAGGTTGTGGGTTTGATCCCTGGCCTTGCTCAGTGGGTTAGGGATCTGGCATTGCCCTGAGCTGTGGTGTAGGTTGAAGACGCTGCTCAGATCTGGCATTGCTGTGGCTCTGGTGTAGGCCGGCAACTACTGCTCCGATTGGACCCCTAGCCCATATGCCATGGGCGGGGTCAGAAAAGATGAAAAAAAATTTTTTTTCCTCATTAATTTTCTGAGTTGTGTAAACTCAGTACGTATCCTGGAATGGGATAGCATGATTCCTGTTTCCCACGAGAAGGGGCAGCAAAGCTGAACATCTGGATCAGTGTTTTGGACGTGTGGGGATGTGAGGGTGATTTTTTTCTTGGCTAAAAAAAATGAAGAACTTTGCAAAAATTATGTTTATGACATCAGGGCTTTTAGCTACCATTAGGTTTTAAGTTTGTCATATGCTTTAACAAAAAATAGCCAAATAATTCAACAAAGTATATCCATTTATTTTGCAAACAAAATCCTAGTTAGGGTTTATATATGTCTGTTCATTCTTTTTAACTTATAAATTTCCCATCCTGGAGTTCCCATCTTGGTGCAGCAGAAAAATCCGACTAGGAACCAGGCGGTTGCAGGTTCAATCCCTGGCGGGTTCTATCCCTGGCTTCACTCAGTGGGTTAAGGATCTGGCGTTGCCGTTAGCTGTGGTGTGTAGGTCACAGACACGGCTCAGACCCAGTGTTGCTGTGGCTCTGGCAAAGGCCAGCAGCAACAGCTCCTATTCCACCCCTAGCCTGGGAACCTCCATGTGCCACAGATGCGGCCCTAAAAAAAGACAGAAGACAATAAATGAATAAATAAATAAATAAATAAATTTCCCATCCTTTTCTGTTTCCTCATAGTTTGATTAATATTTCCTGTATTTCTGTGCAGTGGTTGTTAAGCTAGTTCTATTAATCTGTTGTTGCACAAGAAACAATACCCACACTTAATGACTCAAAACACCAAAGGACTCTTTCAGAGTTTTGAGGATGGTTGAGCTCAGCTGGGTGTTTCTCACTTGGCATGCCTCCTCTGGTTGCAGTGAGGTGGTGCCTAAGGCTGGGGTCTTCTGAGAGATTTCTTACTTACATGTCTGGCTCTTGGGCTGAGAAGGCTGGAAGAGCTAGGGGTTGGCCCTGCATCTCTCTCTCACTGTGGCTTTTGCATATGATGGGTTGGATTTAAACATAGACTTCTTATGTGGTGGCTGGCTTACCCCAGTGAGTGTACCATGAGACCATGACTTAAATGCAAAGCGTCTTCTGACCTAGCCTTGGAAGTCACACAGGGTCACTTCCACCACATTCTGTTAATTAAAGTGAATCACAGGGGCATTCCAGTGATTTAAGGAATAGGACATTACAAAAGCAAGTAAAACAGGAAGCATAGTTTATTAGGGAGAGGTTGGATATCTTTGGTGACTAGTTACAGGAGACTGGATCAAATTGTTTTATCAAAAATACTTTATAGGTAGTGGTGTGAAATTTCCATCCAAGTCTTTTGACCTCTTTTTTTATTTATTATTATTTTGCTTTTTAGGGCCACACCCTTGGCATATGGAAGTTCCCAGGCTGAGGGTCAAGTCAGAGCTATAGCTGCCAGCCTACGCCACAACCACAGCAATGCCAGATCCCAGCCGAGTCTTCGACCTACACCAGAGCTCACAGCAATGCCAGATCCTTAACTCACTGAGTGAGGCTAGGGATCAAACCCGAGTCCTCATGGATCCTAGTTGGGTTTGTCACTGCTAAGCCATGACAGAAATGCCTCTTTTAATTTTAATCAGTCATAGTTGTTGTCTAGATCAATTATATCATTAGAGGTTAAAGGGTTAAAAATGGTACTCTTCTAACTCTTCCATCTAACTTCAACTATTAGTTGAAATACTTATAATTTCCCTGTATGAACTCTTTGCCTACCTTGAGGGATATTTTGTAAAAAATGGAGGATAAATGCTTCTTTCTATTTAGGTAGTAGTTTTCAATAATAATGAGTTAGTTTTTTGGTATCCTTTAAGTGTGATGGGATCTTTTGTATTATTTATTAAGCTTGTGATTTTAAATATATTCAATATGTGTCAGTCTGTTAGAGTTATTAATGTTCTCTGGCCCATGGGCACCTCTTCAAGTTGGCTCCTGAGCCGTTTTTATAAGCTGTCACTGGTCTGTGATGACTTCTGTGTTATCTGCTATGATAAGATATTCCAGGCTCATCTTGTAATTTTCCTGACCTAGACTGGGAAGCAGCCATTTTTCCAATAAGATTTGACTCCTTCCTGTAGGAAATTGTAGTTAAGAGACCATAGTCTACTTGCTAGATTATTTGCTGTTTCTTGCTGATTGGTCATTTCTAGGCCTTTCTGTAGAAAGAGTTATGAAAATCTTTTATTTAAGGAATAAAAATCTGATAAATTCCTGGGCATAGTTATACTTTTAAATTCACAAAATACATGGATTCTATTTAATCTCATCACTCACACCTCCAAAAATGCTATTGCTGAAACCAGTAAGATTTTTGCAGTTTTACAGTTGTTGCAGTTTTGTTGTTATTGTTGTTCTTGGAGTATACACCAATGGGAATATATAGACAAATTACTGTCTTTTGAAGCTACTTGACATAGTTTCTATTGTTGTGGTTATGCCATCAACTCAAATCACATCACTTTAATTTTGCTTAAGATCTTTAGGGATTTGCCTTTTTAAAGCTGTGGTTTAAAAAAATTATGTAAGATACAGGACTTCAAAGTCAAAATAAGAAGACTATTCAAATAAGTCTAGCTTTTCTCCCAGTTTACTCACCCCATTTCCTCCTTCTCCTTAAAAGATAATATTTTTAAAAATAATATAGTTTTGGCATATCCTTTTATTGTGTATGTGCATGTGTATGCATATGTGTGTATTAAATGTACATTCGTATTTGCTTCCCCCTCGATTTCTTAGATAATAGTGATACATTGCTCTTCTCACCTAATATAATGAGTGTTTCATTCCACAGTAGTATAAGGAACCATATTGATTTGAAAAGGTGAATTTAAAAAGGATCCAAGAATGCAATTTTATGGAATTTAAATATTATAGTCATATTAGTGTTTAGATAAAAATATATCCATTGGTATAGCCATAGCCATCAATAAACCACATTTTCAAGTTATTTTTCTTTTTATAAGTGAAAATGAAATTTTATTTCCTTTCTTTGGGCACCACAAAACAATAGTGCATCCACCAGTTATATCTGTATAGAAAGATTAAAACTAGGCTGTGAGTCTCAAATGCTCTTATTGTCCTTATGTAAAATGTACTCTGATTTGTTTAAATTTGCTAAAACTAGTTCATATAATCTGCTTGGGTCAAAAGCCCATCTGCTAAGTCAGACTAAATAGTCATGTTAATTATAGTCGTTTACTTAGATGGGTCTGTTTTATACTAACACATGAAATTACAGACTTCTTAGAGAAATTTTGTTTTTATATTTTTTATATTAATGGTGTATTAAACATTTTTAGACATGAAACAATAATTGTGGTTTATGTTTAAAAGGTAAATGTTTGAGAGATTTTTATGCTTTTGTTTTAGAGACATTGGGAAAACACACCCCCAAGAAATAGGAGACATGTTTAAATGTGCCGCATATTGAAGCTTAAAGTAACTATCCAGTGTATTCATCTCAAAGTAGTTTTCCTTCAGAAATACAATCTCATAGGTCATAGTTGGAGAACAGGTGAAGGAAATAATTGCATTGGAACATTGGGAAATAAATAGGAAATAAAAAGGTTATAGTGATTAATCTTCAGGACTGACTTTCTTGCTACTTTATCATATGACAATATAATGCCTCATGTGTTTGTTGGTAGAGTTCCTAGGTGCCCACAGATCTACCTAGTCTAGCATGTTTTCTAACATTCTTTAAAGGAGAGCAAGAGTCTTTGCCTTGGTAAATGTTTAGAAAAGGGAAGAAAGAGAAAAAAAGCAGTAGTCAAATCCATTTTCAATAGTCCTGCACACAACGCACAGTGTCTCTCAGCATAATGGAAAGCAAGGCTGGTATCTAGCCTCACAAGAAATAATATTAGTAAAAACATCGCTTCAATAAAGAGCCTCTTATTTTAATTTCAGGTAGAAATTCTACAACCAAGCTCTTGTAATGTAATATAGAAAAACTAAAAAAAAAAAAAAGCCATTGGTACCTAGTTCTTATAAACAAAACTAACACCTTGGTAGATGATATTCACTGGAGCCAAGTAGGCCACTATTTTAGAATGTGAATTTCAAACTGGTTTCATTATTACTATTAATCCTTACTCACATCACACTTTAAATTAGTAAAACACTCATTAGATCATTATGTCCACCCACAGAAAACATGAACCACACAACCACTTGCTTAAAAAAAAAAAAACACCCTCAGCTCTGCACATTAAACATAACACACACATACAACTGACTTCCCACACAACTTACATAACTGCTGCTTCTCTACTATGCAAACCCAAAGACATGTTCTTCCATTCACTGAAAAAGTATTATTAATTTGTAACTTACTGTCAATTCAGAAGAATAATTCTTTGAGAAGAAAATGATAAAAGAACACAAGGATTGGATGAGCAACTATCAGGTTAAGAACAAATCAAGTAACTTGTACTTTGTGTCTTTATTGTCACAGGTGGTTAATATGTAACTGAATTAACTTGGAATAGGTGACTTCAAAGCCTCTTAGTAAACCAGAAACATCCTATTTCCCAGGTGTTTTAAATTCTTCTTATTTTTAACCTGAGAAATAGAATAATGAATGGGCTTAGCCATTCATGCAGTTTGACTTTTTCTTACAAAGGACAAATTCTAACTGAAAAACAGCTGAGAAGAGGCTCCAGAGTTTTCTTCCTCGATAATTTTCTGTGTCCAAAGCATTGTATCTCAGTAGTTACCTCAAATCTGTTCTGGCAAAAGAATTCCTTGCGTAAACACATTATTGTTAAAAAATTAATCTCAGTACAGTCGGGATTTACAAATCAGATTAAGTCATGATTCCCAACCCCTTAAGGAAATGAAATAAACCTGAATTACCTTTTTCAATGGTATCCTCTTCAAAAAATATTTAAAAAATAAATAACAGGAGTTCCCACTGTATCACAGTGGGTTAAAAATCTGACTGCAGTGGCTCAGGTCACTGAGGAGGCACTGGTTCAATCCCCAGTAGTGCATGCAAGTTATAAGAAATAATATTTTGTGTAAAGCGAGATTAATATATGTTTTTTCCTTTCCTCTCTATCTTCTACTTGTACATTTCCTTTTTTCATCTCTTTTGGATAAAACTCCTGTTTTCATGATCCTTCAGTATGATTAAATAGAGAAAAACCTACCTTACCATTCAATTATGTCTGTTTTTTGGCCACACCTTTGGCATGTGGAAGTTCCCAGGCCAGGGATCAAACCCTCAACACAGCTGTTACCAGAGCCACCGCAGTGACAACACCCGATCCTTAACCCACTAAGCCATGAGGTTACACCTTTCTATTTTTATTTTAAGTAGCAAAAGACCCCATATAAAAGGAGCCAAGCATAAACATTATTAACACAAACATAATGAAACAAACATACAATTTAGAGTAGTATTTAAGGTATATAAATACCTAGATGCAGTTGCATACCTCATTTGCTAAAGTTTAATTATTTTAATTTGCTACATTTACAGCTTACCATAACTTTGGTCTTTTTCTTCTGCCTTCCTCGCAATAAATGTGAATAGAATTAACTCACCAAACCATTTTGATTTAGACATTTGTTTGAAACTTATCTTCTCTTTTTGTTATTAAATATCTTTGGTCAACAAGCCTTTGAATGCAGCTTGGTGTTCCTGAGGGCCTTCTGTGTGCAAGGGTGGCTTTCCAGGGGGTTCCCCCCTACACCATGCTCCCCCATTATCGGATTTCTTTCCCCCCTCATTGTGTGCACTTTTTGCGCTATGGATTTCAGACTATTTTCCCCTCTTAATTCGCTTTGAATTATGGCATTGTAACCAGTTCAGTATTCACAGATACTGAACTTGAAATTTTAGAGATGCCATAACAGTCTGATCCCTGTCACCTTACTGAGATTGGTCTGCTGGCTGGAAGGGCAATTATGAAGCAGGGACCAGTGCTACCCAAAACCCAGGTGAAACCAAGTCACAGGAATTCTGAGCATAATCAACAGAATGACAGGAAAGTAGAAGGCTATTGAGTATTAGAGAACTGGGGGAGAAAAAAAATCCCTCACGTCCACCTCTACTACCTGTTTTTGATGCTTTGTCTAGGACTGCACAGAGCTACACCCTAAAACAAGTTTCCAGGAGTTCCCATCGTGGCTCAGTGGTTAACGAATCCGACTAGGAACCATGAGGTTGCAGGTTCCATCCCTGGCCTTGCTCAGTGGGTTGGGGATCCAGCGTTGCCATGAGCTGTGGTGTAGGTTGCAGACACGGCTCGGATTCCACGTTGCTGTGGCTCTGGTGTAGGCTGTGGCTCGGATTCCACGTTGCTGTGGCTCTGGTGTAGGCTGTGGCAACAGCTCCGATTCGACCCCTAGCCTGGGAACCTCCATATGCCATGGGAGTGGCCCAAGAAAAGGCAAAAAGACAAAACAACAACAACAACAACAACAAAAAAACAAACGGGAAAAAACAAGTTTCCATCAACATTTTCCTGACTCACTCAGGGAGAGCTATAACACTTGATGTCGGGTGCTGTGTGTGTGAGAAGAGTTCTGGGAGCCTGTGAGGCCTGAAGTCTGCCTCTGGGGGATTAAGTTACCCCAGACCTTCAAATCCACCCTGTACTTACACAAAAGGAACCTTTCCAAGGCAGGAGGAGTGCTTCTTCTCTGTTCAGTGGGGGGACCACTCTCATTGTTTCGCCTTTTCCTTATGTCCAGAGTCCTTGTCTTCAGAATAAAACACAAATTCTCCAGAAAATTTTGTATGGTTGTAGCACTGAGGAATCTTTGGGCCCACCATGGTGGTCTCTGTGTGTACATTTGGTTAATCTTTGAAAGGGAAACTGTGAAAGCCTTATTTTCTCAATGCATGCACTGTGAGATCTTCTGAAGATGTATTGGTGAATGGCTCAAAATCGGTAGCTAAATTTTAGCCTGATATTTCTGAAGTTGCTTGTGGACGCTGCTCCACCCAAAATTGCAGAGCTTTTTGACCAGCCTCCATTTTATCTCACAGCCTTGGGTCCATCCAGGAATCTGATTCTGTCAGCAGGGCTGCCAGTCTGAGCCTTATCACTCCTGGTTGCTTTTCTTTCTTTCTTTCTAAATTTTCTTTTTCTTTTATTTTAATTGCAGGATAGTTGATTTACAATGTGATATTTTCTGCTGTATAGCAAAGTGATTCAGTTATGCATATACATTATGTATATACACTATACACATTCTTTTAAAGATATTCTTTGCCATTATGGTTTATTATAGGATATTGAATATAGTTCCCTGTGCTATACAGTAGGATCTTGTTGTTTATCCATTTTATATATAAATAGTAGCTTACATCTGCTAACCCAAACCTCCCACTCCATCCCTCCCCAAACCCCTCCCCACTTGGCAGCCACACATCCATTCTATGTCCGTGGATCTATTTCTGTTTCATTGATAAGTTCATTTGTGTCATATTTTAGATTCCACATATATATGATATAATGTGATATTTGTATTTCTCTGACTTCTCTCCTAGTTAGTTTTGATAACTCTGCCTTCCAGAAGTTTGTAAAAAATTCCAAGATGTGAAAAAAAAAATGATTTCCATGTGAACACTGATGAACTTTTCTATGTTCTCTGGTTCTTGGGAAGAAGGTGACTAAATGCTGACTTGTGCTACTTCTGAATTGAAGCATATCTACTATAGTTCTAGGCTTGCATGGTATTATTACCATGTCTGTGTAAACTGTAAAAATGAGTATCAGCACTTTCTAAGATTTTCTTTTCATTAATTCTGCTTCCTTCATCAAGATTGGCCTTAGCATATTTGTTTTGGGATGTTTGGTAAAAACATTACAAAATATAATTTTATTTATTTATGTATCTATTCTGCAGCAAGATATTAGCACCATGTAAGAACCACACATTATGTGATAGGTCCTGGAGATACACAGAATAATGCAAAATGTTTCTTTTCCCCAAGAACCTCTTTAGATATAGATAAATAAATGGTTTGAGGTACATGTAGGAAGTTCTGTGAAAGCATATACCTAAGGTGGGTAAGTGGGGAGGTCTAGAAAAGCTTCCATAAGAAAGTAATACTTCACTGAGCTTTAAGAAGGAATAGTATAGCTAAGTGAGGTCAGTGGGGGAGGAACTTTGTGGCCAAAGGCACGAAGGCACAGGGAGTACAGGAAGCCCCTGTGTAGAGTGTGAACATGGGGGTGAGTAGAGGTGTGGAGTAGCAAACAGGATCCTGGCAGATCAGTTGTGCATTGCTAAGGAGTTAATATTGAATTCTGTAGGCAGTGGGCATCCAGTGAGTGAAAATAGAATTTGATGCAGGGAACTCAAAATCCCAAGGGACCATATTTGGGTAATTAATGGGAGAGTCTTGGATGTGACTTTATGCTTATTTGAAGGAACCCAGGCTGAAAGAAAGGTGAAGATATACGAAAGAGAATGTGTGATACATGAACCAGTATCCATCTCTTGCTCACATCTCCTGGACAACTCTCGTATTCACTAACTATATTTTCCGCTATTGCTGATAGTTGTCTTTGTGGCCTGACCTTTTCTGCACAGTATGCCAGCCCTTTCTGGTCTTTTGTTAAATTGTCCTCAGTTTGGAATTGAAGTAGTAAACTAATATCAAGTGTTTTCCAAATTCTGTTTTAATAATAATCTAGATTTTTGAAAACTTCAGTAATGTGGGCTTAAGAAAAAAAATCTGTAGTTGCCCAAATGGCTTATGTCAACATTTTGGAAAGAATATCAGTCTCTAAAGCGTTGGTAGAGATATAAACCCTTGGGGGAGTGAAGAATGCCTGGTGCATGCTAATTTTGTACTTATCCAGGTGGAAGACAGAGAGGAATAGCCAAAGCTATAGATAGAACAAAGGGATGTCAGTTGCAACCTGGTCTCAGTTTGGGCTTAGCTCTCCCCACTAATTCCATATCAGAACATCAGTGGTTTACTTATTTATTTCTAACCTCTATCATGTTAAGATCTTACTTTGACAAATCACATTTTGATTTATAGTCTGTGCTTTTGGCATATGCTTTCATGGCATTAGCCAACTCTAGACACATACTGAATTCATTATGTACCTTATGTATATAAGTAGTAATACTTCCTTTTAATGAACATACGGTCACATCAAAGTGCTGTGAGGTTGTTTTACAAAAGTGTCTTTGTGCAGTGCTCCTCAGAAGTTTTGAGACGTGTGTTAAGACTAATATGCTGCATTTTAAGTTGTATTTTAATGGAGTAATATATTATAATTTGGCCTCTTCTTAAGGTGAATAGATGGTTATAGTCTGTTTGGGTCTTTGATTTCCTAGGCTTTGGTTTTTAATTAGAATTCAGTATTTTTGAGATTTGATTTTTTTTTTTTTTTTATTTGTGACCAAGTGAATCTGAAGCTCATAAACATAAATCGACTTTTTTTTTTGTGTGTGTGTGTGTCTTTTAGGGCCGCACTCTTGGCATATGGCATATGGAGGTCCCAGGAGGCTAGGGGTCAAATCAGAGCTGCAGCTGCTGGCCTACACCACAGCTGTAGCAATGCCAGATCCAAGCTGCATCTATGACCTGCACCACAGCTCATGGCAACGCCAGATCCTTAACCCACTGAGCAAGGCCAGAGATCGAACCTGTAACCTCATGGTTCCTAGTCGGATTCATTTCCACTGCACCATGAAGGGAACTCCTAAATTGATTTTGTCTTTTTTTTTAATACTTAATGAATTTTATTACATTTATAGGTGTACAACAATCACCACAACCAAATTTTACAGCATTTCCATCCCAAACACTCAGTGTATCCCCCCATTCCCCCATCCTGTCTCGTTTGGAAACCATAAGTTTTTCAAAGTCTGTGAGTCAATATCTGTTCTGCAAAGAAGTTAATTATGTCCTTTATTTATTTATTTATTCATTTATTTATAAAAAATATGGAATGCTTCACGAATTTGCCTGTCATCCTTGCTCAGGGGCCATGCTAATCTTCTCTGTATTGTTCCAATGTTAGTAAATATGCTGCTGAAGCGAGCACTGTGTCCTTTTTTTGGATTCCACATTTAAGTGATAGCATATGATGTTGGTGTCTCACTGTCTGACTAACTTCACTTAGCATGATAATTTCTAGGTCCATCCATGTTGCTAAAATGCTGTTATTTCTGTCCTTTTAATGGCAGAGTAATATTCTATTGTGTATATGTACCACATCTTCTTTATCCACTGCTCTGTCGATGGATATTTAGGTTGTTTCATGTCTTGTCTATTGTATAGAGTGCTGCAATGAACATTGGAGTACATGTATCTTTTCGAGTCATGTTTTTTTCTGGATAAATGCCCAGAAGTGGGATTGCTGGATCAAATGGTGGTTCTATTTTTAGTTTTCTGAGGAATCTCCATACTTTTTTCCACAGTGATTGCATGAGATTACATTCCCATCAACAGTGTAATAGGGTTCCCTTTTCTGCACACCCTCTCCAGCACTTATTGTTTGTAGACTTTTTGAAGATGGCCATTCTGGCTGATGTAAGGTGGTACCTCATAGTGGTTTTGATTTTCAGTTCTCTGATAATTAGTGATGTTGAATATCTTTTCATGTGTTTTTTTTTGGCCATCTGTATGTCTTCTTTGGAGAATTGTCTGTTTAGATCTGCTGCCCATTTTTTGATAGGCTTGTGTGTTTTTTTTTTTTGATATTGAGCTGCAGAAGGTGTTTATAAATTTGGAGATAAATCCCTTGTCAGTCGCTACATTTGTGAATATTTTCTCCCATTCTGTGGCTTGTCTTTTTGTTTTCTTTAGGGTTTCCTTTGTTGTGCAGAAACTTTTAAGTTTAATTAAGTCCCATTTGTTTATTTTTGTTTTTATTGTCATTACTCTAAGAGGTAGATCTGAGAAGATATTGCTGTGGTTTATGTTGGAGAGTGTTTGACCTATGTTATCCTCTAAGAGTTTTATAGTATCTGGTCTTATATTTAGTCCTTTAATCCATTTTGAGTTTATTTTTGTGTATGGTGTTAGGGAGTGTTCTAATTTCATTCTTTTACATGTGGCTGTCCCATTTTCCTAGCACCACTTATTGAAGGGGCCGTCTTTTTTCCATTGTACATTCTTTCCTCCTTTGTCATAGATTAGTTGACTGTAGATGTGTGGGTTTAATTCTGGGCTTTCTGTCCTGTTCCTCTGATCTGTATGTCTGTCTTTGTGCCAGTACCATATGGTTTTGATGACTGTAGCTTTGTAGTATACTCTGAAGTCAGGGAGCCTGATTCCCAGGGAGAAAATTCTGAACAACCATGCTTTACATTGGTGTTGAATGCTTCACACATGTGACAAGATAAAGGCAACTTCACATGAACCTGATTAATTATAGATTTGTCACTGGGAGTTCCTATCAGCATAATGGCAGCAAAAATAATCTTTCTTTCTTTTCTTTCCTACTTCCTTCCTCCCTGCTTCCTTCCTTTTTCCCTCATCTCTTTCCCTTTTTAAACCTTTAATTCCACAGCCCCAGCTTTATTTAGGTATAATTGACTAATGAAATTGTAAGATATTATAAATTTTACAATGTGATGATTTACATCATGAAAGGATTCCCTTCATTGCTTTATACAGTTGTAACTTTTTGTTATCAAAATGTGCAAACATACACAAAGGGGAATAGGATTTTGAGCCATTATGTGCCGTCTTCAGCTGTAACAATTACAAATTCATGGGTACTCTTATTTTACCTCTTCTCTCCCTCTCTGTCCCTCCCCTGCTTTTTTTTTTTTTTTTCTCCGAGAGCAGAGGTCAAATCTGTACCTCCTCCTTATTTTGTATGCTAAGAATGGTTTTTACATTTTAAAATGGTAAATTTTGAGTTCTCTTGTGGTGTAGTAGGTTAAGGATCAGGAGTTTTCACTGCAGTGGCTTGGATCCCTGCTGTGGCATGGTTTGTTTTTGTTTTTGTTTTTGCATTTCTACATGCCATGGGCATGGCCAAAAATGAAATGGTTAAATTTTGTGACAAGAAATTATGTAACATTTAAATTTCAGTGTCTCTAAAATAAAGTTTTTTTGGAACACAGCCACTCTAATTCATTTAGGTATTGCCAACAGCAGAGTTGAGTAGCTCAACAGAGATTGAATGGTCTTTAAAGAAAAAGTGTGCCCCACATCTAGAGCATTTTAAAGCATATTTAACTGATAAGGATTAGTCTTTATTTATTTTTTAATAATATAAAGCTGTTGTGCCATTATTATATCCAGTTGTTAAAGACAGTTCTCGGTATTATTCACCACATTGTTCATATTCAAACTTTATATGAGATATAAGTTGGGCCAGCTGGAAGTTGAAGTATCATTGAAGGTTAGAGCAATGACCAAAAATTTTTGGTTTTACGTCAGGATACGGATTGTCTTCTTTTCCTTACAAATGAACATTTTCAACTTAGATAATATAATGCAGTTATCTAATTTCATTTCTAGCCTTTTAAATAATATGAACAGTCATATTGACTCATCAGTAAGTTGCAACTCAAGCTACTTTCTCAAAGTAGATCTTTTTTTCCTTACTATGTCTAGTCTTTTTTTTTTTTCTCTCCTTTGTGTACTTCTTTCCAGAAGAACAAATTTTTTGGCTTTAAAAATATGGCTAGAGCATCTGGCACACTATTTGATGTATGCAGTTGCAATATTGACACAATTTCATTGATAAGTACATTTTGTATAAGCTTCTTTTGTATGGGAATATCTGATACTCTACTAGTTGTTAGGAGGTAGGTAGTGACATTAAAGAAGAGCCCCTTTAAGCTGGTTCTCACAGTATTTGCACCTCGGTCTTCTGCCTCAGCGTATGATCTTGGCTGTAAAGATTCACAGTATCTTTTTTTTTTTTTTTTTAACTATTCTCAAAGTGATAAGCTAAATTGATGGGCAGTAGCTAAATTCACAGACTATTGAATTATAAATTAATTAACTAGATGACAAATACTTTAGCTCCTTCCTACATGCCTGGCACTACTGTCCTTCCTGATTATAAATCAGTGGTAGTGAGGGTTCAGGTGGGTAGAAATAAATTCTTGCCCTTAATTTATTAATTCCTATGAAAAACAAAACATCCATGTGGATGAGATGACTCATGAGTGCTATTGTTATTAAAGAAACAAATTCCATAAGAGTGCCCATTGTGTCTCAATGGGTGAGGAACCTGATGTAGTCCCCGTGAGGATGGTAAGGATGCTGGTTTGACTGCTGGCCTCACTCAGTGCGTCAAGGATCCAGAGTTGCCACAAGCTTCAGTATAGGTCTCAGTTGTGGCTCCGATCTAGTGTTGGCCGAGGCTGTCATGTAGGCTGGCAGCTGCAGCTCCAATTCGACCCATAGCCCAGGAAGTTCCATGTGTCTCGGGTGTGGCCGTAAAAAGAAAAAAAAAAAAGTGCAGTAGGGCAAACCTATTTAAATAACCTAGTTAGTTAAGATCAGGAATTTGCATAGTAAATACCAAGTTCAAGCAAAAGCAATTGGATAAATTTTACTATAGTTTAAAATAATATCTGTTAAAAATATATTTGTCAGTTGAGCCTGAAAGTTTGATTTTTATAGTTAAGGAGAGAATTCAATTCTTAATAGTCTTCTTTTTTTGGAGTTCAAGCCCCAAGTAAAGTTTCTCAATAAACATTGAACTAGGTGGCTAAGAGGTATTATGCTCAAAACCAAGGAATGCTTATGACTTGGATAACAAGTTAACGACTGTCTCAAACAAAAGGAGAGGTAAGGTAAATTCAGTAGGAGGAAATCTCTGTTAACAGTAATTATTCTTTCTTCATTTTCACAATGCTTCCCACTTTACAAATGCTTCCATGTGTGCTCCAATCTGATCATTTCGGTGGCAGAAAAGTTGATGTTAACTCTGCTTTTCAGGTGAAGAAACAGACTCTGACGGTTAAAGGGATGTGCCCAGTATCAAGCCAGTCTGATGCTCTGTGTCCTGAACTCAGGCGTTTCCCGTTTCCTGGCCCGGTGCTCTCCCTGGGCTGAGTGTTAGCCTGCTTCTCATGTTAAAATGATAGTGCACATTCTTTTCAATCAGGATGTTGGGCTCTGGTCAGACCGATTTGATAACAATTTGATAAGGTATGGAATCTTCCTGTGATTAGAGAGAGAAATCTGATAAGATACATGACTCAACTTGCAACAGATAAAGGTTCTCAAAAGGCTGCTTCCAGTTAGAATTCCCCAGCTGGTCCTTGGCACACGGTTCCATGTATTTGTTATGTAGCTCACACTCAGAATCATCCCTGGGGGGAGCCATTCCATGGGTTTGTAAAAAGTTGTGTGCATGTACTGACACACAAATGAGACCACAACGGAGGGGTGCTTCTGAATCAGCAAGTGGATTCACTTACTCACTTTTGCCAGTCCTTCTATGAGAGGTGGCTTATTTCCCATTGAAGGGTTTCTGTTACTTGATTATATAATTGATTCTCAAGTTTTCAGGTGGCTTATTTGACATTTTGTGATTGCGCTTAGAAAAATGGTAAAGCTGGAAGGAGCCTGAGAGATCATGAAGTTCCACTGTGTTGCTTGAGCAGTGAGCAAACTGAGGCACAGGTTTGGGACTTGCCCAGGTTTTTAGTCACAGGCAAGAGAAAAATAAATAGGGCTGACTTAAGCAGAAAAAAACTTTTGGAGAAGACATTGAGTAACTGGCAAAAATACAGGGAAAACTGCTGAAGGCATAGCTGGAGAATAAGGGACCAAAAATAGCTGCAGCAACCAAAGCCATAGATGAAATCCTATCCCAGAACCTGTGCACCCAAGACTTTAATGCTACCCACCCCTCTGTCTTGTTCTGCCATCACTGCTGACCACTCTGTCCCTGTACCCCTGGAAAGGAATGGTGCTGCTGCTTTTCACCTCTATTGTATGTACTGCTTCCTGACTCCTCAACTGGTTTCAATTAATTTTTGCCACATTGCTCATTTTGCCTTTTTCTTCTTAGAAGTATATAAAAATCTATTTTTGGCTTATTCTAATTGTCCCGGGTAGGCACAGGAGGAGAGGGGTCTTCACCATAAGCTGATATATAGACATTTTTGCACAGATAGAGCAAATGACTACCCAAAGCATTCTAGTTTTTGCAATGTAAATGTGGTTTTAGTTTCATTCAAATCTAGCTAGATTCCTAAGTATTTGAAAAGTAGAAAACTTACTCTTCATTAGATTCATTTAAAACTTTTTTAAGAAAGGAAAGCCTTGAGGGTATAGAAACTTTATGTACTTAAATGTGTTATATTAAGGCCCTTCACAGTATTTCGTTTACATGGGGCCAGAGACCACAGATCCATACTGATTGCTAATTATTCAGATCGTAAATAGCTTATTTGAGAACTTAGGGTGAGACAAAAGAAAGATGAAGGAACAAAAGACCCAACATAATGAAAAGGATATTGTAAAGAAAAAGGCTGGGCAGAATTATGATGCAGTTCACATCTTGTGCCTGTATTTAATTGTACCTTTGTATTTAATAATAAAAATGATTACCTGCTCAAGGCTAACAGGTGTCCCTTCCTGAGAACTGTAGTATGGATAAGTGACAGCAAATTACTTCAATTCATAAACTTTGAATATCATGCTTTTATTTTGAGTTTCTCTAGTTCATACTAGAAGACATTTCCTGCAAAAAAATGTACATCAACCCAGGAGGATTTTTAAACCTAATTCCTGATAAGTATATGTAAAATATAGGTGACTATTTTAAACTATGAATGAAAAAAAATCACTTTGCAGGCACTATTTAATCAAATGTGTTTGTATAATACCATGGTCACATTTCTGATAGTTTATGCTTCATATGAGCTTTGGATACATACTTTTGCTCATTAGCAGTGATTAAAGTTTATAGGTGGCGCTCTTGCTTTTAGGACTTGATTGCCTTCCCTGCATTTTCTCAACTTCTTGCTTATCTTGACTGCTTTTCCTAACTGCCCTGCCATCCTTGTGTCCCCAGGGAATTGCTCTCCCTGACCCCTATTTTCCCTTGTGTTGCCTTTATTGCAATTTGTAATTGTCTTATTAATTTGTTTTACTTGCTTTTACCTGCCAGAGACTAGGGTAAGCTTATTTTCCCTATTCAGTGGATTCCTAATGCCTAGCTTCATGCCTAGCTCGTAATATGTACTCAATCATTATTTGTTAGAGGGGTCTGCCACTTGCTGTTCTAATTCTACATCAAACCCTTGCTTGCTCTATCACTCGCCTTTTCTTTTTGCTTGTGCTTGTACCAAAAATTTTGTGATAGAAGACCTCCTGTTTCTACTGTCTGCTGGGTAGCCAGGTAGAGAGACAATAGTCCCTGGATTCAGTGGAGACCATAGCTAGAGTAAGGGTAGGGACTGTTTCTAAAATCTCTAAGACTTAAGCATGTTTCCCATATTTGAAGGATCTCTGACCTGTGATTATATTCTGTAATCATGTTCATTCATTTACTCATTCAACAAATACCTGAATGTCTACCAGGTAGCATGTGCTGCTGGTAGGCACTGGTAAAGCAAAATTCAGTAAGATACATCCTGCTGTCTAGGATTGTATTAGAATCAAGGTACCCTGGGCCTGGAATTATGTGTGTTTGGGTGTCTGTTGTAATTACAGCTCCCAAGCACAATCCCTGGCACTTTTTAAAGCATTTAGTACACATTTGCTCAATAAATAAGTGTTGAATGAAATTATTTAGAAAATAGTTTATGCTGTAATAAGGGTACATACATAGTGCCATAGAAGCACAGCAGAGAGAAGGCTATTGTGTCTGAGAGGAGTCAGGGAAGGTTTCATGAAAGAAAGATGAACGTTTGAAGAGTTGACCAGGTAAGGCAAGATGTTCATGGAGTAGGGATAACATGAGCAAAAAGCAAAGTGAGAGGTATGAAAGAGCAGTGTATTATTTGAGGATGAGCCAGGAGATTTAGGGTGAGAGTGAGGGGGTCATGGGCATCGAGGCTGTTACTGAGTCCCTTTTTTAGGTACCCCCTGCACTAAACAGCTTTTGTGCCACAATTTAATCACCTGCCACCATCTATTTATAGCATTTCTAAAGGAAAATGAATTCTGCTCTAAATAGCCATCCTGGAATGCAGTTTCAAAGGTAGAACCTGTTTTTAAGCTGCAACTGATTTTATTAGAAAATTGGCTATATTAAGTATAAGCCTGTATAAGTTATCTGTTGCTGCAATACCACAGAACAACCATAAAAACTCAGTAGCATAAAAATAGTTAGGATTTCTTGCTCATATATTGGAGTGTTCATCTAGGCAGTTCTGCTCTCACTGGCGTTGGCTCAGCAATTCTTCTGGTCTCCACTGAACTTACAAACATGCTTGACTCTCTGTTCGATCATATAGGATAGCCTTGGCTGGGATCACTGGAGCAACTCACCTCGCGCCTCTCATTGTCCTCTTGGGTCAACAGGGTAGCCTCAGGATCCCTGTCATGTCATTGGCAGAATCTCCATTTAAAAATCACATCTATGGGAGTTCCTGCTTGTGGTGCAATGGGATCGGCAGAGTCTCTGCAGCACCAAGTTCAATCCCTGGCCCAGGAAGTCTATATGCCACAGGGCAGCCTAAAAAGGGAAAAAAAAAGAAAAAAAAATCATATCTCCTATCATTCCCTTGACCAAAACAATTTCACATGGTGTGTCCAGAGGCCCGGTGGGAGTAGACACAATGAAGACTCTTGGCACTGGGCATGGCTACAGGGAAGAGTGAAGAATTGGGACAATTTTTGCAAGGTAGTACATTAGATGGCTCATAAAAGCTAACCAAATCAAGATTTCATTGTAATTCTAGATCTAATAGAAGAATATGATTTTATTTTTCTGATTTCCTTTATAAAGCGCCTATCTTTTAGTCTTTGTTAACACCCAGTCTCTTTTTAGACATGCTGGGCCAATGTCAGAGAAACCAGAAATGAGAAAAAGGCAGAAGCGAAATCTTAAAAGAGATGGGTAGCTATTGAAGATTAGCCATTGCAAGTGTTGTGTAATTTCAGAGATGCCCACCTGGCTCCTCTCCATTTATAGGATACTACAACCCAGAGGGATGCAGGGCACCATCTACATCCCCCATCCAGGTTGGTGACTCACTCAGAACTTAGGACCCAGTTGTCCCTGTGTCTTGTATGGTGGATTCTCCCTAAACCGCTTCGTGCGTCTCCCTGACCCCCTCGACTCCCCCACACAAATAATCACTTTTATGATGTACTTTTTTGGGGAAAAGTTGTTGTTATAATTTACCTGAGTAAATCAGTTAAGAGTTTGGTTTGTTAGCTTTTGGATTACCTTTGCCAGACAATTAAGAAGCTTCCCAAGGAGTTCTTGTTGTGGCTCAGCAGGTTAAGAACCCGACTATTATCCATGAGGATTCGGGTTCAATCCTAGGCCTCACTCAGTGGGTTAAGGATCTGGTGTTGCTATAAGCTGCGGTGTAAGTCGGGATGCCACTTGGATCCCACATTGCTGTGGCTGTGGAGTAGGCTCCAGCTGCATACAGCTCCATATACTGCAGTTGAGGCCCTAAAAAAAAAGAAAGAAGTAGCTTCCCAAGAGATCATTTATGTCACTTCAGTCTGAAACAAGTAGCATGCCCTGTGGATTTCGTTGGAAATGGGACTAAAGCTTTAGGGAGGTATTCTTTTTCACAAGCATCTTTTCTCCCTCTTCTAGAAGCAGTTGCATAACTGCATAAGATCCAGATCAGGGCACAGTGAGGTGGAAGGAAATATTCTCAAGCATTTTAACAGTGGCAGATTTTTATTGACAATAAAGTTACAGACGAGTGTTATTTTAATTAAGAACTAATTTGTTGCTAACAATTAGACTATACTATAACAATTTTATGGATTTCTGGATGCATAGATAGGTCTTTGGCTGTCTATATCAATGGCTGTATTAAAAGAAGATATGGAGTTCCCGCTATAGTGCAGTGGGTTAAGAATATGACTGCAGTGGCTTGGGCTTCTGCAGAGATGCAGGTTCAATACCCCACCTGGCTCAGTGGGTTAAAAGATCCAGCGTTGCTGTAGCTGTGGCGTAGGTCATAGCTGTGGCTTGGATTCAATCTCTGGCTCGGGAACTTCCATATGCCATAATTTTTTTTTTTTTTTTATAAAAGAAGGTTCTATGTAGAATTTCAGAGCATCATAAAATTATAGATCTGAAGGACCAGGAAAATGCCAGATAATTTGTTACCTAGGGTTTTTTCATGTTTACTCATTCTTCATACTCTTCACACATTCAATGATTATTTCTTTCTCTCACTCTTTCTTTTTTTTTTGTTATTTTACATGTTAACTTAGTTGCCAAACTTTGAAACCCTCTGAGAGAACAATATTGTTCTGTCTCCAAAATATTTATATTTAACTCCTATCCTTTAAAGGATTACATCTTGTAATGTTTTTTACTTAAGTTATTTCTTACCACCCTGGGTGCAAGGCCATTGAGGACTAAGGCAAAATCCTCATTACTGACCAGTATTTTTGGGATGGGTAGATTTTATATTTTGTTTCTCTAAACAAGGGAAAACAGTTATAGTTCCACCTCTTATGTGCTTCCTCTCATATGAGTTGTAAGTTCAGTATGTGCACATATGTACAATTTCAAGTGCAAAAGGAGAACAGAGTAGGAAACAGATTTTCACAGTCCCCGTCTGGGTCCTTGCGTAAGTGCCAACGTAAAGCTATTCACTGATGAGTAAATGGTATCGTGCTGCCTGGCTCTAAAGAAACAGGCTTGAAAATCCAAACTTAATAAGCAAATCAATTGGGTGGGGGAGCTGAGATTATTGTATTACATTCCAATGACATGCAGTGTTGTCGAAAACTTTTTTCTCCGGAAATAAAATTACAGGAGGCATAGAGATACCTTTCAAAATGTCAGGAAAGGGAGTTGGGGGTGGGGGGGGGATTTTGTTAAGAATAGTGAAAATATACCACTTCTCACAAGAAGCATACACTGTGAGCATCTGGGTATTTCAGGGTAAAGGGTGAATTTAATGCTGATGGGAAGGAGGAGGAGGTCTGCCTTGAATCAAAGCAGGTAAATGAATTAAGTTGAATGTCTGCAAGGTGGGGACTTCTGGGTAGAGGTGTGAGCTCTCCTGTCCAGAGGGAAGTCAAAACTTAAACTCCTCAATTTTTAGAAGCTTTTAATAACTGAGTTTCATTCCTTTGCAGAGAAAGGAACAACTTGTGAGTTAAGTCTTGATGTGCTCATTCATAACCATTTCTCCTTCTGGCCGGTTTGGGTTCAAGTTCAGATTTTATACATTTCTGGGGATTCCCTGCTCCCTTCAAATTTATTGCCACCAACTTTCTGATGTTTGAAATTTTTTTTTTCTTTTTTTTTTTTAGGGCCACAGCCACAGCATATGGAGGTTCCCAGGCGAGGGGTCGAATCAGAGCTGCAGCCGCCTGCCTACGCCACAGCCACAGCAACATAGGATCCAAGCTGCATCTGTGACCTTACACCACAGCTCACGGCAATGCCAGATCCTTGATCCACTGAGCAAGGCCAGGGATTGAACATGCATCCTCAAGGATCCTAGTAGGATTCATTAACCACTGAGCTATGAAGGGAACTCCTGAATTTTTAATATGAGACAAACCATTCCATTACATAGTTAAAGATAATACTATAAATCTATAAAGACTATAAAATTTTATGTAATTATATGAGACTTATAGAAACCTAGAAGCCTATAAATTTAAGACTGTAAGTAAACCTATTTATTTAACACATTCTTGAAATTTGGCTAAACTTTATACTTACTGGATACCTGCTCTGTGCTTTGTATGAGTGAGAAAAAGGAGAGATGAGCAAGTAAAGACTTCTTGCCTTCCCATGTCTGGGCAGAGGAGATGTGAAAATCATAGAGTAATTACAAGGGATATTAATTCCAAGAGAAGAGAGATCACTGTGTCTTTCTCATCACTGGATTCCTTGCGTTTGTCACAGTGGCTGACTCATAACCAAGGCTTATTATTGAGTCAATGGGTAATAGCTGGACAACTAGTATCATAAAGACTAAAAATGGTATGTACAAGGTATAACGGTGATGCCGGAGGTGGAATGAACAGCTTCACCTTGGAGGGACAAAATACAGCTAAGGAGAGTCTTCCTGGGGAGGTATTTAAATCCGCCTGTGAGAGAGAATTGTCGTGTAGAGTTTCCAGAATGGTTTTCCAGCCAAAAGAGTCAGTATGGACAAAGACAAGAAGGTATGAAATGACCTGGATGTTCAGGGAGTTGTAAATAGTTTGACAACCCTAGATAGTAAGGAAAAAGGGAGCACAAGAACTGTGGTGGGAGACACTGTTAAGGGCCTTCCTAAATAAGTAACATTTCTGATCCGAGTCAGGGCAGGTGCTGCTGCTGAGCAACAGAGTGGGCAGGCAAAATAAGGACCAGAGGAACTTGTTGCCACCTCACACATTTAACTGAGGTTGATCTTGTTCACTGTCAAGTGTTGGGATTTGGAAGCTAATTAAGGAGGCCTATCTTAGTATAGAAACAATAGAGCTTGATGAAATAGTATTGCCCCAGAGAGATTTTATCATTTAAAAAGGTATTAAAAGAAAGATTTTGTATTTTCAAAACTTATAGAGTGTCATTACCAGATGATTGTGTAAATAGATATATCATTTTACCAGGAAATCTATCATTTAATCAATGGGATTTCTGTCTGATTCCTTTGAACAGTGATGTCACACAGGATTGAAAATAGTTGATTTACCCACCTGGCTTTCCAGTGACTCATCCTGTGTGTAAATCAAGGCACATTAGGATGGATGAATTTCTCTATCTTAGAAAGATGACTTGGGCTTCATGTACTACCCCTCAGGGTTTCACTGTTACGTATGTAAATTTACTGGAAAGAGTGGGTGAGGTGGGTACTCTCTTTAGTTTAAAGAGAAGATGTATTATGGAATTTTTATTTTGTTTCTTTGGACTGTGCATTTAACTTTGTGAAGCATATTCCAATTTTAAATGAGCCCCACATTCATTAAAGTTAGTTTCTTAAGCTTGGCTATTTTAATAGCAACTTTAGGGTCGTGTGGAGTTAAAATGAATAGAAACACTACCCTTCTTTCTTCCCACTTATAGTTCTGCTGCTTTCTTTCTTCTACTTTCATTCTATTAATTTTTGAATAAAACAACTCCTTATTTTGCACATTGAGGTTGAATGTATGTTCTCCATGTGATAGAGGATTTAATTTTGAGGGAAACGTTCTTGGCTGATTGTATTAGTCCAGCAGTTCTAGAATAAGATGTCTGTGGGGAGGGGCAGCAGAATCTTCAGTCATTTATTCTTTCTTTATAACTTTGCCCTTTTAGCTGGAACAGATTACCTGTGTAGTGTGTCTGGCCCTGCACAGACTGAATCACAAGGAAGAAGTTTTACATAAACCATTTATACTCAATGTTTGGTATTCTGGCAACATAAATCAACAACAATATCCATTATAAATTCATCCCTTCGTCAGTATTATCTTGATAGAACTGATCCCAATGTGTGAGAATTTGAACCCTGCTTCAATACATCTAGCCCTGGGTAATTAATTATTCAGGGCACAGAGAACCTGGCCCCTGCGATGTAGAGTAATTCTTCCTGGTCAGCGTTAACTCCACTGGCAATAATAAATAGAAAAAGTCTCTAGTGATGCCAGTATTTTAAAGTGATTAATCATCTTTCCCCCCTTCACCTCCCCCTTAGTTTTCTTTAACTAGGATTTTTCAGCAATAAATCTTTAACAATACAGGTAGGAATTGTTCTGTAATTAAATTTCTCCCTGCTTAATTTCTTGCCTTTTATGTATGACTTTAAAAAAATGTTACATTTTAAGGAGCTCTGATCAAAATTCAAACCAAGAAAAATCCTTTTATAGAATACTGAAAGATTCTCTATGGAAGATTAAGCTCTTGATTTTGAATATTAGATAGAGCACATATTCATAAAAATTGTTAATCAACACCAGTTGGGGTGTCAAATATTCTGAAGTTTTGAATTGCTTCACTTTCATGCATACGGGTTGTCTGTATTAGGAAAAGTCTGACATATACATATGTTCCCAAACTAAGGGAATAATTACTTATTCCTTAACTTTCAGATAATTGATGTAAGCTCTGTAGGGAAGGGATATTTTCCATCCTTTTGTAGTACAACAAAGTACACTTGCAGAAACGGCAGGTAAATGCCTGACCGAGAATGGCCATGTGTTTTCAAATCATGCCTTATAGAGCTGACCAGCCATCACATATATTCTGGGTGACAGGGGCAGATGTGACATATCTGTAATGACACACTTCTGTACCACCAGCCTGTGGCTCGAGGTGACTCCTGTCCCTTCTCTGATGCTTTCCCCTGCTGCAGGACAACACAACGACGCACGGATGAACCTTGCCATTGCTCTCACTGCTGCCAGGTACGGGGCTGCCACGGCCAATTACATGGAAGTCGTGAGCTTGCTCAAGAAGACAGACCCCCAAACAGGGAAGGAGCATGTGAGCGGAGCACGGTGCAAGGATGTCCTCACAGGTAGGCGAAGACTCTGGCAGGCAGGGGTTTCTTAGCATCTTGCCCTGCCTGTTTGTAACAACTCAATTATAGTTTTTCTTTCCCTTCTCTTTTACTGAAGCCAGATTTCAGAGTCCTATTAATTATATTACTTATTGTCAATAATTACTAGGTTTCTCATGAAAATTTTCACTTGTGGGACTTGGCAGTTTTTCCTCTTGTGTTAAACAATAATAATGATAAAGATAATAATAAATACCCACCATATTCCCACAGCTATGACTGCATTCTGTTTTTTTTTTTTTTTTTTTTTTTACAAAAGCATGTTATGAAGAAAATTAAATAAACAGGCCAAGTTTCAAAGTATCACTTAGGTGACACAAGCAGTGTGTTTATAAGTCATTAAAGTCAATCACTTTAACCTTGGTGAGATTTTCATTCCTGTCTGCTTCTATGGCCATGGAGGCAGAATTTCAAAATGACATTGTTTCTGTTAACAAAACCAGCACTGTGATATATACTGGCTCACAGCAACACTGCTTCTGCATTTGTGTTTTAAGGAGAAAGCGGCCAATTCACTCACTTCCTATTTGGCACTTTAATGCCGGCCATTTTGCAAACTAGAATGAGAGCTGAAATGAAAAGGTGGCATGCTTTTTTTCCCTCCTGCAGTTTGGACTTGTTTTTGGTAAATTTACTCAGATGCGGGCCTTTTGTGTGGCTTTTCATTGACTCTGGTTTCCTATGTCACTTAGTGTGGCACACAGTACACTGCGCCCTAGGTTAAGTTAATAGATGAATTAATAATCCCAAGCGTCAGTGAGCAGAGAAACAAACGGGCTGTGTGATTGACGCTGCTTTCTTTCACAGGGCAGGAATTTGATGTGAGAGCCAAGTGTGTTATCAATGCCACCGGACCTTTCACAGACACTGTACGCAGAATGGATGATAAGGACGCCACTGCTATCTGCCAGCCGAGTGCTGGCGTCCACATCGTGATGCCGGGTTATTACAGGTACCCCTGCTCCCACTTGGCCCCGTCGCCAGAGAGCCAGGGCCGAAAGAAATTGTCTACTTTTGTTCTCTCAGCACACCTTTCTTAACAATAGATGGTCTAGATCTTGTTCAAAATGAGGAGAAATAAGTTAAAAAAAAAAAAAAGGAAAACTCAGTCTTTGAAAACACAAAAATACAAACCAGACTTGGGAATTTCTTACCTCTTACGGCAGTATTCCTTTCTAGGAGTCAGTGACTTGGGATCTATTTTTGTACTTTTTTCAGTGTACTCCCCTTTAGAGGCTAAGCCTTTATATTTTTGAATTTTAATTTTCAGTGAAGGGCTAAAAATAATTTTGCAACAATTTCCATAAAGGATATTTTTATTAAAATACCAAAAGGTAATTTTATAAAACACCCAGATTTGCTTATGAAGAATGTGAAAATGAGGACCACTCAAGTATAACTTAATGTTTATAGCTTTTGAAATGTGTTTTGAAAAATATAGCAAATAAAAATATAAATTATTTGATATAAATTCTAATCTATGAAATTAACACAGGTAATCAGGGATAGAGAAATGGGTAGAGATAGAGATGAAACTTGAGTAGCTATTAATTGAAAATCATCTATGTTGGGTGATGGTCACATCATTCTGTTTTTTGTTGTTGTTGTTGTTGTTTTGCTTTTTAGAGCCACACTTGTGGCATATGGAAGTTCCCAAGCTAGGGGTCAAATTGGAGCTACAGCTACCAGCCTATGCCTCAGCCACAGCAATGCCTAATCTGAGCCTGTCTATGACCTACACCACAGCTTCTGGCAATGCTGGATCCTTAACCCACCGAGTGAGGCCAGGCATCAAACCTGCATCCTCATGGATACTAGTCAGGCTTGTTACTGTGGAGCCACAACGGGAACTTCACATTATTCTATTTTTGTATATGGGTGGTTTTTTTTTCTTTTTGTTTTTTTTTGTTTTTAATTTTTGTCTTTTTAGGGCAGCACCCACGGCACATGGAGGTTCCCAGGCTAGGGGTCTAATCGGAGCTGCTGCTGCCGGCCTATGCCAGAGCCATAGCAATGCTAGATCCCAGCCTCGTCTGCCACCTACACTACAGCTCACAGCAACACTGGATCCTTAAGCCACTGAGCGAGGCCAGGGGTCAAACCTGCGTCCTCATGGATACTAGTTGAATTGGATACCGCTGAGCCCTTTGTCTGTTTTCTTGACAGCTATATCCCCAGCTGTCATGTATGACATAAAATGGTGACCAGTAAATATTTTTCGAATGAATCCTACTAACTTTTTGGTGTTAATGTGTCCAAATTGGGATTGTTTCTTTTTCTTTTTTTTTTTGTCTTTTTGTTGTTGTTGTTGTTGTTGCTATTTCTTGGGCCACTCCCGTGGCATATGGAGGTTCCCAGGCTAGGGGTTGAATAGGAGCTGTAGCCACCGGCCTACACCAGAGCCACAGCAACGTGGGATCCGAGCTGCGTCTGCGACCTACACCACAGCTCACGGCAACGCCGGATCGTTAACCCACTGAACAAGGGCAGGGACCGAACCCGCAACCTCATGGTTCCTAGTCGGATTCGTTAACCACTGCGCCACGACAGGAACTCCTGTTTCTTTTTTAAATTAAAATTTTAAGATACTACCTATAAGGGAACTTTTAAAATATATGGAAGTTAAATATGAAAACAAAACATGATTCTTCAATTCACTGGTCAGATAACCCTTGTAGATAAAAACCAATAAACAAGAAAATGATCACTATAGAAAAATAGAAAGATATAAAAAGAAAAGTGAAAACCTCCCTCTTTTTCTCATTCTCCTCATTTCAGTTCTCTGGTAATCAATAACACTTCCTTCTAATTCTTTTCATAAAATTTTATGTTTACACTCTTTGATATTATTACATGAAGGTCGTGCTACACATATGTTTTGTACTATGCTTTATAATATGCTAATAACAGAGTAGATAGGTGATTTTAAGAAATATAAATATATATATATCACCTGAATATAATATTTTCAAAACAGAATGCCATTCTTAATCCTAAAAATTTGGCATTAGCTTTGGGCTCCTGCCCATAAATCATGAAAGCGTTAGTCACAGCTGGGTCTGTTTCAGTCTAAGATGTAGTAAGTGATCTTGTTCTACTTTGGGTGAAATTAATATCTCTGTTTTTAGCACCTTGAACTACAACACTGCACAACCTTAGAGGAGGGGTCCAGCAGCTCAGTTCCTATTGAGGCTGTGTTGCAGATGAGTGCCTTGGTTTGAAATTACAGCCTGGGTTAAGGGTGCGGTCCCTCTTTTAGCACTGACCTTAAGCAGCCATAGCGCTGACATCCCAGAGGGATGGTTTTGCTCTCCATGTCAAGTCATTCTCTTGGGTGGATGGAGTCAGGAGATCCCTGACTTGAATGACTCTGGATTCCTCAGTCAATTACACACAACAATTATAACTCAAGGATTCGACTGTGTCCTCAAGGATGAATCACACCTTTTGGTGCTTACCTATAAGCTGGCTGATGATAACTTAAGGCTTTACATTTCAACTAGAACCTGACCAGTTTTTGGCAATGCAAAGAGCTCAGGAACCACTGACTGACTAAGTGTAGGCTGCTAAATGGAGAGCGAGGACCAGCTATGCGGTGCATCCTGTTGGGCTGCTTTCGGATATCTTTATGGCATTTATTAAGCTTGTTATGACCCTAACATTCCACATGTGGAATTATCTTATGCTTTGGTAGCTCTCTCTCTCTGGATTGTCTTAATTTCAGGAAACTCAACATACAGAAATCATTTACTTTTGGAAGTAACTCTTTACATTAGGAACAAATCTGAAATGTTTATCAGAGCTGTGGGTAGATGGCTTTTACAAAAGCAGTAACAATACACCAAATGACTGAAATATAGGAAAATAATCATCTCCTCCTTTTAGCCTACAAATGCTTTTTACTAATGACAAGAGGTCATTTTTTTTTCCATAATGTGTGTTCAATGTGTGTTCATACTATTAGCTCCAACACTGATTGCTAAGTAGTTAACAATAAATTGATTTCAGTTTAAATAAGGGTACTTCAGGATGGCAATGGTCTGAATGAGAAAAATGTTCATTGCATCTAATCCTAGACACACACATAATTTACCAGCAAGCTTTTCCTGCTGATGTCAAGTGAATTATACATATTGAGAAAAAGACTTGTGCCTCACTACATTGTATATACCATCACTATAGTTGGTGATTTTCAAACTTTGCTGTGACCTTGCAGAATTAATCCTTCATAAGAAAACAAACTTTTCCCTATGGGCAAGCTATGAATTAGGTAATTTAGAACCAATGAGAAGTATTTCCAAGTGGATTCTTAAATTTTTATACTATTCATTAATAACTTTGTCTTCCCTCTGTGCTTGTTAATTTTATGTTTGACACATATGTCCTCACTTAAGCAGTTGATTCTCTACAGATTCCAGTTATGTGTGTGTTGGTAACCATCATGTTCACCCTTTAAACTGTTTTTATTGCAATGAAAGTTTTTAAAGGATTCAGTAGTTGTGCTTTTCTAACAGCAATTCATGTCTAGGTTGACAAATATTATAATTTCCTGCTGAAATTGATCAAGTTTATTGAGTTATTTAGACACATTATATGATGTCTGGTCCATAAAAGGATCATATATAAAATATACCAACATATAATTTGTTCCTTAAACGTGAGGATATGGAATTTATCCTTTTGTTTCACTATAATACTATTTACCAAATGGAAAGTTCAAACTCATGAGTTAATTTCTCATCACAAAGTGACTGATTTAATCTAAGAGCCTGTCCACCCAGGATCAATTTAGATGCTTATAAAACATATAATTAACTAGTTTTTTAAAGATCTTTAGAGAGTTTTATGGCAAATACAAAGAAAAATGATATAGACATATAGAGACTGAAAAATACTCAATATCTACATTTTTCAATATATTTTTAAAAAGTAAAATTATTTCTTTTAGGTAACTTGGAGTGAAGACGAGATCTTAGCTGCAGGTTTAAGTGATTGACATACTTCTGTGGTACCTTTTGCATGTGCTAAATAGAAGATCTGAGGCCCACTCTCTCCTGTGACTCATGTAGGCTGTAGAGTGTTTTCTTTCTGCAAAGGCTCTGTGGACATAGGCATTTCATAGGGTCTTTGTAAAGAAAGATTTGTACTCCTTGTGGTTTAAATAATGAAGATGCATTAGCTAAGCTGATAGTAGATTTCTTTTCCATAAAAAAGTTATTTTTTGGTTTGCTTTTAAACAGTTTTTAGACTCATCCTTATATATTTGAATCTGAGTTTTTCTTTTTTTAATTTTAAGGGAGTGATGAACATAAATGGTTGACTATATGCCATTTAAAATGTATGAGTAGGAGTTCCCGCTGCGGCTCAGTGGTAATGAACTTGACTAGTATCCATAAGGATGAGAGTTCAATTCCTGGCCTTGATCAGTGGGTTAAGGATCTGGCGTTGCTGTGAGCTACAATGAGGTCGCAGACGCAGCTCAGATCTGGTGTTGCTGTGACTGTGGTATAGGCCAGCAGCTGTAGCTCCAATTCGACTCCTAGCTTGGGACCTTCCATATGCCACAGATGAGCCCTAAAAAGCCAAAAAAAAAAAAATTAAAAAATTAAAAAAATATATATATGGGTATGAGGGATTTTTTGAAATTGGTTTAAACTAAATAGAACTGTATTTTTTAATGTAAGACATTTTATTAATAGAAGCTGAAAATATATTTATAGAAAATAACTTTAACATGGGCTACTTATAAAAGTTCAGTCAAATTGAAACAGCTCTCTGAAGACTTGTAGTGTTCCAGCTATTTGAAAATGACACTTTCAGATTCCCCACACTGCTTTAAAGATGTCTCCAGAATTTTAGAATGGTTAATTGGTTAATGGATACATTAAAACAACAGTTTCTAGTGATTTAATAACACAATTGGATAGGTTTTGTTAATGTTTATTTACAGTTGCCTATTCTTTCAAGTGTGTTTTACAGCTTGGTTTTAGAATATGAAGTGAGTGTCAGTAAAAATTCTTGATTAATATTTTTGAAGCCTTTATGTAGTCTATCAGAAGAGGCATCCTTGGAGTTCCCGTCGTGGCTCAGTGGTTAACAAATCCGACTAGGAACCATGAGGTTGTGGGTTGATCCCTGGCCTCACTCAGTGGGTTAAGAATTTGGCGTTGCCGTGAGCTATGGTGTAAGTTGCAGATGTGGCTTGGATCCCGTGTTGATGTGGCTGTGGCTGGCAGCTACAGCTCTGATTAGACCCCAGCCTGGGAACCTTCATATGCCATGGGAGCGGCCCAAGAAATGGCAAAAAAGACCAAAAAAAAAAAAAAAAAAGAGGCATCCTTAAACCTTCATGATAGACTGGTGTCTTCTGTCTATTTAAAGATTTTCATTGCTAAGATATTCCTTACCTTAGTACATTGTTATTTAAGTAGTGGTAGAAAACTGAGCCCTTTTCTCATGGATGCACCTCTTGAGATTTCTGTAAAATTGAAATAAAGTAAGAAATCTCATCTATGGTGAAGTGGCACAAGATTATTCAAGCACACACAAAAAAGTAAAGAACTTTTTGATTACATTTTAGTTTCTAGAAAGTTAGACCCTTTACTTTTCCTCATGTAATTCTGAGACCTTATACTGAAAGATGTGCCAAATGTCAAATGTCCCAGGAAAATGCTTTTCGTAGACTTGGAAAAAAGTTGAAGAGCCATCCTTAATTGACCATTGTGAAAGAAATTATAGAAGTTTATCCTGCTGACATTATCTGATGTGAGTGATCCAAGGGATATAAAAACCCAAACAACTGGAAATTGAAGTCCACTTACTTAGCTCCCCTTGCACTGCTGAATGGTTCTGCTGTGGAATATTATTATCACACTTGCTCTATTCCTTTTTTGTTACCAAAATTTTTTTTTTCTTTTAGGAATTTCTAGATTAGGGTAGTGGCAATAAAAGCAATAGTTCACGTGTTTCTTGTTTGTTTATATGAAAATTAGTGACTAAAATAGTTTTTAGAATGCAGATTAAGATCAAACTTCTGCTAAGTTCAGAAATATATAACCCTTTTTTTTTTTACCCCAGCCCAGAGAGCATGGGACTTCTTGACCCAGCGACCAGTGATGGGCGAGTTATTTTCTTCTTACCCTGGCAAAAGATGACTATAGCTGGCACTACTGACACTCCAACTGATGTTACCAACCATCCAATTCCTTCTGAAGAAGATATCAACTTCATTTTGAATGAAGTGCGTAACTACTTGAGTAGTGATGTTGAAGGTAAGTTTGCGTTCCTTTAAGTTTATCCTCCCTCTTTTGTATCTCCCAAGCCATTCCAGCTCTCACTAGGTAGCTGCCATATCTCCAGACTGACTCATCTCCATACCCAGCCTGCTCTAACTCTTAATGCTGACTACTTCTAGAAGGTTTATGAGGGCCAAGTTATAACACAGTAGGGAGAAGTTGCCTTTTTTCTCCTCTACTTTCTCCATCCACATGAAACACAGTCCTTTTCTGATCCTTTCTAGTGGCAAGATTGGGGTGCCATTATATGAGTTCTGGTCACCCATGCTCTTCCAGAAGAAGAGTATGAAAGGTTTGCATCACTGATTTCTAGAGCTTGGGAGCTTGGGAAGATCTGATTTATAGATCGAGGCTATCCCTAGGAAATAATTAATCAGAGAAATGAGAGGATAGGATAGAGATATATATTCTAAGAAATTTAGTGAGCTATTTACTATGTGGAAAGATAAGTACACTTGCTTTAATATAAAAAGCCAAGGAGTTCCCGTCGTGGCGCAGTGGTTAACGAATCCGACTAGGAACCATGAGGTTGCGGGTTCGGTCCCTGCCCTTGCTCAGTGGGTTAACGATCTGGCGTTGCCGTGAGCTGTGGTGTAGGTTGCAGACGCGCCTCGGATCCCGCGTTGCTGTGGCTCTGGTGTAGGCCGGTGGCTACAGCTCCGATTCGACCCCTAGCCTGGGAACCTCCATATGCCGCGGGAGCGGCCCAGGAAATGGCAAAAGACAAAGAAAAAAAAAAAGAACGGGGACCTGGGTTGCTACCTTAACAGGACTAATACTGTAAGTATTAATTTGGGTTATCCTGCAATTTATAGCTGACCTAAGAGAGATGTCTTGAATCCACTGGGATCTCCAGAGTAAACTGAAGTCTGTCAGTGACATCTGAACGTTAAACCCACACTGACACAGTTCCAGGGTCTCCAATTGAGCTGAACCGTCCATTTTATTGAAACTCAGTAACTGAAAACCAAAATGGCCTAAACAGGAGTTCCCGTGGTGGCGCAGTGGTTAACGAATCCGACTAGGAACCATGAGGTTGTGGGTTCGATCCCTGGCCTTGGTCAGTGGGTTAAGGATCTGGCGTTGCCATGAGCTGTGGTGTAGGTTGCAGACGCGGCTCGGATCTCGCGTTGCTGTGGCTCTGGTGTAGGCCGGTGGCTACAGCTCCGATTAGACCCCTAGCCTGGGAATCTCCATATGCCGCGGGAGTGGCCCAAGAAATAGCAACAACAACAACAGACAAAAGACAAAAAAAAAAAAAAAAGCCAAATTTTACCTTTTTTTTCCCAGTGCTAACTTGAGCATGTTTTAGCTCTTTTTCTTATTCTTTCTTCCTTTTCTTTCATTTTTTTTTTTTTAATCTTTTTAGGGCCGCACCTGTGAACTTCCACAGGCTAAGGGTCAAATCAGAGCCACAGCAATGCCAGATCTGAGCCGTGTCTTCGACCTACATCATAGCTCACAGCAACGCTGGATCCTTTAACTCACTGAGAGAGGCCAAGGATCAAACCCAAATCCTCATAGATACTAGTCAAATTCTTAACCCACTGGGCCACAACAGGAACTCCAAGCATGCTTTCTTTTAACATGGATATCATAACATTGTCTCCAATGGACATATATGGTATATTGCTTTTTTTTTTTTTTTAAATCCAGGCTAGTTTCAGAAGTTTCTCAACATTATTCCCTATCTCAGTTAATAGCCTTCCTTCCATCTAGTCACCCAGGTTGGAAAGGGAGGGCATCCTTTGCTGATCCTTCTCTTTCCACATCCAGCCCAACTCCCATCCTTGCACACTCTGAAGTATCATGGAAATCCTCTCTCACTTTCATTGCGCTGGTCCATACTTGTGTCATTTTTCACTCAAACAGTTGCATTGACCCCCTGACTGGCTTCCATTTATCAGGTCTCTGTGTCCCTACTGGGGCCAGTCCTTCCATCAGAATTCTTTCTAAAGTGCAAAAATATCCCTTTGATGTCTCATCCTCACCTTTAGGAAAAAAAATTAAACTATCTCATATGGAATCTAAACCTTTTCAAAACTTGTCTTTGCAAGTTTATATTCTACTACTCCACCTCTGAATATTCTGTAGTCTAATCATATTGTATTACTTCCTATTTTCAAATGAGCTCCTGCACTCAAAAACGTTCATGCCTTGTTTATTTAGGTTGAAGTTTTGTTCTCGGATGCCCTTTCTCCCAACTTCTCATCTTGGCAAGAATACCACTTACACTTCAGAAACCACCTTTCTTTTGTAGCCCCCTAGAACACTGGTCTAGTATATCACAATGTTATATTATAGGTGACAGTCTAAGATATATTCTCACCTAGAGCTCCTTAGGGGTAAGAATTCTTTATTTGGCCTCAAAGCTTGTTATATAGCGAGTATGCCACTCATGATTGTTTTAAAATTAGTAATAGGTGCTTTCAGGGTTTTTGATGCTGGTAGCAATTTGAAAATCTTTCTATACTAAGGTAGGCAGTTTATGATTTTCTGAAAAACAGTCTTCATCTGTTTATATCAGTATCTCCTATAATATTGGCTCCTTGGAGGACCTGCAAAAACACAGTTTTCAGCTTGATGAGATTCACTAGCATCCTTTTTCCCTAAAGAATTTTTTTTCATCATGTGATCACACATTTAGAAACAAATAAAACAGACTGATTTAAAAATGTTTTCAGAGAATCTCCTATTTAATAAATCGATCCATATTGTATAAAATTAGCTTCTTCCAATTTCAAGTAATGGATATAACTTCATTTTGGATATAGTGGATAAATTTATAGTCTTTCACACACACATTCACAGTTTTTTAGGAAATGGTCATGCCCTGTTTAATATCCATATTTAAAGACTTAAAATGTATTGCAGTTTTAGCTTGATACTTTTTTCCCCCTTTACAGTCTATAAGGAGCTTCATCTGGGTATGACGGTATTTTAATGTATTATTGTTAATGAATTGTTAATGAACCTTGCTTCATTTCACATTTATCTGGGTATAATATTTGTTACAAGTGGGTTTATATGGGGGCCCAAAGGGCAGGGAGTTTAGATTTTTAGAGCAGGAAATAAAATTAATTCAAGAGCAGAGAACGGTAGTTGACAATTTCCAAATCTCTCTCTCTCTCTTTTTTTTTTTTTTGCTTTTTAGGGCTGCGCTTTCAGCATATGGAAGTTCCCAGGCTAGGGGTTGAATCAGAGCTGCAGCTGCCAGCCTATGCCACAGCCACAGCAACACGGGATCTAAGCCAAGTCTGCAACCTACACCAAAGCTCATGGCAACAAGAGATCCTTAACCCACTGAGTGAGGCCAGGGATGGAACCCTCATCCTCATGGATACTAGTTGGATTCTTTTCCACTGAGCCACAGTGGAAATTCCAGTTTCCAAATTCTTTTTTTTTTTGTCTTTTTTTTGCCATTTCTTGGGCTGCTCCCGTGGCATATGGAGGTTCCCAGGCTAGGGGTCGAATCGGAGCTGTAGCTGCCAGCCTATGCCAGAGCCACAGCAACGCGGGATCCGAGCCGCATCTGCAACCTACACCACAGCTCACGGCAACGCCGGATCCTTAACCCACTGAGCAAGGGCAGGGATCGAACCCTCAACCTCGTGGTTCCCAGTCGGATTCGTTAACCACTGCGCCACGACGGGAACTCCCACAGTTTCCAAATTCTTAAAGTTCGAATGCACTAATAAGAAATCCAACCATTCATATGCCGTGCTGAGAGGCTGGATGTGCTAGAAGCAGGTTTAGGTTCCAAAAGGCCGCGGTGCCCATGTCCTGGATGGGGATTTCCTCCAGTGAAATGCACCTTGGGCTGGAACAGAGATAGAGCCTGTACCTCCCACTTTTATTCTGCATATTAATAAATGGAAGACTTAGCAATACCTGTTGGGATCTGCTTGGTCTATAGAGGTCTTTTCAGTTAACATGCCTTTTAGTAGTCAGGTTAATTGGTGAAACTAACAAAAAGTTTTTGTCAATTTTGAGTTTTGGTAAAAGTAGATTAGAATTAATATCTGAACACTGTAACTCAGTCCTTTCCTCTGGTGGTCTTGGGAGTTTTGAAATTAAGAATTCTTCAGATAGCAAAATATCCAGGGTAAAAGCAGAGGTGACAACTCTTTTATGTACTTCATTTATCCCCTGAGCTCACCATCTATCATACTTTTCCAACTTAGATTATCCTTTTAAAAACAATCAGCAGTGATCCTTTATGATTTCATTCTTACTACTACTGGACCAAAGGCCTCAGAGTAGATGAGGAATTACCCTCAGTCCTGGGAGAGTGCTAATTAGTGAAAGTGTGTCTATATCTAAAGTGAAAAACTCAAATTCCCATTTTTCCAAGTGAAACCCGATATTCCCTTCTATACTGGTAGATTTTTGACTATGTGCTGTTGCTACACATATTTTAATCTTTCCATTTGTCTGAAGCATGTAATACATGCTTTATTTTTTAAAAATCAACTTACTGAGCACTTTTTATGCTAGACACTCTGCTAAGCATATTGCTTGTATTATCGCTTCGATTCCTCCTAACAACCTTATTCTGTTTATTTTTTAATTCCCATTTTATAGATAAAGATACTGAGGCCCAATGACTGTTTTTTTGCCCATAGCTCATTTGTGTTGGAGCGATGATGTTGAGTACATTTCAGTTGAGCTCTAAAAATACTTTTGCTTCTAAACACTGTGCAGTGTTCCAACTGATAATTGAGTTTATTGCATGATGTGATATTATATCCACTAGGGGATTGGACTAAGTCTCTCAATTCATTTCATGGAAGCTGCTTGACACCTTCAGAATGATAGCTCTCAACTGGCCTTATTTGGATTTGAATGTCAAAGTAGAGGAGGTTTCATTTTTCATAACTAATCCCTTGGGCCAAGTAGTGTCTTCTACAGATTTTAAAAAGAAAAACTTTGTGTAGATCCTAGAGCAATACTATTGAAATGTTTTGTATTCACAAGGGTTGAAATCATCATTTAAAGAAGGATTTATTAAATGGATGAATAAGTAAAATTCTGACAACAGTTTCTGAGCCTCCCCAAATGGCTATATCCTTAAGAAGAAAAAAAAAAGTGTCAAATCTTAACACTCCATGCTGTTCGCAGCAGCTGCCACACTTCTGCAAAATGCGTCAGAACAATTCTGAAAAGCATTTTGCCTGTTGGGAATAAGACCATGTCTTCTTTCACGATTTAGAGAGCTTTCCATTCACAGGCTGAATTTTCTAGATTACTTGTTTGTTCTTTTCTGAAATGGGTAATTGATAGTTGTGCAGGGTGTATTGGGTTAGGAAGAAAAATGATCTTTTGGAAAATGTATCATTAAGTCTGCTGTGCAGAGGTTAATCAGAAGGATGCAGTGGCGAAACTAAGCTGTGACTTAAAGGGATTGAGGGAGACAGAAGATTTGTGGAGTGCTTTATCCATGTAGTTTTTCTGGAGTGCTTCTCTAGGCAGCTTCTCTAGTTGTACACAGGTTTTCACATATGCAATTAGTAGTGTTTATAGATTGCCTGTTATTCAATTAACAACTGAGCTGGCCATATCAACTCACTGCAGACCTGCCTTTTCACTGCCAGAGATTGTACCAGGGTTATCAACTTACACAGGCTTGGATGTCTTCCAGCTGTTTAATTATAGTGTCACGCGCTTTGCTTTTTCTAGTTTCATTAGTTTATAAATGTAATATGGTATCTTATTTCTGTGATTAACACTTCATTTCCACAGGTTAAACATGCTGGTAGTGAAGTATTGATTTCTGACACTGTTTTCCCCTGTGTTCATTTAGATATTTTCACATGCTTTTTAGTGATTTTTTTGAAAGTGGCAAACATGAGAAAGAACACCCCAAAACGTATGGCTGAATAACTGATGTGAAGCAAAACCGCACATTTGGCCCCTAATTGTTACTTCCTGTGGGCTGCATTTCCTATTAACTCTTAAAATCAACACTCACCTTGCCAAGTTTTTAAGAACAAAAAAATATTAATTATAATTTGAAACAGTTATACCACATTTAGTCTTTTCAACAATCTGTGAAAAATTGAACTTTACTATTTATATTTTATTCCTTATATATTATATATACTAAAACTTGAATGAGTTATTTATCAGGGTTATAATAAAAATAAATTCTTAAACATGATGATAGAAGGACTATTGTATTTCTTCATTATCCTTCTGAAAATACTTAGAACTTTTATACACTCTGGAGGTACTCATGGTTTTTTTTGACAACTGGCACTTGAAAAATCAACTGGGTGCTATCTGGGTGAGCCTCTCTATTAAGTGATGTTTAATGAGAATTGTTGTCACCTTCAGCAGTTGCATTGTCAATTTGTTTAAATATATGGTCATTAGAAACCTAAAGTCAGAGGCCAAACTATTATTGCTTTTGATTTTGGGGGGACCACACCACAGACACAGCAATGCCAGATCTGAGCCACATCTGCCACCGATAGCTTAGCTCATGGCAACGGCAGATCCTTAACCCATTGAGCCGTGACGGGAACTCCTGCTTTTGACTTTGTAGTGTCAGCTCTTGTTTGATATAAAAAGTTCAGAGAAGTTTAATATGCCACTTAATATTTTTGATCACTATAAACGACCCCCTCCTTGATGGAGTATTTGAGGTATTGAGAAATATTAGAATTAACATTGCTGAAGACTTTCAGCATGGTGAGGAAGATTCAACAGTAATGGAATCTTGTTTGGCTATCCTGACAGTGTGAGGACCAGAAAAATCAAGATGAATCTTTGAGCTCTGAAGCAGAAAGGCCTCAAGTTGAGGTATTTTCTTCACGTATTATACCATGGAGAGTTAGTTAAAGTAGGTGATGTTCATTATCCACTCGTGGCTACAACCTGAATGATAGAACCAATTTCTAGGCAGGAACTTGAGGATAGGAGTACTTAATTTAGTAAAAATATTCTCATTTCTTTGGACTCATGATATTAGTAGGAGAGGAGGCTACTTTCGAATGATAAATATGGAACATGTTATGACAGTCAAGTGTTTGGGGAAGGGAAGCATACTATTATAGCAGATTACATAGTTATGAACAAAGAAAGTACCATCAAATTTCACTGAAAAGATGCTCCATCAGAGACGTGGGCAAGGTGGTCAGGGTGCAAGTACCCAACTTGATGACCTACCAGGACAAGTCAGATTTTCTACTTGGCAGTTTTACTCTAGAGCTGCCTTATGCAATGTCATAGCCTGTATGTGTGTATATCATGTGGCTATTTAAATTTATATTGGGAGTTCCTGTGGTAACACAGTAGAAATAATCCGACTAGTATCCATGAGGATGCAGGTTCGATCTCTGGCCTCACTCATTGGGTTAAGGATCCAGCGTTGTTGTGAGCTATGGTGTAGATTGCAGATGTGGCTCAGATCTCACATTGCCGTGGCTGTGGTATAGGCCATTGACTGCAACTCCAATTGGACTCCTAGCCTGGGAACTTCCATATGCCACTGGTGTAGCCCTTAAAAGCAAAGCAAAAAAAAAAGTTAAAAGTAAATAAAATTTGAAAGTGAGTTTCTCAGTCATGCGAACCACAGTTCAAGTGCTTAACAGCCTCCTGCAGCTAGTGGCTAGTGCATTGGACAGTGAAGGGACAGAACATGTCCATCACTGCAAAAAGGTATATGGAATGGTGCTGCTCTACAGGCGCTAGAGTTACTTCTATAGACGCTTAGAGAAGGAAATTTATTAGAGTCATTGAGTTGGTGGGGGTTTTTTGTTGTTGTTATTGTAAAAGGAAGGAATGTAGTATGTTGTAAAAGATCTCCAGGTACAAGAAGGCTCATGAGTTGATTAATTTAGTGACTGAGCAGTGGCTAAGGCCCATAGCCCTTATTTCTCTTCAGTCCACCACCCGCCTGGTTGGCTGTATCTATCTTATGGTTTTCTTCCATGGTGACAATATGGCATGGCAGTTCCTGGCAATATTGGAAGTTTCTCTCTGCTGTCTGTCCACTGCTTTTGACTCTCTTTCTAAAGAGAACTTTAATTAGAGTCTGTTTAACAGTGCACAAGGGTTTCCACTGTGGGTGAATAAGTAATGAGAGAAACCTGTTAGGTTCCTTGCCATCTCTTCTACAAGAGGTGAGAATTCATGTCTCATGTGTTTAGCTATGCTGTGCCCTGTGGGCCTAGATTATACCCATAGCCTGGACTGTTAGTTCTTAATTTGGATGGTAGAGAGTTACAACTGCTTTATTTTTTAGCAGCAATTTGTGGCATTTTGAATAATAAAAATCATTAGATCTCAAGGTTGGGAGAAAACTGATAGATGATAGATAACAAAATCCAACCACACTCTGGTCTAATAACATAAATATGCTGGAGGCCTAAAGCCTGATTTATAGTTAAATGTGACTTAAAATTTGATTATCCTTAAATGTATCTTTTAAAATAAATATAATCCCAACATTCATCTCATAATTCTCAGGCTAAAAAGCTGAATGCTAAGATATACATTAAAATAAATGAAGCTTCCTGACACATTATGAACTCTTCCCTAGCAGTATTTTCTTTTCATTTTTTTGAGTATCAATTGCAAGAGTAAGAACTAGAAATGGTCTCCATATACATAATGTTTTATTTAGTTTTCTGAAAACTCAAATGTTTTAGTTTGGTCTTTTTGTTTCAGACAATAGGCTTTCATGGATATATTTTTCTGCCTGTTATACCAGAAAAGGTAAAGCATTTGCCACACAGATTATTTGTATGTGCTTTAAATTTACTCTAGAAAGTCTGACTTTCCATCAGATAATTTTAAAATCAGTCAGGAGGCTGTAAGAATGGGAACCAAATTCCTGATCAGCGTGGCCATCTAAGGAATTTCAGAGACACACTACAGACTCTGCAGTGACCACAGTGACGTTCTAAGTGGTCAGCTAAGTTTTATTTTTGACTCAGAGGGCAATTTGAACTCTAATGGAAAATAGTGGTAATTTCCTAGTTAAGCTTTTTGTAAAGATTAAAATATTGCATGATTTGTGTTGAGGTTTTACAAGACTTTTGTGGAATTGTGTGGAGCAAGAATTAACCCCCATTCCATGGAAGCCACCAGGATTAAACCTATTGAAGAGGATGCACCCGCCAGAGGGAAGGTCTAGGGCTGGAATCCCAGCATTAAGACAGCCTCGTGGTCTCCACTTAGCGAGACTGGGAGCATTGGGCTTTCCTCACCAGTTTGACGTTTATTCTTCCTTTGTTTCAGATGCAGTGTTTGGATATTGGTTTGATTAAAAACCCCGTAAAAGTGTGGGGGTACCTCTTCTTTCAGATTATAGTCATGTTAAGAGTGTGGCCTTTAAGGAACTATGCTAAAATATGTCAGATTGTCAGATTACCTTAGTTGACTTTCTCTTTACAGAAATCTGTTTTTCATTTGAGATCAAGATGGAGAGATTTTCATCCAGTATAACTTGTTTTAGGATTTTAGGATCTTTCCCTATACTTGGGAACTTTTTGTTTGTTTGTTTGTTTTGTTTTTTTGTTTACTTGCTTGTTTTTTTAGTAGTCCAACATTCAAGAAATTTCAAAGAGTATTTTTGTGAATCTTTCCACAAGAGTCTGCTAGATAAGTATTTAAATACTTTTTAAAGTCTTCTGTGTATAAATGTACAGGGAGGGTTGCTGTACAAGAACATACAACCAAGGGGTGAAGGGGATCTGAAATCTAATCTGCCCTCTGCTCCTCATAAGTATTTTTGTCTTCCTTGAGAAGAGATAGCAAGATATATTCTAGGAGTCTAGGAGAAAATGTAATGAGTCATAAATCTTTCCATTTGTTTTTGTTTCTGCTTTGTTTTTGTTCTTTGTAATTATTCCAGATTGCCCCAGCTGAGGGTTGCTAACATTTGTTTCTTTTGTTTACTCTTTGGGACCTAGTCAGTGATTTTCAAGTTCTTTGCTTTGCTGGTTTTTTTTTTTCTTTTTTTTTTAATCCAAATTATTTTTGTGACAAAAATAATTCTTCAAGTTTTTCTTGTAACTTGTCCACTCGTTGAATTATTTTACTTAAGGGCTTCTCCTCCCTTTTCAAGTATATATTCATGTGTTCCTTTTCCTGAACTCTTTCTTGCTTATTACTTATAGTTTTGTTGTGATGTCTCTGAGCAATCCTCTTAACCCTTGGCATTCCTTCCCAGTGAGAAGAGGGGACGTCCTGGCAGCATGGAGCGGTATTCGTCCCCTTGTAACAGACCCCAAGTCTGCAGATACACAGTCCATCTCCCGAAATCATGTTGTGGACATCAGCGAGAGTGGCCTCATCACCATAGCGGGTACGGGGCGTTACCTTGGTGTTTGGGTGTGCTTCAGCTGGCATCGTCAGTTCAGTTGTCATACCATGATCTCTTTTTTTTTTTAAATGAATAGGGATTTTTAAAAAACTGATCCTGAGTAAAATCTTATTTGTTATAAACAGGTGAATTTTATTAATAATAAATTGATGAATGGTTAATTATAAGAAAAACAATGGGTGGTAACAAACTATTTATCAACTTATTTGTAGGTGGAAAGTGGACAACCTATCGATCTATGGCAGAAGATACCATAAATGCTGCCGTCAAGGCCCACAATTTGAATGCAGGACCAAGTAGAACAGTTGGGCTTTTCCTTCAAGGAGGCAAAGACTGGAGCCCCACACTCTACATCAGGCTCGTCCAGGATTATGGACTTGAAAGTGAGGTGGGCATGCATTGCCACATTATCTTACCATTATCTCACCATTGCCAGTAACAGAATCAGAAAAACCATATGGCTTCCCTGATTTAGAGTTTCCTATTGCTGGGTTCGTTTCTATCTGTGTGCTTGTGGGAGTGAACTAAAAGAAAAAAAATATATATTTTGCTTTAATTGCCTAAAAAACAATGCACATTTTGGTTTCTATTTTAGAATCTGGGGTTAGTTTGGTTTGTTTCTAGTAGATAGGACCTCCCAAATTCTTTATCTGTTGAGCATAAGGAAGGCTGTTCTTCAGAAGTGATTTTGGGAGCAGAATGAAGCTGCAACTTCATCAGTCATTGACAGAGTGACACATGTGTAGTAGAGTTAGTGCTGGTGTAAGCATTCCGAGCCCAAGTAGTTTCCTCCCACAAAATCAAAATCTAATACCCTCCTAGAACTATTACTTACAGGCCATCCAAAACTGACAAGATAAGCATGCACATTTTTTTGCTTTGTACCTAGAAGCTGTTAATATTCAAAATACCTGCCTGATATAGTTTTGTTTCCTTAGGTGGCCCAGCATCTTGCCGCCACCTATGGCGACAAGGCTTTTGAGGTGGCCAAGATGGCAAGTGTGACGGGAAAACGGTGGCCCATCGTTGGGGTGCGCCTTGTGTCAGAATTTCCATACATTGAAGCAGAGGTATGTGAATGGCCACGAAGCCATTTCCTGTCTGCCATTCATCTGTGCATTCTCTATCCTATTGAGAATTTATATGTGGCTAAGTTTTAATGTACATACATCAGCTAACATGGAGTAAAATGTCTGCCCTGCACAGATCCTTTCATTTACAATTTTTTTTTGTCTTTTTGCATTTTCTAGGGCTGCTTTCACAGCATATGGAGGTTCCCAGGCTAGGGGTCAAATCGGAGCTGTAGCTGCCAGCCCACGCCATAGCCACAGCAATTCAGGATCTGAGCTGCGTCTGCAACCTACACCACAGCTCACAGAAACGCCGGATCCCTAACCCACTGAGCAAGGCCAGGGATCAAACCCACAACCTCATGGTTCCTAGTTGGATTTGTTAACCACTGAGCCACCACGGGAACTCCTCATTTACAAAATTTTAGTGTCAACTCTGAAGTGATTTTGATAATGCTATCAACATTAATAGAAAATACGCGTTTCTTTCTCCTCCATGGACCTATCCCAAATCTTATTGATTCACAGTCATTTGCCCCTTTTGAGAACCTCTAGCTCCTCCACTTTGTACATTTGTGCTGCCTGATGCTTTATCTTGATTTGACACTATATTTATGATTCACTGCACCTTAAACCATGGGTATCCAGTAAGCATTTGCTTGTGGATTCAATGAAAGACTTCTGTCTTCTAATTACTCTGAGACAGAAAACTTCGAACAGCCTAAAGAGATGAGACTGTAACTTTGCAATACTCATTCTTTGCCTGTTCAGCTCTGTAAACAATATCCATGCTATGTATAGGCAAAGAGGTGATTTCTGTGGATGGTAAATGAGAACTGATGAATTTGCATGTTTGTGCTGGGTTCTATTCAGGGAGAAGGCATTCACTCTTGTACAACTTGTCCCAATTCCCAAACCTTCTTTGGCAGACAGATGGGGAACTCGTATGATGTCACTGTTTGTCTCATGCCTGCTTTGTAAATAAAAATGTAACTTTTCCAAAGCAAGGATTTTTTTTTTTTTTTTTTTGGTCTTTGTGCTATTTCTTTGGGCCACTCCCGCGGCATATGGAGGTTCCCAGGCTAGGGGTCGAATCGGAGCTGTAGCCACTGGCCTACGCCAGAGCCACAGCAACGTGGGATCTGAGCCGCGTCTGCAACCTACACCACAGCTCACGGCAACACCAGATCGTTAACCCACTGAGCAAGGGCAGGGACCGAACCCGCAACCTCATGGTTCCTAGTCGGATTCGTTAACCACTGCGCCACGACAGGAACTCCAAGGATTTTTTTTTTTAAGTGAAACTTTATTTCCTTCTTTTTTTTTTTTAAGGCCTAAATTAATCATTTTACTTCAATTCCAACTTAGGTGAAATATGGAATTAAGGAGTATGCCTGCACGGCAGTGGACATGATTTCACGTCGGACTCGCCTGGCCTTTCTAAATGTCCAGGCAGCAGAGGAAGCCCTACCCAGGATTGTTGAACTGATGGGAAGAGAACTGAATTGGAATGATTCGAAAAAAGAGGTATTATATGGAAGTCTTTATTTTTATTTTTAAGTTTTTTTTTGTTTTGTTTTGTTTTTTTTTGCCTTTCTGTCTTTTTTAGGGCCACACCCCCAGCACATGCAAGTTCCCAGGCTAGGGGTCCAGTCGGAGCTGTAGCTGCCGGCCTACATCACAGCCACAGCAACAGCAACTTGGGATCAGAGCTGCGTCTGTGACCTACACCACAGTTCAAGGCAATGCCAGATCCTTAACCAACTCATCGAGGCTAGGGATTGAACATTTGTCCTCGTGGATACCAGTCAGGTTCGTTAACTGCTGAGCCATAACGGGAATTCCATTATATGGAAGTCATTAAAACCAGTTTACATGATAAGCTTGTAATGTTTTAATCTGTTAGTAGAAGCTAACATAGTTTTTGATGGTGACTTCAGATTTTCTTCCAGTTTCTATGTGTATTATGTGTGTGTTTAATATTGTTAGGCCCTAGGAAACTGCCAAGATATTCTTGCAACAAATACCTTGCTGTAATAAATTCTTGTAACAAATATCCTTGTAACCAAATATTCTTTGTGGTAGTTTTTGGAAAGTCCCTTATAGAAAAATGTTCTCAAATTTGTGGTCATAATTCCTAAAAAAGTAAGATAAAAACAATTGTGGGTAGAACCTTTTCTGGATTTCATTGAAAACATTCTTAGAATGTATTCTGAAGTGAAATTCACACTCCTGCAAGTTTGCCTTTGGTAGGAAATAGTGGTTTTATGGCCTGACCACCAAATGCTTATTGACTTGTGTAATTTGAAATTTTATATTTATACCCAAATTAAAAAAAGAAAGCCAGTGATGGTTAGATGCCCACATATACAGCCCTGGGCTTCTTGTAATAAATAGAAGATCATCATGATTTTTAATTAAACCAAAGTATTATGATGTACAGAGGTATCATACATGTATTTATTCAGAAAGTACTCTCTGTGCTTATTAGTTTAGTTTCTTCCCCCCAGTCTTTCTTGAATCCATTCCATTTAGGCTCTTTTGCTGCCACTTTGCTGAAGTGGCTATGGTCACCCTCATCAGTCACTTCCACATTGCTCATTGTACTTGTCAACTCGAGGTCATCCTTTTACTCAACCAGTTAGTAGCCTTGACACAGTTGGTTTCTCCCTCCTTCTTGAACACTACGTGTCTTAGTTTGCTTGGGCTGCTATAACAGAATACCCCAGAGTGGGTGGCTTTAATAGCAGTCACTTATTTCTTACAATTCTGGAAGCTATAAATCTGAGATCAGGGTGCCAAGGTGAGATGGTTGGGCTCCTTGCTGGGGTCCTCCCTCCTGGCTTTCAGACAGCTGCCTTCTGGAGGGAGGGAGGGAGAGAGAGAGGGGAAGAGGGAGAGAGAGAGAGGAAGGAAGAGAGAAGGAGAGGGAGGAGGAGGGGGAGATGGGGCAAAGAGGGTGGGAGAGAGAGAGAAAGCTCTCTGGTCTCTTCTGTTGAGGGTGCTAATCCTAACAAGGTTTATCCAAAGCTAGTTACATCTCCAAAGCCTCACCCCTCCAAATCCTACCACACTGGAGGTTAGGCCCTCAGCATACGAATTTGGGGGGGGATACAATTCAGTCCACAGCACCATCTTTCTCAGATCTCCTCCTGCCTCCCTCAGACGACTACTATTTCTGACTGCTCCATGTCATAAATACCTGTTCCACTTTTTGGTTGCCAGGACCTAAATCTTAGTTTCATATTTGATCTAAAGCCATCAACCAACCTTATATTTATCTTCAAATAATGACATGAGTTCAGTTAGGACACTCAGCTGCTGATTCAGGCTACTAGCATCTCTTACATGGATTATTATAATAGCCTCCCCTCCCCAAACAGTGTCCCTGCTTTAACAATTTCAGTGATTCTATTAAAATTAAGAAAGGTCATTGGATCTGTTAATCTGAAATTCAGAAGGGAGGTCTGCCCTGGAGATATAAATTTGAGTTGGTCATTAAGACATCACAGGACTAGGGAGCTGGTGCAGTTAGAGGACAAAAAGTGATCCTAAGACTGAACCCTGGAGCACTCCAGAGTTTAGATGCTGGGGAGAGAAGGAAGAATCCAGAACAAGAAAGTAATAGTTGGTGACGTTGGAGTAGGTGTGACAGGACTCAAAAGAGAGTTGGGACCCAGAAGAAAAAGGAGGGAATATTTTAAGAAGAGAAAGGTCATCTACTGTATCAACTACTACTGCCAGGGTTGGTAAGATAAGGACTGGTAATTAACAGTTCCTTTTTTTTTTTTTTGTCTTTTTGCCATTTCTTGGGCCTCTCCTGTGGCATATGGAGGTTTCCAGGCTAGGGGTTGAATTGGAGCTGTAGCTGCCGGCCTATGCCAGAGTCACAGCAACGCGGGATCTGCCACCCACACCACAGCTCACAGCAATGCCAGATCCCCAACCCACTGAGCAAGGCCAGGGATCAAACCCGCAACCCCATGGTTCCTAGTCGGATTCGCTAACCACTGAGCCATGATGGGAACTCCAGGTAATTAACAGTTCCTTTGCTAACACATCCTCTCTTTTACTCAGAGTCAGTCTCAAGTCATTACAATGGTTTATGGGCCTCTCTGTGATCTAGCCACCACTTTTCTTTTTTTTTCCTTTTTAGGGCTACATCTGTGGCATATGAAAGTTCCCAGGCTAGGGGTCAAATCAGAGCTGCATCTGCCTGCCTATACCACAGCCACAGGAATGTGGGATCCGAGCTGTGTCTGTGCTGTACCACAGCTCGTGGCAACGCTGGATCCTTAACCCACTGAGTGAGGCCAGGAATCGAACCCGCATCCTCATGGATACTAGTTACAGCTGAGTCATGACAGGAACTCCTCCTCCAATTTTAATGCCATCTATGTAGTGCACTGTTGTTGAGAATCACTGTTTGATAAGAACTCCTTAATCCTAACCACAACTCTTGTCAGGCATAACCTTACCCCCATTTCATAGTTGAGGAAACAGGCTCAAGGAGGTAAGTTCCGGTCAGAGTTCATACAACTAGTAAATTGTGGAACTGGGGTTGAAACCAGGTATTCTGATCACAGAGTATACCTTTTCTCACCCTGCCCTGCTGCCTCTGCATTGGCTGGACTAGTTTATAGCTCTTCCGGTTTTGAGTTTTGGTTTGTCCAAGTAATCCTATATACAGAAACAACACCAGAATGAAACTTATTCCTGTGCTACTGCCAATCATTTTTACCATATAGAAGGATTGGGGATAATGTGTTCCTGTAAAAATTATGGTTGGAATGATTTGAATATGTAGGAAGGTACTTGTGCCAGGAATTCAGGCTGTAGGAGGTAGGAAGGAGGAAGAAAACTCTGTGAACTAGTTATGTTTGGCCCTCCTGAAGAAACCAGATTTAACTTCAGTTTAGATTTTATGAGCAGATTTATGTTCTCTGAAATATTCTCCCATCCCCCTTAACAAACAAAGTAACAGAAATAAAAGACCTAAAGTTATCACTCAGGATCTGAGACATAGGAATATTAATGAGAACCACGGACAGTCTAGAGAGAACAAAGAACAAAGGAAAAAGAATTAAAGGTTAGAAAGCTGGACTTCTGAGAAAAGGTTAAAAGCACTGGGATTACTTAACCTGCAAAAGTGAAAGAGGAACGAGGTGATAAATAACTCTCTGCAGATGAATTGTGTTTTTCGTTTTTTGGGTTTTTTGTTTGTTTGTTTGTTTGTTTTTTACCAGTCAATACTTAATGAGTGACTTGTGCACTGAGCATTATACCAGATATTTTAGGTGAGTTATAACTAGCTCATAGTTTCAAGGATCTTCAAATTTAATTGTTTAGAACATGTATATGCCTCAGAAATGTGTGTATATCTTCCAAACTAAAGGAGAGATTTAGAGAACTGTTACTTAAGACCAAACACAGCCAACTTGGAAGAATCAACCAGAGAGGAAGGCATTGTCTAGGGAAGCTGGGGACTGATAGAGGAGTTGGTGAAGATATTTAGAGAATGTGACATCGCCAAATTGTGTTTTACAGGTTATAAATTAAAGCCAGTGAGAAGATGACTACATGGTCAAAAGAGGTTTGGAAATTATGAGTTAAACAAATGAAGCCATTTTCTCGAATGCAGATAATTTGGCACCTTTAAAATGCTTATGTTCATTGTCAGTGTCCAAAAGAGAATTTATTTGGAGACAGATTCAACTCTCCCTTGAGTCTGTAGTAGTATTGCTGTGGGATATATTTTGGAAAATGCTGCCGTACTATTTGGCAAGGTAGATTTTTTTATAACTTTCAGACAAAACATACATTTCATTGAGGGACTTTAGAGAGAAGACCACTTAAGCCTACTGAGAGAATCTCACAAAAAGACCTTTTTTTTTTTCAAAAATAATTCCAGTGAGGAGAATAAAGGGGGGAAGCAAGTGAAGAAATGGAGGGACTACAGACAAGGCCAGCTGATAAGCACCAAATATCAAACAGATGGGAGACAAAAGACGCAACAGTGAAAGAGTATCCAGTCCTACTAAAAAATGCATATGAATAGTGTCAGGAATTGGCTGAGTGTTGGCAAAAATGCTAAGAACACCACAAATAACTTTTACAAATCGAAAAGAATGCAAATAAGGCCTAACCTAGATCATCGCTTAAGCTGACTAACACTGTATCCTTGATTGCTAGAGAAGGGAGAAAACTTTTCAACTCATAGTTTAATACCAATTTGTTTTTCTTTTTTTCCATTTTGTCAAGGAGAATGATTTCCATTGTGAGAAGAGCAAAATAAATATTGGTAAGAGGAAATAGACATTCAAATAGAGGGCTGCTCTAAATGAGTTTGTATGCCAACTCAGAAAAATTATACCTCAGGGTACTCAGAGAATTTGCAGATGGGATTTATTTAACTACAGTTGAGCTTTAAAATATCATGGCAAATAGGAGCAGAACCAGAAGACAGAAGGTGGGCAAATGTAGTAACAAATTTAAAAGGGGAAGGGGGGGAATATAGTGTGTAACCTGTAAACTAGTGGTCTTGGCATTGATCTTGGGGGCAGTTTTCTATATTTTGGCATTTAAGTTTGTTTTATCAGTATTTATCAAGAAGTTAGTGATCACTGGAAGCTAGTCATGAACCATTTAGAAAACATAAATCACTCAGACACTTTCTTTTCAGGAAGAGCAACAAGTTTGTTAGATCAGGCAAATGTTATAGACATAATGTATTTGGATTTCATTTAGGGTTGTAGGAGCCCCCCTCCCCCGATATCACTTAAAAATTGGTGAATTTATAGCTGTCAAATGATCTCTCTCCTTAGAAGAGGTCTCTGCTAGCAGGTTGTGAGGACTCTGTCCTTGGTCTTGACCGAATCTAGCTTGGTTCAGGTGCTGAGATTACAACATCGATGGCACACATCTTTGGTGTCCTATAGGAGACTAGAGGGCAGAGTGAATGGTGACACATTGAAGCAATGGGTGACATTTCATTAGGTACAGTTTAATAGAGCTAAATGTTTTCTTACTTTGTATTGGGTAGAAAAACAATTCCATCCACTCATGACAGATTTGATAAGACTTGACAGTAGCACATGCAAAAAAGAAATAGTTTTCGTTAACTGAGAATGCATAGCAGGTAACAGTGGATCATGGCCACCCCCAGATGCAATTACAACCTTAAGCTGCCTTAAGAGAAACTCCTATCTCTAGACTGATGAAGCTGGTATCTACTTCTGTCTAGGACATGCTAGATCTCTGTTGGAGTATTGTGTCGTCTTCTGATAATTTTACTATATGACAGACTAGCTGTGGTTTGGGAGGAATTATCCAGCATGGTGAATGGGTTTAAAATCATGTCTGGGAGTTCCCATCATGGCACAGAGGAAACAAATCTGACTAGAAACCATGAGGTTGCAGGTTTGATTCCTGGCCTCGCTCAGTGGGTTAATATCCAGTGTTGCTGTGAGCTGTGGTGTAGGTTGCAGATGTGGCCTGGATCTGGCATTGCTGTGGCTCTGGTGGAGGCCAGCAGCAACAGCTCCGAATGAACCCCTAGCCAGGGAACCTCCATATGCCACGGCTGCAGCCCTAAAAAGACAAAATAAAATAAAATAAAATCATGTCTTATTCTGGAGAGTAGTTCTAAACTTAAAGAAAGTCTTAAGGAGGAAAGATCTATCTATAAGTATTCCTTGTGTTGTGATACAGGGGAAAAAAATTTTAGACTTTAAAAATGTTACTGTAGGAAAGTTGAGCTAATCCCAAATTGGAAGAATTGCAGAGATTGGTTTAATCTCAGCATAAGTATTTTAAGCAATTGGGGCCTTCCCTTCCTGCTTTCAGTGAAACTGAGTTACCTCTCTATTACTAGAGTTCTTTAGATAGAGACCTCATGCTTCTAGTTTTGGAATGCTGCAAAGGAAATGTGGGGTTAGGGAGGTACATTGGTGAATTCTAAGGAAAAAACCCCTTCTGGCTTTGGGACTCTGTGATCCCTTGCTTGATATGGAGTATAGTTAATGACATGGGCAGTAAAGGACATGACTTAAGGAAGAGCTTGTTCTTGGAGGGAAGCTCCCAAGATGCCATATCCAAGGAGATGAATCTTGGACCAGTTTTGTAGAAAATAGCTGGGCAAAATTGGTGCAATAAAACAATAATTTCATTTTTAACTAGTGGATTTTCTTGTGCGAAGACAGTAATCTGCCAGTGAAGAATGTTCCTGGTGATTTTTAAAGGCAAGTTTTACCTTTAAAAGTATGCCCTGTATATTATGTATGTGTGTATATAATAAAATAAATAAATATATAATATATACCATATATAATAGAATTCCTAATGTTATTACATAGCAAAATGAAAAGATAGAAGTGCTAAAAAATTACCTCAGCTAATATATGTCTATGTCTTCTTTATATATTTTAAAAATATATGTATTTCTCCTAAGAGAAAGGAAAGTAGGAAGGGAATAATATCAGAAAATATGCTTACCTTCTGAAGAAAAAGTAGCAAAAGGACTTGTCACTGATGTAAACAAAGACCTATAAGCACACGTCATGCAAGAGTGTGTGCCATTTTTTATTTTCCTTGTTTCGCTTTTCACTGGCACTATTCTGCAGACCAGAATTTAGGTCTACAAATTGACTTAGTAAGATCCTTTGATGGGCAGTCTGGGGAATTTAAGACATATTATTAAGCATTTCTAGGTCAAAATCTCATGGATTTACTATAACAAGCACACACTTTTCACTTACATTATATGAAGACTGCATGTAAGCTGCTGTGGCTCTTTGTATTTTAGATTGGCTTCAGATCTCTCTGAATCATGCCTTACTCATGGCACAGGAGCAAGAGAGGCCAAGCAAAACTGCACAATTGTGTTTAAAGGTTTTACTCAAAAGTGGCATTTATCATTTCCATTCATGTGCTATTGGCCAAAGTAAATCACCTGCCCAGGTTCAGATCAGTGGGGTTGAGAAGTATACTTATGGGTGAGAAATGTGTGTATGAGTATAAAAGAGAGTAAAGAGATATTTGTAAACAATATACAGTATGAGTCATTTTGGAAGTTTGGGTTTTTTTTGTTTTTTGGGTTTTTTGTTTGTTTGTTTTTAGGGCTGCACCCACAGCATATGAAGGTTCCCAGGCTAGGGGTTAAATTAGAGTTGCAGCTGCTGGCCTACGCCACAGTTACAACAATGCCAGATCTGAGCTGCGTCTGTGACCTACACCACAGCTCACAGCAACGCTGGATCCCTAACCCACTGAGCGAGGCTGGGGATTGAACCTTCATCCTCGTGGATACTAGTCAGATTCATTTCCCCTGAGCCACTCCCATTTTGGAATTTTTCACTTGGGAGACTGGTATGATGAAATCTAAGACAGTATCCTCAGTAATACGGTAGTATCAGTTGAGGCTGATGACGCTGAAAACAGGAAGAGTAGCTATTCAATAGAATAGTTTGTTTCTTCTCATGGCTGTAACCTCCACCCAACTATAAGCATACTACTGACAAAATTTTAGAATTAGTTAATCCTATGATGTCTCTCTTGTTACCACATGCCGCATTATAGTAGTTGTTCAAGTCCTGGATATCATCTTCACTTTTAATGCTTTTTTGTCACTAAGCCACAAAGACTTGATCCTGTAGATTTTGGTAGTCATTACTGTGGAAGAATATTTGGCAGTAGAAGAAGCAAAATATTAAAACATGCAACAACATGAATGAGTCTCAGAATTGTTATGCTATATATGAATGTAATCAAACAGAAGACTACCTACTATATGAACCTTACATAGGAAATTCTAGAAAAAGCAAAACTCTGGTGATAAAAAAGCAGAGGTTGCCAGGGGATAGAGGTCAGGGGAAGGAATCAACTGCAAATGGGAGTGAGGAAGATTTTTAGGGGGATAGAAATGTTCTATATCTTTTGATCATGGTGGAGAATACATCACACTGCATACCTAAAATAGGTGAATTTTAGTGAATATAAATTATACTTCAGTAATAGTGGAGGAAATAAAAAAAATTGTGCTTGCTAGAAAAATGAAGATGGGCTTCTTTTTAGAAAACCAAATTTTAAAAAAGAGAAAAAAAATCAATAATTCTTTCCATAAATCCTTGAACTTTGTGTGTGTCTGTGTTTTAGGAAGAACTTGAAACAGCCAGGAAGTTTCTATATTATGAAATGGGCTATAAATCTCGATCAGAACAGCTAACAGATCGCTCTGAAATTAGCCTACTGCCTTCAGACATTGACAGGTACTTCTAATAAGTTTCTCTCTCTCTCTCTTTTTTTGTCTTCACTTACCTAAGTATATTTATTTGCATTATTCAATGATGTGTTCCAGGTACAAGAAGAGATTTCATAAGTTTGATGCAGACCAAAAGGGCTTTATTACCATTGTTGATGTTCAGCGTGTATTAGAGGTAATATTTTTTTGGGTTCAATATCTTTGATAGCAGAAGAATGTCAAGATCACATTAAATAACTTTTCTATCTAGTGCTTTCTATATTTTTCTTTGAAACTCTCAACAACGTTAATAAAAATATATGTATATTTTTAATTTATTTTTATTTTTTTTTCTTGTCTTTTTTTGTCTTTTTGCCTTTTCTGGGGCTGCTCCGGCAGCATATGGAGGTTCCCAGGCTAGGGGTCTATGCCACAGCCACAGCAACGCAGGATCCAAGCTGCATCTGCAACCTACACCACAGCTCACGGCAATGCCGGGTCTTTAACCACTGAGCAAGGCCAGGGATGGAACCCGCAACCTCATGGTTCCTAGTCAGATTCGTTAACCACTGCGCCACGACAGGAACTCCAAAGATATGTATACTTTTTAGTGAAACTTCGTTATTTTGTGCTTTCCTTTTATTTAGAGTATCAATGTCCAAATGGATGAAAACACGCTTCATGAAATTCTGAATGAAGTAGATTTGAATAAAAATGGACAGGTTGAACTCAATGAATTTTTGCAGGTGAGTTGAAAGGAAACAAGTATACTTGCTTTTTATATTTTGGTCATCAATGGATGTTCAGGAATGGATTTTTAAGTCCATACATTTCAGTCAGTTCTCACTTCATTCTGAAAAAAGAAAAAAGCTCGAAGTTGATTTATCTGCCTTTAAAGATAAGGCTTTATGCAGTGCTGTTCTTTTTCTAAGACACATTCTGCTGTGTTGGGCAATTTAGATTAAATCTAAGTTAATTACAGCTTAAAGGGAGGAATCAGAAGTGTGCTTTATAAAGAAATATGCCGTGGGGTACCACTGACGGACCTTTCTTTAGTTCTTATGTGGAAAGCGTATTTTTAATCAAGGAAGTTTAAAGAAATCAGAGTTGTATTCATTTGAGAATCATATTCACTTGAGAACCTGAAATGCGATGATTATAGTCTTACATTTTAAAGAAACTGAAAAGCAAAAGAAAGGAAACCTGTGTTCTGGGTCAAGACCATATAATTCAAGCATTTCTAGTTCCAATTTTCCACTTACCCAAGGCTCAGTTATTTAATCCTAACCATGAAGTAAATTTTGTTAATTTAACTTCAAACTGGATGCTACACCTCATTCCTTAAAAGTTCCTTAAAAGAAAGAAATTCAACAGACCCATACGTTATTTGTAATGGCCAAAGGACTCTGCTCTTAGGAAGAATGTATTAGGTTCCAAGCAGCCAGGTTTTTTCCGTAGCGCTTCTTGGGCAAGTATTTCAAATGAATGCCAGGTCTTGCTTGCACCATGGCAATGATGAATGCTGAACATGAAATAAATTAATGCTGGGGATTTTGGTCAATGTCAGCCCTTTCTTCACTGTGTCAAGTTAAACAAACAAGATCAAGGCAAAGGAAATGGTAATTGTCTCTCTGGAGATGAGCTGCAGATAAGAGCATTGTTGAATCTAAATGCAGAAAATTTTCACAGGTTGTGTCCAGCATTTCAAAAAAGAATGTTTAGTTCTTTACGTTATTGTTTAACTAAGTGCACATTTGAAATTGAGTTTAAAATGTATGCTTGGGAATTAGAAACCATTTCATACATTTTTTTGTATAGTTGTTCCCTTGAGAAAAATTTTTTTTTGTTTGCCTCAGGATTTTAGAAAACTTTTCCTTAAAGAAATAGTTGATGCTTCATTTTGTACAGGTTGTAAATAAACAACAGCATTTAGGGTTCAAAGATTCAAAGACCCAGGGTTTTAGAAACAATAAGAATCTAACTTTATGAATCTGCTATGTGGTTTGGGTGTTAAGTAATTTTCTTGAGTACAGTAGAGTTCAACACATAGCAAATAATTTAAACCATCTGCACATTTTCTTGTAGAGTTTTTTTAATAATTGAGAATTTCTTGTCCAATTCTAAATGAAAGAAACTATTCATGTTTCTACTAAGTATAAATACAGAGTGTAATTTTCAACTTAAAAAATGCTGACCATATATCTTTTGAAATACAGTCACACCCAAATATTATTTTTTTCTTGTAATATGGTTTCAAGGTATATGTACTGTTTAAAGAAAACTTTAAGTTCTTAAAGGTTGGTACATCATAACATGTTTATTGATTAAGGAAAAAAAAAAACCCTCCAGCTTTCTTAGTTCTGTTAGTGCAGATAAACTTTGAAGGTCTTCATGGAATCAGAGATAAAACAGTAAACAATAAATTGTTCTGTCTTTAGATGACAGCATTCTTTGTTACACCATTCATCAGATGCAGAGTATGATTTCAGGTCTTGGTTTTGTTTTTAGTAAACTATTCTTCTTTTCTGAGGATTAAGAGCCCATGTTTATCCCATTAAACACTGTTTTGAATATAGAGATGTTTTTAATAATCCTCCTGGAAGGATCTCAATAGATACTGCCTGGTTACATGACTTGATTTTTAGGTTTGGGCTCTAATGACACTTAATGCATGTAGGAGTCCATCTCTAATAAGCAATAGCTTGTGAAACAGCTTTTAATAAGGTCAGGAAATTCTGAGCCATCCCCTTGGCAGATGCCTCTGACTCTTATTCAGAGTCATTTTTAAGAAATGTTATCTCTGTAGGCTAAAAATTATCACCCTAAAAATATTTTGAGGATTTACGTGTGTGTGTGTGTGTGTGTGTGTGTGTGTGTGTATATATATATATATTTCTGATGAACGACTAAATGTGTTCTTTAAAAAATAAATAGATAAAAAAGACTGAGGAAGTGAGATCAAGAAAAGCAAATAGTTAAAACCACATCAACTTGAAAAGGAAAAAAAAAAATCCCCATGCTCATAATTGCACAGTGCCTTCCAGATTAAAGGCATTTGCCCGTTGACTGCATGTAATTTCAAACTAATTCTGATTTTATCCATTGGATCAAAATGAATTAGCTAAAATCTGGGCTGTGGAGTGCTTTTAATTCTTAAGGTAGATCTCTGGGTCCATTTTCAAGGACTTAAATGTAAATTACTTTAAAAAGTCTTTAAGGAATTTGGATTTGGGCGACTTGAAGTTGTCAAGAACAGTAACACTAAAAAAGAGTAGTTAAATAGAGGTCACGGTTTGTTTTTGTTCAATCCTTGAGATTCCTTTTTAAGATTTTTAAATGGAATTAAAGATCCAATATTTGAGTTGCTCAAAAAAATATGTGCTCTGGGCACATTAAGGGGCAAGAAGTAATGCCTTCGATTTGCATTTAAAAGAAGGCTGATTTGCTGGGTAGGTGTAGTTTTTGTAGTGGTGGTGAAATACCAACCCCTTCTCCCCTTGAAATGTTTGAAAATTGTACTCTTCTTCTGTGAGCTATAGTACCTGCTTTGGTTTTTGATGGGGGCACTTAATTACCTCCCCCCCACCCGCCTGCACACTGCGGAGGTCACCATTAAAATGCCACGTACCAGAGAATGAGCCTGCCTTTTGAATCTGTTGCCTCTTTTCTCTTTAAGCTGATGAGTGCTATTCAAAAAGGAAGGGTATCTGGAAGCCGGCTTGCTATACTCATGAAAACTGCGGAAGAGAACCTCGACAGAAGAGTTCCCATCCCTGTAGACCGAAGTTGTGGAGGATTGTGAGTCTGAGCAGTAAATCCACAGCCAACAAACATAGGAACAGCAGATCATCCTGTAGCAAACCAGAGATGACTTTCCACACTCCAAACTAGTGGATATGGATAGGCTGCCTTTTTTATTTAACACTGGGAAACATTCCAAAGTTTTAGAATGTTGATATATACCCTTTATTTGTATTTGTCATTTAACTTAGCTTCTTAAAAGTCTATTTTATTTTTTTTCCTCATTTTTCAGTGCAAACTGGTTCAATGTTTTGCATTCCTTTTGTGACCTGTTAGACTGGATATGCTTCCTGTATTTTTGTTTATTCATTTATTCTAAGTCAGTCTTAGAGGCAGAGTATTTTGGAAGAAATTGAAAAAAAAAGAAGCTAGTATTATTTGGTGACATGCACCGAGCTCTGGACATGGAGTAGGTGACAATATTTTCTCTTAAGAGAAATTGAGTGGGGTGTGACCCATTAAAAATGATAGTTTCTGGAGACCCCTCAGCCCCTTCTTCCTCCAGCTTGTCTGCCTTCTCCATCCCAACAGTATTGTACAACTTTGTATCTAGAGCATGATGGGCAAAACTGAAGAGGGAAGAAAAAAGTTTAGATCTGGTTATAAGAACAAATCTCAAAGAGAAACTCTGAAAGCTTCCAGAATCACAGGTACAAGATAAGGATAGCACTGACATTTGCTGGGAGCTACAGTGATAGTTTCATCTCAGCAATTCATTTTTTTCCCCCCAGTCACTGCTGGTTTTTCTTTGACTATTACAGTTGCCAGGAAGAGCCTTGCTTTTCTTACTTTAAAACCAGCATTTAAGTGGCAGGTTGGATGTAGAGGGATGAGACTAAATTTCTCAAATCTTTACAGTAGGAAGAGATATGAGGATTAAAACCCTGTTTACATATCCACATATTATAGCACAATTTTCAATCCCCAAATCCTATCTCTTGGAGAGTGTGATACTGCTAGATGTGGCCCATTTCGCTCAGGTTATCGCATCATTTGGAGGGAATATTTGTAAACAGATAGTAAGAGAGGATAGAAATAGCTTTTAGTCAACTTTAGTTACAATTATTTGTAAAAAGGCACAGGATTGTAATGTTCAAGGTCATTTTAATTGCTTAAAGCCTTCCTCCTTCTCTACTCAATGGAAAAGTTCTCAATCAACTGCAAAGGAAAAGAAAAAAAGGAAGCCACACTCAACACACACGCATCCCCCAGCTCTCTCTCTCTCTCTCTTACACACACACATACACAAGACAAAAACAAAAATCGATGTGCATAGAATTTAGTAACTATGTAATATATTGAATTTAATTTGGTATGCTTTTGCAATACTTTGCAGTTTAGCCTGTCATATCTGAATGTTTGTTCATTATGCTTCATCTTGTGAAGTTAACTACCTGCTTTTTTTGATTTTTAATATCACATTGTATAGGAAATAGGGAATGTAACCCTTTATTTAGTGTCATGTTTTCATTGTGCAGACTTGAAATCTTAATTTTTTTAAACTGGTACCTGAAACACTTTTGTGCTGTCATTTCTAAATATGTTAACATTGTAGAATCTCTTTATGCCTCATTCAAGTGGGGTATGAGCCTGTCTGTCACAATATACACACTGGACGTTTACCCCACCCCTGACCTCTGAAACAGATAGTTAAGATAGCATCTTAACTTATTTTGTGTTTAAGTGAAGTTTTAACTTGCCACTTCCTAAAGGAAAACCTAAAACAGAGCAAATGACGCTCCCAGGTATCACTGTGAACTTTTTTCTTTTAAGGCGTGATTTTTTTTTTTTTACGCTGGCTTTCTCCCCCCATCCCATCTCAAATAATGGAAGCATGTGGCTTTGGAATTTAGGTTTTTTTCTATCAAGACAGTAAACTGCACTGTTTAGACCCCGGTGACACTTAGCAGACAGAAGAGCTGTCATTTAAGACATCAGAGGTGATGCACCACAATATTGTACATTTGTGCTCTCTCTCTTTCTCTCCTTTTCTAGTTAAATCAAGATAACGCTGACTTGTACCCTCCCTGAATCCATTACCAGGGGGGCTTGTAACCTGATGGGCCTTGGCAGAGCTATATTTGTAAAGAGACCTTGTTTGTGCACGCTTTGCTATGGATGAAGTTCCTTTAAGGACAAAGAAAAGTGCACTTTTTGTCTTTTGAGTATATCTGCTTTTGCTTAAAATCTGCTAGTTCTAAAGCATACGCTCCTTCACCAATCTCAGAGACTTGTCTTGGAAATGAGCTGGTTCCAAGCCTTTACTGTGAATAAAGCACCCCCGCATTTTTGTGTAAGTTCTTAATTAAACCTGTACAGCTTCTTCACCTGATTTCAGAAAAGGAGAGGAGAGATGGTGTGGAAGGGTGTAAAGCTCCTTCAAAACCTATTCTAAATGCAAAAGATTCTATTTTTTCTTTTCATATAAACATGGTATTAACTGATTCCTTTGGGGTGGGTGTAGGGTATGCAGAGATTGTCTTTTACCATCCAGTGATTTATTTAAAGAGCCTTCAAGGGGATTCAGGTGAAGGAACCCCCATCTGTGGTGGAGAGCTGGATGCTTCTTTAAAGAGCCTTTACCATGGTCATAACAATAGTGATAATGCTGGATTATTTGTTAAGCCAAGATTGCCTGCCTCATCTCCATCATGCTGTTTGCAATATTCTTGCTTTCAATCAGTTTTCACTGAGTGTAACTTTAGGGTTTCTACTACTAAATGCATGCTCCTTATTCTGCTTTAGTTTCTAGCTGTGTTTTATCTTTTTCAAAATACGTACTTTTTTGTACAACAACAAAAACTTCATTCTTTTACTAAACATACTGTAAAGGATGATCATTGATTTTTTTTCCTTTTGTATGTATTGGTAACAACTTTTGGCATATGAATGTAATAATGTTGAAGTCAATGACGCTAATAACTTGCACTGTTTTGCATTATGTCAACCCTTTTTAGGGAGTAAAAAAGCCCTACTGTGTTTTTAAGGAATATCAAGCATAAGCCCAGTACTGGAGTGGATATACACTGCATGTTTTCATATGTGGCATTTTTATGTATTGTGTTGGGTTATTGTTCTAGATTGGACTGTTAAATAGTATGTTTGAGGCTGGGTTGTCATTTTTATAACTGTCTTGGTGTTTTATCGCCATTATTTATTACTTTTGATATACAGAATGAGCTGCATGCATTTATAGAGCAATAAGAGGATGTATTTAATGTGCCTTGTTTTTAACTGAATAAGAACTGAAAGCATGAATCAATAAAACTGATTAAAATGGTCCATTTGCTGGCATTTTGATGTTACTTGCAGTCAGAGAAATAACTTTGATTACTGTTGAAGTTTAAAAGTTAGAAAATATTTTCATATACCATATTTTTAATTTCTCTTACATGTTAATTCTTTTAGCTTACAATTTTGTAATTTTATCTCAGAAATGAATCCCCGTATAGACATTTTCCAAGACTGCCAGATTTATTTGTATTAATGTGTTGCTAGAGGCTTTAGGGCAGGACTTCTGCATTTGTGCAATCCTATTCTAAAATTACATTCATCCTATTACAACTCTGTTGAATTCTTTTTTCCTCCCTTTTTTCTTTCTTTTTTTTTTCTTTGTCAACCAGTGCCTTTTAGCCCGAGCATTCCCAGGCACACTGATGAATTTTATCATAACTAAAATCAATAGAAATGAATGGGAAAGATTACATAATCCATTTTGATCATCTTACATGTCAAGTTAGTGTAGGGTTGCCAAGTGTTGATAAATGCTCTGACAGAAAAATGCTATACATTTTCATTGTTGGTAAATCAGTAAAGCTGTTATCAGTTTTAGCACAAATTTTATAACGCCTATGTTATTTTATAGGTTTTAATTCATACCTGTATATGTAGCATCGTCACCCTTTGCAGTTGAGAAGTGCTGCCTCTTGGTTTGGCATACTCAAAGGTCTGTGGGATCTTCTGAAGTTTCCTTGAAATTTTATAAAATAGCTCAGAGCCCTGACCCCCAGACACACTTGGAACAATGAACAGTTTGTTCAGTTCCTGGAAAAAAAAATATATATAGCAGCTCAAAATATTGTTCATGGATCGAGCGTATTAAATTTCGTAGCACTTTAAAATTTGTCAACATGGAGATCCCATTGCAGCTCAGTGGTTAATGAACCCAACTAGTATCCGTGAGGATGAGGGTTCAATCCCTGGCCCTGTTCAGTGGGTTAAGGATCTGGCGTTTCTGTGAGCTGTGGCGCAGGCTGGCGCAGCTCACAGACGCAGCTAGGTTCCCATGTTGCTGTGGCGTAGGCCGGGAGCTGCAGCTCTGATTTGACCCCTAGCCTGGGAACTTCCACATGCTGCTGGTGCAGCCCTAAAAAGCAAAATAAATAAATAAAAAATAAAAATTGCTCCAAGTTTTCAAAAACATGTAAAACTTATGGTAATTGAAGAAAGAGAAATAGACACTCTGCATCTGTATTTTGCAGTCTAGCTCAACACTGCACGATCATTGGTGTTGGTTCTCACCTGATGACATTTGACTTAGAAAGGAAGCAGATAACAGAAGTTTTATATTGTTATGGCACCCTTGTAATGAGAGAGTTTCTGTAGAGGAGATGGCATTGATGGCCTTTTTGTGCCTGCACTTTGTACTTAGGTCTCTACTGAGCTACCCCACTTGTGAAATACACGTACATAAGACAAGGTATGAGAGCCATGGTGACACCAGAGACAGTCCTGTAGGTCCTGTGCTAAGAAGGCCGTGGGCCCTTTGCAAAAACATCAATAACTACCTGTAGATTTTGTTAACTCTTTGATCCTGAATAGTAAAATTTATTGGATCTTAGCAAAATATCACTTTTGCAAAATGATTAGGACTCTCTTCATGCTCCACATTTGGCATCAGGCATCAAACGGCATCACTTAGTAAACCTTACCTTTGGTTCCCCGTTAAGTTCCCCATATTCACATTGAGGTGAAACTATGTGGGTTAGGGTGTGTATCCTAGTCATAGGTAATACATCCTGTTTCAAAACGGGGGAGAGTTGGGAGGATTGAGTCCCCTTTGGATATGAGAGCTTGGCACATGGTACAGCTGCTTCCACCAGCTTCCGAGTCATTCAAGCCCACTGTATGAAGCAGAATCTCTGCTCTCATCCTCTGTGTACATTCTCTACTCCTGTAGAACCTGGGTTCGCTCCTTCATTGGCTGCTTAGCCTTCCTTTGGTGAGATCTTTCAAGGATTTTGGAGGTGTAAAAGTTTTTGTTTTGCTTTGTTTTTCTTTTGGCTCTGGTACCTATAAAAAAGAACAGTTTGGATAAAGGACAATCTTGAATTGGAGGCTACTTTTTCATTGTCATAGTATTTCTTTATCCCACCTCACACTATAAAATTAGCTCTAACTCTTCTGTGATTTCTTTTAAAAAAATCCAACTTAGGCATATCCGATTTTGCTTTAAAGCCTCCTTTCCTCTGTTTGTCTAGACGATGTAAATGTGATGAGCTTGATCAACATATCACTTTCCTTTAACCTGACCTGACTGCCCTCTTTTAAGCAAGCAGTTCCCTCTCCACTCCCTCCTTCCTTCCAAGGTCTTAAAGTAAATAGCCACTGCTTCTCCTTTTTAATTTGTTGCCTGTTGGATTTTCTCTTCTTTGCTTAAAATCAATTTTTTTGTTGTTTTTCATACCCATCATTAATTGATTTACAATTCATTTTTATGCATACAGAGTTTTTCCTATCCAAGTTAAGAAGCTGTAAATCTTAGATCCATTGAAATGACAGTGAGAAATATTTCATTTTACCCCATGAATCATTTGCCATCCTTATTGCAGAAAAATGGCAAAATTATGGTGTACCATGTTTTCATAAATTACTCTGCCCCCCCCACCGCCCTCGGCCCCAGTTCATTTTTTGTTTGGAAAGACTGTAAGAGTCAGAATTCAGACACTTGTGGTAAACAATTCTGATTTTACAGCAGCCTAATCAAAATTTCATAACATCACAAATTAATTCCTCTGGTACCATGAAGAATTTAATTCATGTACAAAATGTATCATCTATTTTATAACTCAAAAATAGCTTGATATTAAAATACATTCTGTGATTTGCTAGTATAACAAAAAGGGAAGAGTGCCCAATTCCTTAAATAATGTATATAATTTTCATTGCGTTTCGTATGTCAAAGTAGTCATTTACGTCCTGAAAGGTGTATGCTTTGCACTATGTGTTTGAACACTATTAAAAAATCATGGCTTCTCCAAAAAAGGACAAATCATAAGTTTGCATTTCACATATGACCTAGAATGAAATATCTTATATGGAGACTCCTTCCCCCTGCCTTTACGAATATCCTCAAAAGTAAAGATTAAAGTATTTCTGAAGATAAATATTTTTAAAAAGCATTTCCCATAATGTTATAACATTGCTAAGTGAACAGATTCCTCTGTGATCCTTAATCTCTATTTTATTATCAGATCTTTTAAGGAACCCTGGTCAGTTATTTATACAATTGAAAAAGTCAAGTTTATCCTGATAAATACATTTGTCATAGTGAGCTGCTAAACTGTTTTCAAAATGGGCCATTTTTTAAATGGAGCTTAT